>NC_089220.1:162007269-162668866 GCF_963924675.1 Phocoena phocoena
TGCTGCATCCCACAGGTTTTGGATCATTGTGTTTTCATTGTCATTTGTCTCTAGGTATTTTTTGATTTCCTCTTTGATTTCTTCAGTGATCTCTTGGTTATTTAGTAATGTATTGTTGAGCCTCCGCATGTTTGTGTTTTTTTTACGTTTTTTTCCCCTGTAATTCATTTCTAATCTCATAGTTTTGTGGTCAGAAAAGATGCTTGATATGATTTCAGTTTTCTTAAATTTACTGAGGCTTGATTTGTGACCCAAGATGTGATCTATACTGGAGAATTATCGGTGCACACTTGAGAAGAAAGTGTAATCTGCTTTTTCTGGCTGGAATGTCCTATAAATACCAATTAAATCTATCTGTTCTATTGTGTCATTTATAGCTTCTCTTTCCTTATTTATTTTCATTTTGGATGATCTGTCCATTGGTGTAAATGAGGTGTTAAAGTCCCCTACTACGATTGTGTTACTGTTGATTTCCCCTTTTACGGCTGTTAGCATTTGCCCTATGTATTGAGGTGCTCCTATGTTGGGTGCATAAATATTTACAATTGTTATATCTTCTTCTTGGATTGATCCCTTGATCATTATGTTGTGTGCTTGTCTCTTGTAATAATCTTTATTTTAAAGTCTATTTTGTCTGATATGATAATTGCTACTCCAGCTTTCTTCTGATTTCCATTTGCATGGAATATCTTTCTCCATTCCTCACTTTCAGTTTGTATGTGTCCTAGGTCCGAAGTGGGTCTCTTGTCGACCGCATATATACAGGTTTTGTTTTTGTATCCATTCAGCCAGTTTATGTCTTTTGGTTGGAGCATTTAATCCATTTACATTTAAGGTGGTTATCGGTATGTATGTTCCTATTACCATTTTCTTAATTATTTTGGGTTAGTTATTGTAGATCTTGTCCTTCTGTTGTGTTTTCTGCCTTGAGAAGTTCCTTTAGCATTTGTTGTAAAGCTGGTATGGTGGTGCTGAATTCTCTTAGCTTTTGCTTGTCTTTAAGCTTTTGATTTCTCCATCGAATCTGAATGAGATCCTTGCTGGGTAGAGTAATCTTTGTTATAGATTTTCCTCTTTCATCACTTTAAATATGTCATGCCACTCCCCTCTGGCTTGTAGAGTTTCTGCTGAAAGATCAGCTGTTAACCTCATGGGATTCCCTTGTATGTTATTTGTTGCTTTTAGTTTAGTGCTTTTAATATTTTTTCCTTGTATTTAGTTTTTGATAATTTGATTAATATGTGTCTTGGCGTGTTTTTCTTTGGATTTATCCTGTATGGGACTCTCTGCCTCCTCAACTTGATTGACAATCCTTACCCATGCTAGGGAAGTTTTCAACTCTAATCTCTTCAGATATTTTCTCAGTCCCTTCGTTCTTCTTCTGGGACCCCTATAATTCGAATGTTGGTGCATTTAGTGTTATCCCAGAGGTCTCTGAGGCTGTCCTCAATTCTTTTAATTCTTTTTTCTTTATTCTGCTCTGTGGTAGTTATTTCCACTATTTTATCTTCCATGTCACTTATCTGTTCTTCTGCCTCAGTTATTTTGCTATTGATTTCTTCTAGAGAATTTTTAGTTTCATTTATTGTGTTGTTCACCATTGTTTGTTTGCTCTTTAGTTCTTCTAGGTCCTTGTTAAATGTTTCTTGTATTTTCTCCAATCTATTTCCAAGATTTAGATCACCTTTACTATCATTACTCTGAATTGTTTTTCATTTAGACTACCTATTTCCTCTTCATTTGTTTTGTCTGGTGGGTTTTTACCTTGCTTCTTCATGTGCTGTGTAATTCTCTGTCTTCTCATTTTGCTTAACTTACTGTGTTTGGGGTCTACTTTTTGCAGGCTGCAGGTTCGTTTTTCCTGTTGTTTTTGGTGCCTTCCCTCAGTGGGTAATATTGCTTCAGTGGGTTTTGTAGCCTTCCTGATGGAGGGGACTGGTGCCTGTGTTCTGATGGATGAGGCTGGATCTTGTCTTTCTGGTGGGCAGGTCCACGTCTGGTGGTGTGTTTTGGGGTGTCTGTGAACTTATTATGATTTTTGGCAGCCTCTCTGCTAATTGTTGTGTTTGTGTTCCTGTCTTGCTCGTTATTTGGCATAGGTTGTCCAGCACTGTAGCTTGCTGGTCGTTGAGTGGAGCTGGGTTTTCACATCGAGACAGAGATCTCTGAGAGAGCTTTTGTCATTTGATACTACGTGTGGCCGGGAGGTCTCTGGTGGACCAGTTTCCTGAAGTTGGCTCTCCCACCTCAGAGGCTCAGGCTTGACCCCCAGCTGGAACACCAAGGCCCTGTCAGCCACACAGCTCAGAAGAAAAGGGAGAAAAAGAAAGAAAGAAAGGAAGGGAGGGAGGGAGGGAGGGAGGAAAAAATAGAGTTATTAAAATAAAATATAAAAAAAGTTATTAAAAATAAAAATATAAAAGAAATAGAAAGAAAGAAGAGAGCAACCAAACTAAAAACAAATCCACCAATGATAAGCGCTAAAAACTATACTAAAAAAACAAACAAAAAAAAAAAACCAAAAAGCAGACAAACAGATCCCCAGGACAAATGGTAAAAGTAAAGCTACACAGACAAAATCACACGAGGAAGCATCCACATACACACTCACAAAAGGGGAAAAAAGGAAAAATATATATATATAAAAAAAGGAAGAGAGCAACCAAATCAATAAATGTACCAGTGATAACAAGCTCTGAATACTAAACTGAGATAAACATAAAACCAGAAACAATTAGTTGCAGAAAGCAAACCCCAAGTCAACAGTTGCTCCCAAAGCCCATCAGCTCAATTTTGGGGCGATTCGTCGTCTATTCAGTTATACCACAGGTGCAGGGTACATCAGTTTGATTGTGGAGATTTAATCCACTGCTCCTGAGGCTGCACAGAGAGGTTTCTCTTTCTCTTCTCTTTTTCACACAGCTCCTGGGGTTCAGCTTTGGATTTGGACCCGCCTCTTTGTGTAGGTCACCTGAGGGCTTCTGTTCCCACCCAGACATTACGGGGTTAAAATAGCACGTGATTCGGGGGCTCTGGCTCACTCAGGCCAGGGGGAGGGAGTGGTACGGAATGCAGGGCGAGCCTATGGTGGCAGAGGCTGGCGTGATGTTGGAATAGTCTGAGGCATGCTGTGTGTCCTCCTGGGGAAGTTGCATCTGGATCATGGGACCTTGGCAGTGGCGGGCTGCACAGCCTCCCGGCAGGGGAGGTGTAGATAGTGACCTGTGCTTGCACACAGGCTTCTTGGTGGCTGCAGCAGTAGCCTTAGCATTTCATGTCTGTCTCTGGTGTCCGCGCTGATAGCTGTGGCTCGTGCCCATCTCTGGAGCTCATTTAGGCGGTGCTCTGAATCCCCTCTCCTCGCACACCCTGGAACAATGGTCTCTTGCCCCTTAGGCAGGTCCAGGCTTTTCTTGGACTGCCTCCCGGGTAGGTAGTCTTGGACTACCTCCGGGGTAGCTGTGGCACACTAGCTCCCTTCCGGCTGTGTTCTCGCAGCCAACCCCAGTCCTCTCCCTGGAATCTGATCTCCGAAGCCCGAGCCTCAGCTCCCCGCCCCCGCCCGCCCCAGTGGGTGAGCAGAGAAGCCCCTCAGGCTGGTGAGTGCTGGTCAGCAGTGATCCTCTGTGCGAGAATGTCTTCACTTTGCCCTCTGCACACCTGTTGCTGTGCTCTCCTCCATGGCTCTGAAGATTCCCCCCTGCCCAACCCCCGTCTCCTCCAGTGAAGGGGCTTCCTAGTGTGTGGAAACTTTTCCTCCTTCCCAGCTCCCTCCCAGAGATGCAGGTCCCATCCCTGTTCTTTTGTCTCTGTTCTTTTCATTTTTCTTTTGCCCTACCCGGCTACGTAGGGAGTTTCTTGCCTTTTGGGAGCTTGAGGTCTTCTGCCAGCATTCAGTACATGTTCTGTAGGAACTGTTCCTCGTGTAGATGTATTTTTGATGCATTTGTGGGGAGGTAGGTGATCTCCATGTCCTACTCCTCTGCCATCTTGAAGCTATCTCTCCAAATTTGCTTTTTAAACCTGGTTCGTGAGCCAAATTAACCCAAATAGGTTTCTTTTAGCATCTATTATTAGAATAGTATAATATTTTATAATTTTGATACGGAATAGAAAATCATTTGATATTTGATGGATTTAGCACTTGCCGGAATATAGAGATTGAATTGGATTGAATTTTGAGTGGCGCAGAGGGAAGATGGGAGGATGAGCAGGACCTCTATTATAAAAATTGAATTATAAACTATAAGAATGGCACATTTTCTTAATTGATCTGTCATAAAATCACTGAAGTTTGGAATTTTCAGGGTTTTGTAAAACTAAATGGGGTTCCAAAGAAGATGAAAGAAAATCACTTAGTAGGCGGTTAAGTGACTCCTAGATGATAGGACTTAAGGAGAACAGAGCTGTGTAGTGGGAAACATAATTCTGTCCTTTGAGGCATTGTACTCTCTTGAAATCCAATATTATTGGTGTATATGGGGGTGGGAGGCGGTATTTTAAGCCATCAGGCATTTAAGTCCTCCTGTGAGGGATTGACCAGGCATGGGGCTGAGACACCCTGTGTCCCTGCCTTTAGTGGCGAGTGCTGTGCAGAATGAGAACCCCAGCCACCAATAATGCATCCGACTTGTTGTGGGTGTTCAGGTGTCATTAATTACTATAGAGAAGTTTCTAGTTTATTTCTTATGATTTTGTTTTACCTCCCTGTGTCTCTCTCTTTTTTCAATAACAACAAGAGCAACGAAACAGAGCCAAGGGTGCCTTTGAAGGGGCTGAGTCACATTGACTAGATGCTGAAGGATGAGCTTGCTGAAGTCCCTCTGCGTACTTGTCTAAACTTTAAGGACTGAGATGGGACTCTTGTCTATGTATAAACTTTATCAGTATTTATACATCTTTTCCAACTTTGAAACAGAGTGGATGGTAAAAGTCTTAAGCTGTCTTTGTCACGCATTGTGCCTTCTTATATTTAACGGTCTCTGTCCTTCAGTCAAGGTCTGTGTTAGTAGCACAACGGAGATTTGAAGCTGAGCAGAGGAGAAACCTTTTAAAATAACTCCTTTGCTTTTCTCAGCTGTCCATTCCCAAGTAGCATACTACGGGTGTTGATGATTAAATATGTGTAGAAGATAAACGTAAAACTTAAAATTCCCAAATATATTATCTCCAGGGCATTTCAGCTTCAGCAGAATGCAGCAGTATCTTCAACCAAAGCAGAGGCACGTGTAGCGTATTAATTTGTTTCTCAAAATACTTTATTGCTGACATGAAAACAGTGCTTCTACCTTAAAGGCTTTGTAAAAAATCAGGAAACCCTATGACTCTCTTGGGATCCTTTGGCTACACCAGTCTTTAAGATTGCAGGTATGTTTTAGTTCTGTCCTGTCAGCAAGTGAACAGATGTTCATTTGCTTTTGTTGAGCTGGGCCACAGAGCTGTGCTGTGCTTGGAATATTGTCTGCCACCATGTAGTAGCTCCTTCCTAAAAAGCTTTAGCAAGAGGCTTATTTGAGGCCATTTTGTAATCAGCGTCTCCAGGCAATATCTGCCACCTCATCAATTTACAGGCCTCTGAGAATTATTCTGTGTTTTGCAGTTTCTCCTCCATCCTGCCTTCTGATAGTTTTAAAGCCGTTTATGCTTCCTTTAGAAACACCCAAATAGTAGCTTTTTATCCCAGCTGGACCCTGGCTTAGCATGGGTTTCTGAGAAAGCCTCTGGATCTGGCTCCTGTGTGTGGGCTTTGTCACCTTCATCTGTAAAGGACTAGGTCCATTTCTTAATAAACCTGAATCATATGTTAATTTCTGAGAGAATAAACAAGGAAGGGTGTTTACACAGTTAGTCCACAAAGATGGCAGTATTTCAGAAAGTTTCTGGAGATGTTTAAGGAATAGCATCTAGCATTGATTGATCACTTACTATGTGTAAAGCACTGCATTTGGTCCTTCATGTATATTATCTTACTGACCCTTCACGGCAGTCCTCTGAACTATAATTTACCCCACTGTTCACATTTGTATTATGAGCTTTAGAGAATGAAATAACCTACCAAATCCCATACAAGATTAGAACATAGGATAGTTTGATTTCAGATCTCAGTCATTTAGTCACTGAGCCGTGATAATTTTGTATCATGTTAAAGCAGTATAAGGATTTATAAAATACAGAAAAAAAATTCCAACCTCTAGATTTGGTCAGATCTAATGTGACTCATTAAATATTCTTTTGTCTGCTGTGTTAGATGAAACATTACTCTGCATTGCGTGGTGTTGATTAACTGCAATCACATTTCTCAAAATTGCAGATATAAGCAATTAATTTTACTATTTTCTTCAAATATTCATAGAAGTAAAGAATATAGGCTAAATGTACAGCAAAAATTTAGTCTCAAATTCAAGTGAAAAATTCCCTCATTCATACTTTTTTCTGGCTCTTGAAGGGAGTTCACCTACTGGTTTTATGGGTAGGAAGTAATGAATACTATGTTACTAATTATATCACTGACTATGGTTTTCAAGTTGAATGTCTGGATTCTTGAGAAGTCAGTGCCTGAATTTTAAAAAGATACTGAAGCATTTTTAATATGCTACTATCTACTTGTTATTTCTTCGATATTCCATTTAGAAATGCCAGAGAGTTCTCACCACTCTCCTATTCAGAAACAATAGGCTTTATTAATATGAACAAAAGATGTTACTACTAATAATAAACTGTTAACTTAATGTTACTCTCAAACTTTTCAAAATCATAATATGAGAGACATTTTATCTTTTAATTCAAGAATACTTACGGTGTGAACACATGGAGAAAAGATTACTGTCATCTTTTTGGGTTTCACGTGTTTACTTGAGAAATAATATTGAATGTGTACTACTAATTAAGAAAATTTTTACACGGTAAATATAACTACAAGGGTTTCTGTTCGTGTAGTTACTAGTGTAATCCAAGTGAGTTTATGTCCATTATTCACCTACCATCAAAGTTTCCTCTAAGATTTAAATCAAGTGTTCTGAGCCCTAAGCTTCGCTTCAAAAGCCATCTTCTCTTAAAATGTTTGATGTGAAAGGAATTTGTCTCATGTTTGTTGTTTATTTTATTATTTTTTAAAACATCTTTGGAGTATAATTGCTTTACAGTGGTGTGTTAGTTTCTGCTTTATAACAAAGTGAATCAGCTATACATATATCCCTGTATCTCCTCCCTCCCATCCTCCTTATCCCACTGCTATAGGTGGTCACAAAGCACCGAGCTGATCTCCCTGTGCTATGCAGCTGCTTCCCACTGGCTATCTATCTTACATTTGGTAGTGTATATATGTCCATGCCACTCTCTCACTTCGTCCCACCTTACCCTTCCCCCTCCCCGTGTCTTCAAGTCCATTGTCTATGTCTGCGTCTTTATTCCTGTCCTGCCCCTAGGCCCTTCAGAACCATTTTTTTTTTTTAGATTCCAAATATATGTATTAGCACACAATATTTGTTTTTCTGACTTACTTCACTCTGTATGATGGACATTAGGTCCATCTACCTCACCACAAATAAATCAATTTCATTTCTTTTATGGCTGAGTAATATTCCATTGTATATATGTGCCACATCTTCTTTATCCATTCATCAGTTGATGGACACGTAGGTTGCTTCCATGTCCTGGCTATTGTAAATAGAGCTGCAATGAACATTTTTGGTACATGCCTCTTTTTGAATTATGGTTTTCTCAGGGTATATGCCCAGTAGTGAGATTGCTGGGTCATATGGTATTTCTATTTTTAGTTTTTAAAGGACTTTCCATACAGTTCTCCATAGTGGCTGTATCAATTTACATTCCCACCAGCAGTTCAAGAGGGTTCCCTTTTCTCCACACCCTCTCCAGCATTTATTGTTTGTAGATTTTTTAATGGTGCCCATTCTGACTGGTATGAGATGATAGCTCATTGTAGTTTTGACTTGCATTTCTCTAATGATTAATGATGTTGAGCATCCTTTCATGTGTTTGTTGGCAGTCTGTATATCTTCTTTGGAGAAATGTCTATTTAGGTCTTCTGCCCATTTTTGGACTGGATTGTTTTTTAGATATTGAGCTGCATGAGCTGCTTATATATTTTGGAGATTAATCCTTTGTCAGTTGCTTCGTTTGCAAATATTTTCTCCCATTCTGAGGGTTGTCTTTTTGTCTTGTTTATGGTTTCCTTTGCTGTGCAAAAGCTTTTACGTTTAATTAGGTCCCATTTGTTTATTTTTGTTTTTATTTCCTTTTCTCTAGGAGGTGGGTCAAGAAGGATCTTGCAGTGATTTATGTCATAGACTGATCTGTCTATGTTTTCCTCTAAGAGTTTTCTAGTGTCTGGCCTTACAGTTAGGTCTTTAATCCATTTTGAATTTATTTTTGTGTATGGTGTTAGGGAGTGTTCTAATTTCATTCTTTTACATGTAGCTGTCCAGTTTTCCCAGCACCAGTTATTAAAGAGGCTGCCTTTTCTCCATTTTATATTCTTGCCTCCTTTATCATGAATAAGGTGATCATATGTGCATGGGTTTACCTGTGGGCTTTCTATCCTGTTCCATTGATCTATATTTCTGTTTTTGTGCCAGTACCATACTATCTTGATAACTGTAGCTGTGTAGCATAGTCTGAAGTCCAGGAGCCTGATTTTTCCAGCTCTGTTTTTCTTTCTCAAGATTTCTTTGGCTATTTGGGGTCTTTTGCATTTCCATACAAATTTTAAGATATTTTGTCTTAGTTCCATGAAAAATGCCATTGGTAGTTTGATAGGGATTGCATTGAATTGGTAGATTGCTTTGGGTAGTATAGTCATTTTCACGCTGTTGATTCTTCCAGTCCAAGATCATGGTATATCTCTCCATCTGTTTGTATCATCTTTAATTTCTTTCATCAGTGTCTTATAGTTTTCTGAATACTGGTATTTTGTCTCCTTAGGTAGGTTTATTCCTAAGTATTTTGTTCTTTTTATTGCAATGGTTAATGTGAGTGTTTCCTTAATTTCACTTTCAGATTTTTCATCATTAGTGTATAGGAATGCAAGAGATTTCTGTGCATTAATTTTGCATCCTGCTACTTTACCAAATTCATTGAGTAGCTCTAGTAGTTTTCTGGTGGCATCTTTAGGATTTTCTATGTATAGTATCATGTCATTTGCAAACAGTGGCAGATTTACTTCTTCTTTTCCTATTTGGATTCCTTTTATTTCTTTTTCTTCTCTGATTGCTGTGGCCAAAACTTCCAAAACTATGTTGAATAATAGTGGTGAGAGTGGACATCCTTGTCTTGTTCCTTATCTTAGAGGAAGTGCTTTGAGTTTTTCACCATTGACAATGAAGTTGGCTGTGGGTTTTTCATATATGGACTTTATTATGTTGAGGTAAGTTCCCTCTATAACTACTTTGGGTAAGGTTTTTATCATAAATGATTGTTGAATTTTGTTGAAAGCTTTTTTTCATCTGTTGAGATGATCATATGGTTTTTCTCCTTCAATTTGTTTATATGGTGTATCACATTGATTGATTTGCATATATTGAAGAATCCTTGCATTCCTGGGATAAACCCCACTTGATCATTGTGTATGATCCTTTTAATGTGTTGTTGGATTCTGTTTCATAGTATTTTGTTGAGAATTTTTGCGTCTATGTTCATGAGTGCTATTGGCCTGTAGTTTTCTTTCCTTGTGACATCATTGTCTTTCTTTTTGACATCTTTGTGACATCTTTGTTTTGGTATCAGGGTGATGGTGGCCTCATAGAATGAGTTGGGGCGTGTTCCTCCCTCTGCTGTATTTTGGAAGAGTTTGAGAAGAATAGGTGTAAGCTCTTCTCTAAATGTTTGATAGAATTCACCTGTGAAACCATCTGGTCTTGGGCTTTTGTTTGGTGGAAGATTTTGAATCATAGTTTCAATTTCAGTGTTTGTGATTGGTCTGTTTATATTTTCTGTTTCTTCCTGGTTCAGTCTCGGGAGGTTGTGATTTTCTAAGAATTTGTCCATTTCCTCCAGGTTGTCCATTTTATTGGCATATTGTTGTAGTAATCTCTCATGATCCTTTGTATTTCTGCATTGTCAATTGTTGCTTCTCCTTTTTCATTTCTAATTCTATTGATTTGAGTCTTCTACCTTTTCTTCTTGATGAGTCTGGCTAATGGTTTATCAATTTTGTTTATCTTCTCAAAGAACCATCTTTTAGTTTTACTGATCTTTTCTATTGTTTCCTTCATTTCTTTCTGATCTGTTCTTTATGATTTCTTTCCTTCTGCTAACTTCGAGGGTTTTTTTGTTCTTCTTTCTCTAATTGCTTTAGGTGTAAGTTTAGGTTGTTTATTCGAGATGTTTCTTGTTTCTTGAGGTAGGATTGTATTGCTGTAAAATTCGCTCTTAGAATTGTTTTTGCTGCATCCCATAGGTTTTGGATCATTGTGTTTTCATTGTCATTTGTCTCTAGGTATTTTTTGATTTCCTCTTTGATTTTTTCAGTGATCTCTTGGTTATTTAGTAGTGTATTGTTTAGCCTTCACGTGTTTGTATTTTTTTACAGATTTTTTCCTGTAATTGATATCAAGTCTCATAGTGTAGTGGTCGGAAAAGATACTTGATACGATTTCAGTTTTCTTAAATTTACCAAGGCTTGACTTGGGACCTAAGATACGATCTGTCCCGGAGAATGTTCCATGAGCGCTTGAGTAGAAAGTGTATTCTGTTGTTTTTGGATGGAATGTCCTATAAATATCAATGAAGTCCATCTTGTTTAATGTATCATTTAAAGCTTGTGTTTCCTTATTTATTTTCATTTTGGATGATCTGTCCATTGGTGAAAGTGTGGTGTTAAAGTCCCCTACTACGATTGTGTTACTGTCGATTTCCGCTTTTATAGCTGTTAGCGTTTGCCTTATGTATGGAGGTGCTCCTATGTTGGGTGCATAAATATTTACAATTGTTATATCTTCTTCTTGGATTGATCCCTTGATCATTATGTGTGTGCTTCTTTGTCTCTTGTAATAGTCTTTATTTTAAAGTCTGTTTTGTCTGATATGAGAATTGCTACTCCAGGTTTCTTTGATTTCCATTTGCATGGAATATCTTTCTCCACTCACTTTCAGTCTGTATGTGTCCTAGGTCTGAAGTAGGTCTCTTGTCAACTGCATATATACAGGTTTTGTTTTTGTATCCATTCAGCCAGTTTATGTCTTTTGGTTGGAGCATTTAATCCATTTACATTTAACATAGTTATCAATATGTATGTTCCTATTACCATTTTCTTAATTATTTTGGGTTAGTTATTGTAGATCTTGTCCTTCTGTGTGTTTCCTGCCTTGAGAAGTTCCTTTAGCATTTGTTGTAAAGCTGGTATGGTGGTGCTGAATTCTCTTAGCTTTTGCTTGTCATTAAGCTTTTGATTTCTCTATCGAATCTGAATGAGATCCTTGCTGGGTAGAGTAATCTTTGTTGTAGTTTTTTCCCTTTCATCACTTTAAACATGTCCTGCCACTCCCTTCTGGCTTGCAGAGGTTCTGCTGAAAGATCAGCTGTTAACCTTATGGGGATTCCCTTGTATGTTATTTGTTGCTTTTTCCTTGCTGCCTTTAATATTTTTTCTTTGTATTATTTTTTTGGTAGTTTGATTAATATGTGTCTTAGTGTGTTTCTCCTTGGATTTATTCCGTATGGGACTCTGCACTTCCTGGACTTGATTGACTATTTTCTTACCCATATTAGGGAATTTTCAACTATAATCTCTTCACATTTTTTTCAGTCCGTTTCTTTTTCTGTTCTTCTTCTTGAACCCCTATAATTTGAATGTTGATGCATTTAATGTTGTCCCAGAGGTCTCTGTGTCTCATGTTTATTTTTGCATTGATGCAGGCCATACCTGACTTTTGTGATGTTGCCAAACTCCTAACTCCATTATCTGTGTTGTGATCTGCTTTTATTTTGCTACTTTGCTATTCTTTGTTTTTTTGGGCCATGCCCCGCGGCATGGGGGATCTTAGTTTTCTGACCAGGGATCAAACCCTTGCCCCCTGCAGTGGAAACACAGAGTCCTAACCACTGGACCACCAGGAAATTCCCTTTTCTTTTCTTTATTTCACCTAACACAGAAAAGTGAGGTGGGGATGTTTGGAAAACCTTGTTTGCCAAAGTTTTGGAGAAAACAAAGAATGTTAATCACTTTTCTTAGAAACATAACTACCATATTACAAACATAGCTCCTGAATATAGGACCTCTCTTTGTAGAAAATTATCATGGGGTTCCACTTTCTTTAACTCATTCAACCTATCCCTCTTTGCAGGATCCCAACCAAAATCCCTGGTAAATCTTTTTGTTAAATACGTTTAACTGGTGTATCTCATTGTGCCTGGTGGGTCTTCTGTTTCATAGCCACACAGGTCCATTAGTAATTTCTCTACAGTTAGAGAAATTGTTCTTTACCTAAGGAAAACATTTCCTCTTTCTGTGCCAGTGGGCTCAAAAGGCAACCGATTTTCATACTAACATTTCTTCAGTTGAATCGAATAAATACATATTGCAAACTCTGGTGAGGAGAGGATTGAAGTTAAGAAGGTAATTTAAAATCTACTTCATTAGATCAGGTGTGAAGATATACAAGTGGCAACAGGGATGGAAAGGAGGGGGTGTTAATAGGTCCTGACTGATTGGACATGTGACTGGAGGAAAAAGTCATTCCAAAGGCCATTTTAGAGTTTTGAGCACTGAAGTTTTGAGCAGTCTTCTGAAGTTTTGAGTGTCAGGGGAGAGGTCCTAGTTGAGGAGAAAGAACGTTATGAATCAGAAGTGACTTCATGTCATCAGAGTGAGAATATCCAGCAGGCTATGGAGATGTGGGAGGAGCGCTCAAGAGAGAGGTTGACATTCCTGATGTAAATTTGTCATCAGCCTGGGTGACAGTTAAAGCCCTGAGGATGAATGGGTTTTCAGGAAGGGTGTAGAGGAAAAAAGAAGAGACTGGTGATTAGTTAACACTTATTTCCACTTCTCTCTTTAAATGTGGCTGCTACAGGTATATGCTTAATTTGGCAAGAACTAGGGACTATATCTATGTGAGAAAGCTTTCAAGAAGAATAAAGTTAATCTGTAGAGAATAGATTTTTTTATTGGTAAACACTATTCATCCAATAGCTTAAATATTTTAATAACTATGTTATAATAATAGCTAACACTAATGCCAACTATAAGCCAAGTGCAATTGTACATGTAATAACTCATTAATCCTTACATAAACCTTATCATATAGGTAATAACTTATTATTTTTATCAGTACCTTTTTACAAAGAAAACTGAGGCACAGAGATATTAAGTACCTTCTCCAAGGTCTTCTTGCTATGAAGTGGTGTGTCTGGGATCTGAATTCAAGGAGTCTGGTTCCAAATATACACTTTAGTCACTGTGCTATATTGGCCTCATATGAAGCTACCCCTATGTAACAAAATTTGATAGACCTTTCCCAGCATGGTCCTGACTTATAATTAGTCACATGGTTATTCTGTTTTATGTGAAGAGGAGATGACTTTCTGAGGGCTATATATTGATGGCTTGCTGGACACATTATGGATGTTTCTTATATTTTTAATAGACTAGTAGATAGCGTCTGGTTCAAAAGAAATGTATTAGTACATCTTGTACAGAAACAAAAGAGAATGCAGCACAGAAAAATGCAGACCATCTGTTAAGCTAAGAAGCAGTGTGATGTTTTGGCATAATGTTTATATTATGAACAAGGCTGAGCAATGCACACAAGTTTAATGCATCCATGAACTAAGCCTCACACATCATTGGTATTCATTAGTGAAAGTGGGATAATACTTTCCACCAACACACCAATTTTCTATTGATTTAAGTAATTAGGATTACTTGATCTTTCCAAGTTTCTCAGATTCATTATACCAGAGTATTTCCTGGTGGAGACTGGGCTGGCTTCACATCACAATATAACATTCAGTCATTTTAACAATAAGTCACTGAACAATGATTTCCAGTCAGTGTCCCAAGCTGCGTCTAGATAATGGCAGAAAATGTGCAGGAGGATACCACAAGGACATCCAAGGCAGGACTGTGAGTAAAATTCAGAGAACCAGAGGTGGAAGTGAAGCACAGATGAAAAATGCCAAGAATCAAGGGTTCAAGATGGAGCATGGGTCCAAGAACTGGTAAATACTAAGAATGCATAGGAACCAAACTTAGGAGACGATATGGGGCAGAAACCAGGTGACTGTTGCTTCATTTCACAAACATGTTACCTAACCTACACATGTGGGATAGAGATGACTGTACATTTTCTTGTTCTTCAAAATGTACGTTTAGATCTCTTTCCACTTGGAATTGGCATGTTCACCCAAGTGTTTCTAGGAAGTGACATGTTTCTTATTTGTAGGCTCTGTGCTGTAAGACTGTCAGGTAATCATGTTCCTTGCTCTTTGTTTTTGTTTTGTTTCATTTTTCTTATCCAGGTTGTTTTTGAAGGCCAGATGATTTCAACTCATCAACAGGATGAAGTCATAGCTATTGATGATATATCCTTCAGCTCAGGCTGCTTGCCTGCAAATGGTAAGAACTTTTCCTTATTTTGATCCTTATTGTATAATAAATGCAGTGCAGTTTAACTATTGTATAATGACTTTGATCTGCTCTTTATTTTTACTTAATGCTTTAGAGTGAGCTATTTCCCATTGTTCTAATACACTGTGTAACAATGACTAGATTTATGCTAGAGGTGAAGGCAGGGTATTTTTCACTGCTGAGGCTATGAAGAGCTGAAAGGTGTAATTTAGTCTCAGATTTGGAACCTTGTAGCCATGTTTACACTGTTTAGTTAAATCTTACCCAGCGAACTCTATGCCTTCTAGGAGATCGGGAGAAAACTGGCCTCCATAGACTTGAAATTATCTTCTTGGAGAATCAATTTGACTATGCCACTGAAAGACACAAATGGAGAAATATATTAATTATAATCTATTTTCTATTTAGACTGAAACAACTAGATCAATAAACAACACAGATCTAAAAAGTCATCCATAGCGGTCCCTTGATTATATTAACTGTATAATATTCAATTCACCAGTCACATTGTTCTCAGTAGAAATGTTCAATGTTTAAAATATAAATTGGTAATGATAAAATTAACTTAGTCTAATAAGCAATAACTATACATATTCAGATATATGTTATAGATATTTGACAGATATTTTTCCTTTTGAAATTTTATTATGATACAGGAGAATAAAGATAACTATTTTGTAGAGAGGATTCCCAGTTCTAATTTTTTTTTTTCAAGTAAATGTTTTTTATTTATCTGTTAAAACTCTAGATTCAAGAGGATGATTTATTCAAAAGCAATATTGGAGTAACTCCTAATCCTAAAACTCTTGGCAAAAATTTTATTCTTTTTTTTTTTTTTTTTAAACATCTTTATTGGGGTATAATTGCTTTACAATGGTGTGTTAGTTTCTGCTTTATAACAAAGTGAATCAGCTATACATATACATATGTTCCCATATGTCTTCCCTCTTGCATCTCCCTCCCTCCCACTCTCCCCATCCCACCCCTCCAGGCTGTCACAAAGCACCGAGCTAATATCCCTGTGCCTTGCGGCTGCTTCCCCCCAGCTATCTACCTTACTACATTTGTTAGTGTGTATATGTCCATGACTCTCTCTCGCCCTGTCAAAACTCACCCTTCCCCCTCCCCATATCCTCAAGTCCGTTCTCCAGTAGGTCTGCGTCTTTATTCCTGTCTTACCCCTAGGTTCTTCATGACATTTTTTCCCCTTAAATTCCATATATATGTGTTAGCATACGGTATTTGTCTTTTTCTTTCTGACTTACTTCACTCTGTATGACAGACTCTAGGTCTATCCATCTCATTACAAATAGCTCAATTTCATTTCTTTTTAAGGCTGAGTAATATTCCATTGTGTATATGTGCCACATCTTCTTTATCCATTCATCCGATGATGGGCGCTTAGGTTGTTTCCATCTCCGGGCTATTGTAAATAGAGCTGCAATGAACATTTTGGTACATGACTCTTTTTGAGTTTTGGTTTTCTCAGGGTATATGCCCAGTAGTGGGATTGCTGGGTCATATGGTAATTCTATTTGTAGTTTTTTAAGGAACCTCCATACTGTTCTCCATAGTGGCTGAACCAATTCACATTCCCACCAGCAGTGCAAGAGTGCCCAGTTCTAATTTTGTACAAAGATATGGTAGTCGTGGTAAAAAATATTCCAGTAACAGAAAAGATGGATTGGTCTACCTAAGAGAAATCAAGGAAACTTGATAAAGGGTATTTGTATTGCGCTTTGATGTTTAAAAAGCACTCCTGCTGTTATGATAAGAGCTTACAGGTACGTGTCTTTTGCCACTCAGACCAAGATAAGGTTTTACAGGAGCTGATGACAGCACCTTCTAAACACTGGAACACATAAAGGTCTCTTTCATCTTTGTACTGTCAGTTCTCAGTATATGTTAGTAAGAAATCATGATAGGATAAATTGAAACATAGGTAAATTGAAATGGAGAACTTTAAAGGAACAGACTATAACCTCCACCCATTCCTAGAAGTAAATAATTTAAATATAAACATCAGTGCCTTTTCACTAAAAGAAGATAATATTTATTAGATTTATCAGAAGAGAATCAATATACCAGTGTAGAATACATTGTTAACTCCAGACAAAGTATGATCTGCCATTCAAATGTCCCCTAATAATTCCTCTTCTCTTACTGTGCATGGTTGTTCCTGAGGCCAGAGCACAGCCTGCTTATGCTTGAGTTTTAATGAGACACCTAGTCCCTGACCCTGATCACTTCAGCAGGGTCTTTATATATTCTCAGTTTTATAGATGCTGCAGAAATTGAGGTCTGCCAAACAAAATGATCCCTAATAGTTCTATTTATTGCCCAGTCTGGCTGATCACCCTCAAAGGAGAATAAAGCAGTGAAATCAGCTATTGGCTGGACTTTCTGAACCATCAGGAAGTTAGGAACTGGCTGTTGCCCTTGAAACTTTGTTTACATTACAGATTTACACAGGAGAATGCTTGGGTTGTGCTTGGGACTTGAGATCGCTTGTAATAGGACTCTGCTATCATTTCAGACATGAACTTACTCTTCATCTTTGGCTCTGGGAACCAAAGCCATTTCCCTAATTACCTATGATCCATACACTAGGACAGAGGCTGGTGTAGATGGGCTATAATAATTATTCAGAAGACGAATGCCAGATTTTTAGTAAGCACTTAAAAGAACTCCTTAAAATCACTATAGAATTTTTTTAAAAAATGCCATAGTAGTGGGAGTGAGAGCATCAGAAAGTTGGACATTCAAGGAAAAGTTGTGGTCACATAGAAAAATATTGGAGTCTACAATTTCTAAGAATAGTTCTAGATAGTGTTATCACCGTATTATTTTGAGTTGGTGTAGAAATAAAGTTTACTGAAGATGAGACATGAACTTTAAAGCTAAATTATTGGGCAGGCCTTTTACATGGATGTTGAAGTCATACAAGGTTACAAGGAAAGGGCCTAGAGAAGAAGACTTTGAAATCCAAGACTGAAGTCTTTAGTGAATATGGACATCAGATCTCCTGCATGGATGACACAGGGCTATAAGTTGGATGTCATGGGCCAAAATGTTTTTACAACATGGAAGAATGAATCATTGTATACAAGCAACATTGGGGATTTAGAAGGATGACAATTTTAGTTTTAGGTCTTTTGTTTTATGGGGCGTTGGAAAAGAAGGTCTCCCCTTGGGAAAGCTACAAAGGAAGTGGTCTCTTATTGGGGAAAGCCAGGACTCAGGTAAGGTCACAGAGTGTTCTTTGACTCTTTGAAGGTGAGAGTGCAGGGGTTTTGTTTTATGTTTTTCAAATAGAAGGAGGAAAACACAGCAGCGTGAGGATTAATAATGGAGAAAAAGGATAAAGCATTATGGGATAGGACTGGCACTTGGATGGACTTCTATTTTGTAAATGGTGAGAATGTGAGAGGTGGTAAAATTAAGTAGCATTAAATTTTCAAATGAGACTCTCCAGTCAAGTTCAGGCACTATCATGATAGACTACACCTAGTTAACCATCAGAATCACATAGAAGAGTGATAGATTCTGGGATTCACTCCAGACCTGATAGATGGGAATCACTGAGGATGGAGCCTACATTTAAAGTAATGTTCTCAGGAAGTTTTTGTGAAATCAGGCAGTCCTAGGTTTAAGAACAGAACTAACCTTTTGGGATCCACAAGACCTAGTCTCGTGTTGATTATTGCACTTGGCAGTGACTGCCGTGGAGCAGGGTTCTGGATGACTAGAGTCTGTGGTTTCAGTCTCATGCGGTCCTGATGGTGACAGTCAAAGTAGGGGAAGCAGGCAGAGACAACCTAACATCTTCTGGACATTTCCATCAGAAAATCCTACTCCAATGGACAATAGGGTTAGGTATCCATGTGGAAGCAAGAAAGCAGAAAAGATTGCTTAGATGACTTAATAGAGGATATAGACAGTCATGGCATAGGTTCTTCAACTCTGATCCTGCTAAATTCAAGGACTAAGGGATTTCCTTTGTATTTCTCTCATGCTTGTCATATTATGCTCATAGAATAACCTCTCGCATTCAGGGCAGGAAGAAGGAAGGAATGGGAAGTGACGTAGTTTCGGACATGTCATTCATCGGCTAGGTGATTTTCAGGCAGACAACCTTAGTTGCTAGGGAGGCTAAGAAAACTGAAGATTTAGATTTGGCCTCTGTAATAAAGGCAGGCAAGGGGAACAGGTTTATAAGTCGAGGGCGCAAATATATTTGCTACAGAAATTCAACATCAGTATGTTTAGAATTAAATTCCAATCTTCTTTCAAATCCCATTCCTTCTCCTGCGTTCCCTGTTTTAGTTGTTGGCATCTATTTGGTCTCACTCAGGAGCCAAGGAGTCGCCCTTAAATCCTTCTTTCCTTTTCTCATCTCCACATTAATTTGGTTAAAAACGTTATTGAGGGAATGCCCTTGTATTTCTCAAATTGTCTCCACTTATTTATTCATTATTATTTATCCAACTCTGATTTTGTTTGCCCCATTTTTTTCTCTTGGATTGTTAAAAATTCCAGTTTCAGTCTATTTCACCCCGCTGTTCACTACTCCCTGCTATCCACCAGATTGTCCTTTCTAACATCCAAATGTGACCAATCTCTATTTTGTTTAAATCCATCAGTAAGTCTCACTGCCTTCAGAATGGAATTGAAAGTTTTTGTCATGACATAAGCTCACCATGATCTTGCTCTTAGGCACCAGCCCAACTTCTTCCTTCTTAATTTCCCCAAGAATTCCCATATTCTGGCCAAAAAGAACTACCTGTGAATCCAGCAACACAGTGTTATCTCATTCTTGGGTATCTTTTCAAACCTTGCTCCCTCTTCTTATTTCATGAAAAAAATTTTTGGCCTGTTCTGCTACTAGATATCCTTCCAGACTGAGTCAATGTCTCTTTTCTGAGAAGCCTTCTCTTACAGAAAATCCCCCCCCCACTCCCACTCCCTGTACAAACACACACACACACACACACACAGAGTGTATTAATTTATCTCTACAACTAAATGCTGAGTTTCTTGAGGGCAAAGTTAGTAGTGTCTTACTCATTTGTGGATCCCGAGTGCAGAGCAAGTACTTAATAAATAATTGATTGAATAAAGAATATGTGCAATTATCTAAACATCAAGTATTTGGGATTTTGTGTGAATTCTTCTTCTTTCCTCTAAGCTACAGCACCATTCTGTAAAAATTAGGTTTAAATAAAATATCATGGGAATATGCTTAAAGCAGTACTTACACTTATGCTAAGAAATATTATATTATTTTTAGGTTTTTGTTTTAGTATCAAAAATAAAGATATGTCTTCAAACTATATAATGTGATTTTTTATCTGGGATGAATTAATCTGGGCCAAGCATTTGCCATATTTTAGTAGAAACATAGTGTTTTTGTCATTGTATAGCCGAAATATAGTACTTGGAAATGAATACTGCTTGGAAGTGAATGCTGTAATATGTCTTTTGGGGGTTATTGTGGTTATAAAAATGGTTCTAAGTTATATAGGTTTTCTGACAAGACTTCTTTATTTTCTTATTTCTTCAAACCAGTGTGCTTTCAAAAATTTGTTCTAATTTTTTTTTTTTTTTTTTGAGAGTAGGGAGCAATTCTATTACTGTGTTTTTATTTTCTATGTTCTGATGCTTTGATGTCTGGGGTCTTGCTGACCCTGGAGGGACTGTCTCTTCCAGGGTGAGCCAATTCCTAGAGACAGGAAAACAGCTCGCCTTACAGTGTATGTTTCAAATGCAAACCGACCAATCCAGAGCACCCACCCCAGCCACTTTAGGCTTTCACACTCTGGGTCACTATGTACCTGTCCTAATCACCCCAGGGTCAGTGCATGTTTTCTAAGACCACCATAAAAAAATACCACAGACTGGGTGGCTTAAGCAACAGAAATTCATTTTCTCATGATTCTGGAGGCTGGAAGTCCAAGATCAAGGTGTCACCAAGTTTGCTTTCTTTGGAGTCTTCTTTCCTTGCCTGTGGATGACTCTCTTCTCTCTGGATCTTCACAGTCTTCTCTCTGTGTGTGTCGATGTCCTAAATGCCTCTTCTTATAAGGGCACCAATCATATTGGATTAGAACCCACCAATATGACCTCATTTTACCTTAATTACCTCTGTATACCTCCAAATATGGTCACGTTCTGAGGTGCTGAGGGTTTGGACTTCAACATATGAATTGGGAGTGGCGGGTACAGTTCAGCCCATAAGAGCAAGGTACTAAACAACTAGGGACAACCCTGACTAAATAAATGAAATATTGATGGATTTGCAGATCATGGCTCTATGTTTGTCGAATCTCATGGAAATAAATACCCAAAAGTATAATTTTACTGTATATAATTTTTAAAAAAGAAATGGTAGCTTTTTACAATTGGAAAAATTCTGATGATGAGTAATCCACCATATAGATTATTAAGTGTAGTATTATCTTTAGGGAAGAAACGTAACTGATTCTCTCTACTTACTCTTTACTATAGAAATACAGCTCTCTTTATAAAAGTGTTAGATATAGGTATTTTCGTGGTTTCTGAATATTTTCAAGATGAAAAATAAAACTAAATTCTTCTTATAATATTAAAGAAATCTTTTAGAGTATTCCCACACTTTCAAACAGTATCATTCTAATTACTGCCCTTCCCAAGATATCAGTATTTGCTGTTTATTTATTGAAAGGAAGACCTGTTTAGACTTTATCAAAGTCTAAAAAGACCCAGGTTTGTGACTGTGACTAAATAAGAATGTGCTTAATCACTGATTCTTAAATAACATTGCTTCTTGAGCAAATTACTGTATATTTTTATAAAGATTGCATGTTAGGGCTCATAATCAAATATCATGAATATTCTGTGAATATTTTTAGGTTGGTTTGCCAGGACTTTGCCTTAGTCTCATTTATAAACATTCCAAATACACAAATTATTCCTTAATGAGAACCTGAATAATGCTTATATATTATCCAGTTAAATAAGCATTATTTAACTAGGTACCTTTTTTATCTTATTAACTTCTAGCTACCTTTTAAGATCTAATGACTATTCACTGAAATTCATTACTGTTTAAAGAAAACTGATAAAGAAATTGTCAAAAGCCCCTGGAGTCAAAAGTGGATGTCAGTTATAACTTTTGCTGCAATAGCCTCGAGGCTTGGACTTCATTCTCTTCCATCTGAGTTATGTGGCCAATTTCACATAACCTGTTTGTACAAGATAAGATTTGAAGGATGGCAGGCTCTACACATGTGTCTTCATTGGTATAGAGACTTTGAAATTGTTGGCAAAGCTTCATCCTGCTGATTGTACATCATTGATGGAGAATTTTTAAATGCCAAACATAATTTTCTACTGCTGGATTGTGGTGCAATATAAAAATGAAAGAGAGAGGGTGTGGGGAGGGAGAGGAAATGAATATGAATATAAATATAGATGACATCTTTAAATAGCTTTGAGCTCTGAAATAGAATGCACTAAAATAAAAAGCTGTCCAGGAGATTAGCTGATTGACAACTTATTAACCCCCATCATATCATTGTTTTTGTGCTTGCAAATTCCAATTTGGGGGACTAAAGGTAGTAGAAGTGGTTGATATTGGTGGAAGATATTTAATAGCAACTGATACAAGCTGAATTTTAAATTCCATGCAATTTATAATTGACTCTTGCTATTTTTGTTTACAGTACTTTTGTGGTTATTGTATAACTAGTGAAAAATTAAAGATAATATACAACATTTAATTGAACAATGGCAAACATTTAATTAGGCAGCTCCAGGGGCTGAAGATTTGTAGCTATTATACGAATCTACAAAAATTACAGTGTTAATTGTTTCATGGTAATAGTTATTGTGCAATCTTAGCTTCATTTATTGCCCACACTCCCTTAATTGCATACGCAGTTTTATTTTCAGTGGATCTTATGTTCAAGAAGCTTTGCATATTCATCATTTGTTAGCTTCCATTATGAGAAACCAGACTATGGATGTTATTCGTAAATCATTTTCACAACCAATCGCTTCAATTTTATTTCCAATACAAATGTGAACCATTTATATAGAGTCTGTGCTGTTGTAAAAGGTTTCATTGAATTGGTCTTAGGTCATTTATTCATTCATTCATTAAACAAGTATATATTGAACATCTATGTTATGTCAAGAAGTTTTCTAGACGTGAGGGAGAGGCAGTGGAAAAACAAATGGTAATCCCTGAGTTTATGGAATTTATATTTTAGTCATAAAGAGAAAGAAGCTAAGCATGTGAATAGAAAAATGTACTTTATGTCAAGTGGTGTTATGTGCTATGGGTACAATAAAGCAGAAAACTGAGATAAGGGTGCCACAGGCACGGGGGAGATAAGTTTTAAATAGAGTGGTCAGGCATGGTCACATGAAGAACGTATTTTCTGAGCAAAAAAAAAAAAGTTGAGAGCTCAAGCCATGTGTATATTGGAAGGAAGCCTCGTGTCAAGGCGAAGGTCCTGAAGCAAGAATAAGCCTGGTTTGTAAGAGGAGGATCATGGAAAGGACTTTTGCATGCATTTCGTGTAGGATAGAAGCCCGTGTGATGATTTTGAGCAGAGGAGACATGATCTGACTTGCTGCTTGATATAGCTTTAATATGTTCTTCTTGTCCTTCTTTCTGTAAATGGATAGTTAAATTACAGGATTTGAGGTCAATCATTTTTCATTCCTAATGAAAACTTTTATAATTACGAATTTCCTTCTAAGTACTGCTTTAGCTATATGACACAAATTTTAGTAAGTTATGTTTTCATTCAGATCAAAATACTTGGTTATTTCAAAGTTTTATTTAAACGTGTGATATTTAATTACTGAATAAATGTGGATTTCCCAGATGTGTAGTTTAATTTTGTTTTAGTTTGAGGATATTGAAAGATAATAATGGGGCAAGGGCAGCGACAAGGAGGCAAAATAAGAAGTTTTAACTATAATCCAGAAAGAATGATGTTCCCTTAACTGAGAATTGGTGGTAGTAGTGAGTACCTCGATGTAGTGAGATTCCGGATGTGTTTTATAGATCAAGCAAAGATTTGCTGATGGATGGCATGTCTGATGAAAGAGGTGTATCATACATGACTCTACTCTTTTTACCTGAACTAGAAGGATGGAGTTGTCATGGACTGAGGTGAGAAAAATGTGGGAGGAGAAAGTTTGGGCCGAGAAAATCAGAAAATATGCCTAGTTTCAGACATATTTCTTTTGAAATGTATGTTGGTTATCCAAGTGAAGTGGCCAAGTCGGGAACAGGATATGTCAGAGTCCAGTGAAAGGTCTGGACCTAAGTTATAGTTTTATGAGTTATTGGCACTGGAAATGTTTTAAAGGCATGAGACTAGGTGATATTAACAAGATTGTGAGAAGAGACGAGATCCAAGGCTAATGTCACCTTGTGTAACACCGACGAGATGAGGGAAAACCAGCCAAGGAGACGAGAATAAACGCTAGTCATTTAAGACGAAAACCAAGAGAAAATTATGTACCAGGATCCAGTGAAGAAAACATTTCAAGTAAAAGGGAGTGATCAACTATATCAATATTACTGATATGTCAGGTATGTTGGGAAGGAAAAATTAAATATTATTGTAGGTTAACAATGGAGAGGTCAACTTTCATATATGTAGTTTCAGTGCAGTGGTAAGGGTTAAAAAAAAAAAAAGGAATAGAGTTCTGATATATGTTACACCAACATGAATAAACCTTGACAGCATCTGAGAAGTAAAAAGTCAAACACAAGGGCTTCCCTGGTGGCGCAGTGGTTGAGAGTCCGCCTGCCGATGCAGGGGACACGGGTTTGTGCCCCGGCAACGGGAGAGGCCACAACAGTGAGAGGCCCGCGTATCGCAAAAAGAAAAAAAGTCAAACACAAGAAGCTATATAATGTGTAAATCCATTTTATAAAATGTGCGGAATAGGCAAAGTCATCAGAAAGCAGATAAGAGGTTGCCAGAGGCTGAGGAGGGGGAGAGAATGGGAGTGGTTGCTCACGGGTACAGAGTTTTATTTTGGAGTGATGGAAATGTTTTGGAATTAGATAACGGTGATAATTGCACGACACTGAGAATGTATAAAAGCCACCAAATTGTGTACTTTTAAATGGTTAAAGTGGTGAATTTTAGGTTATATGAATTTTAACTTCATTTTTAAAAAATTGAAAAAAACCCTCATTGAAACAGATGCAAGAGAGAATGGGGGGAGAAGAAGTGGTGTTGGAATCAGTGAGAATAGGCAGAACTTGGAGAAGTTAGTTGGAGGGAGTTGGAGGTTTAATTTTCTTAAGATGGGTGAAATTGTGGCCTCTTGTATACTGAAGGGAAAGAAAGCATGTGGGATGTAAAAGAGGGGAGGAAATTGCTGGAATGATTGCAGAATAGGGGAGAGGAGATGCATTTCCGGGGTAAATGAAAGGAGTGGACCTAGAGAGGAGAAGGACTGGTTGATCAGAGTTAAGAAGAGGAAAGGCATGTGGGTGGTGGTGCAGGTGGTGGGGCTTGTGAGGTTTTCTTCTGGTTTCTCTCATTTCCCCAATGAAACATAAAGCAAGATGATTAGCTCGGGGAGGAGGAGTTGGAGATTTAAGGAGTGGGTAGAGGGTTTTGAACAGTTGTCTAGAAATGGAAGAAAAGGAAAGAATTAGGAAGATGTAGCAGGATGGCCCCAGTGCAATGAAGTGAGTAGTCAGGGATATGAAGTCGTTTCAGTCAGCTTGGTGTTGACCCATCACTCCCGTTCATCTGCAGGGATGCAGGTGGAGCGCGTCGCGTGGGTCTCAGCCTATTCACAGTGATGCTATCTGCCAGGAATCTCAGGCGCTCACCTGGGCCCAGATTACATGTCGTGAGTCCCCATAGACATTTCCCAGACCAGAGCCAGTGTTGTGATGTTGTGGCTAGTCCAGCCCTTGCGGTTCTTATGATTACGAGACACACCCCTGCAACAACCATCAGGGAACTTTGGAAAAACAAGGTTTGCTTCTTACAGGTCCTGGAGGGTACCCAGCACATCCAGGGGCCATACAGCGAGGTTGTGGGGAGAGAGAGTAAACCTAGGGTTCTGCCTTTGTTGGGGTCGAGAATGGGGTGCCTAGGGTTTCCCGGTTTTACTTTTTATTGTTGAATTTAAAACATACAAGTGGGAATTAAAGTGCAGTAAGGGAAAAGCTGGGTCACTCGAGTGCTCAGTTATCTAGGTCACCAAGGGCTTTTGAAAAGGGGAACTTCATGGTTGGGACGGACTGGCTCTTTATCCAGTGTGTAGGGGGCAATGTGTTTATTAGAGATGGATGTCTTTGAAATGGATGCCTTAGCAATCAAAAGGTTGATGTCAGGCACTTACATTACAATCAAGAAAGCTAATTGTCAGGCGCTTACACTACATGAAGGATTGTACTTGTCAGAGTTTTTGTCCTGAGTTTGTGGAAGCATGAGAAGAGCCAGCAGATGACTATTTTCTAACACCAGTAAGAAAAGAAATGAGGACATGAGAGGGATGAAAGGAATTGCAAAACTGGAGGACCATTAGCTTTGTAGGTCCTGATGCTGTCAAAAAGTTTTTTACAGTAGAGATACTAGAGGGAGTGAGTGGAAAGATAGGGGTGATGGTTGGGGAGTGGGCCCCTCATAAGTAAGATAGAGGAAGTGTTATCACCATTAGTTACGATCATATTCAGCCGAGTGGTGGCAGAAGTGGTTTTACATCAGCAGTTCTCCTTCATGAGCATCAGTGAGAAAAATAGAGAAATTGAAGGGCAAGATGAATGTGAACATTGAAGTGACAAAGAGTGACATTGAGCCAACGGGTAAAGTAATCAGGGATTGAGGGGTAGGGCACCAGTGTCTGTAGATGACTGTAACAAGATGTCAAAAGATTCAAAGCGCAGGTATTTAGGAAGGTGAGAAACCTCCCTACTGTTCTCCATAGTGGCTGTACCCATTTACATTCCCACCAACACTGCAAGAGGGTTCCCTTTTCTCCACATCCTCGCCAACGTTTGGTATTCGTGTTCTTTCTGATGATAGCCATTCTGACTGTATAAGATGATGTCTCATTGCAGTTTTGATTTGCATTTCCCTGATAATTAGTGATGTTGAGCATTTTTTCATGTGCCTGTTGGCCATCTGCATTTCTTCTTTAAAAAAAATGTCTATCCAGTTCTTCTGTCCATTTTTTAATCAGGTTGTTTTTTTGATGTTGAGTTGTATGAGCTTTTTATATATTTTGGATATTAACCCTTTATCAGTCATCATTTGCAAATATTTTTTCCCATTCAGTAAGTTTTCTTTTCATTTTGTCCATCGTTTCCTCTGCTTTGCAAAAACTTTTAAGTTTAATTAGATCCCGTTTGTTTATTTTTGCTTTTATTTCCTTTAAGAGATGGATCCAAAAATATATTGCTGCGATTTATGTCAGAGTGTTCCGCCTATGTTTTCCTCTAAGAGTTTTACAGAGGTCTGATTAAAATCCAGAAGCACTGGCATGGTTGTTTTTTTTTCTCTCTCTCCTCTCTCTGAATCGATCTCTCCTTTTCTGTTTGTGTAATGAGTCTCCCTAAGGCATGATGCTGCCATAGAGAGGAGTTGGGTTGAGCATGCTCTGTAGAACAAATGTTAACATTTTAAGAAATAAATGATCCTTTCTAGTGACACCTGCATCTCACTTCTTGCCAATCTTACAGATGAAATTTTACCATGTCAAGAAACATCAAATACCAAGATGGAACAATGCCATCCAGATATAAGTCTCTGCAGATTTGATTCTCCAGATGAAGGACTGAGGTGTAAGTGTTAAGATGAGATGTCTGCCTGCCTTGTCAGTGTGTAGGCCATCCATGAGACTCAGAAGCCTAACAGGAATATCGGACCGCTAGTAGGGATACTCACTTGACAAACTCTGTTGCCATCTATTTCTTAGTTTTAGCAAGAGTATCGTTGGGGTGTTAGCTGAAGTGTTATTGCAAGTCTGCTGTTTATTCAAAAAGTGAAAGACAGTAAATATGTCAATTTAAGATAATGTTGTTTTGTAAAACAATTACAGTAAAGATCTTGGAATTCTTTAAAATTTCAACGTGATTGTGAATAGTAAATTATTTAAGTTAACTGAATTCCCTAAAGTAGGTAAGGTCAGATATTATGCCATTTAAAAAACCACAGTGGAAGCAGTGGTACAAGAAAAAGAAATCTCTTCATTTTTTTTTTTTTTTTGGCGGCAGTGGTTCTCATTTGGAGGATGCCCATCTGGATCAAATGAAGAACTTTTAAAAAATAGAGGACACTCTAAGACTTATTGAATCAAAATTTCCAGATATGAATTTGTGTGTGTGTGTGTATGCGCGTATGTGTGCTTAAGCCGTGATTGCAACTATAACCATTGTTTAGCAGCCACTCCAGTAGACTGTGATAGTCCACCGACATCTTTTTCTCCTCTCTTTAGTGTGTCAGGCCTGTGGATTTGATTCTGACATGTGTGACTGGGTATCAGAAACATCTGCTGGGCACACTTCCTGGATGCGCACAAAAGCAAGAGAAATTTCTGTGTTAGAATCTCCACCTCAGCAGAATCAAAGCAGTGATGATGAAGGTAGCAAATAAAAAATCATATGGATTATGCCTCCTTTTTAACTTTTTTTAGTGGTTGCTCTAGAGTTTGTGAAATACATTTACAACTAATCCAAGTCTACTTTCAAATAACTCTATGCTTCCTCATGGGTAGTGCAAGCCCATTATAATAAATACTCCTAAGTTTTCCCTCCTTTCCCTCGTATTGTTGCTGTCATTCATTTCATTTCATTATCAAATACATTAGGACAATTACTGTTTTGAACAAACTTATTTTGATTAACTAAGCAAGTTGAAAATAAAATGTTTCATTTTACTTTCATTTATTCCTTCTCTGATACTATTCCTTTCTTTATGTAGATCTGAGTTTCTGACCTGTATCATTTTCCTTCTCACTGAAGAATGCCTTTTAGTATCACTTGCAAGTCTACTGGCCACAAATTCCCTCAATTTTTATTTGTCTGAGAAAGTCTTTATTTGTAGTTCATTTTTGAAGGATAATTTTTGCTGGACATAGAATTCTAGGTTGAGTTTTTTTCTTCTTTTAATATTTTAAATATTTTACTCCACTCTCTTCTTGCTTACATGGTTTGGAAGAGAAGTCTGATCCAATTCTTGTCTGTGTTCCTCTATAGGTAAGATTTTTTTTCTTCCTGGAATATTTTTAGATTTTCGCTTGTCTTTGATTGCAGTTTTGAATATAGTAATGTGCTTAGGTGTAGTTTCTTGGATATTTATCCTGCTTGGTGTTTCCTGAGCTTCCAGGATCTCTAGTTTGTCTGACATTAATTTGGATGAAAATTCTCAGTCACTGTTACTTCAAATATTGATTCTCTTCCTTTCTCTCTTTCTTCTTCTCATGTTTCCATTATGCATATGTTGCACCTTTTGTAGTTTTCCCAGAGTTCTTAGATAGAATCACTCCTTTCTTCACTTTTTTTTTTTTTTTTCTGTTTGCTTTTCAGTTTTGGAAGTTTCTATTGACATATCCTTAAGCTCAGAGATTCATTCCTCAGCTGAGTCAAGTCTGCTAATGAGCCCTTTGAAGGCATTTTTCATTTCTGTTATACTGTTTTTTACCCCTAGCATTTTTTGATTCTTCCCTAGAATTTCCAACTCTCTGCCTACATTATCTTTTTTGCACGTTTTCTACTTTTTCCACTGGAACTCTTAACTTATTTATCCCAGTCTGATAATTCCAGCATCCCTGCCGGATCTGGGTCTGGTTCTGATGTCTATTCTTTCTCTTCAAACTATATATTTTTTGCCTTTTAGTATGCCTTGTAATTTTTGTGTGTGTGAAAGCCAGGCATAATGTACTGCATAAAAGGAATTAAGGTAGATAGGTATTTAATGTGAGCTTTTATGTTTGTCCAGCTAGAGTTTAGGCTCTGTTTACTGTTGGCTGTAGCCGTTAATGTCTGAGACTAAAATTTCATGTAGTGTTCTTGTTTTGGTCCCACTGTTGTCTTCGGGTTTCTCTAAAGATATCTTCTGAAATAAGGCCTGAGACCCGCAGTTCTTTTGGTAATATTTCCTTGTTATCATACAGGACCACTTTTGATGTGGTGATAAGCTGTGAGGGGAAGGGAAGCATCCTATAGTCCTATGAATGGATCTCAGTCTTTGATCCAGTGGGGGCTGGATCTGGGTATTTTGCTCCTGTCATGTGGAAGGTTAGAACCTGCTGGATTTGATATCTCACTTCTCCCATTTAGGATCTCCAGTCGGTTAGCTGGTTGTAAAGCTTCTCTTGAGTGAAAGCCTTATTAAGAATAGCAGGAGAGTCCAGGTATATTTCAAAATGACTACTTTTCCTCTCCCCCAGCTGTAGGCACAAGAGGATTTTTCTCTGATTCTTACTGTGAGGACCTGGTAGGGCTCCTGAAGGTAAAACTCACAAAAGAGTGGGGTCCTCCCTAAGGTGGGACTGCCTGGAGTTTTTAACTCTCAAATGTGTTCACACTGAGCCTCCAGAAGTTCATCAATCACAATCTAGTTTTTTCCACCCCTGTACTTTCCCTACAATTTTGGAATTCTGCTCTTGAAAGTTGTGATTCTCTGTATCTGCTTACCTCACCAATTCTTGCACAGTGGTTTGTGCCATGACCTCAATTTTCCTAGGGGCCTAAGAAGAGTTGTTGATTTTCAGTTTGTTCATATATTTTCTTGCTAAGTGGACAGGAGTAACAACTTCCAAGCTTCTTACATGGTGGTCCAGAAACTGGAAATTTTGCAGGCTTTTTTTCAATTAGATTTGTTCTCTTTTTAAACCCACTTTACTCTTTCCTCCTCTTCTACTTTGTTCCTACCTCCTTGTTCAGCAGTTTTATCGTGGTATTACTCAGCAACCCAGAACCTTATCTGAGTAACAATCCTGGTTTAGGGTTTCATACTTGATGGTAATGCTTGGAGTTTTGCACGTACTGTCACTTAGCCATAGCCCACAGCAGTGAGGGTAAGTATCTTTCCCACCTCAGTTTATGAGAAGGATTTCCAGACCTAATCTTTGACTTCATAGAGAGAATTTGACTCTGTTCATCCAGGATTTTGCAACATTTAAATTAGTCAAAATTCTAGCTACTACAGCCTGCTTCTTGCCCCAACATCCAAGAGTTCTGTGGTTTCAGCCCTGCTCATCACTTGGCATATCTATTTTTTCCTTATCCTTTGAGATGTTTTATCTTGTTTAATCTGTCTCTGCTTTTGTAAACATGTGTTTTTATTTTATTTATCATTTCCTTACGTATAGGTCAGAGGAAAAGTATTAACTTATTATATACTAGTTTGATTAAAGGCTAACATGTCTAGTAAATAAATTTCACTGAATTTAAGTTCAAAGTTTTTAGATGTTGCAGGAATATTTGCTCTCTTACAAAGAAATAAAACATTTGAAAGACTTTATCTTTGAAAATTGAAGTTATAAAACATAGAAATATCTTTGTATCTCTGTATTGTATATATATATATATATTTTTTCTGTATTGTATATATTATTGAGTTCAAAAGCAATCCAAATTGGTTTTAAGAATCAGATGGAAAAAATTGATTGACAGTATTTTTATGTACTATACAATCCATATGTGTAGTGTAGTAGGACTGTAAGTATATGATGCTTCCATGTAGTTTGGTAAGAAAGAGGGCAGTTTAAATTATATTCCCTCAAAAGATAAAAGTTTTTCTGTGAAGAATAGAAAAAATAGTCAAAAGGGAAAATAATTTTGGGAAGAAAGATGAGGAATTTTTGATTAAAGAGAGATTGCATTGTTACATTCAAAAGAATGATCATTTGGTGGCACAGAGATTTTTATATCAGTAGATTTCTTTTTATAAGAATATTGAATTTTCATATTGAAGGTATTGTAAAACTTTGATTTTAGGAATTAGGAGGAGATTACAATGCATTTTAGAAATCAAATATGGAAACGAAAATCTGTAATTTGTAGTTGATGCAATCTTTTAGAAACATCGTATTCTTTTAAATAAAATATTTGTGTTTCAAGCTTGATTTGGAAAAATAATACAATAATTTTGTTCAAACAGAAAGCAGCTCATTTTTTCTAAGTTGCTTTTTTTCCCCTTTATTTTTCAGGTTACTATATATGGGTAGGGGCTAAGCATGCTTCTACTCTTAACCATTTAGACAGCAGGGCTTATCTAAATAGCTCTGTGTGTCACTGCTTGGGCAAGAGCTGTCATCTTCAATTCTATTACTCTATGGAAAACAGTGTTCTGAGAGTAGGACTGTATAATAAAAAGGTGAGAAGAAACTTGCATTAATTTCAAATTCATTGAATAAATGAAATTTCTGTTCTTGTCAACTTTTGTTTCTATTTCTCAGTTGCATGTAGGCTATTCCTTATCTTGACTTTATTTGGGATACCTTTAATTTTTTTTTTTTTTTTTTTTTTTGCTTCTGAGGGGGAATTTGTTTTTTTCTTTTCCATCATGGTTTATTGCAGGATATTGAATATAGTTCCCTGTGCTATACAATAGCACAAATGTTGTTTAATTGGTATACGTTTAAAAAGAAGTATTAAGAAGCTGGTTTAGGAGATATTGTCATGTACACTGTGGTAGTTTGCAAAATATTTCATAAAATTGGTAAAATTCATGAAAATATATTAAGCACTATGGTGTAATAATATATTTGGGATTCTGTATTATTAACTCTATACTGAAGCTCTGATGTGATCTGTTCTGGATTTTTGATCTCTGTATACTTAAAGCTGTAAATATGATGGAAGCAAATTACTTGTTCTGGTACAGTAGATACGGTTTTAAAAGATTGGTAATTGCTGATTAAATACAGCCAAATGAGTCATATAAATTAAAAAAAAATGGTGTGCTGGGCAGAGTGAAAGTTGTAGTGGTAATGCTGGTGAATAAACAAATCCATGTCTTCTTTTTTTTTAACCTAACTGAAAACAATTCTCTACAATTGGGAAAACACTTGAGACACTTTAAAGAACTTCTATTGTGAAGAAGAATTTATTTATAGGTAGGAGTAAAAAAATCATAGGGGTAAACAGCAGTTATTCTACAAATGGGAAACATTGGACAATAATTGCAGGAATTCGGACATTGGAAAAGAAAGACAGTAAAAGTATCCAAGCAAGTAGTTTCCTTGGGCTCAGGACGCTTTGGATAAATCCAGCTGAAACTTCTACATGACATCAGCCAGACTGATTATTCAACAAAAGTTTGTCATCTGTACTTAACTAACCATCTGTCAACAGCATTTTCTTCTCTTCTTTTCTGAAGTTTGCAGTGACTTCATAATTAATCCTCAAGTATCAGACTGCTTATTACCAAGATACTTGAACATTCAAGAGGCATTCCCCTTTTCTTCTGAGTTCTATCATATCACCTCTCCCTTTTCCTTTTGTGTTGTTTTCATCATATCCAGTCTTTTTTCTTCTACTTCTCTTTTCCAGACTTCTAAAGCATGAAGTTGAATGACTACTCTCATCATATGGCCTAATACATTGTCCTTTGTTACCCGGATGAGACACAATTTGTAGCATTTTGTAACTATATTTTGTAACATTTTTTTTGTAGCAATATTTGGCAGTCCACTGCCCTAGAATCTATTTGATATATTTCATTCAATTTGACATGGTGTGGAGTGGATGGAGGGGCAGAAACCTCTCCCTGCCCTTTGTGTAATACTCCAAACTTTCCAGATAATTGGGAGAAATTTTACAAAAAAAAAATAGGTTAAACTTTATCCGTATATGTTATACCATTCAAGCTTTAAGCACCTTTTAGTTATTATCACCTGTGCCATGTAAACCAAGCCCATTGAGCTTTCATGCAATTTGAAATTTTCTGTAATTTCCAAATCCTTCTTCACAAAGGCATAATTAAAAAAAGGTCTGGAATAATTTTGTTGAGCTTATATTATGCTTAAAGATGCTTTAAAAATATATGGTCCTACAATAGTGTTTTTCACATGGTGGGTAATCAATAGTCATTAGATTTTGAATGAGTCACTGTCCTAAGTTTGAGTAGAAACTTGTTATCTATCTTCTAATACTAAGGATTAGTTTAATCTACCCTGAACATCAGTGATAGATTTTAAGTTTCAGTATGTGGATATGGAGTTTTGAGTTATTGAAAGTGAGCAATATCATTCCTCTGCTGGCTCTGGGATTGCACAAGAAAAAAGTGCAAACAAATTGGCTTCAGATACCACCTCATATAATAAGAATAGACTTACCAAGATTCCATCTCCCACATTATAGGAAAAGAAGAAGTTAATTATGGAGAACTGACCTAGTGTGCTAATCAGAACCAATTGGGGGTACATCTTAGAGTGTTGACTGATGTTTGATCCATTAGTTTACCCAGTATTCTGCAAGGCAGTGTCCAGTCTTTTCTGACACTATTTGCTGTGCTCTGTACACGTAAAACGTTGGTCACCAATGCAAACTGCATCAAAGCACATTTAAATTACAAGTTGATGTTTTATCACAAAGTTAAAAAGGACTTCAAACCTATCATTTAAAAAATTAGCTCTTGATGAAAATGATCATTTACATATTCCATGAATAGAATAACGAAAATAACCCTTAGAACGAAATGTGCTGATGCCAAGAAATATCTAGTGAGAATGCTGAGGGTAATTTTCCTTATTTTCAGAGTACTTTAGAACTTGAGAAATAGAAAATAGGTAAAAGACAAGTTAACTAAAAAGTTGAAACTTTTAAAGTCAGCTTCAGTGTGTAGCAGTTCTAGTTTGTACCATCAAACTATTCTTAGGATTAAGTCTCTGTCCATCATCTATAAGAAAATAATCATAGCAATGGCCTGTCTTTTATCCTGAGGACAGCTGCCATGTCAGTGATCCAAGGATAGTGGGGGTGTCCAGCTTGTGGTGCCTTGTACATATTTTAAAATTCCCACTGGCAAATAAATAGGAGGAACACATAGTTGGGACAGGAAAGAAAATGCCTTAGAAAATATCTTTTCTTGTATGATACAGATTTTAAAGCTATAATAAGCTCTCCTTGAAGGAAGGTTTTTGCCACAGTACATGGTCCTATCACCACGTGCAATCAAAAGTAGTTAAAAAAAAATAACCTTGAATTTGATACCCTGATTTTTTTTCATTGAAAGGGGGAAGGATAAGCTGATCTCTAAGAGATCTAGCGATAAATATTTTTCTTGAAAGGTAAAATGGCATTATTGATCCTGGTCTAGGGGAATAAAGACATTTAAATAATTTTGATTGATTTTAAGATAATAGAAAATTAGAACATCCCTTGAAAGGCTTTTCGGAACTGAGGGTTTCTTTTTTACATTGACACCTGTTGAAAGTAACTAGATAAGAGTCTGAGAGTAAGGACAAAAATAAAATAAAAGCTGATTTCATTTAGTTGAGGTAAATCCTTTTTCCTTTTCATTGCTTGTGTTGTCAGATAGGAAAATGTGGTAAAAAAAAATCTGGATTTCATACACAATATACCGTTAACTTCTTGTGTGAAAAACCATTTAAGTTTCGAAAGAACTCTGCTCAGCTTTCTGAAAAAAATGTAAATGCATTCTTCTTTAAGTAGAACGGGGGAATCAGGCACTGTGAAGAAAGAGCACAGTAGCTGTAAATTATCCTCATAAAATTAAAGTGAGGGGACATGGTGAATGCAGCTTGCCAAGTAGTGTCACTAAAAGCATCTGTGGAGAATGTCGTGTCTCGATGCTAAATAATTGAAGTTGCATTAGAAATTATTGAAAGAAAAATTTGCTGTATTTATCAACTTTTTATAACTTCACTTCATTGTGATGTGACCTGGAAGCTATCAGCTGAAAATGTGTCCCCCATGTATGTTTCATTGTCTTGTGGAAGTCTTAACCATTGATATGAATAAGTAATGGAATGAAGTATATTTTAATTGGTTTCGACTATCTTCTGAAATACTTAAGACTTGGAAATTGGAGTAGATAACAAAGGGCAAAGGAGTAAGTCAAAAATAGATTCATTTTTAGAAAATTTAAGTATGAATGAAATAAGTGAAACCAAGTGAGGAAATAAAGGCTAACGAGAGTCTGAAAAAGTATGAGTGTCATGTGTCATTTGAATTACAACTAGATGTCACCTTTCAGTGCTGTTTCCTGTCTCTCAGAAGGAGAGCACAGAGATAGTCTCAGAGCTCAACCTGAGATACATTTATGCCACTGTCTGCATTTTCACTATAGTTCATTATACACATATTTCACTAAATCTAAGGAAAAATAGGATTATTTCAGAACATAAAAGCACAGTCGTGAATCATAAAGTCCACTACCATAGGCAAAATTGTGGAGTACATTATAGACTTTTATCGAATATCTGACCTCATAGTATATAGTAACATAATTTTGGATACACTTTGCAACCTAGAAAATGATCATCATACAGATGCATGACATAGCACGCTTTAGAGGACATGAAAAGGTCTTTGACTGAGTGACTGGAGAGTCAAATAGAAGTATAATCTCCAGGAAACAATTGTATTATTTGGAACTTGGAATGAATTCTTCCATAGGAAAAAATATGTAAGGTGAGATTGTACAGAAAATATGTCTGATAACAATTTTTTAACTCTTATGTTAAATATTTGCCTGCCATTTTTTCTTTCCTATTATCATGGCAATATTGCAAAATGAAGTAATGTCAGTGGGATTAAGATATAAATAGCTGGTTTATTAGTTGCTATTTAGAATTTTATTTTTTGAAGTGCAGTACTTTATTCAAGATTCCATTCAAATTTTTTTCTGTCCTTACTCTCCATCATAAAAAAAAATAGGCAGCTTTACTATGTAGACATGCTTTATTTCCTTATTTTTAAAAACAATAATTTTTATAGAGCAGTTTTAGATTCACAACAAAATCAAGAGGAAGGTACAGAGATTTCCCTTATACCCCCTGTCCCCGCACATGCTTAGCCTCACCCATTATCAGCATCCTCCACCAGAGTGGTACACATGTTACAATTGATGAATCAACATTGACATGTCATTATCACCTGAAGTCTCTAGTTTACATTAGGGTTCACTCTTGGTGTTGCACGTTCTATGGGTTTGGACAAATGTATAATGAATGACATGTATCCATCATTATATTATCATAAAGAGTATTTTCACTGCCCTAAAAATCCTCTGTGCTCTATCTTTTCATCCCTTCCCCTCTCCTTTTCTTCATTTTTCTTTTAAAATATTATATAGCTTTTTAACCAATACTTTAGATTTCTTAGTACTTAATATCCTACAGGTAGGGTAAAATCTGCTGAAATATAATTAAAAGAGCACATATATAACTATGAGAGTAGAATTTGGGGAATGAGTGATGTCTTTTGCTTTGGGTCAAAGGAAGAAGAAATATTTTGGAAATACAACATATCAACTCACAGAAAATGGGTGAAGGCGGATGTGTTAATACCAGAAGGACTGAAGACATTTCAGGTATAAAAGGGAAAAACAAGTATTTTTTATCATGAGTTTAATTTTTAGCTTTGTAGTTATGAATTTATCACCCATTGCTTAATTTAAATTAGCATTGAAATTAGGGATGTAGACTTGTATATCTGGGGAGAGCAATTACTTTTCATTGTACCTAGCCCTACTCAGGTCAAATCTTTTTTTTTTTAATTTTTTTTATTTTTTGCGGTACTCAGGCCTCTCACTGTTGTGGCCTCTCCCGTTGCGGAGCACAGGCTCCGGACGCGTAGGCTCCTGCATCAGCAGGCAGACTCTCAACCACTGTGCCACCAGGGAAGCCCTAAATTTATTCTTTTAAATGTTCTATTGTGTATCTTACTGTCTGCCTGACATTTCCCTTCATGCATTGCAATAACTAATTTGAGTAGTTATAAAACCAAATGCAGTTATAGCTCTAGTATAAGTAGTGTTAACATTTATTCTTTTCCTTGAATATTAAAGTAAGAGGGCTGTGAAGATGACCAAACAACAAGTTTGCAGTTACGGACGTTGTCGGTGGTTAAATGGGATGCTTTCGTCAGATCATGGGTTGTTTCTCAGAGGCCTCAGTGGATCTAATGTGCCCATCAGTCTTATGTGTGTGGGTCAAGCTGATCAAATAGGAACTTTATTCTTAGTTGTATTTGCTTGCTCTTTAAACAGGCCTTTTTCTTAATAATTCTTTAATCTCTATTATTCGTTTTTGGGTCTTTTTGAAGAGATTGTAAGCTCACAAATTGTTCTTTGTTTTTCCCTGAAGATTATTTTTGAAGGGACTATTTTGAGCCAGAAAGGTTTTATTGGGCTAGACGAGCTCTGGGTCTACGCCTGTGCACAGGCCCCATCCAGACAGCTTTGCTCTGCAGATGAATTCACTTGTGCCAGCGGCCAGTGCATCGCCCGAGAATTGGTCTGTGACTCTCAGCAGGACTGTTCTGATGAGAGTGATGAGGATCCAGCGACTTGCTGTAAGTAAATTAATGGTTTACTCACTCATATGCTCACATTCACGACTATACTTGGATTTAAGATTCTTTGTCTTGAGCAAGGTACATTTAATTTGTATGAAGTAAGGTAAATGTACATTCTCATTCTGAAGCCATCACTACTATTCCTCGTGGGCGTCTCTATCCTACATCTCTATGATGTTTTGGTGCTTTTTGCTAACACTTGAAATCTCTCTATTTGTTCAACAAATGAATAGTTGTGATTAGTTGTGTGTGTGTGTGTGTGTGTGTGTGTGTGTTGATTAAAGAGGAAAATGGATGGGAGAGGGAACCTATTTGTACTCTTCTCTTTGGAGACATATATTGTGGATTGCTAACCTTTATTAAATGTAGGGCTTTTTCCATTCTGACCAATCATGTAGGAAGCTGTGGGGAAAGGGTAAAGAGGAGAAGGGCTGCCATGGCCTTCCAGACAACCATGGTGACATAGAAATCATGTCAGCCATGGTTGGTATTCATGACTAGGCAAAAAAGCCCAACAACTTCATTTCAGACCATTTATGGAGAGTCTTTGATAGGAGTAATGATGAGAAATTCCATTACTATTCAAACCTAGTTGTATTAGAAAGGAAATATAATGTAATTTACAACCTACGTGATGGTTCTCATATGAGGTAACTTAGCAACTAAGATACTTGTGTCTCTTTAGAAATGAATTAAAACTAAATGCATCCAATTTTTATGTCACAAACAAGAGGGTTTTTTAATTATTAAAAATTTGACATTTATTTTGCTGCAGTGTTTTATTTTAGTGATATATTTTGTTGAGCAAAAGAAAAGTATGGCAGTAAGATAAATGTCACCTTTTTAATGAAAATGCTTCTGCTGATGGGCAAGTAAGCATTTTATTAACAGCAGTGGACTGGGGTGTAGAAAAGGGAAGATGGGAAAGCAAGCGAGAAATCCTCTGCCTGTTTGTAAGCAGGAATTCAATTAATTCCTCAGACACCTGGTCTTAACCATAGATTGAAGCAAAATAATCTCCTTACCAATATGATCTCTGTGGATATTTTCGGTGCATCTCTTTTTGTTCATTAAAAAATATGAGGACCATTCATTTTCTCCAATGTGAGTGTCACATTCCTCTTTATGCTTCATTTAAATGCTTTTTAACAATTTGGTTCATTTCTTTTGGAGAAATTCACCTTTCTAATGGTTTGTATTATTCTCAGTTCCAATAACTGAAGATAAATATATTTCTTATCTTTTCAATTCTACCTATGGAAACTTAGCTTCTTCTCTCCTTTTTTTCCTCTGGTGAAGGCTTTCCTTTTAATTGATTTTCTTAATCGAATTCCACCTAGAGTATTGGTAGATACTTTAGCATTTGATTTTGGACATATTTTCCCATTTCTCCTCCTTTATTGAAGTTTTATTGATTACTTATCTGGCATTTTCCCCATAGAGTATATCTTGATACCATCCTGCCATTTCCTTTGTGTGAATTCAGGGACAGATGGCCGCGCTTATCAACAGATAGTGTTACTTCTTAGTCTGATAAGTATTCCAAACAATGTAAGCTCATTTGGCCAAAGAAAACCTGTCATGCTTGCTTGAGATCAACCTTCTGTAAGGGATATGACCAAAAAAAAAAAAACAGGTAGCCATGTTACATATTACAAAATATCCATATACTTTGATGTCAGCATGAGTATTTCATGTAAATATTTGTACAATCATTTTTGCTTTGAGGAAATTATTTATATAGTAATTGAATTATTAGAATTGATATAACGTTACACTATTTTCTGCACTAAAGTGTTTAACATATTGTGCATATATACAGATGCATACATATGTTATTACAAATTAAGAGGCTTTCCTTTGAAAGTTAAAGCCACTTTGAAACATTTTCCACATACTTTTAAATTTATATTTTACAAATTTGAATTCGTTATACAAATTTTTCTTAAAAATAGAGTTTTAAAGTTCATGAAGCACAAGGAAAGTGCTTTTATATCTTCTTTGTATCCCAGTATAGGATGAATCTCCAGAATGCTGTAGCTCATAGATATAGTTTGAATACACCAGGAGTACTTACCATACTCTGGAGACTCGGTAAATATTAACTCATGAATATTGTCAGTTGGTATCTGTAGTCAGTGTGATTTTTGCAAAAGGCACATTCACTCAGGTGTTCTTTCTTTACCAAGTTCCTCTTACTTTTATACTATTTTGACAAATGTAGTTGATTGAGCCTGTAGCCTAGTGCCTTTTCAAAAGCGGTTAATGGTAAAGGGAAAATGGGTTTTGCTAGAGTTTGCTATTATAGCGTTACTCCCTTGACCAGCAGTACCAGCGGCAGCATCTGAGAGTCCCTTTGAAATGCAGAACTTGAGGATATAACCCAGCCTTACAGAATCCGGAGTTTCATTTTAACAATGTCCCAGGTGATTCACCTGCATATTAAAGTTTGAGAACCACTGTTCCTAAAAGACTTCAGAATTGAAGAGATGGCTGAGAGAGAAAACAGGTGGCAATAAAAAAAAAAAGTAGTCTTAAGAGTCAAAGAGGCCTTTCATGGTAGAACCAAAACTCCCAGTACTTCACTAATCCCTAAGGGCATTATAATTCCAAACAATACATTTTAAAATAGTTTTATTAAGGTATAATTATTGTATGAAAATCGGCACAAAATCAATGTATACAGTTTGATAAGTTTGGACATATGCATACACCTGTGAAACTGTCACCACATCCTTCACCTCCAAAGTTTTCCTTGTCCTCCTCTGCCCTCCCCCCACCCCTTTTGTAGTAAGAACACTTGACGCAAGATTTATCTTAACTAGGTGGGGCTATGCATATGGGTGCCCTGGAGGCCAAGGTGCTGGACGGTTGCATGTACCGGGTTGCGCCCCCCGCTAGGATCCTTACCCCTATCCGCTGGCAGCCAAAGCCAAGGGCGCGGCTGGGCAGGGCCGCTGGCGGCACCCGAGCCGGCGCTACCCTCCCACTTCCTCTGCACAACCTCGTGGTCTTTCCGGGGCTGCGGTGAGCTGAGGGCCGCTGAGTGTTTCCACATCTCCCAGCGGGCAAGGTTCACGGACCACCTGCCGCAGGTGAGGCCCCGCCTCGCCCTGCAGTCAGCAGCCTCAATGGGCCCTTGCAGGTGAACACGCGCCACGACATTTCGGTGCAGCCCTCGCTGGGACGGTGCAGGGGGCTATGCAGACCCGCGACCCCCTGCCCCTGTGATCCCAGACCTGAGGGTGCGGGTGCAGGCGGCTCGGCCTCCCCCGCAGGGCACCCAGGTTGGGGGCCTCCCCAAGCAGGGCATGCCCCCAGGCCGGTGCCCCGGGACGCGTGCGCTTCCCGCGCTGTCCCGAGTCCTTGGATCCCGCCACATCACCTTCCTTGAAGGGGCCGAGAGGGCGAGCGGAGCTGGGGGCGCCGGAAGGAGAGGGAAGGCCACCATCTCTGACACCCCGAGACAGGAGAGGTGTCGCCGAGGAAGGCGCCCCAATGGCCGTGGTCCCTGGAGGAGGGCGTGGCCCAGGCCACGGTGTGGGTGATCTGGGAGCCGCGGGAGGCCTGGGGAGGCGTTCTCCCAGGAGCCTGAAGCAGCCGCCTCCGGTGGGGAGGCCCCAGACAGCGTGACCTTGACCGAGGTGAGCTGGCCGCTGCGGAACAGGTGGTGGCTAGAGCCCGGAGCCAGCGAGGAGTTCTTAGAGCAGGAAGAAGGCTGCGATTACTGCAAGGATGGGAAAGTGGAGGTGCGAGGTGTGAACCCCGCGCTCACGAGGTTTACTTCAAGCAGTTTTGTAGGACTTGTCCGAAGTCATCTAACCCTTACCGAGTGGAGGATGTCACCTGTCAAAGTTCTAAACAGTCTAGACGCTCTTGTCCAGTAAAACTTTGCCAATTCCACCCTAAAAGGCTCCATCCTCACGATTGGTGCAGGAGATGCACAGGAAACGCCTGTCCTCCACAGCACCTTCAGCTTCAAATACACCGTTCACATGAACATAAAAAAGGCCCTGCTGAACTGGTGTTAGTGGCAGACAAGTGAGCTTTTTTTCATGCTCCTCCTTTCTGCTTCTCCCTTCTCAAAATACTTCACAACAGGCTGTATTTTTGACAAGCATTAAGTATTGCAAAAGTATTTTAAAAGCATTAAGTATTGCAAAACAATTGACAAAAGTGCATAATACAGTATTATTGACTATAGACATTACCTTGCATAACTGAAACTTTATACCGACTGAATAACATATGAGTTTGAGTATTTTAGGTACCTCATATAAGTGGAATCATTATGCTAAGTGAAATAAGCTAGTCACAGAAGGACAAATACTGCATGATTCCAAACAATAGATTTTTGATCGTTATTAACATGATCCTGTATAAAATAGGGACATTTAAGAATAAAATAACTATGCAATATAGTTTTAAAACATTTCTAATAAAATATAACACGTGCCAGACATATCTAAAGGTATACACTGACTAGCTGAACAACGTACAAAGAAAATATACCCAATGCTTACATGTAGACACACGCTACAAGGTGGCTGACCCTTGAAGACATGCTAAGTGAAATAAGCAAGTCACGATAGGACAAACGTTGTATAATTCTTCTTACCTAGAGGAATCAAATTCATAGAAATGGGAAGCAGAATGGTGGTTGCCAGGGGTGAGGGGAAGAGAAGAATGGGGGCTAAGTGTTTAATGGGTATGGAGTTTGGATTTGGGGGGATGGAAAAGTTCTGGAGATTCATGATGGTGTTGGGTGTACAGCAGTGTGAAGGTGCTTAGTGCCACTCAACTGTACACTTAAAAATGGTTAAAAAGGTAATTTTAATATTAAGTATATTTTACCACAATAAAATTTTGAATATATATATATATATATCTAATTTTCAATCATAACATACAGAAAAAGACTGTTTTTATGTTCCAAAAAGGATGGCAGGATTGACAGATGTGTGTTTAAATCAAAAACGTTTGGACAATTCCATGGGGAAAAAAGCTTTTAATTGAATAAATAGGAATTGTTAGAGCATTTAACCTGCTAATATAAATTGTTACACATCAAAGGAGAAGTTGGTACAATATTCAAGTGAAAGAAGCTTAAACCAAGAATCCAGTGCAATGCATTTAATCTTTACTATGATACTGTCTCTGGATGTCTTCCATATTTTGAAAAATAAATATTGAATACTAACAACACTTTCTGAGGGTAAGGGAAATACATGCATATTTAGTGGAGAAAAGATCCTTGTAGGTTCTCAATAAATATTAACAAAATGTTTATATATTATAATCATATTAAAGCCTAATATATGCTTATTGAATGGAGCATTCCCATGCAAACTCTTTTCTTACGTAATAGAGAACTGATTTACTTCCAAACTGGAGAGTTCATAAATATTTTAATTTTCACGATCCAGAATTTTCCTCAGCAGCCACAATGAAATTCTTTTTCTTCTGCTAATATGCTTCAGTGGTTAAATATGCAAGACAAAGCATTGTCATAATTTAAAAATATTACTCTAACTGATGAACTCAGTGAAATTTCACTAAAATTATGAACTGTGGCATATCTCATCTTGTGATTAGAGATGGTGAAATGTGTTTTGTAGTCACAGAAATTTAAATAAAAGCAACCAAATAATCAAAATCACTGTTTGTAATGAATACATTTTGTTTATATGAATACATGATTTTTTAGATTTTGTAAACATTTAACACGTGGTTTCATAAGACATTTATTAGCTGCTAGAATGTGTTTGGCCTTCCTGGTTTTCTTCAGATATTTATAACTTCACCTTAAATGTTTTGAATTATGAAGGGGAAATATTAATGGAAGAACTTCCATTAATATTTGGTTTGAAGCTTGACTTGTATTTTATAGTGCAGTTAAGTTCTAGAATATTTAGCTTTAAAACAAGTCCTTTGAAGTGTACTGGAACGAATGTCTTTGGTAAAAACACATGAGAAGTTCACCAAGATTTTTACAGAGGTGATTGCACCATTGTGCTTTCATATATCTTTATAGTGATGGATTTTAAAAATTAATTTTCATTTTTCAAAGGACAGTGGTGTTTAGTGTTCTGTGGAAAGTGCGGTGATTGACATTTTAACTGATAAAACATCCAGGTAATGAAAGAAATGGCTTGAACTTTTCTCCTAAAGCCAAATTTCAACATTTATTCAATCCAAAGTTATTTCGTCTTGAAATCGTCTTTACATTTTTGCAGTTGAGTGACACAGGCACAGATGTGAAGAGTCTGCGGAAGGGTTTGGTGATGCTTGGGTGACTTTGCCTTTCCATTTCCACACTCACTGGTCTTACAGCTATTTCACACCATTGCATATAACAATAAGATTGTTATCTGCATGGACTTGCTTCCTTTGTGAATTAATATGTAATTTATTGCCCCAGCAGGGCAGTATTGAATTTATTGCCCAGAGTCACTTGAGAGGAAAGAGGAGAGGTTTTATTATCCTTGGACAACAGGTGTAAACTGGGACAATCCTGGGCCAACCCAGATGGAAGATTTTCTATTCCAAGGATGTGTGCATTTAGGAATTGAGGGTACCCGAGGTGGGAGGTGGAAGGATTCCTTGACCAAGTTCACGACCAAGAATTTGCAACTTGTAAGCACATTTCAGAGGTCAAGTATATATTTCAAATCTTGTCTATTTCTACATTCTACCAACTGACTTAGAAGGGCTGGGAGGTGGCTTGGCAGGTGGCAAAGTTCACAGAGGACTAAAGAACTAGACCAGAGAATTTTCTGGATGCCCAGGGAGACAGTCACAGCTAGGTCATAGGTTCTTAAGACTGTCACAAAACAGAAGAGGCTCTCCTTGGAGCATTAACTTTTTATCAATAACAGTAGCTTATCAACTCTGTAGCCAGAGCTGTGAAAAGAAACATCCAGAAGCAATAGATTTCCAGCTAAGTACTATGTGGGTGAACGGCATCTCCTTGTCATGTTGATTCACCATGAGGTGATGTGCAACATGTTTTCATTATTATATGATAGTTAATTTGCTTGTTTTTATTTTTGGGGAAATATATTTAAGGGGAAAATAATATTTGCTTGTAAAGAAAAATACCTTTCATTATATATCCATTATATGACTGTCGAAACAAGCATAGCTCTAAGAACTATATGTTTAATTTACATGTAGAGAAAATTTAAGTGGCCCTGTCCCTTGAAAAGTGCGCTTCAGTGTTTTAAGAGTCGACACGTTAGTGATGAAATATCTGGTCATGAAACCAGGCCTCCATTTTTATAGAAATTTGCAAATCCTTTGATTATTAAGATATAGTGGGCTTATTCAATATGCTGATAAAATTGCTCACATTATTTAAAACTGAAAATAATGGTTAAGAGCAAGCATACAATGAAGCAGTCTTTTAAATTTTGAGACAGAGTCGCAGGTGCAGGGAGGCTTCAAAGTATAAGCTTTGGTGTCAAACAGCTCAAAGCCTGGACATTCCATTTACTAAAACTTACCATAGGTGAGTTGCTTAGTGCTAAAGTTTCAAAAAGAAAATCTTTCGGGGATAATTATGCTTGCTGTGTAGGGTATTTGTGAAAACAAATGGCAATATATGCAAAATACTTGACACATACTTGGAGCTCAGTGGGAACACATCTATTACTACTTTTATTAAAGATAATAGAATTGTGATGTTAGGGAGCTTGTCAAAACTTTAGGTGTTTTCTGACCAAGAATTATTTTGTCCTCCCGTTATGTCATGATATGATATGTTATGTTATGAAAATGTGTCTGCATAAAGAGAAATATCTGGAAATATGTTTTAAATTAATTGTATTTATTTATCCCCCAAACTCAGATAGGCTGATACTATGATTCTTTTTTCAGGAAAAGAAAATTTAAACACATAAAAGCTAATTTCTTGAAAGCACAAATCAAGTTGTTAGAACTTCTGGTGTATGGCCCAGTCTGCTGAAACTTTTGTTTTTTCCTCACTAATTTGGTGAAAAAGCTAGGAAAGGTGCTTAGGAAGCTTACCCCAAATCCTGACTTTCTCTAGAAGTTGTGCTTTGTGATAAATGTAGCAACTTAAGTATTTTTCAACTTTTTAGTTGTGTATTAAGAAGGGGAAACAAAGCAAAGTTCAAAATATCTAATTTACCTGCAATGCAAAGTGGCTAGGGATTGTTTTTTTTTTTTTTTCTTTGAGAAGCTGTTAAAGTAGCATAATAGAATGACTTCTAAGGTGCTGACCTCTGAAAAGCTGTAGAGTTTCACCCTGTCTCATTAAATGCAGTGGAGATGGCCAACCAGGGTGGAATGTGCCAGGCTTGGAAACAGAAAAGTATAGAGGGGCAATGCTTCACACAGCACATGGAACACTTTGTGAGGCTGGAAAAAGTAAAACTACTCTGATGATCAGGAAACATTCTTTACGAAGTGTAGTGACAGTTCTGACTGCTTAAGTTGATTGGCTAACATAGAGTCAGTGTTTCCCTGCTTGCTCCCCCTTCATTTCTCCTTACCAGTTTTCTTTTTGTGCATAACAGCAAATCATCTCAGGTGTGGCTTTGAGTCTGGTTTCTGTGGCTGGGAGCCATTTCTCACAGAAGAAGATTCACACTGGGAATTCGTGAAAAGGTTGACGAGTGCAGACCACCATCTTCCTGATGCTGAGAACACAACAAACACAAATCATGGTAGGACATTTTCCTCTTTTTTTTTCCTTCCCCCCCCCAGAATTGTTGTCTTTCTTTCCTGTTGTGAATGATGATACTATGTGTTTTCACTTCTATCTATAGATTTTATAAATGGAACTCTGGTTTGTCTTGCTTTAAATTGTCCTGATCAACTTAATAATTTGTGCTTAATTGAGTTTCCTGAAAGGAGCATTGTTTTAATAACAAAACTTTTTGTTACACTTTTTAAAAGGTTGGATTGAAGGCATGAAGAGGGGAAAAGTCTTTTGGTAGTTTTCTCTAGTTGTCATGAATCATGTACAGTAGGGTTGTCTTCTTTTTAGAGCAATCCAAATTTCATAAAACAGAAAGAAAAATTGTTCAATCCTTTTTCTAAGAACAGATAGTTAGCACTCTCTTTAAAATAAATCTACAAATACTTGAATGCAATGTAATCACTCTTATGGCTTCTTTGTAATAAACAATCTTACTTCTTCCGCATATATACTTTTAATCAGCAGTACAATTTTTACATATCCCCTTAAAATAGAGCAACCATAACTGCATATGGCATTCCAATAAGGGTTTTTGAAGCTTCAAGGAAAACACAAGGGTTTTGTTCCGTTTTTGTTTTGTTTGGATAACATTACAAAGGTACATTAGTATCATATTAACTTTATAATAAGGCAACTGTACTGTAGATCCTCTTTAAGCTTGTATAACCCCACTGGACATTATTATATTTGTTTCTCCTTTGAGATTTCCCAAGAAGTATGTGAAAACTAACAGTATTGACTGTGTCTTTAGCCACTGAAAATTGGGGTTAGTTGGGGAAGATGTTAGGGGATGGAAGGGAGACTTTGGCTATCCATCCGTTATCTAAAACTATAAATGCAGCTTATTATTTAACAGTGGAGTGAGATCTTAATTGTTGCTTTTGTGCCAATGAGTCTCATTTTTCCCTTAAGATTCTGTGACAGATTGGATTAAATTTAAAGTTTATGATAGGAAGGAGACTATTAATTATTAGAACTATATGTATTAATAGTACATTTCCTCCAAGCTCATATAATGATTTTTTTTTTCCTTTCTCAAACCAGTTATTGAGTGTATATCATAGTACTAGAGTTGGGTGTAAACAGATGGAAGGATATTTGGGTTGTTTCTAAATTTTGGTGATTATGAATATTCTATAAAATTTGCCTATAGGTTTTGTCTGGATATAAGTTTTCATTTAACTTGAGCACTCTTTCCAATTCCTATGTATAATTAACGTTTGCACTCTGGTTAGTGAAAAGACCCTACTATTTCTGGCCCTTTGTGACCTTGAGGCAATGTTTCAACTGCCCCTTTTAGAAGGTTTTCCTCCAGCCTCAGGTAGTTTCCTTATATCCATGCCCTGGTCAGTACTCAGGTGGAAATTTGGGGGGAGCCCTCTGGAGATCTCTGGAGCTCTCTCTCTTTGCAGCTCTCCCCTCCTGGAACTCTGCTTTATGAACTGCAGCCACCTGAGTCTCCCCGAGGTGCCATCTTTTCAACTTGAGGAGACCACCACACTCCTCCTGGCTTCCCCTGCCTGAATGGCAGCTGGAAACGCGGTTTAGGCAGTAAGCTGGGGAAATTGTATGGCTTAGTTCATTTGTTTCCCCTCTCAGAGATCATTATCCTGTGGTTCTACATTCCGATTGCCCTACATTTGAAAACTATTATTTAGTATATATCGTTTTGATTTCTTTGCTACTGTTAGACAGAAGGCTAAATCTGGTCCCTGATACTCAACCTTGCCTGGAAACAGAAAAAGCCTAATTCTTTTTGTTTTTTTGCTTTATTTCTTTGGTCTGGATATGCCATAATATATCTAGCCATACTCTTATTGAGAGATAATATTATGACAATGCTGCAAAATCTGTACATGTATGCATTTTCTTATATGGGGAGATTTTATTCTGTGCAGTAAAGGACTAAAAGTGAGACTCCTATATTTTTACCAAAAGATATGTACTTTCCCGTCAAATTTTAATACTTAAAATTCCAGCAGCAAAAAAGAGTGCTTTTTTCTATTTGCCTACCATCAATAGACATTATATTCTCTTAATTTTTAAAAAACTTATGGGTATAAAATGATTTGTCTTTCACTGAAAAATGATTTTTCAAATGTTTCTAATTTTTCAATTTATTTAGATCTTTAATTTTGCTAAATATTTGAAGCTTTCAGTGCATAGATTTAAAAAATATTTTGCTAACATTTTCTTAGGTTTCTAATATTTTTGCAGCTACTGTGTCACATTTTAAAAACTTAATTTTTTTGGTTGCTGTATATATAAGTACAATTATATATTTTAAATACTTACCTTGTATTCAATGACCTTGTTAATTTTTTTTATTATAGTTAAGAATTTATAAATGTTCCACATTTTCTGGGTTCATAATTACTTTGTCTTCAAATAATGACAGTTTTACTTCCTTCTTTCTAAATCTTAAGCCTTCTGTTTTCTTTTTGGTTTTATTGCCCTAGGTAGGACTTCTGGAGAAATGTTAAATAGAGCTTGTGATAGCTGCTGTACTTGTCTTGTTCCTATTTAGGGGAAAAGCTGTCAGTAATTCAGCCTTGAATGCTATAGTTCCTAAAAGGTTGTTTTGTTTCAGATAAAGATGTTTCCAAGCATAGCACAAGGAGATCAGCTCAGTGCTTTGTGTCCACCTAGAGGGGTGGGATAGGGAGGCTGGGAGGGAGAAACAAGAGGGAGGAGATACAGGCATATATGTATATGTATAGCTGATTCACTTTGTTATACAGCAGAAACTAACACACCATTGTAAAGCAATTATACTCCAATAAAGATGTTAAAAGAAAAACAAAGATGTTTCCTTCTATTCATAGTGTGTTAAGTTTATATATATATATATATATACACACACATATATATATATATATACACATATATGTAAGCATGTTAAAACTTTTCACGTGCTTTTTTCAGCATATGTTGTGATAATCATATGATCGTGATATTATCCTTTTTATTTCAAATAAAATGATTTTTCAAATATTAAACCATTCTTGCATTCCTGATCCAAACCTCCTTTCATTGGTTTTATGATTTCTTTCTTACTTCTTAATGGTAATATTTGTGATTTTTTTTTACCTAAATTCATTATAAAGTCATTATAAATGTTCTCACAGCATGTAAGGAATCCCTTCCAGGCAATTGTATTAAGGGAGTGCATCCTTTGCAAAAGGTGAGGTTGAGGCTGGCCTGGAAAGCTTAACGTGGGGAGACTGACCTCTACATTCTTTTTCTTAAAACTTTTGAACTTTATTTATTTTTTTATACAGCAGGTTCTTATTAGTCATCAATTTTATACACATCAGTGTATACGTGTCAATCCCAACCGCCCAATTCATCACACCACCATCCCCACCCACCGTGGCTTTCACCCCTTGGTGTCCATACGTTTGTTCTCTACATCTGTGTCTCAAATTCTGCCCTGCCAACCGGTTCATCTGTACCATTTTTCTAGTTTCCACATACATGCGTTAATATACAATATTTGTTTTTCTCTTTCTGACTTACTTCACTCTGTATGACAGTCTCTAGATCCATCCATGTCTCAACAAATGACCCAATTTCGTTCCTTTTTATGGCTGAGTAATATTCCATTGTATATATGTACCACAACTTCTTTATCCATTCATCTGTCGATGGGCATTTAGGTTGCTTCCATGACCTGGCTATTGTAAATAGTGCTGCAATGAACACTGGGGTGCATGCGTCTTTTTGAATTATGGTTTTCTGTGGGTATATGCCCAGTAGTGGGATTGCTGGGTCGAATGGTAGTTCTATTTTTAGTTTTTTAAGGAACCTCTATACTGTTCTCCATAGTGGCTGTGTCACTTTACATTCCCACCAACAGTGCAAGAGGGTTCCCTTTTCTCCACACCCTCTCCAGCATTTGTTGTTTGTAGATTTTCTGATGATGCCCATTCTAACTGGTGTGAGGTGATACCTCACTGTAGTTTTGATTTGCATTTCTCTAATAATTAGTGATATTTGAGCAGCTTTTCATGTGCTTCTTGGCCATCTGTATGTCTTCTTTGGAGAAATGTCTATTTAGGTCTTCTGCCCATTTTTGGATTGGGTTGTTTTTTTCTTTAATATTGAGCTGCATGAGCTGTTTATGTATTTTGGAGATTAATCCTTTGTCTGTTGATTTGTTTGCAAATATTTTCTCCCATTTTGAGGATTGTCTTTTCATCTTTTTTATGGTTTCCTTTGCTGTGCAAAAGCTTTGAAGTTTCATTAGGTCCCATTTGTTTATTTTTGTTTTTATTTCCATTACTCTAGGAGGTGGATCAAAAACGATCTTGTTGTGATTTATGTCAAAGAATGTTCTTCCTATGTTTTCCTCTAAGAGTTTTATAGTGTCCGGTCTCACACTTAGGTCTCGAATCCATTTTGAGTTTATTTTTGTGTATGGTGTTAGGGAGTGTTCTAATTTCATTTTTTTACATGTAGCTGTCCAGTTTTCCCAGCACCACTTATTGAAGAGACTGTTTTTTCTCCATTGTATATCCTTGCCTCCTTTGTCATAGATTAGTTGACTATAGGTGTGTGGGTTTATCTCTGGGCTTTCTATCTTGTTCCATTGATCTGTGTTTCTCTTTTTGTGCAAGTACCATATTGTCTTGATTAATGTAGCTTTGTAGTATAGTCTGAAGTCAGGGAGTCTGATTCCTCCCACTCCGTTTTTTTCCCTCAATACTGCTTTGGCTATTCGGGGTCTTTTGTGTCTCCATACAAATTTTAAGACGATTTGTTCTAGTTCCATAAAAAATGCCATTGGTAATTTGATAGGGAGTGCATTGAATCTGTAAATTGCTTTGGATAGTATAGTCATTTTCACAATATTGATTCTTCCAATCCAAGAACATGGTATATCTCTCCATTTGTTGGTATCATCTTTAATTTCTTTCATCAGTGTCTTATAGTTTTCTGCATACAGGTCTTTTGTCTCCCTAGGTAGGTTTATTCCTAGGTATTTTATTGTTTTTGCTGCAGTGGTACATGGCAATGTTTCCTTAATTTCTCTTTCAGATTTTTCATCATTAGTATATAGGAATGCAAGAAATTTCTGTGCATTAATTTTGTATCCTGCAACTTTACCAAATTCATTGATTAGCTCTAGTAGTTTTCTGGTGGCATTTTTAGGATTCTCTATGTATGGTATCATGTCATCTGCAAACAGTGAAGGTTTTACTTCTTCTTTTCCAATTTGTATTCCTTTTATTTCTTTTTCTTCTCTGATTGCCATGGCTAGGACTTCCAAACTATGTTGAAGAATAGTGGTGAGAGTGAACTTCCTTGTCTTTTTCCTGATCTTAGAGGAAATGCTTTCAGTTTTTCACCACTGAGAATGATGTTTGCTGTGGGTTTGTCATATATGGCCTTTATTATGTTGAGGTAGCTTCCCTCTATGCCCACTTTCTGGAGAGTTTTTTATCATTAATGGGTGTTGAATTTTGTCAAAGGCATTTTCTGCATCTATTGAGATGATCATATGGTTTTTGTTCTTCAATTTGTTAATATGGTGTATCACATTGATTGATATGCATATATTGAAGAATCCTTGCAGCCCTGGGATAAATCCCACTTCATCATGATGTATGATTCTTTTAATGTGTTGTTGGATTCTGTTTGCTAGTATTTTGTTGAGGATTTTAACATCTGTATTCATCAATGATATTGGTCTGTAATTTTCTCTTTTTGTAGTATCTTTGTCTGGTTTTGGTATCAGGGTAGTGGTGGCCTCATAGAGTTTGGGAGTGTTCCTTCCTCTGCAATTTCTTAGAAGAGTTTGAGAAGGTTGGGTGTTAGCTCTTCTCTAAATAGAATTCACCTGTGAAGCCATCTGGTCCTGGACTTTTGTTTGTTTTGAGATTTTTAATCGCAGTTTCAGTTTCATTTCTTGTGATTTGTCTGTTCATATTTTCTGGTTCTTCCTGGTTCAGTCTTGGAAGGTTATACCTTTCTAAGAATTTGTCCATTTCTTCCAGGTTGTCAATTTTATTGGCATAGAGTTGCTTGTAGTAGTCTCTTAGGATGCTTTGTATTTCTGTGGTGTCTGTTGTAACTTCTCCTTTTTCATATCTAATTTTATTGATTTGAGTCCCTCTTTTTCTTGATGAATCTGGCTAATGGTTTATCAATTTTGTTTATCTTCTCAAAGAACCTGCTTTTAGTTTTATTGATCTCTGCTATTATTTTCTTTGTTTCTATTTCATTTATTTCTGCTCTGATCTTGATGATTTCTTTCCTTCTGCCAACTTTGGGTTTTGTTTGTTCGTCTTTCTCCAGTTCCTTTAGGTGTAAGGTTAGATTGTTTATTTGAGATTTTTCTTGTTTCTTGATGTAGGCTTGTATAGCTATAAACTTCTCTCTTAGAACTGCTTTTGCTGCATCCCATAGGTTTTGGATCATTGTGTTTTCACTGTCATTTGTCTCTAGGTATTTTTTGATTTCCTCCTCGATTTCTTCAGTGTTGTCTTGGTTATTTAGTAATGTATTGTGTAGCCTCCATGTGTTTGTGTTTCTTTACATTTTTTTCCCTGTAATTCATTTCTAATCTCATAGTGTTGTGGTCAGAAAAGATGCTTGATATGATTTCAATTTTCTTAAATTTACTGAGGCTTGATTTGTCACCCGAAATGTGATCTATCCTGGAGAATGTTCTGTGTGCACTTGAAAAGAAAGCTGTTTGTGGATGGAATGTCCTGTAAATATCAATTAAATGTATCTGGTCTATTGTGTAATTTAAAGCTTCTGTTTCCTTATTTATTTTCATTTTGGATGATCTGTCCATTGGTGTAAGTGAGGTGTTAAAGTCCCCCACTATTATTGTGTTACTGTTGATTTCCTCTTTTATAGCTCTTAGCAGTTGCCTTATGTATTGAGGTGCTCCTATGTTGGGTGCATATATATTTATAATTGTTACATCTTCTTCTTGGATTGATCCCTTGATCATTATGTAGTGTCCTTCCTTGTCTCTTGTAACATTCTTTATTTTAAAGTCTATTTTATCTGGTATGAGTATAGCTACTCCAGCTTTCTTTTGATTTCCATTTGCATGGAATATCTTTTTCCATCCCCTCACTTTCAGTCTGTATGTGTCCCTTGGTCTAAAGTGGGTCTCTTGTAGACAGCATATATATGGGTCTTGTTTTTGCATCCATTCAGCAAGCCTGTGTCTTTTGGTTGGAGCATTTAATCCATTCACGTTTAAGGTAATTATCGATATGTATGTTCCTATTACCGTTTTCTTAATTTTGGGGGGTTTGTTTTTGTAGGTCCTTTTCTTCTCTTGTGTTTCCCACTTAGAGAAGTTCCTTTGGCATTTGTTGTAGATCTGGTTTGGTGGTGCTGAATTCTCTTAGCTTTTGCTTTTCTGTAAAACTTTTGATTTCTCCATCGAATCTGAATGAGATCCTTGCCAGGTAGAGTAATCTTGGTTTTAGGTTCTTCCCTTTCATCACTTTAAGTAAATCATGCCACTCCCTTCTGGCTTGTAGAGTTTCTGCTGAGAAATCAGCTGTTAACCTTATGGGAGTTCCCTAGAATGTTATGTGTCATTTTTCCCTTGCTGCTTTCAATAATTTTTCTTTGTCTTTAATTTTTGCCAATTTGATTACTATGTGTCTCGGAATGTTTTTCCTCGGGTTTATCCTGTATGGGACTCGCTGCACTTCCTGGACTTGGGTGGCTATTTTCTTTTCTGTGTTAGGGAAGTTTTCGACTAAAATCTCTTCAGTATTTTCTCTGGTCCTTTCTCTGTTTCTTCTCCTTCTGGGACCCCTATAATGCAAATGTTTTTGCGTTTCATGTTGTCCCAGAGGTCTCTTAGGCCGTCTTCATTTATTTTTATTCTTTTTTCTTTAGTCTGTTCCACAGCAGTGAATTCCACCATTCTGTCTTCCATGTCACTTATCCGTTCTTCTGCCTCAGTTATTCTGCTATTCATTCCTTCTAGTTTAGTTTTCATTTCAGTTACTGTATTGTTCATGTCTGTTTGTTTGTTCTTTAATTCTTCTAGGTCTTTGTTAAACATTTCTTGCATCTTCTCGATCTTTGCCTCCATTGTATTTCCAAGGTCCTGGATCATCTTCACTATCATTATTCTGAATTCTTTTTCTGGAAGGTTGCCTATCTCCACTTCATTTAGTTATTTTTCTGGGGTTTTATCTTGTTCCTTCATCTGGCATATAGCCCTCTGCCTTTTCATCTTGTCTCTCTTTCTGTGAATGTGGTTTTTGTTCCACAGGCTGCAGGATTGTAGTTCTTCTTGCTTCTGCTCTCTGCCCTCTGGTGGATGAAGCTATCTAATGGCTTGTGTAAGTTTCCTGATGGGAGGGACTGGTGGTGGGTAGAGCTGACTGTTGCTCTGATGGGCAGAGCTCAGTAAAACTTTAATCTGCTTGACTGCTGATGGGTAGGGCTGGGTTCCCTCCCTGTTGGTTGTTTGGCCTGAGGCAACCCAACACTGGAGCCTACCTGGGCTCTTTGATGGGGCTAATGAGAGACTCTGGGAGGGCTCTCGCCAAGGAGTACTTCCCAGAACTTCTGCTGCCAGTGTCCTTGTCCCCATGGTGAGCCACAGCCACCCCCTGCCTCTGCAGGAGACCCTCCAAAACTAGCAGGTAGGTCTGGTTCAGTCTACCCTGGGGTCACTGCTCCTTACCCTGGGTCCCAATGCACACGCTGCTTTGTGTGTGCCCTCCAAGAGTGGAGTATCTGTTTTCCCCAGTCCTGTTGAAGTCCTGCAATCAAATCCCGCTAGGCTTCAAAGTCTGATTGTCTAGGAATTCCTCCTCCCGTTGCTGGACCCCCAGGTTGGGAAGCCTGACGTGGGGCTCAGAACCTTCACTCCAGTGGGTGGACTTCTGTGGTATAAGTGTTCTCCAGTCTGTGAGTCACCCACCCAGCAGTTGTGGGATTTGACTTTACTGTGATTGCACCCCTCCTACCGTCTCATTGCGATTTCTCCTTTGTCTTTGGATGTGGGGTATCTTTTTTGGTGAGTTCCAGTGTCTTCCTGTCGATGATTGTCTAGCAGCTATTTGTGATTCAGGTGTTCTCACAAGAAGGAGTGAGATCATGTCCTTCTACTCTGCCATCTTGGTTCCTCCTCACTATACACCTGGTAGTGCAGTGGACAAGAATCCACCTGCCAATGCAGGGGGCACAGGTTCAATCCCTGGTCCAGGAAGATCCTACATGCAGCGGAGCAGCCAAGCCATGACCACTGAGCCTGTGCTGTAGAGCCCGTGTGACAGCTACTGAAGCCTGTGCACCCAGAGCCCATGCTCCGCTACAAGAGAAGCCATTGAAACAAGAAGGCCGCACACTGCAACGAAGAGCAGCCCCTGCCCACCACAACTAAAGAAAGCCTGCATGCAGCAACGAAGACCCAACACAGCCAAAAATCACCCCTCCATTCTTTATTTTTATACTGTGCTGGTTAGCTAGCCCCTCTGGGGTATATGGGTGTACAAGAGTTTTACAATGAACAGTTCAGATTAACAGGAACACTTTCTTTGGCATATTGTAATTACACAGGTCTCTTAAGTCAGTGTATTCTGTGGAGCAGGCTTGCAAGAAAATAAATCCAGAGACGTATTCCTAGAAGTACATCGGTCTGGGGTCAGAGTTCAGTATCTTTAGGCCTAACCTGCATATATAAACTTTAAGTCAATATTATCTGTTTTTCAAATATTTGGTTAAAATTCTCTCAGGATTGCTTTTAGCTTCCACATCAGTTTTTACTAACATAATATTTTCATAATATCATCTTTCCATCTAATAACATGTTATCTCTTTTCATTTAATCAGAAGGCTTATAGTTTTCCATGGAGTTTTATAATGTTCTTCATATAAGTCCTGTCCCATTCTTGTTGAATTTATTCCTACATATTTTGTATTATTGTTGTTAACTGTGAGTAGACTATTTCTTACTGTTCTAAATCCCGTGTCTTACTGCTAAAATAAATAAAAATGACTTAAAATTATTTCTCTGTTTCTATTTACCTTACTAAATTCTCTTATTAATACTTGTCTTAATTAAAAGATAGAATCTGTTGGGGTTTCTATTTTCACAATTATATTATTGGCAATACATGTGGAACTCTCTCTATTTTTCTATTGTGTTTACTAGAAATTTTATTCTCTTGACTTCCACATTTACTAGATTTATAAGATAATCCTAGTCTAAGATAATTAATATTATCTCATATTTCCTCTAATTACTAATGGTGACACAATTCTCTAGATAGTTTCTCATTTTAATTAAAATAGTTTTGTTGTTTACCATTGAAAATGTTATTTATTTTGAGATTGGTCATTAATCTTTATTACGTGTTTTTTAAAAATATTTTATTGAGGTTATTTGGAATGGCTGACTGTTTTCATAGTCTTTTCAATATTTGTTGATATGAATCTATGATTTTACTGTTTAATTTGTTGATCTAATTGACTGTTGATAGGTCTGTTAAAAATCAAACCTCTATTCTTGGAAAGCTCACTTGTCAGGATACATTATTTTTTGATAAGAATTTCAGGTGCAATTGAAACATTTTAGTTTGAATTTTGTATGTATGATCATGAGTGATATTGCTTTATTTTTATTCTGTTTTCATCATTCTTAACATTAGAGATATCTGGCATGATAAAATGAGTCAGGGAGCTCTGCATATTTTTCTGAGACCTGAGATATATGCAAGTCATGTGCAAGTATTTATTTTTTAAAAATTAAATAAAATTAAATAAAATTAAATAAAATTCAGCTGTAGGGCCATATGTTCTGTTAGATTTTTTTCCTATCACTTTTCCAGTTACTTTTGTGGCATAATCAATTTGTTCAAACCGTTTGCTTCTTTTAGATTTTGGAGTTTTAGTGTTTATATGTTTCATCCTTCATTAACTGCTTGTTTGAAATCATCCATATTGTTTTAAATGGCCAGGGGAGTAAGATCTTTGAATGTATGTTAATTTTTAGAATTTTAATTTATGTTTTGACAATGTTCAGTTGAGTTTTACTTGAACCTCAAGTAAAGGATTTTTAAGCTGGATTAAGTTTTCAAAATCATCTTTTCCTACTCTACTCTTTTATAGGGGAAATAGAGAATTTAATGAGCTCATATATACTGTTTCTGTTATTCTTAGTTTGGATTTTGGGAACAGTGATCTTTATCTTTCCCAATTGGCTTTGAGATTTAACACCCATATAAACTGGGTTCTATTTTTCCCACTCAGAGACCACACTGCTGACTTGCAACCTTGGTTGTTTGGTTAAACATGTGGTGGTATCTGTAAAGTAATATGTTTTAATTCTGAAATCCTTTTCATTCTGTGTAGTCAGCATTGATCTGTGTCCAAGAAAATCACCTTCTGAATGTGTTTTTTTCATCAAAATAGTTGGCTTTACAAGTTGCCCATCACTCTATGACTATCAAAGGGCAGGATCAGGACTTGACATTGTTTAGCATAACCTTCCTTGTAAATTTTCAATATTCAGTGAAGCTACCCCTGACAGCCGTTCAGAATGTGTGATCCTTTGAGCTGCTAAGAGATGTTATCCCCCCCATACATTTGCCATGAGCACATCCACTGTAGTTAAAATCTAGAAGCAGTTATTTTGTTAACACTAGATTAGATCTTTAATTAAGCTTTCATCCCCACTAGCACAGACAGCAGTGTCAAACATGTAAGCCCCAGGAGAAACCAAACTCATTCTATAGGCTCCAATCCTTCAGTACATCGTGAAGAAACTTACAAGCAAATGTCTCATGGGAATTTTGTAAGGGTATGTTGAATATCTAATTGTAAACTTAGAAGCTTCATTTAATTTGATTTCTAACTATGACGTGAGTTAAGCCAATAAACATTTGTTGAGAGGATTTAGATCAAGAGCTTGTTTTTCATCAGTTGGGTTTTATTTTAGATTTAATGTTATTCATATGAAAGCACTTTTTGGTTATCTACAGAGCTTAATGGTAAAGAAGTAAAAATGTAATTTTCTTTATCTGATTCACAGTTGAATGTATGCACGTTAGCGCAAAGAACGACTAAATGTCCAATAGTAGAATTTGTATCCATATGGCTTTACGTTTGTTTTTGCAGGATCGTTTATTTATTTGGGGGCACATCGATCACCTGCAGTGGCCAAGCTTGGAAGTCCTGTTCTTACAAAATCACTCAATGCCTCTACCCCGTGTCAGGTACCCAATTATTGGAATTTCCATTGGCCATTCTGTAGTTGTAAGCTGTTAAGCTTGGGTTACTCTAGCTAGTAAATGCCGGCTGCGTTTTACTAATATTTTCACAATAAACTGAGAGATTTATATGAGCTATTTCAACATGAAATGTCATTTCATTCCAAAAGACATTTGCAGTATATAACTTACACCCTTCTTTTGGGGGGCCTATTCAAAAATTTTATTTTTTCAGTTAGTCCTTCTGGTGCTAGGTAAACACAGACCAAGGGATAAAATGCTCAGGTCATTTCCACAGCACAACAGAGAAGAAAGAAGAGGGACTTTGGAGTCAGGTGGACCTAGTTCCAACTGGTTCCAATCTCAGTTCTGCCACAAATGATATGCTTCCTTTGAGACTCAGTGTCCACACTGGAAGCATAGTGTCAGCCTGCCTTCTTCACATGGTTGTGAGAATTCAAACGTGATTAAGTAAAGCACCTGGAAAGGTATTTGGCAGGTATTAGGTGTTCAATAAACATAATCCCTTTACTTTCTGTAACATGAATGCCTATTAGATGCTTCTGTTCAGCTTGCCTTGCTTTCCATCCTTTTGAGAGTTCTGACATGTCCCTAAGCCTTTAGGATTTCAGCTTTTTTTTTTCTTGGCTATCAGAAAATAATGAAGGGATCAATAGTGCCACGCACTAAGTTCATCACCTAGAAATGCAGGGTTACAGCACTAACACAGGCATTCCTGATGATAAATTACAGATCATCAGACCTTTATAACTAAAGCATAAATTTCATTATACTTTCAGCTTGATATAATTCTCAATGAGAGTGTCCAGAACTCTTAATAGGTTGTCCTCTTTATTTTTCCCCTTTGGTTTTTGCTGCCCATTTCTCTGTGGGAATTTGGATTAAAACAACTGCCTGGACTCCACTTCCACCTCACCCAGATGGACTCTAGAGTCTCCCACCTTTGGTTTATTTTAATTAACTCTTATGTGATAGATGTACGTTTTTCTTTTCTTTTTTTTTTTTTTTTTGAGAAGTCCTGAAGCATTTACTTGCTCTTTGCAAGTACTTTACAGGCTTACTGAACTTTAACTTAAGGTCATATACCAAAGCCATGCAATTGCTGTTGTTAAATTCGTTAACGACACTGGATAAAAAAGAATAGAATTTGTTAATTCTGCCTCTTTAACAGAAATGTGAACACTAAGAGCTTATTAAAAATTCTGAGACTCACTGAGAAATCAAACAGTTTTCTTGTTTCTAAAGATGATCTATATTTCCCATTGTTGTATGTGGGTAGCCATTAATTTGTGGTCATAGGGATTGACCCACAATTTATGGTTGTTTCTACTTGAGGACATTTTTCTCTATTGTGGCTTAAATTTGGAGCTTATCTGTGGGAGCTATTGGGGTGGAGCCTCAGTGAAAGCAGTGGACAATTTAGACACTTGGTGGTTTATCTCTCAGAACCAAGTCCTCAACCTTCCAAGGCCTTGGATACTGATTTAGAGGTTTGCCTTGGTTTGTGGAAAAGTAAGAGTATTATAGACTGCCAAAGAGGTATTTGTTTTTTCCCTTTTATCTGCATCTGCTTGAATGTTGGTAATCTTTGAGTTAGAGGGAGGGATATTTGGATTACTTTATAGTACTTTCCAGCTTAGAATTACTATTAGATTGTTAGAGGTTATTTATAGTCTGAGATACACATGGACAAAGTGCTCTTCCATAGGAGTATTCTAAGAATATACTATTACTGTTTTATAAGTTTGTGGTAATGTGGGATTCTTTCTTTCATGAAAGTTACAAAATAAGCTAACAAACCAAATTTTTATCTTCTTGAGTAATCAGAAAATCCAGCCGATCTTCCTAATTGGAACATATTGATTGATAATAGTTGTATTCATGGAATAGCAAATGTTCTTTGTTATATTTATGGTAAAGTGGGGCGGTGAAATAACCAAAGTTGGGCACTTTGATATGATTAAAGCCTTCATTATATGAAATTACATTTTTTTCTCTACATAATCATACCAGGCTAACAGAGTTAAGAATATTTGTTTGAAAGGACTTTAAAGGAATATGAAGCTTTCTCTTGAGTCTTTTTTTTCTAACAGAAGCCTTTTAGGGTCATTTTGCATGAATTACTCTGTACTTTATGTGTAGCCAACACATGGCATCAACATGCAGAATTGTTCCTGTAAGTACTCATTGTTCAAGATGTGGACTTTTATTTAAAAGCTTCAAAAGCTCCTTTGGTCACTGGTGGAAATTTGGCATTTTTCCTTGGAATAACCAGGAGATAGGACAAACAGAAAATGTGGGAGCCAGAAGCTAGTATTTCTTATTGCTGTCGAAATACTGTTTTTTTTTTTTAACTTTTTCTTTTTTTAATTAATTTATTTTATTTTGTTATTTTTTATTTTGGGCTGCGTTGGGTCTTCGTTGCTGCGCACGGGCTTTCTCTAGTTGCGGCAAGTGGAGGCTACTCTTCGTTGCGATGCTCGGGCTTTTCATTGCGGTGGCATCTCTTGTTGTGGAGCATGGGCTCTAGGCGCACGAGTTTCAGTAGTTGTGGCACGTGGGCTCAGTAGTTGTGGTTCATGGGCTCTAGAGCGCAGGCTCAGCTGCTGTGGCGCATGGGCTTAGCTGCTCGGTGGCATGTGGGATCCTCCTGGACCCAGGGCACGAACCCATGTCCCCTGCATTGGCAGGCAGATTCTTAACCACTGTGCCACCAGGGAAGCCCTGTTACTGTTTTTAATAATTTAGGAAATGTAAAATCTGAAGGAGATTTATGTGGATATTAATATTTTCTCACTCTCATATTTGAGTTACTGTATAAAAGACATATCTCACTTTTAGGACTTCATAATTAAATATAGCAGGACTGATAACATGAAGCTTCCACTTTCAATGTCATTTTGTGTGTTTGTCTTTTGTTTTTTTTTTTGTATTCCCCAATTCATTTTGCTATTCTAATCCTCTTTAATCAAAAAATTCATACAATTAAAAAGAAGTGAATAGAGATACCAGGAAAAAGACAGATGAAGCAAAAAATAGGTTGGCTCCAAAAATAAAGTTTACGAGGCCCAGGCTACATTTTTGAATCTAAGTTTTCCAGCAGCCAATGCAGAGAGAGACATGTGAGAACTCATTTGGTTCATATTCAAAGAAGTAAAAAACAAAACAAAAATAGTTCTTCTGAGACTTCTCCCCTGATTGCACACATACCAGTGTAAATGTTCTTTCTCTGCTTCAGTGCACACCCATTGCTTCCCTACTCCGTGCTCATCATAGCCCTCAATGTTGGGAATATACTAGGGACAATGTAAACACGTTTGCCGTAACAAGGTATAGAATTTAGTGGGGCATACTGATAGCAGTTCAGTGTGAAGTGCTACAGAGAGTGATAAAAATATAAAATACATATATAATATGTAAGTATACTATATAATGTAACAATATATAAATTAAACATAAATATAATATATAACATACACGTATATATGTATAAACCATATATATGTGATAACCCACTTATAACAACTCTCTCAATGAGTTTGAAAAGGCCATGTCTTGTAATGTTCCCCAAGTAGTGTTATGAGCTCATAGCAAAGAGAAATTTAGAAAAAAAGTAATATACAATGGGGCTTGGAATAGTGCACTCATGATCTGTTCTCTGATTGTTTTGTTTACTCCAAGGATAGTATTAGAGCATGAGATAGATTCTAGAGGAAGCAATGGTTTATTGGGGAAAGGTTGAGCAGATATTCTCCCCAGTTGTACATTGTCAAAAGACATGAAGAGTAATCATTTAGATGAGAAAAACAGATTATATTTTATTGAAGATTGCAGACTTTTACTTAAGCTTGTTCAGATAAAAAGAGGCAAAAACATGATTATGAATAGGAATCATAAGAATCACTACGGTAATGATGAGGGGTGTGTGTGTGTGTGTGTGTGTGAGAGAAATAAATGATCCCCCCTACACTGACTTAATTCCACTTGAGTTTTGAGGAGTTACAGATATATTGTTTCTTTTCCTTTTTTTTTTTTTTTTAAACTTTTTTGTGTTTTACTCTTTTTATTATCCTAGATCTTGAAGATATAACAGGTGTAGCAAATACCAGACAGGGGTCGACATGAAGCAGAGAAGGCAGAGGTAGCTGAGAATTTGGAGAATAACTGAGAAAAGACATGAAGATCTGACCAAAAACCTCCCTAATAGGGAAGCAAGTGGAACAAAGACCATAGGAAAGTTGAGGAAAAAAGCAGAAAATTTGAAGAGTTCCAACTGGAGACAGACCAAAATAAAATGAAACAGAAAAGAGAAATAAAGAAGACATTATTTTGAACTTCTAAATAATGTCCTGTTAATGTCCTTTGCAGAATTTAGTGTCAGAGATTTACTAATTAGTAATTACTACTTGTTCCTAATTACATTCTTTTGTAGAACTGGCCATTCCTCTGGGAATATCACAGGGCACTGTAGAAACCAAACAGCAAGATTAGTTATTCACCTACACTTGGTAACTAGTAGTATAAGTCACCTGATATGGTGTCCTTTCTTTTTATAGTAAAATGAATGATTCAGTGTGTGTGTGTGTGTGTGTGTGTGTGTGTCTTTTGGTGGCACCAAGCAGCATGTGGGATCTTAGTTCCCCAACCAGGGATGGAACCCATGCCTGTTACAGTGGAAGCGTGGAGTCTGTTTTTTTTTTTTTTTGCTATACGTGGGCCTCTCACTGTTGTGGCCTCTCCCGTTGCACAGCACAGGCTCCGGAGGCTCAGGCTCAGCGGCCATGGCTCACGGGCCCAGCCGCTCTGCGGCATGCGGGATCTTCCCGGACCGGGGCACGAACCCGTGTCCCCTGCATCGGCAGGCGGACTCTCAACCACTGCACCACCAGGGAAGCCTGGAAGCATGGAGTTTTAAACGCTAGACCTCCAGGAATGTCCCAGATTCAATATTTCTAAAAATATACAAATAATATAAAATCAGAGAATACAATTAAAAACAGTAAAGTAATTTGAACTTCATTTCTTTTCTTTCCAATTTGCAATTAAAGGAACTGCTTTGTTGGGAGTTATTTAACCACAGGAAATTTTCTTGAATAAAATGATTCAGGGTCTTGCATAGTCACCCTATACATACAATCCAAGTTGTGCATATATATACAACTTAGTGAAAACCGAGGAGAAATAAAAGCAAGCCTTTGATATTAACATTTTATATAACTGCTTTTTAATGAATCAGGCATGAAACGAGACAATAGTTTCCTTTAAAATGAAAAGTACTAAATACATTTTAAATGGTTGGCATAAATTTAACATACAGCTCTTTTTAATAGAATTTTCTGTGATGGACATTTTCCTCTGCTATGTCTACTATGGAAGTCACTAGCTACAAATAGCTATTGAGCACTTAAAATGTAATGAGTGTAACCAAGAAAGTGACATTTTCGTTTTGTTTAATTCATTTACATGTAAATAGCCACACTGTTTTCATACCTTTGTCATTATACGCATTATACTTAATTGTTCCTTTTCTTTGCACTCTCTCCCATAAAACTCTGAGGTCCTTAAGGACACTTAATTCCTTGCACATTTTATAACACAGAGCAGGTCTCTCTTTCTACCTCTCTTTGAAGGTTTATAGACATTTGCTTTAGCAAGAATGCTGATAGCCCCACTCAAACGTCCTTCTTTTCTTCAATACCTATTACTGAATACCTACTAAATACAAAGCGCCTTGATATGTTCTAAGAGGAATTCACAACGTACATTGTGATTCTGAGTTTAAGACTTAGTGTTCCACTACTAGTGTGTATCACAGTGAGAGCCACGGATGTTGGCTAAGTTCCTATCGAAAATCACAGCTGTACTTATAAATTTTGTTCAGTGATTTTACCCGTACCAATATTAAATTTGAAAAGACTCTGGAAAGTGTCTTGGTCTATACCAAACTAAAGAATTCTCCTTAAATCTCTACAATGCCATTTCTGTTTTTAAAAAAGTAAATTAAATATAAGTTCTAAGCTCTTATCTTATTGAATATAGATCCCATTGGTATTTACTCTTAATGCACTATTAAAATAACTTTGCACTGGTACTGTACTGAGTGACAATATGACAGCTTGAAATTCTGATGGGGCTTGCACAGCTCTTGTACAACTAGGTTTAAAGCTCCATTTTGCATATTTACAAGCTTGGAACGTGCTGAAACTACAGCAGGGATCTAACGTTTAATTGTGGTTGAGGAACAAACATCCTCTCTTTCCATAGAATTTAATCAAACACTTCTGCTTGACTTTACATTTCTTGCTTAAAGGCCTGAATGTAGGTGAGCTTGGTAGTAAAATCTAATATGAAATGAACAATCAGAAAGAATGCTTTGATCAGTTGGTGGCAATTCAGTAGACATTGAAAGAAAAATGTGTACCACGCTGGAACAGAGAATGCTTGATGTTTTGAACAATTTTTTAAAAGAGCATGAAAAATTTTCTTTCAACTTTCAACTGAAATTGGTACCAACAGTGAAATAAATGGGATAATAAATAAATAATATATGTAATAACATCTGTCCACATAAAAAAATAAAAGCGCAATGACAAAGGAAAATAACCAAAAATTTAAAATGTAGTGAAACTGAAAAGGAGTCACTTTGAGTCCAAAGAGAGTGATTTCATTTCTCAGGGACCTCATCTCTGAATGATACTGTATTTTTCTTTGAAATCTGCAGCATTAGAACTCTCTATGGCATAATGAGAAGAAGAAAAAATTGCTGTGTGTCTGAACTTGCTTTAGTGGGTTTTTTTTGGTCATATTTTGTATTGTGTCATCCAACCACTGCGGCAATTAATTTTCACCTTGCACAGGGCCCAGTATTTAGTAAATGCTCAATAAGTATTTGCTGAATAAACGATAGTGCTGAATTCCACATCATAGCTACTGCTGTCGGCACCTTAAAATACTCCTCTGTGTTTTCTCCACTACCTAGTTAACCTGTCAGTCCTTTAGATTATGTCATCACTGGTGGTGAGTAGGAACCAAACTGATCAAGTCAGGGCTCCCTGGCCTCGAAGAGAACATTTTCTAGTTGGATTAAATTATTGATGAACAGTATTATATAGTCTCCCAAGTTTTTTGATAATGTCACAGTGGAGAAGGAATTAATGAAAAGTATTCATAGCAGTTTTCTCTTACCTGAGAAATCAAGTTTTTGAGATAACTTTTTCTTGGATTGAGACATCAAGGAGAATGAATAGTAATACATGGTCTTGTAATTTTTGAGTCAGATATAGAACGTGTATCTCCCCAGATTCATAAGAAGCAATAGTGAAGGTTCTGTAAAACTTCCATGACGGTGTGGACAAATATACGTCCTCAGACTTGTCTGAGCAGGGTGCTAGTGTCCCATTTCTTTAGATATCTCTACGGCGTGTGTTAAAAATATCAGTTAATGTAGCTACCTTGAGCCTTTTTTTTAAGGAGGAAATACAAAGGCTGGCAGAAGATGTACTTAGCATTTTCTGGGTCTGCATGTTTGGAGGAGAATTAAGAAGTAGTTTGGGATATTTTTAACTATAGAAGAGCTACTGGACTCAGGTAAATGGAATATTTATATCATTCAAACACATTTTTCACCAGGTGCAGTTTTGGTATCGTTTGTCTCAGCATTCACATCTCTCGGTTTTTACAAGAACATCACTGGATGGGGATTTGCAGAAGCAAGGTGATCTAGTCAGAGTCTCCAAATCTCAGTGGAGACAAGCAAAAATCGATCTCTTTGCAAAGGCTGGAGAGTCTACTCTGCCTTTTCAGGTAAGCATGTAAGAAATTAATACAACTGAGCAGAAGATGCTTATTTAATGCTGATCTTTCCAGATAATAATATAATACATATATCCCGTAAATGTATTTGATATTAATAAAGCAGACATTCACAATCAGGGATGAGAAGAGAGGCTATCTTGATTAATTGCTAAAGACTTGTGGAAGCGTAGCAAAAATGGAGATAAGAATTGAATAGGATGGCAGAGAGAAGAGTAATTTAACAGGAAAATGTTGTTTTCTTAAGTGAGGATGGTGGATTATATGAGGTATGAGGTAGTGAAAAAAATCTGGGCTATCCTATTGCCTTATTTTCTGCTGCCCATTAATACTGAGAATTTTATCACTTTTATGTCATTTATTTGGTTAATAATGAAAGAAGGAAACGGTAGCTTATCAAATGGGTACAGCAACTTCCACCCTCCTGGACATGACTCCCTTCTAGATGATGTTTGCAAAGAGCTAGTTTAGAGACTAGATTAGATGGTGGAACATAGTGGAACACTCACTGCCTTAGGAGTCACATAGTCTGAGTTCCCATCTCTGCTCACCCCCTGTGTTGTTAAGTGATTGTGTACATTACATCTTTGAGCTTCAAATTTTCCAATCTGTGAAAACCACAGTGATAATAAAAGCAATGCTTGAGAGGAATCTGAATGAAAGAGAATGTAGCTAAAATGGTAGCTATGAACATGAGCTCTGGAGCCTGGGGTTCAAACCCAGGTGTCCAGTCAGAGGGAAGTTGCTTAATCCTTCCGTGCTTCTGATTCTTCCTCTGTAAATGGGGTTGGGGAAGTAAGAACATTGTTGGGGTGTTAGGAGGCTCTGAAAAATAACACACCTCATCTGGTACTCATTTCCAAACTGAGGTAAATATAGAAATCCAACAGAGAGAGCACAAGATATTTTGGAGAAGATGTATTTAAAATAATATCTGACCTCAGAACAAACAGCTCCACCCAGAGAACAGCAGACTGCTAGAGAATACAGGACTCATCCTTTGGGGAAAACCTTTTTACTGTGAGTGATTATGATGTGTGAGTGTTGTTTTATGGGTTGGACTACATGTCCCCCTCTGGTGGAGGATGTTGATTATGGAGGAGACTACGGACGCCTGGGGGCAGGAGGTGTGTGGGAACCCTCTGTACCTTCCTCTCAGTTGTGCAACGAACCTAAAACTGCTCTAAAAGTCTTAATAAAAACACAAAAGACAAAACCCAGAATGTCCTTTGTTAGAACTGGCTATTTGAGAAATATTATGAGTTGGAACTTGTGCCGTTCTCTCTTGGCCTCATTAACCTACCATCGTTATTGAAGAGTTTTGGCACTGGGTATTTTTTTTTTTTCCTGTTTAATATTTCTTCTTTTGGGGTTTTGGTCTTGCTTTGTTTTGAGGTGCAAATTGAGACTGCTCTTTATTATCTGGGGGCATATTAACTAGTTTTTAAATTGACCAGTGGGTTGATGGAATTTTGTGATTTGGTATCCACAGATTGGTGATGTTTTCTGTCTTCACCCCCTCCGTGCTGGATCAGCACCACGTGTTGGCTTTTCTCTCTCCTACCTGGGGGCTCCCAGTCGGCACCAATCAGCCTCTTCTTCTTCTTCTTTTTTTTAATGTATTTTTGTGGCCGCACCATGCGGCACGTGGGATCTTAGTTCCCCTACCAGGGATCGAACCTGTGCCCCTTGCATTGGAAGGGTGGAGTCTTAACCACTGGACTGCCAGGGAATTCCCAGCCTCTGCTTAATTGTGCTGGCTTTTTGAGGGGAGTGAATTGTCCTGGGTTCTTGCTAAGCCTCGGCCATGTTTAATTCAGCCCGAGAAGGTAAGGATTTTAGCACACACCTCTGTTCCTTCTTATGTAATCTTGTTACTTGGCCGAAGTACAGGCTTGTTTTAGAAACTACAGTTCAGTGAAAAGAAAAATAAGAACTGTTCTCTCAGATGTCACTCTTCAGAAGGCCATTACAAGTCCACAGTCTCTAATCAGCAATTTGGAAAATTAAAATTTGGAAAGCAATAAGCTTTTGGAAAACAAATTTAGAGGCAAAGTTTCTCCTGACCTGAACCAGCGTTAGGCAGTTCATTTAGTGATGGGTTTGATGATAAAGTGCTGCCCCCAGTCTCCCTGAGGGTATCAAGTAATATACAGGATACATTTTAGATGAACATCCTCAACTCTGAACTATTCAGATCTCACAACCCAGCCGGACTCAAAGACTTTGGCGAAGGAATTTGGAGCCTGTGTTAACATTCTGGTATGAATAAGTCCAGATTTTATACACATACACACGCATACAAGATACATAAGTACCCACAGTCACACACAGATACATATACACGGTTTTATTTAATACATTAATATTACTTAGATATATTATTAAATCTTTCAAACAAATAGAAAATAGAGAGAGAGGCAAATACCCATGTACTCACACCTCAGAATGAACTAATATGAACATTTTGTTTGCTTATAATGTTGATAGGTTTGCTTCTAAAGATGCAGCTTTTGTCCTCTTTGTACCCTTTTCTATTCTATTTCTTGTCCTTTACAGGAAAAAAAAATTCTAATATGTTGTTTTTAACCTGATTTTTCTAAGTCTATTTTCAAAACTATGGAAATATGCATGAGGAGTCTAGCTAGGTGCAGTTCTACTTCATTCTTTTTTCAATAGCAAATGGAAAAGATATTATACCTACAAATAGTCAATCTAGCTTTTAAATATTCAAATATTTAAAGTTTATCTTCTTGGAAACAAGCTCCTTTGGCACTTTAAATTTAGTGGACTGAATTATTTAAGGGTGACCTTAGTCATCGCCTGGTCATCTGTTCAGTGTGACTAAACTCTGAACATGTATTTATATGACATCATCCTATATAAACATTGGAAAGGAGAAAGGCATAGGACTGTATGACCTCTCAGATGGTTCTCTTGTAGCCATGAAATTCAGATTCAGTGTGGTCCTTTTATGTGTCTTGTACACATCACAATAGAATGCAAATTGCTCTGAGTTCCTTAGGAAATCAGCACCCCTGGTTAGGTTGGGCTTTCATTTTTCCTAGTGGAAAAGGATTAGGCTTACTGTTTATTTTGTAAGAACAGCAGATTAACAACATTTCAATATTCTTTCCGTTTCCTGTGCAGTTTTTATTGGAAGAATGTAAGTCAAGTAGTTAATAGAATTTTTTCAATCTGTTTTAACTGGGCCTACTCATTTTATATGTTCAGTGTTTTACACAAATATTTGATTTACAATTTCTTTCCTAACTGTTCTTCTTAATTTCATATCTAGAGGTAGTACTTTTTCTGAATACTGTCCATTGATTTCCAGTTGATCTACTGTCTTTGAGTTTGCTACTAAAACATAATTGTGTCATATTTCAGATTCCATTTTAAAATGACCCTTTTGTGAAATTTTCCTCAATGATTGATACCATGTTCGCTCTTGATCAGAGTCAATGGGATAAATCAATAACAATTTCCTGATATTATTTGAAGATTCAGTGAAGGGTGAGATTTATAATGCAAAGTAAAAGCTGGTCTAGTCTCTGTAATGTTGCTTTGTCCTCAGCCTTCTTAACCTAGGGCTTCAGTCAATCTTGTTTTGCCAGGTAGCTCTGTTCTGCAGTATCTGCTAAAGACCAGTTATCTCTTTATTTCATGATAGTGCTATAGTACAGCACAGTCACCCATGGCTCAGGTCACACATTTTTCATACTAGATATGTGATCTTCAACCAATAACTTCAACTCTCTAAGCTTCTGTTTCCTTTGCTTTAAAATGTGGAAGAAAATAACATCATCTTCACAGTGTTAAAATAAGTGGACGTGCCTGGCATGCAGTAAGCTCTAAATAAAAGCTTGCTGTTGATGTTATTTTTAACACTACCATCATTCATCAAAAATTCCTATAGTCGAATTTTTCTTTACTGCATCTTACTATATTCCTATTGTCTCCATTTCCTCTTAGATACATATTTATTCACTCTCATTATTCTTTTTTAAAGCAAGATATCAAAGAACCAAAATTTAAATATGCTAGTTGAGTATTTCTCTGGAAAAGTTTCTTTCTGTTTTGCAGATCTAAAAAGTAATCACTTGATTATAGACAATATTTACACGTTGCTGTGCTTCCTGAAAGAAAAACAAGAAGTGATTCTGTTCACTCAGGGAGTAATATAATATAATTGGATAAGACAAAAATCAGCAAGATCCTAAAAAATAGTTTTAGGAGGAAAGATATTTACATATAATTTGAAATTTTAACTCTCAAATTACCTTGAGAAACTTTATAAAATGAGGTTTTCACTCTGCCTTTGTCAATGATTGAAACAGTTCTTGTGAGCAACCTCTGGCTCACATACCAATTATTACATGACACTGTAGTTCCCAAAGGGAACTGCCTTTGGTGACAAATCAAACGATCAGCTTGGTTAAAGCAAGTAATACAAAATAGGAACAGTGAAGATGATTTTGGAATAATCAGGTGATATTATTTACAGATATGAGATACATTTTTTTTAAAGGAAGTAACATTATTCTCTGTTTAAAGTTGGAAAATTTTAATTAATGGTCAAATTATAATCGTTCATTACATGGTCCTGAATTTAATTATGTAGAAGGAAGCAAGCAGACATGTACATGACCTAATATCATCTTTATTTTACTCTGGGAGTTGTTATTTTTTTTGCGGTACGTGGGCCTCTCACTGTTGTGGCCTCTCCCGTTGCGGAGCACAGGCTCCGGACGCACAGGGCTCAGCGGCCATGGCTCACGGGCCCAGCCGTTCCGCGGCCTGCGGGACCCTCCTGGACCGGGGCACGAATCCGCGTCCCCTGCATCGGCAGGCGGACTCCCAACCACTGCGCCATCAGGGAAGCCCTATTTATCTTTTTAATAGATGTCATCAAATTGCTGTCCATTTGGGCTGTACCAATTCATGCAGTCAGTCCTCTTCTCTTAACAAATATTTAGGCAATAATTCATTTAGGCAAAAAATCCTATACTCCTACCATAGGGGAGGAAATAGTTTTTCTTGACCCTATTAGGGTACCTGACTGGGTCTCAAAATTAAACTGATAAAGCAGATTAACAGGAGAAAAGCATATAAAATTATTTAATGTTAGTTTTACTTGACGTAGGGGCCTTCATAAGGAAATGAAGACCTGAAGAAATAGTTAAACCTGAGGGTTTTTGTGAGAGGTTTGATGAAGAGTGAATAGGTGTAGAAAGGTATGATAGGGCAAAGAGTATGAGCCGAGTGTAATAAACTGGGAAACTTAGCTAGGCCTGTTTGTTCAGCTTCTCTGTGTCCTTTTGTCTTCAGAGATAAGGATATCTCTGGCATAGGGAGGGTTCCTCTCACATGAGGGTTTGATCTGCTTTAGCGGAAAGGTCAAAAATCCATCCTGCACATACCATTTCTCAAGTTCCTTTGGCTAGAAATATTCCATATGCTGCATAGGTGCCCTCTTTTGGGACAGCATGTCCTAAACCCCATCATCCTACAATGCCCAAAGTTTTCTAAATATACTCTACATGTTCACATTTCCTTTTTTTACTTGTTATGTTACCAGTTTCTCATGGTAACAGAATCTTAGGCAACAGTTAAAACTGAAGTTTAATATTACCTCTTTGCTAAATCTTTTTTTTTCAAACTCTATTTCATATTCTTGACAGAAATAATGAAGTGCTTTTCTTTGATTTTTAGTATCTTGTATTTCTCTCTTATATAGTACTTATGGTATAGCTTAGTTGTTAATGTATCATATCAAGTAAATTATAAGATCTTTGAGACCAGAGATCCTCCCTGATTACGTGGAGATGCACTTACTAGCCGTGTCCTGATCTAGTGGTCCTGCTATGCATCCTTAAGGCTCTGGACATAAATTCATCCTTCCTTCCTTCCTTCCTTCCTTCCTTCCTTCCTTCCTTCCTTCCTTCCTCCCTCCCTCCCTCCCTCCCTCCCTCCCTCTCTTCCTTCCTTTCTCATTTGAATGTTCTGGTCAAACAATTTTCTAAAATTAGTTTGGAAGTTTGGGACAGATGCAGATGAGCTTCTCTACACCAAAAAGTATGATTGTAATAAATTTACTTTTGTTAAAAAATGGTTAAAGAAGACAATTTAGGTGGTACAAACAAGGTTTATTCAGCACTTCATGAAGCAGACAGTCTCTATTTGGAGACCTGTAAAATGGGTGGAAGGCAGGAAGCTTTATAGGGTAAAGAATAAAGAATGAGAAAGAGTAAAACAGAAAATATCGAGTTGACTGGGGCCATATAGTCAACCTTGTTTAGGGTGAGAAGGAACAAGGAAACATAGAGCCCAGAGTTGGCTTGAAGTTGGGGGACTGACTGCTGAATATACTCTGTTTCTGGTCAAGGGGAGCATTAAAGGGGCATGAAAGTTATCTACGTTTTGGTTTGCTGTCATGGCATCCAGGGAAGGAATGGCTCCATTTTGGGCCTAGAAAGTTATTTCAAGACTTTTATAGTATATTTTTAATAATTTATCTTTCTGTAATTATAGTTAATTTTAGAAGCTACTGTTTTATCATCACATGCTACCGTTGCTCTAGATGACATCAGTGTATCCCAGGAATGTGAAATTTCATATAAGACACTTCCAAGTACTAGCGTTCAAAGCAAAGGTAAGTTTTTTTTCTTGTGGTTGCTGCAGTTTTGAACATTAAAATAATTAGTTTTTGGGCTTCCCTGGTGGCGCAGTGGTTGAGAGTCCTCCTGCCGATGCAGGGGACATGGGTTCATGCCCCGGTCCGGGAAGATCCCACATGCTATGGAGCGGCTAGGCCCGTGAGCCATGGCCGCTGAGCCTGCACGTCTGGAGCCTGTGCTCCGCAATGGGAGAGGCCACAACAGTGAGAGGCCCGTGTACCGCAAAAACAAAAAGCAAACAAAATTAATAATTAGTTTTCCTTGATATCAAAATATAAAATATATTAGAATCCTTCAATAATATAGTTTAGTAATGCCTAATACCAAGATGTGGATTAAATCACATGTCCCTGAAAACTAAAACATATTTTTTTACCTTTTTAAAATATATTTTTACCTTTTTAAAAAAACATGTTATATCACAGTCTAGGCCTTAGGCTCCCTTCTAATAACATTCTACATTTGTGGCTAAAATTGTCACATACAGATTTTTTTTTAATTATAAAAGTCATGAATTTAAAATATTTTGCATGTTTTAAAACACTGCTATAAAAATTCAATTGTGTTTTAATTTTGTTTGACACTTCAAGTGAATATGTAATTAAATTCATGTTTCACAATCACTCAGGCGTTCAAAAAGATTATCATGGTTGAAAAACTGACTTAAGGCCAATGAAAAATTTCAAACTTGACCCTAAAATTCTGTGTTTAAATTCAAAACATAATATTTTCAAGAAACAGATGGAGTTCGGCTAATTCTTTGACTACATATTTTGTAGAGAATTTCAGTTAAGAGACAGGTATATTGTCATAAAAATGGATTCCAAATAGTAGAATAGGCATTTTTGAAAATCTAACCGTAGTTTAGGTTCTGAGAGTGTGTTGAAATGGTATACATTGTGCCTGCAGTTACTTTGTTATTTTAACACTAACTGATGTTTCTTTCTGACCACCCCTACAGTCAGGTCTCAGTTAACAAATAGAAATACATATTAAAAATGTTGCCTGAAAACTGAAACACTTCATTTTTCTTACTCTCCATACATGAAAAATAACTGCATGTGGACATCAGGCATGTCATACATTCTGAAGTTACGTTTCCTTAAACAACATATTTAGTGAGAGGGAAAACTGCATTCTTAACAGGAGCTAAATGCACTCACTAATCAAGGATGATATAGGAGAATCAGTTCTGGATTGAGATCCGGGTTAAAGAATTTTTTAAAGTCCTTTATTAAAGACATCTTTCATTGGTAAGGCTGTATATTCTATGTCCTAACTCTGTATTGTGTTAACATGCATTTACATTACTCAGAATATGTGTCCTGAATTTATAATAAACCTTTCTAAGCTCTGTGTGTGTGAGTTGTTTTGATGGACATTAAAGAATGTAAAGCAGCAGATTTAATGATTAATGAGTTTTGGAGGGTTGACCAGAATGACTTATTTCTGTTAATTAATTAAACATTTTTATTCTTCTAATCATATACTGCATCACCAGAATTGGTATAGTAGGAAGGCATTAGAGTTGACATTGAGGAGAATGTATTTGGAAGCAGAAGTGCGGTTAAATGTTTTAAATTATCACTAAAATTAACCTTAGCAGAAGGCTCTGAGAATACTCGATCTCACATACAGAGAATTCTTTTCATAAATTAACTCAAAACTCATTTATGTGTGCTTCAATCTGAACACCAGCTCAGTTGGTTAGAGCATAATTCTCATTAGGCCAAACTTGCATGAATTATTCCTGAAAGACCAATGATTTTACACAAAGGAAAAGAAACGTTCTCACCGTTTTTGTAAATTTATCCAGTAGGCAATTATAGGATCTCCTTCACTGAATTTAGTATTATTACCAGCCAGGAGTTTAGGGAGGGGAGTGGAAGGGGACTTATCATGTCCCACTGATAGGGACTTATGTTATATTAATGGCCAGAGGTTTATTGAGATCCTCCTGTGCTTGCCATTTTTAGCATATTTAAAAACTAGTGTTCGTGAAACAATTATGCATCCCATTTATGTTGGAGGAAAAAAAGATGTTTTATTCTCTCGATCTCTTTAATTTTGAAGCTGGATTTGGGCCACATGACGATGCAGGCTGTATTTCATCCAGCAAGCTCTCTGATTTTACATCTGACTGCCCAGATGGAGCAGATGAAGCCAGTTGTGGTGAGTGAAAGTCCTGACTGACTGGACTAAGATTTGTGTGTGCATAATTACTCTCTGAACGTAAAGTGCCTGCTACTTAAGTGAGTGTTGTTTAATTAAGAATGTTTTTTATTTGTTATTAAAATTTAAAAATATTTTTATTGAGGTATAATTGATGTATAACATTATATTGGTTTCAGACGTACAACATAATGATCTGATATTTGTATATAATGCAAAATAACCATGAAAATAAGTCTACTTAGCACCCATCACCATACGTAGTTACAAATTGTTTTCTTATGATAAGAACTTTTAAAATTTACTCTCTTAACTTTCAAATATGCAATACAATATTATTAATTATAGTTGCCATGCTATAAATTATATCCTCATGACTTAACTTGCTTATTTTATAACTAGAATACACCTTTGTACCTTTTGACCCCCTTCACCCATTTTGCCCCCTATGCCCTAATTCCCTGCCTCTGGCAATCACCAATCTGTCCTCTGAACTAGGACCTTGGTTTTATTTGTATTTATTTATTTATTTTGTTAGTTTGTTTTTTAGATTCCACCTGTAAGTGAAATCATACGGTGTTTGTCTTCCTCCGTCAGACTTATTTCACTTAGCATAATACCCTCAAGGTCCATCTGTGCTGTCACAAATTGAAAGATTCTCTTCTGTTTTACGGCTGAATATTATTCCATTGTGTATATGTACCACTTTTTCTTGGTTATTGTAAATAATGCTGCAGTGAACATGGGGGTGCATATATCCTTTCGAGTTAGTGTTTTTGTTTTCTTCAGATAAATTCCCATCTTTTGTGTTCCAAGGACTCAATTCTGGTGTAGGGAGGGGTGTTCCCCACACCAGATAGTGCTCGGGACATCAGTTGGGTGTCCTACAATTTAACTCAGTTCTGACACTATCTACCTAGAGATGCCATCAAGTTCTACAGGTAAAGGTTCAGTCCTACAAGGCTGCCTCCCCTCTTCTTCCACTTACTTTGGATGATGGCCTAAAGCCCAGGTTGTTACTGTTCTTCTGATTGACTGGCTATAAGTCAGAGGTTCCCAAGACTCCTTCCTTGGGTTTGATTAATTTGCTAGGGCAGCTCACAGAACTCAGAGAAACATTTTACTTACTAGATCACCCATTTACTGTAAAAGAATATGGCTCAGAAACAGTTAGCTGGAAGAGAAACGTAGGGCAAAGTATGGGGAAAGGATGAGGAGCTTCCATGTCCTCTGCAGGTGCCACTCTCCCAGCACCACGTTCACCAACCCAGAAACTCTCCAGGCTCTGTCCTTTGGGTTTTCATGGAGGCTTCATTTCACAGGTATGATTGATTAAATCATTGGCCATTGATTCAACCTCCAGCCCATCTCCTCTTCCCAGAAGTCAGGGGTAGGACTGAAAGTTCCAACCCTCTAATCATATAGTTGGCTCCAGGCAACCAGCCTCCATCTTTAGATACTGTCCAAAGTCACCCCATTAGCATAACAAAAGACAACTTTGTCACGCGTAACACCTCGGAAATTTCAAGGGTTTTAGGAAGTCTGGGCCAGAAACGGATGAAACTGTTTGATGTAATCCCACTTATTTTTGCTTTGGTTGACTCAGCTTTTGCTGTCAAATCCAAAAATCATTGCCAAGACTGATGTCAAGGAGCTTCTTACCTATGTTTTCTTGTAGAATTTTTATGGTTTCAGGTCTTATGTTCAAGTCGTTAATCCCTTTCAAGTTAACTTAATTTTTGTGTATGGTGTAAGATAGTAGTCCACTTTCATTTTATTTGCATGTGGCTGTGCAGTGTTCTCAACACCATTTATTGAAGAGACTATCCTTTCCCCATTGTATATTCTTGCCTCCTTTATTGAAAATTAATTGATCATATATGGGTGGGTTTACTTCTGGGCTCTCCACTCTGTTCCATTCATCTGTGTTTGTTTTTATGCCAATGACATACTGTTTTAATTACTATAGCTTTGTAATATAGTTTGAAATCAGGGTGCAAGATGCCTCCATGTTTGTTCTTCTTTCTCAAGATTGCTTTGGATATTTGGGGTCTTTTGTGGTTCCATAAAAATTTTAGGATAGTTCTATTTTTTGTGAAAAATACCCCTGGAATTTTGACAGGGATTGCATTAAATCTGTAGATTGCCTGGGGTAGTATGGGCATTATAACAATATTAATTCTTACAATCCATGAGCATGGAATATTGTTCCATTTATTTGTGTCTTCTTCCATTTCTTTCATCAATGTCTTATAGTTTTTAGTGCCCAGGTTTTTCACCTCCTTGGTTAAATTGATTTCTAGATGTTTTGTGTTTTTTTTGATGCAATTGTAAGTGGTATTCATTTCTTAATTTATCTCTCATACTTCATTATTGATGTATAGAAAGGCAATAGATTTTTGTATATTGCTTTTGTATCGTGCAACTTTACTAATTCATTGATTGGTTCTAGCAGTTTTATTGGGAATCTTTAGGGTTTTCTATATATAAAATCATGTCATCTGCAAATAGTGATAATTTTACTTATTTGTTTCTGATTTTGATGCTCTTTTATTTTATTTTAATTTTATTTTTCTTGCCTAAATGTTGTGGCTAGGACTTCCAATACTATGTTAAATAAAAATGATGAGAGCGGGCATCCTCATCCTGTGCTTGATCTTAGAGGAAAAACTTTCAGCTTTTCATCATTGATTGTGATGTTGGTTGTGGGCTTGTCATATGTGGCCTTTATTATGTTGAGATACATTCCCTTAATACCCACTTTGTTGAGCATTTTTGTCATAAATGGATGTTGAATTTTGTCAAGTGCTTTTTCTGCATCTATTGATATGATACGATTTTTATCCTTCATTTTGTTAATATGATGTATCACATTCACTGATGTTGAATTATCCTTGCATCCCTGAAATGAACCACTCTTGATGATAGTGTATGATTCTTTTAAGGTGCTCTCGAATTTGATTTGCTAATATTTTATTGAGGTGTTTGATGAACATCTCTGTTCATCAGGAATATTAGCCTGTAATTTTTCATCTTGTGGCATCCTCTTCTGGTTTTGGTATCAGAGTAAGGTTGGCCTTGAAAATGTGTTTGGAAGTGTTCTTCCATTTTTTGAAGAGTTTAAGGATTGGTATTATTTCTTCTTCAAATGTTTGGTAGAAAAAGTTTTTTTGGTAGAATTCATCAGTGAGGTCTTCTGGTCCTGGGCTTTTGTTTGTTGGGAGGTTTTTGATTATTGATTCACTCTCCTTACTCATAGTTGTCTATTTATATTTTCTGTTTCTTCATAATTCAGTCTTGTCAGGTTGTGTGTTTCTAGGAATTTATCTATTCTAGGTTTTCCAGTTTATTGGTGTATAATTGTTCTAGTAATCTCTTATGAGTCTTTGTATTTCTGTGTTATCAGTTGTAATGTTCCCTCTCTTATTTCTGATTTTATTTATTTGAGTCCTCCCTTTTTCTTTGTTAGTCTAGCTAACAATTTGTCAATTTTGTTTATCTTTTCAAAGAAATAGCTCTTAGTTTCATCGATCTTTTCTATTGCCTTTTAATCTCTATATCATTTATTTCAACTCTGATCTTTGTTATTTCCTTCCTTTCACTAGCTTTGGGCTATGTTCTTTTTCTAGTTCCTTGAATTGTAAAGTTAGGTCATTTGAGGTTTTTCTTGTTTCTTGAGATAGGCATTTATCCCTATGAATTTCCCTCTTAGAACTTTTGTCTCATCCCAGAAATTTGGTATGTTGTAGTTCCATATGTATTTGTCTTAAGGAATTTTTGGGTTTCTCTTTTGATGTATTCTTTGACCATTGGTTGTTTAGTAGCATATTTTTAACTTCCACATAGTTGTGGTTTTTGCCAGTTTTTTCTTGTAATTGATTTCTAGTTTCATACCATTGTGGTTAGAAAAGATGCTTGATATGATTTTACCCTTCTTACATTTATTAAGACTTGTCTTGTGGCCTAACATATAATCTGTCCTGGAGAATGTTCCATGTGCACTTGAGAAGAGTGTGTGTTCTGTTGCTTTTGGATGGAATGTTTCATATATATCTATATATCTGTTAAGTCCATCTGGTCCAACATGTCCAAATATTTCCTTTTTGATTTTCTGTCTGGATTATCTATCCATTGATAAAAATGGGGGTACTAAAATCCTCTACAATTATTGTATTGCTGTCTATTTCTCCTTTTAGGTCTGTTAATATATTTTTATATATGTAGGAGAAACTATATTGGATGCATAAATATTTACAAACATTATAGCCACTTGTTGGTTTGACCCTTTTATCATTATGTCATGCCCTTCTTTTGTCTCTTATTACAGTCTTTGTTTTAAGGTCTATTATGTCTGATATCACTTATCTCCAAAGCTTAACTCTTTCGGTTTGTATATCTGAAGTGAGTCTCTTGTGGGTAGCATTGTAGATGGGTCTTCTTTTTTATCCATTCAGCTACTCTGTGCCTTTTGATTGGAGAATTTATTCTATTTACATGTAAAGTAATTATTGATAGGTAGGTGCTTGTTGCCATTAAGTTAATCGTTTTCTGGCCGTTTTGTAGCTCCTCCATTCCTTTTATTTTCTCTTGCTCTTTTCCTTTTTGATTTGATGATTTTCTATAGTGGTATGCTTAGTTCCTTTTTCTTTATCTTTTGTGTATCTACTATAGGTTTCTGCTTTGTGGTTGCCATGAGGTTTACATGTAACAACTTACATTTATTAAGTCTATTTTAAGATGATAACAACTTAAATTTGAATGCATTCTAAAGCTCTATATTTTCACTCTTCTCAACCCCCATGTTTCTTGTTTTTGATGTCACATTTTACATCTTTTTATCTTATGTGTCTCTTAACTAATTATTGTTGTTACAGTTTTTTTTTACTACTTCTTTCTTGCAACTTTTATGCTATCTTTAATAGTGATTAAACCACCATCTTTACAAGAGTAGACTATACCAATTTTACTGTGTGTTTATCTTTACCAGTGAGATTTATACTTTCATTTGTTTTCCTGTTACTAATTAGCATCCTTTCTTTTCAGCTTAAAGAAGTCCCTTTAACATTTCTTGTAATGACAGTTTAGTGGTGATGAACTTCTTTAGCTCTTGCTAGAAAACTGTTTATCTCCTTTTCAATTCTGAAGGGTAACTTTGCCAAGTAGAGTATTAATTGGAAGTTTCTTTCAGCCCTTTGAATATATTGTGTCACTCCCTTCTGGCTTGCAAAATTTCTGCTGAAATATATGCTTATTTCCTTGTGGGGGTTCCCTTGTATTTAACAAGTTATTTTTCTCTTGCTGCTTTAAAATTCTCTCCATGTCTTTAACTTTTGACATTTAAATTTATAATAGTCTTGGTGTGGGTCTCTTTGGGTTCATCTTCTTTGGAACTCTCTGGGATTCCTGAATCTGGACATTTCCTTCCCAAATTAGGGTAGTTTTCAGCTTATTCTTCAGGTGAGTTTTCTGCCCCCTTTTCTCTCTCTTCTCCTTCTAGGACCTCTATCATGCACATGTCGGCCCGCTTGATGTTGTCCCATAAGTCCTTTAAACTAACTTCACTTTTTAAAAATTCTTTTTTCTGCTTTGATTGGGAGAGTTCCACTGCATTGTCTTTGATTTCACTGATCCTTTCTATTGCTCTTGAACCCTGCGTGTGTATTTTCAGTTTAATTATTGCGTTCTTCAGCTATGTGACTTCTGTTTGGTACTTTCATATATTTTCTGCCTCTTTGTGGAAGTTCTCACTGTGTTTATCCATTTTCCTCCTGAGTTTGGTGAACATCTTTACGACCATTACATGGAACTCTTTAAGAGATGAGTTGCTTAACTCCATTTCATTAAGGACTTTTTCTGAGGTTTTATCTTGTTCTTTCTCTCGGAACATATTCATCCATTTCTTCACTTTTCTTGTCTCTCTATGTTGGCTTCTATGCATTGGATAAAACAGCTACCTCTCCCAGTCTTGAAGAAGTAGCCTCGTGTAGAACTAACCTAGCTCTTGGGTTATCTCTAAAACATTTGTGATTGTCCAAGTAGCCTATTTTACTTTTAGTGGCTCCCAGTAGTTGAGGGTGTGCTAAGTCCTGTCAATGTTGCAGAGCAGAAGCTCTCAGTCAGCACCTAGATTCAGGCTGATTGGAAGCTGGACTTTCACACAGCCAGACCCCCAGGCAGCAACTTGTAAAGTATGCAAATATATACATTCCTGTGAGATTGCAAGCCTAAGTCCTCCTGGACCCCATAGCCAGACCATCTAGAGGTGTCCTCTCTGAGGCAGTTGAAAAAGTCAGGATGCCAGATGAGTTTCTTGTAGGGAGACACCATGTGACCTGGAGCAAGGCAGAAGGAGATTGCAAAGATGGCGTCCACTGACCTCCATCCCTGGAATGCACGTTGGTAGGCCCCTAGAAGTGTGCCAAACCAGAAGCCTGCCCCTCAGACCAAAGGTCTGGGACAAGCAAATCGGCCTCTTTCACAGAAATATTGGGGCTATATTTTGGTTTGCTGTCTGCACAGGGCCCTGGGGGTGGTAGCCTGCCAAGCTCTGTCTCTCCATTGCTTAAAGTCTAACAGGACCTGGGAATAAAAACCCTACTGACCACCAGAGCTCAGCAATCAGGGGCTGTCCTCTGGGTGGCAGCCACAGAAACCAGGACACCAGACACTGTGCAGTTCCTCTCTGGGAGATACTGGCATTCTGGAATCAGACAGAGGGAGGACATGAGGATATTGCCCACCCTCTGAGGTCTCTGGAGGGGATTAGAGTGGACCCTTACATGTTTGTGTGATCAGAAGCCTGCCCTTCAGGCCACAGCTATGAAGATAAGCTAATATGTTTTTTTCATAGAAAGACTGGGTATCTCTGTTGTCTCCTGGGGGTGGTAGATAATTAAGAACTTTTTCTCTGTTGGTTACAGTCTTGTGGATCCCCCTAGCATAAGCCCTGCTGATGACATAAGCCAGTGACAGGTGACTTAGAGGTGTTCCCTGGGCATCAGGCACAAGAACTGGGGAGGGTGCAAGCCATTTCCAAGAGGTACAGCAAGTTGGGTGGAGACAGAGAGCTATGCAAAGATGGCATCTGCCAGCCTCCATTCCTGAGGAGTTCCCCAGCAGGCCCTGGATATGTGTTAAAGTAAATGTGTGCCCTTTAGGCTGACACTTTTTAGATAAGCATATAAGCCTCTTTCACATAAAGGTAGGCACCTCTCCATCAGCTGCTTCTGCACTGGTCCGTGGGGTGAGTCTGAGACTGTGAGCCCTTTAGGAGCCATTTCTCAGTTCACTATAATCTGTGTGTCTCCTGGATGTGAGCCCCATTGTTTTTCAAAGTTGGATGTTTGGGGGGCTTTTTCTCAGGTGCAGGTCTTAAAAGTTGGGGTACCTGATGTCAGGGTTCCAGTCTTTCACTCCCTGGGGAGAAGCTCTGGGTTTTGAATTTCCTCCTGATTGTGAATCGCTGTGCTTGGTGTCAGGTTTAGGGCAAGACTGTGTCTCAGCCTCTCCTACCCGCTTGGTAGTGGATTTTTTCTCATTTGCACAATGTGTAAGTCTCTCACCTAGGCTTTAGTTTTGTTTTCTTTGTTTTTTTCAAGAGAAAATTGCTCCATATGTAGCTGTAGATTCATTGTGTCTGTGGAAGGACGTAAGTTCAGGATCTTCCTATGTCACCATCTTGTATTAGAACCCAAGTAGGAATTTCTTAAAATATTTTCTGTTTTTCTTACTATATCAGAAGAGTTATCTATTGGAATATCTGCCTGGGATTTACGGTTGTAAGCCTGTCCCTGATATACATTAAGACAGTTACCAAATGTACATGGTTTAAGAACTTTATATAAACTCTTTTAATCATCAAAACAAATCGAAGAATTCAACCCTAATATTATCCTGATTTTACAGACTTTCATATCAGTTAGTGTTCATTCAGGAGACAGAAACCGCCCTAGTAATTTGAACAGAGAAAATGTAATATGAAGAATTATTACCTTTTGAGACATGGTTAACTGCAAAAAGAACTAAAAGAACAGTAGAGAAGAAAAGAATTAACAAATGTACGGAGCAGCTACAGCCTCTAGGGTTGCGACAGAGAATTAAGGAAAGGATACATTTGGAGGAGGGGTGGCCTCTACATCCCAACACTGAGGATTAAACTTTACTGGAGAGGGTGTGACTGGAACCCTCTGGAAGGTGGAGAAATTTGCTGGGATGATGTGGGCCAGACTTGGTTAACAATTTAGTGCCCAAGGAAGAAATTATCCTCGAGGATGCCTGCAAAACTCACTGAAGGGTGACTGTAACTGGGTTGCTTTATATTGCTGGCAGTCATGGTCCAAGAACAACAACAAAACATACACTGGAACCAAAAAGAGAAGCTCCTTCCTCTGCTATGCTTTGTGGCATCCTGTGCTCTTTACTAACGAAGCCAAACATTGTGTGAGCTATTCAAAAGAGAAATGTTTGCACCGTCCAGGTCCAGATCTCAAAGCAGGGCAGAGAGGGTAGATTTGGAGCTGAGACACAGTACATTTAGAGCTGGCACACATGCCTAATGTTGTGTAGTTCATAATTGGTGGAACCCCATCTTACATCTGGTTTATCTGCCCCCAGAACACATTCTTAACCACACATTATGCAACCTTGCTGTCCTTTCAAGGTCATCATTAAATTGAAAATGATACTTGCCCGAAATGAAAAGTTGCTTCCTTGATCAGTTTGAGCAATAGGGAATTTGAAGCCAGTGAAAGATTTCACCTTTGGAGGAGAAATCATGCTCTTAGGCCCCTAGAATGTCAAATGGTAATTTAGTAATTCTGTCTAGAAGTTTGAAAGGATTAATGTCCTTTAAAAAAAAAAAAAACAAAAACCTTAATCTTTTCCCTTTAGTAATTATTTTGTTTATCACATTACATTTCATAAATCGCAAATGTACTAAATGGCCTTCATTTCCTATAGTGTGTTTCAGGGACTTAAAATATTGTTTTATAGACACAAAAAGAAGATGGAGATCACTGCTTGGCAACGGACCCATGATCGTGGTGAACTGAGTTAAAAAAAAAATAACAAATGAACTCCAGATCTCTAGAATCTTATGCTGGGAATTTGTTTATTTATAGAAATGCTAATTCTTCATCCCATTTTTGTGAATTCATGCATTAAAGATTCCAGTGAGTTGAGATGAGGTAAAGGCACAGTAAAGAATTTAGAGGAGTAAAAGCAGGAGTCTTTTGTCTTCTTTACCGCAAAAAAGGAGAGAAGTAAGCACAGTGATTTTAGGCTGAGAATCTAGCATCGAACTAACCCACTTGTCAATTTCTCCATAGAAAACTTAATTGCTTGGAAGAAACACGAGTTTTCTGTAAGGAGAAAAAGACAATACCGGTCTCAGGATTTCTACTTATAAACATAAATCCTCCTTAAAAGGAACCTTGCTACTCTACAGTTTCAAATATTAGTATTTTAATGCAATTTATTCTCATTTTCTCATTTTCACAACTATCTCTAACCCAATTTGAGTTCTCTTTCGTTACAATAAGACTGATTATGGCTTACCTCAAAAGAGTTGTTAAACTTACTATGATTTAGGTTTTCTGTGCCTCTGAAATATCTTCAGACTAAGATACCAAATGTAAGTTTTAACCAATTTTGGTAAAAGAAATAGTTTATCATATAGATGAGAAAGACAAAAAATTTTAAAACAACTCTGTGTGTTGTAAATGTATTTTAATATTCCCAAACATCATTTTCTGAGCATTGTAATTTATTTCGGTCTAAAAATTGGTTAGTCTGAAATGCATATGCTTTTTTCCTAAAAATAGATCTACACGATTTCTCATTTTCTACTTTTCTCTCTGCTCACAGGAAAAACCACATACATCAATACTTAGTATTTGAATTCAGTAAAGTCTAAGCAAAGGCAGGTTGAGCAGTATAGGAAGAAGGAGTGATTTATCATTTTTCTCATTTGCTTTTTCAAACTTAAATACTGTTTGTATATTTTTCCAAAACGACTGTGTCTGCTCAGTATACAAATGTATGTATTAAACACTGGCATTTCCACAGCTGACAGTAAGATAGAGGCTAAGTGATTTCATGTGCTGATGCTTTGGAGGCCATCTCCATGTATTGTTTACTAATTCATTACCTTCCAATAGTAATTGTTATATTCTTCATTGAGTCTTACAAATTTCTTTCATCACATAAGTGCATCGGGAGAAAGCTTGAATTTTTTATAGCTATGTTTCTTCTGCTCTGTAGTTGTTGAGAATGTGTGTATGTTTGTGTCTGAGTGTGCGTGTGAGAGAGAGAAATCTAATTAGGGCTATGTTTTTCCTGCCTATTTTCTAAGAAAAAAAAGTTTTTGAGAAGGTATTTTTTGGTGAGATTGAACATATTTAAACTTAATTATAGAATTAAAGGCTTCCTGAAATGCACCTCTCTGTATAACCATAAATTGCTTTTTATTTTAATAAAAGGAAAATAAGCTGCTATTTTCTATCTTATGCTGTTTTCTATAGGCCTAACTTCCAGGGAAAAAAAGTCTCAAAATAAACCTAAATTTGCTAATTATTTAGCATCTTGCTTTTTCATTAAATGCACATCAGTATGCCCATTCTTGTAGAAAGAAGGCTATCTTGCTATTTTTTCTTAGTGAACTGGATTCTCTTTCTCTTCTTTATATTGTCCTCAACAATTTAGATACTGTTTGCCAGTCCAAAAAAATAACAAACTCCCTAGACAGGGGTAATTGTAAGACTGGAATGGGAAGTTTGTTCTGGTGAAGGCTCATCATTTCTGTGACATAAAACTGAGAAGTGGAGAAAAAGTCCATTCATTCCCATTTGTGGAGCCATTGATCACTGAGGGGAAAAAAAAATAGAAATGATTTTTGTAGACAAGTAAAATCTGGTAAATAATCCATGATATTTGGTCAATCTTTGCTGTAGATAATTATGTTGTTTGAGAAATCAGGACGGTAGAGGGAAAATAATAAAACAGTCAATAAAGTAGATAATAAATTCTCTCAGTTGAAAACTCTATTGAGAATAAAAATCTATGTATTTAATAAGAAAGTCTTTTTCTATGATCATTTAAGATTAAATTTCAATAAGTTACCTTATTAACAGTATCTGTGGAACGGTTTTGTGGGTGTTATTACTTTGAGCTCATTTGGATTTTATTTGTCAGCAAGATCATTGTTCTTCATTTTGAAAATTATAAACTAGAAGTATAAGTGGCATTTCTGTTTCTGTTTTCAGGTTAGTGATGTTTGTGATGACAAGTATGAGACTTAATGATCCTCTCCTGTTCAACACCAGGTTTTCTTAGCAATCCTGTCTCCTTGCCTTGTAGAACTTTACCACTGTGGATAGTGAGATTTACGTTTCCTTCCAGGGTTTATATAACCCCTATCTTTGGGGTTAGATTTAAAAACAGACTGAAAGATTGTATGATAATGATATTCAATATAAATACTGTCACACACTTATAAAGCACTTATTTTGTACCTGGCATTGTTGGAAATGCATTCATATGTCTTAGCTAATTTATAGATAAGAAAAGCAAGGCACACAGAATGAATGTCACGGCTCTTCCTGCGGTCACGGTCACACAGTTAGTTCAATAGAGATAGAGGTAGGAGTGGAAAATGGACCTCAAGTTGATTTTCATTTTGCCTACTGAGTCTTCCAGGGCAATTCAATTTGTAAAGTTCTCAAAGAATGTAAACCTCTTCAGCCCCATGGGCATTTACAAGAAAGGCTTTAAAATAGGCTAGTATTTCCATTGACTTTGTATTTTAAGAGTGTTTGAGCATTTCTCACACTTTGTTAGTTTTGTATGGTAGACGCAGAAAGGAGGTTTTACTTTAGGGAAAAACAATCTAGTGAGAGAATCTAAACGTGTGCATAAAAGAAGCCATGATAATCTATTGCTAGTCAAATCTAGTTAATAATAATGATAATAATAAACAACTACCTAACACCTGCTGAAAGAAATGTGTGCAGAGGATGAAAAGATGTTAGTATATTTGCTCTGCTGTGAGGAGTTTAAATTTAGATGAAAATAGGCATAAAAATGTAACTACTAGAAAAAGCTGGTTTTGCTCCATAGACAGTAAGGATGGACTAGGATAGGCATGGATGAGATTCCGGGAAGAGGAGCTTGAGGGGAAGGTTTAATGAAAAGTTTGGGAATACACATTTTTCTTTTTTTTGCTTGTTTTTGAATTTTATTATTTTTTTATACAGCAGTTTCTCATTAGTTATCTATATTATACATATTAGTGTATATATGTCAATCCCAGCTTCAGCTGGACATTCCATAAGGCACAGGGGAAGTTGGCTAGAAGCACAGTTTGCAACGGCAGAATCAAATTGTTGCTAAAAGTAAAGTGAGGAAAGTTAGCTAGAAAAGTTTTTACCTGGAGCATTAGTGTTGTATCACTGGGGTAGAGGAGTGGGTGCTTTGGGAGAGTGTCTGGAGAGAGAAGATAATAATAGGAAGCAGGTGTTGTATAACACTTGCTGTCCTTGGGGTTAGTTCATTCATTCAATAAATATCAAGCACTATACTGACTCTACAGCTGTTTACAGAGTGAGCAAGACATAATGTAGTTCCTGCCTTCCTAGAGATTACAGTCTAGTGGGGAGAACTACATTACACTAATATAGCTGTAATTCCAATTCTAATGAGAAGTATGTAAAAGTTATAGAGTGGCTTATGAAAGTTATAGATTGACTCTTTGGCCCTAGTGTGAAGATAGCAGGTTTGTTTTTTAGTACATTAACCTTTTTTTAAAATAAAGATAATCTTTAGAGCAATTTTAGGTTAACAGCAAAATTGAGGGGAAGGTACAGAGATTCTCTATATAACCCCTGCCCTGACACGTGCATAGCTCCTACTAGTAACAGCATCACCCACCAGAGTGGGATATTTCTTACAATTGCTGAACCTACATTGATGCATCATAATCACCCAAAGTCCATAGTGTACCTCATGGTTCACTCTTGGTGTTGTGTATTCTGTGAGTTTGGACAAATGTATAAACACACATATCCACCATTGAGGTATCATACAGAGTATTTTCACTGCCCTAAAAATCCTTTGTGCTCTGCCTCTTCATCCCTTACCTGCTCCCAACTGCTGGCACCCACTCATCTTTTCATTGTCCCCATAGTATTTATTGACTTTTCTATAATGTCACGTAGTTGGAATCATACACTGTATAGACATTTCAGATTGGCTTCTTTCACTTAGTAATATGCATTTAAGGTTTCTCCATGTCTTTTTTTAAATTAATTAATTTTTATTGGAGTATAGTTGCTTTACAACATTGTGTTAGTTTCTCCATGTCTTTTCGTGGCTTTTAGGTGCATTACTTTTTAGTGCGGAATAATATTCCATTGTCCAGTACTCCATATGAGAAAAGCTGCTGTAAACATCTATATGCAGGTTTTTGTGTGGACGTAAGTTTTCAGTTCCTTTTGGGTAAATACCAAGGGACATGATTGCTGGATTATATGTAAGATTATGTTTAGTTTTGTAAGAAACTGCCACACTGTCTTCCAGAGTGGCTGCACCATTTCTCATTCCCAGCAGCAATGAACGAGAGTTCCTGTTGCTCCACATCCTCGCCAGCATTTGGTTGTCAGTGTTCCCGGTTTTGATCATTCTAATAGGTTGCAGTGGTATATCATTGTTTTAATTTGCATTTCCTTGATGATGTACAAATGTGAAGCATATTTTCATATGCTTATTCGCCATCTGTATATCTTCTTTGGTGAGGTGTCTTCAAGTCTTTGGACTATTTTTTAATCAGGTAGTTTATTTTCTTATTGTTGAGTGTTAAGATTTTATTGTTTATTTGGGGTAAGAGTCATTTACCAGATGTGTCTTTTATAAATATTTTCTCCAAGTCTGTGTTTTGTCTTCTCATTCTTTTCTTTTTTTTTTTTGTGGTACGCGGGCCTCTCACTGTTGTGGTCTCTCTTGTTGTGGAGCACAGGCTCCGGACGCGCAGGCTCAGTGGCCATGGCTCATGGGCCCAGCCGCTCGGCCGCATGTGGGATTTTCCTGGACCGGGGCACGAACCCACGTCCCCTGCATCGGCAGGCAGACTCTCAACCACTGCGCCACTAGGGAAGCCCCCTCATTCTTTTCTTGACATTGTCTTTTTAATTGAAGTATATTTGACTTACAGTACTACATTAGTTTCAGGTGTACAACATAGTGATTCTATATTTGTATAGATTATGCACCAAAGTTATATATTCCCTATGCTGTACATTACATCCCTGTGACTTATAAGTCAGACAGAGAAAGACAAATACTGTATGTTGACATTGTCTTTTGCAGAGTAGAAAATTTTAATTTTAATGAAGTCCTACTTATTATTTCTTTCATGGATTATGCTTTCGTGTTGTATCTTAAAAAGTCATCACCATACCCAAGGTCATTTAGGTTTTCTCCTATGTTATCTTCTAGGAGTTTTATAGTTTCACATTTTATATTTAGGACTGTGATCCATTTTAAGTTAATTTTTGTGAAGGGTGTAAGGTCTGTGTCTAGATTTATTATTTTTGCATATGGATATCCAGTTGTTCCAGCATCATTTGTTGAAAAGACTGTTTTTCTTCATTGTATTACCTTCTCCTTTGTCACGCTCAATCAACTATATTTATGTGGGTTGCATTCACTTTTAAAGGGAAGTGATAGAAAGAATTTGAATAGCTAGGTGAAAGTGAATAGTAGATTCCAAACAGAAAAACTAGACTGTGACAAGGCATTAAAATGTGTGAGGAGGAAAGTACTTTTGATTTATTAAAGAAACTGAAGTAATAAAGGTAGCTTGAGCATAAGGGCAGGAGAAGCACAGAGATGCTTGGGAATTAGCTTAATGTTAAAGATTTTGGGCATTATACTAAATAATAGGGAAACAATGTAAGGAGTTTTAAGCAGTTGCAAGATCAAGTTTGGATTTTTAAGGCCTTTAAATTTTTATACTCTGTTGGTAGTTTGTAGCATGAATTGAAGGGGAGAGTATGGAAGTAATGGTTTCAGCTGGAAGAATTTAAGAGTAAATATGAGAGATTATCATAGACTGAACTGACATGTAGAGATATGTCATAATAAAAATTTATGGGGTAGAATAAAGAAACACTTGATTGAATTTTGGAAGAAAGGGAAAAGGGGTATTTTAAGTAATACTTATCAGTTTTTATCTGGAGTCACAGAATATAGAGTGAGAGGGGGAAATAGGGTTGAGGGAGAAGATCATTATTTTCCTTAGTTTGGACAGTTCTGGCACTAACAAGAGGGGAGTGAGTTGGAGAAATAATTATTGGATTCTTTTTATTGACATAATAAAGTTATTGAAGCTTTGATATTGGATGAAGTTTACCACGGAGGGAGAGCAGACTAAGCCAATATTTTTAACTAAAACTCTGGAAATGGTGGCACCACTTGAAGTTTTCCATTCCAGATGAAGTATGATATTTAATTGCTTCTCCTTCAAGAGGCAATTAAATACAAATATAATTAAGAAAAATAAAAGGTCAAGTAGAACTTAAAGAGAAACACACAATTAGGGAACTATGCCAGAAGAGAAACCTAGTGAAAATAAATTAGGAGTGATGGGCTGATAAGTAGGCTTGTATTGGGGTACCAACTAAGTAGTCTAACTCTGTAATAAGATCAAGAATTGGGGGGAAAATAAGAAATGAGAAAAAATTTAGTTTTGGAAAAAGGAAGGTCACTAATGCTTTTAACAAGTGCGTTTTGAGTGCCTACTATATTCCAGGCATATGAATCCCACAGTAAGTAAAAATGACAGACATCCCTCTCCTCTTGGAGCTTGCTTCCTAGTAAGGTAGACACTGACATTATGATAAATGAGTAAAGTGCATAGTATTTTGGAAGGGGATATATGTTATTAAAAAAAAATAAAGCAATGTGAAGGCAATAAAGTAATGATAGAGGGAGGGACCTGGCAATTTTAAATAGGGTTTCCGCAGTAGCTCTCAAGGACAAGGTGTTTTAAAGCAGACTTAAGAAGGTAAGGGAAATAAGCCTGGAGAATATCTCGGGGAAAAGTTTTTCAGGCAGAAAGAAATAACTAAGGGATTAAGATAGGAGGGAACCTGGTGAGTCTGAGCAATAGCAAATGATCTATGTGGCTGGAGGAGAGTGATTATAAGAAAAAAGTAATAGGACATGAGGTCGGAGAGATAAGCAAACCATCTAGAGCTGTGGTTCTCAACCTTGGCGACATTTGAGAAGTACCTGGAGAGCTTCTAAAGCTGTAATTGCCATGGCCAGTTACATTGCAAGCACTGTAGGTGGAACCCAGGCATTAATAATTTTAAAACTCCCCATGTGATTTTTAACATACAACTAAGTTTGAGTGCCATTCAGCTAAGACCTTACAGGTCAGTGTAAGGACACTGGCTTTAAATGAGTGAGAGGGAACCACTGTGGCACTTTGAAGAGAGGACTTATGGGATCTGACTTAACAGAATCACTATACTTTCTATATTGAGAACAGACAGGAGGGTATTATTGCCCATCAATCAAAGAACACCAGTAAAACGCCTAACAAAGTTGTGTTTATTGATACTTGCTGAACAAGGAAAATGGCTTACCACGGAGACCTGTGGGGCATCTCAGCAAGAGTGTTAGGGGGAACTTGTTATTGGGTTTAGGCTTGTGTTGTGTAATTTGTGGGAGGGTTCAAGGGAGCAGGAATTCCCTCTGGATTGGGTATTTTCAAGAAACAGGATAATTCTGTGATTGTGTATCTAAATAAATTTTATTTGGGAGGTGAGAGAAATAGAACAAACATGGTAATTGGTGAGGATGCAGCAGTCACTCGTGTCAGCCAGGTGAGTGGGATATTTGAGCAATGTTTGAATTTCCACAGTACTCTTCCTGTACTCAGACATGTTACAGAGTGGTCCTCTTTTTATCTTCTTTTTTCTCAATCTACAGAACGTCTTTGGTTCGTGGTATGTGAAAATCTTTTTGTTCAGCAGAAGAGCAATGTAGCCCTCCTGTCATTTCCAGATTCTAGCAACACCAAGGTCTAACTGAAAGTGCCAGGCAAACCGCCATCTGATGGCCATCAGGAGCAAGGTTGGAAGCAGGGAGACCAGTTAGAATATTCTAAAAACTGAGGGAGGAAATCATGGTAAATTGAATCAGGGTGAAGCAGTGGAGGCAGTAGGCAGATTCTGGATGTATTTTGAAAGTAGGTAGAAGTAAAAGGATTTGTTAATTGTATATGGGGGAAGGAAGGAAGAGTGGAGTTAAAGAGGACTCCAAGGTCTTTGCCTGTAGAACCTGGAAGAGTGGTGTTGCCATTTCTGACCCAGGAAATCTAGAACATGTTTGAGATGCCAATTAGATACCCAGGTGAAGTTGTCTAATAGAGAGTTAGGTATATGAGTCTGGAGTTCAAAGGAGAGGTTCAGGATAGATTACAGCTGGTAAGACATCGACATATAGATGGCATTTAAAGCCTGAGCTAGAAGAGTTTCTTAAACTAGTGAAGATAAAAGAGCTAAAGATCTAGAAGTCAGAGTAAAAGGACAAACCAGCTGAGAAGATAGAGAAGGAGCAACCGGAGAAGAAGGAGGAAAACCTGGAGTATTTACTGTCTTGGAAGCCAAGTATACAATGTTTTAAGAAGGTGGAAGACATGGTTAATGGTCAAATATTGCTGATAGAAAATGAGAACTGAGAATTGACTTTGGATATAACAGTATGAGGTAATTGTGGACCTTGATAAGATGGGTGAAAAGCCTGATTGGAGGGAGCTCAGTAGAAAATTGGAGGAAAGGATAACTTTTGATAACCTCATTCTAAGACTTTTTAAAGGAAGATTGAGAAATGAGGTGGTAGCTGTTATATGAAATGGGGTCAAGAGAGCTTAATGACAAGTTTATAAAGGCTTATGGAGAAAATACAGTAGAAGAGGGACAATGTGTGATGCAGAAGGAGGAGGTGTGTTTCTGGAGAGATGCTATTGAATAAACAAGAGAAGATGGAATCTAGTGCACAAGTGGAGAATGGCCTTGGCCAAGAGCCTGGACACTTCATCTAGGGTAACAGAAAGAAGCTGGAATCTATGGAGACAGGTCGTAGAAGATGGGGAGATGTGTAGGAAACTGTAGGAATAATGATGAATAGATACCACTGAGTAGTAGCAAAACTCTGATAATGAAAAAGAAAATATTTTTGTTGTCACTGGGTTCATAAGTCCTAATTTAGATCTTCTATCTGTAGAGTCCTTAAGGAAAGAGGAGTCAATCGGCTATTGTAAATATTTCAAAAAGACAGGGGAAAACTGTACAGTTACCTGTATTAATTTTTTAAAGAATTCTCAAGAACCTAAATTTAATTTCTTTGAGTTATATTTAGAAATAAATATGTGTTAAGTCAGGCTCATCAGAATCTCTAAGGGACACCCATAATTATGTTTGAATTGTGAAATTTCATTAATGAATCAATGAACTTAATAATCATTACTGTGCTTATATTTATAAGAAGAGTGTTAGTGCTCTGGTAACATGTAATGGATTGTTATCAGACTTACAAGATGGACTAGGTAAGGCAGAAGTAGGATAATCAAGATTTTGTTAGAGAAATGAAGAATCAAGTTGGAAAACGTTAAATGGAAATAATGCTACGACCTGCCAGACTGCAAACCAGTAGGGGAGAGGGGCATGACTTATAGTTCCTTTTATTCCCAGGCCCTATTTTCAGGCCTGGAATGTAGTTGATATTCAGTCAGTAATTATTATGATAGTGTCTGGATTTATGTTCTCAAATTTCTGGGTAACCACCAAGCATGGAAGATGGTGTGGCTAGAAAGAAAATAAGAAACTATAAGTGACTGTGACGTGGACCATTAACATACGGTTGTTTTATTTGCTTTATTGTTCACCTGACATTGTTTTAATCCTTACTAGATTCCCTGCCTTGGACTAGATTGGATTTAGCATGAAGTAATGGGGAGTCTACTTCATCAAGGAGATATATAAGAGAAAGATAATTGAAATTAAAATTACTGTACAAAGTGATAGTGTAAGAATCTGGTGTGAATGTTGTCCTGTGAAACACAGAGGACTTACTAGTTGGGAGTTTAGAAGAGTATGGTTGGGAACTGAGTAAAGAAGAAAATGTGAAGCAGGAAATGATTACGGTAGCAAACAGAAGGCCTAGGAGAGCCACAGAATGGCCAGATTCTCAGTGATTTTAAAAGGGTTGCTATGACTTTAGTACTCGACAAGATTATTGAGTAGAGGTCAAGGGATTAGGAACTCTCTTCTAGACTCATTCTACCTCTCCCTGAGTGATTCTACCTATGTCTACATTTCTTCCTGCCTCAATTCACTACTTCCCTAAGCAATTACATGAGCTTGGCTTCTAAGATTTCTTACAAATCATCCCTTCCTCCTCAGCACCAACACGCCATCCACTAGTGTGATTTTCTCCAAATACTCAGTCTTTTTAACTTGAGGATTTAGTAAAGAGATGGCCTCTCTTATTGCCCATATTTGAAAACTAATAATCATATCTACCATTTTTGGACTTACATATTGTGAGAGTACACTGGATGCTGTCATATATCATTGTATTTTATCTGAGGTTGGTGCTGTTGTCACTTTACATATGAGGAAATTGAAGTTCAGAGAGATTAACAACTAAAATCACAAATCTAGTAAATAGGAAGGATAAAATTCCACCTTGGCTTACCTGCTTCTAAAGCTCATGCTATATCTATCCATGACAATACATACACAGAGCAGGTTTCTGGAACACCATTTTAGAAGTGAAAACATCTTTTGTGCTCGAAAGACCACTTTGAGTTCCATTATAAAGAGAATATTCTCTGTGTTTAGTTTTCAGTTTAAAAGAAAAGGTAAACTTCAAATTTTTCTCATCACCTGTTTTCAGTTAATCATATGCATACATTTTAGAAGCCGCTATTCATACTGCTGGTATCTGAGCCATTAATATTCTTCAAGAAAACCATTTTAGTAAGAGAAGAAAGTTTTGAGATGACATTATTTAAAAATTTTTAATTTTATTACCATCTTTAGATTATTGTGTCTATGGGTATTTTTAATGTGCATGTTTTCTTTTGAATTTTAGTTTACTACTGAAATTTTTAGTCAATTATGAAAAACATTCTCTTATTCTTTTTTTACACAGTTTTTATTTACTTATTTAAAATAAATTCTTTATGTTTATATAATTTTTAAAGGTTTTAAATTTTTTATTTTTATGCACTTTTAAAAGGTTACTTTCTATTTATTACAAATATTGGCTATATTCCCCATGTTGTACAATACATCCTTAAGACTATCTTACACCCAACAGTTAGTACCTCCCACTCCCCCATCCCTATACTGCCCCTCCCCCCTTCCCTCTCCCCACCGGTAGCCACTACTTCATTCTCTATATCTGTGAGCCAGTTTCTTTTTTGTTGTCTTCACTAGTTTGCTATATTTTTTAGATTCCACAGATAAGTGATATGCTACAGTATTTGTCTTCCTCTGTGTGACTTATTTCACTTAGCATAAAGGCCTCAAAGTCCATACATGTTGCTGCAAATGGCAAAATTTTGTTCTTTTTTATGGCTGAGTAATATTCAATTGTGTGTGTGTGTGTGTGTGTGTGTGTATACACACACACACAAACCACAAACATACTATATATACACCACAACTTCATTTATCTGTTGATGGGCACTTAGGTTGTTTTCATGTCTTGGCAATGATAAATAATGCTGCTGTGAACATTGAGGTGCATGTATCTTTTTAAAAAAAATATCTTTATTGGAGTATAATTGCTTTACAGTGTTGTGTTAGTTTCTGCTATATAACAAAGTGAATGAGCTATATGCGTACGTATATCCTCATATCCCCTCCCTCTTGCGTCTCCCTCCTTATCCCACCCCTCTAAGTGGTCACAAAGCACCGAGCTGATCTCCCTGTGCCATGCAGCTTCTTCCCACTAGCTAGCTATTTTTTGGTAGTGTATATATGTCAGTGCTACTCTCTTACTTCATCCCAGTTTACCCTTCCCCCTCCCTGTGTCCTCAAGTCCATTCTCTGTATCTGTGTCTTTATTCTTTTCCTGCCCCTAGGTTCATCAGAACCATTCTTTTCTTTTAGATTCCATATATATGTGTTAGCATACAGCATTTGCTTTTCAATTTCTGACTTCCTTCACTCTGTATGACAGACTCTAGGTCCATCCATCTCACTACAAATAACTCAATTTTGTTTGTTTTTATGGCTGAGTAATACTCCATTGTATATATGTGCCACACTTCTTTATCCATTCATCTGTCAATGGACACTTAGGTTGCTTCCATGTCCTGGCTATTGTGATTAGTGCTGCAGTGAACATTGTTGTACATGACTCTTTTTGAATTATGGTTTTCTCAGGGTATATGCCCAGTAGTGGGATTGCTGGGTCATATGGTAGTTCAATTTTTAGATTTTTAAGGGGCCTTCATACTGTTCTCCATAGTGGCTGTGTCAATTTACATTTCCACCAACAGTGCAAGAGGGTTCCCTTTTCTCCACACCCTCTCCAGCATTTATTGTTTGTAGATTTTTTCATGATGGTGATTCTGACTGGTGTGAGGTGATACCTCATTGCAGATTTGATTTGCATTTCTCTAATAATTAGTGATGTTTAGCATCTTTTCATGTGTTTGTTGACAATCTGTATATCCTCTTTGGAGAAATGTCTATTTAGATCTTCTGTCCATTTTTGGACTGGGTTGTTTGTATTGAGCTGAATGAGCTGCTTATATATTTTGAAGATTAATCCTTTGTCAGTTGCTTCATTTGCAAATATTTTCTCCCATTCTCAGGGTTGTCTTTTCATCTTGTTTATGGTTTCCTTTGCTGTGCAAAAGGTTTTAAGTTTCATTAGGTCCCATTTGTTTATTTTTGGTTTTATTTCCATTTCTTTAGGAGGTGGCTCAAAAAGGATCTTGCTGTGATTTATGTCATAGAGTGTTCTGTCTATTTTTTCCTCTAATATTTTTATAGTGCCTGACCTTAATTTAGGTCTTTAATCCATTTTGAGTTTATTGTTGTGTATGGTGTTAGGAAGCGTTCTAGTTTCATTCTTTGACATGTAGCTGTCCAGTTCTCTCAGCACCACTTATTGAAGAGGCTGTCTTTTCTCCATTGTATATTCTTGCCTCCTTTATCAAAGATAAGGTGACCATAGGTGAGTGGGTTTCTCTCTGAGCTTTCTATCCTGTTCCATTGATCTATCTTTCTGTTTTTGTACCAGTACCATACTGTGTTGATTACTGTAGCTTTATAGTATAGTCTGAAGTCCAGGAGACTGATTCCTCCAGCTCCGTTTCTCTTTCTCAAGATTCTTTTGGCTATTCGGGGTCTTTTGTGTTTCCATACAAATTGTGCAGTCTTTTGTTCTAGTTCTGTGAAAAATGCCATTGTTAGTTTGATAGGGATTGCATTGATTCTGTAGATTACTTTGGATAGTATAGTCATTTTCACAATGTTGATTCTTCCAATCCAAGAACATGGAATATCTCTCATCTGTTTGTATATCTTTAACTTCTTTCATCAGTGTCTTGTAGTTTTCTGCATACTGGCCTTTTGTCTCCTTAGGTAGGTTTATTCCTAGGTATTTTATTCTTTTTGTTGCAGTAGTAAATGGGAGCATTTATTAATTTCTCTTTCAGATTTTTCATCATTAGTGTATAGAAATGCAAGAGATTTCTGTGGATTAATTTTGTATCCTGCTACTCTACCAGATTCATTGATTAGCTCTAGTAGTTTTCTGGTAGCATCCTTAGGATTCTCTACGTATAGTAGCATGTCATCTGCAAACAATGACAGTTTTCCTTCTCTTCTGACTTGGATTCCTTTTATTTCTTTTTCTTCTCTGATCGCTGTGACTAAAACTTCCAAAACTATGTTGAATAATAGTGGTGAGGGTGGGCAACCTTGTCTTATTCCTGATCTTAGAGGAAATGGTTTCAGTTTTTCACTGTTGAGAATGATGTTAGCTGTGGGTTCGTCATATATAGCCTTTATTATGTTGAGGTAGGTTCCCTCTGTGCCTACTTTCTGGAGAGTTTTTATCATAAATCGGTGTTGAATTTTGTCAAAAGCTTTTTCTGCATGTATTGAGATGATCATATGGCTTTTATCCTTCAATTTGTTAATTTGGTGTATCACATTGATTGATTTGAGTATATTGAAGAATCCTTGCATTCCTGGGATAAACCCCACTTGATCATGGTGTATGATCCTTTTAATGTGCTCTTGGATTCTGTTTACTAATATTTTGTTGAGGATTTTGCATCTATGTTCATCAGAGATATTAGCCTGTAGTTTTCTTTTTTTGTAACATCTTTGTCTTGTTTTGGTATCAGGGTGATCGTGGCCTTGTAGAATGAGTTTTGGGAGAGTTCCTCCCTCTGCTATATTTTGGAAGAGTTTGAGAAGGATAGGTGTTAGCTCTTCTCTAAATGTTTGATAGAATTTGCCTGTAAAGGCATCTGGTCCTGGACTTTTGTTTGTTGGAAGATTTTTAATCATAGTTTCAATTTTACTGCTTGTGATTGGTCTGTTTATATCTTCTGTTTCTTCCTGGTTCAGTCTCGGCAGGTTGTGCATTTCTAAGAATTTGTCCATTTCTTCCAGGTTGTCTGTTTTATTGGCATATAGTTGCTTGTAGTAATGTCTCATGATCGTTTGTACTTCTGCAGTGTCAGTTGTTACTTTTTTTTATTTCTAATTCTGTTGATTTGAGTCTTCTCCCTTTTTGTCTCTATGAGTCTGGCTAATGGTTTATCAATTTTGTTTATCTTCTCAAAGAACCAGCTTTTAGTTTTATTGATCTTTGTTATTATTCCCTTCATTTCTTTTTCATTTATTTCTGATCTGATCTTTATGATTTCTTTCCTTCTGCTAACTTTACGTTTCTTTGGTTCTTCTTTCTCTAATTGCTTTAAGTGTAAGGTTAGGTTGTTTACTTGAGATTTTTCTTTTTACTTGAGGTAGGATTATATTGCATTAAACTTCCCTCTTAGAACTGCTTTGACTGCATCCCATAGGTCTTGGGCCATCGTGTTTTCATTGTCACTTGTTTCTAGGTATTTTTTGATTTCCTCTTTGATTTCTTCAGTGATCTCTTGGTTATTTGGTAGCATATTGTTTAGCCTCCATGTGTTTTTATTTTTTACCGAGTTTTTCCTGTAATTGATATCTAGTCTTTTAACGTTGTGGTCAGAAAAGATACTTGATACCATTTCAATTTTCTTAAATTTACCAAGGCTTATTTTGTGACCCTAGATATGGTCTATCCTGGAGAATGTTCCATGTTCACTTGAGAAGACAGTGTATTCTGTTGTTTTTGGATGGAATGTCCTATAATTATTGATTAAGTCCATCTTGTTTAATGTATCATTTAAAGCTTGTGTTTCCTTATTTATTTTCATTTTGGATGATCTGTCCATTGGTGAAAGTGTGGTGTTAAAGTCCCCTACTATATCTCTGTTATTGTCGATTTCCTGTTTTATGGCTGTTAGCATTTGTCTTATGTATTGAGGTGCTCTTATGTGGGGTACATAAATATTTACAATTGTTATACCTTCTTCTTGGATTGATCACTTGATCATTATGTAGTATCCTTTGTTTCTTGTAAAGTCTATTTTGTCTGATATGAGAATTGCTACTCCAGCTTTCTTTTGATTTCCATTTGCATGTAATATCTTTTTCCGTCCCCTCACTTTGAGTCTGTATGCGTCCCTATGTCTGAAGTGGGTCTCTTGTAGACAGCATATATATGGGTCTTGTTTTTGTATCTGTTCGACCAGTCTATGTCTTTTGGTTGGAGCATTTAATCCTTTTGCATTTAAGATAATTATTGATATGTATGTTCCTGTGACCATTTTCTTAATTGTTTTGTGTTTGTAGGTCTTTTCCTTCTCTTGTGTTTCCTGCCTAGAAAAATTCCTTTAGCATTTGTTGTAAGGCTGGTGGTGCTGAATTATCTTAGGTTTTGCTTGTCTCTAAAGATTTTAATTTTTCCTTTGAATCTGAATGATATCCTTGCTGGGTAAGAGCAGTCTTGGTTGTAGGTTTTTCCCTTTCATCACTTTAAATATGTCCTGCCACTCCCTTCTGGCTTGCAGAGGTTCTGCTGAAAGATCAGCTGTTAACCTTATGGGGATTCCCTTGTATGTTATTTGTTGCTTTTTCCATGCCGCTTTTAATATTTTTTCTTTGTATTTAATTTTTGATAGTTTGATTAATATGTGTCTCAGCATGTTTCTCTTTGGGTTTATCCTGTGTGGTACTCTCTGTGCTTTCTGGATTTGATTGATTATTTCCTTTCTCATGTTAGGGAAGTTTTCGACTATAATCTCTTCAAATATTTTCTCAGACCCTTTCTTTTTGTCTTCTTCTTCTGGGACCCCTATGATTTGAATGTTGGTGTGTTTAATGTTGTCCTAGAAATCACTGAGACTGTCCTAGGTTCTTTATATTCTTTTTTCTTTATTCTGCTCCTTGGCAGTTATATCCACCTTTTTATCTTCCAGCTCACTTATCCCTTCTTCTGCCTCAGTTATTCTGTTATTGATTCCTTCTAGAGTATTTTTAATTTCAGTAATTGTATTGTTCATCACTGTTTGTTTGTTCTTTAGTTCTTCTAGATTCTTTTTAAATATTTCTTATATTTTCTCCATTCTGTTTCCAAGATTTTGGATCATCTTTACCCTCATTATTGTGAATTCTTTTTCAGGTAGGTTGCCTATTTCATCTTCACTTATTTGGTCTTGTAGGTTTTTACCTTGCTTCTTCATCTGTAACAATTTTTTTTGTCATTTCATTTTTTATTTTTTTGATGGGTAGTCTGTATTCCTGTCTTACTGGTTGTTTGGCCTGCGATGTACAGCAGTGGAGTATGCAGACGGTTGGATAGAGCTGGGTCTTTGTGCTGAGATGAAGACCTCTGGGAGGCCTCACTCCTATTGATATTCCTTGGGGTCTGAGGTTCTCTGTTAGTCCAGCAATTTGGACTCGGAGCTCCCACCTCAGGAGCTTGGGCCTTACCTCCAGCCTGGGAACCAAGATCCCACAGGTGGTCACTGGGGGTTCCTCCCATTCCCTTAGGTGTCCGTGGTCCCCCACCGGTGCCTGGTTGGTGCCCTAGTTGTGAGAAGGCATGAATTCTGTGTCATCCTAGTGCGCCGTCTTGACTCCACCTCATTCTCTTATTCTTAACTCTCTTTAAAACTTGAACAAGGTTAACCAAATCTTAGATTAGGATAACCATGTGTTAGAATAGCTCTGCCTTAAGTAATAATTCAAGAATATCACAAGGCCTTCCCAGTTCAGAAATATAAACAAAGAGAACTCCCTACCTTTTGCTGAATAAGAGCAGAGATTCTGCTTCATCAAATTTACATGGAAAAATGTCCAGTAACCTCTTGTTTTGTGCCAGCTACCACAGAACAAGAATAAACCATGGCACAGGCATGTAATAAACTCATTGTGTTCATCTTCCTAACCTGAACTTTCTAGGAACAATTTTTGAGATAATAATCACCTTAAATGTATACTGCAGTAATATAAATGAACAGAAAATACAGTTTGTAAAAGGTCTTACTATTCTTTGCCTAAGATAGGCAGAAATTAATGAATTTTTAAAATGGTTTATTTTTTTTCTATCCCATTAGATTTTTATTCATATCTTCTTTGTGTAGTTAATATATTTCTTTCCTCTGACTAACCTAATGATTTCAAATGTTTTGTACTTTTTGGGAAGAGCCCATTATCTGTGGAGTTAATAAGCTCGGGTTATTTCATGAAAATTCATAGGGACCTTTCATTACCCAAGATATCCTGTTCTTTAGTCACTTCTGAGTCACTTATATTATTATTTTTTCCATTTTTAAGATGCAAGTCAAGTCCAGTTTTATTAATATTTTCCTATCTGTATCATTTCTTAATGATGCCTTGTTATTCCTTGACTTTGTATGCTTATCTTGTAAGGTATTTTAGTCCTACATCCCGTTTCCTTGTTAAAATTATAATTTTTATTATGTGGTGGAATACTATTGGCCTTTTAGAATTCATTGTGGGACTGAGTGCATTTTTAAGGATTTCTCAACCTCATGGATAAATGAATTAGTACCTCTTGGAGCTCTAGCTTCGGGAGAGACCTCAAATTGCAAAACATATTGACATTAATTCACTGACTTTAAAAGAATCCTAAATTGCTCAAATTTAGCTTTTTTTTGCTCTTCCAACTTTTTTCACTCTTTTCCTTTCCCAAACAAAAATGAAAGACCATTTATAACTAAGTTCGACTATGTATCCATTTTGACCTAATATCTTATGAATGTATTTAATAGTAATTACTATTTTGGATATAGAGAACCCATTATAACACCTGTTAATAAAATATTTTAGAATCTATATAAATACAAAAAGTTATTAACTATTAACATAATATACACAAAGTAGAGTGGAAAGTTACTAAATGAATATTTTGTATTATGTATTTGTGTATCACATATAGATCAATTTACACCTTAGGTACACATCTAGACACACATATATATTTTCTTTATTTCATAATAAACAATTTGACATCAGGAGAAATAACTTTCCCCCATTCCACAATATTATATAATTCTACCAGAGCATTATGCACCCATAATTACTCTACACATATTTTAATACAGTAGTCCCCCTTTATCAGCATTTTCACTTTCTGTGGTTTCAGTTACCTGTGGTCAACTGCAGTCTGAAAGTATTAAATGGATAATTCCAGAAATAAACAATTCATAAGTTTTGAATTGCACACAGTTCTGAACAGCATGATGAAATCTCCCACTGTCCTGCCATGGACGTGAATCACCCCTTTGTTCACTGTATTCCACCCTTTAGTCACTTAGTATCATCTCAGTTACCTGGTCAACTGTCATGGTATTACCGTGCTTTTGTTCAACTAACTCTCATTTGACTTAATGATGGCCCCAAACACAGGAGTAGTACTTCTGGCAATCTGGATTATGCCAAAGAGAAGCTGTAAATTGTTTCCTTTAAGTGAAAAGGTGAAAGTTCTTGACTTAATAAGGAAAGAAAAAAAGTGTATGCAGATATGCTAAGATCTACAATAAGAATGAATCTTCTATGTGTGAAACTGTGAAGAAGTAAAAAAATTAGTTCTAGTTTACTGTTGCATCTCAAACTACAAAAGTCATGGCCACAATGCATGATAAGTGCTTGATGGAAAGGCATTAAATTTGTACAGTAAGATATGTTGAGAGAGAGAGAGACCATATTCACATAACTTTATTACAGTATATTGTTATAATTCTTCTATATAGTTATTATTCTTACTGTGCCTGATAAACTTTATCAGTTTATGTGTATGTGTAGCATACTGATAAACTTTATCAGTTTATGTGTATTGTGTATGTGTAGCACAAAACATAGTAAATATATGTAGGGTTTGGTACTCTCTGCTGGTTTCAGGCAACCACTGGGGGTCTTGGGACATATCCCCCATGGATAAGGCAGGACTACTGTATATACTATTATTATATAAAATTTGTTCTAAAGTACTATTTAAAAAAATGGAAATTAAAAATGCTAGAACTTCTATTTCCAGTTATGGTGGATTGAGTCATTCGGGACACCCTCTGAGAACAACTAGAAAATCTAAACAAAATGATTTCTAAAAATCTACTTGAATTCATTGAAGATGTAAAAAAGGAAGGGACAAATTAAGTGACCAAGTAAGAATAATGACCTTGATATCTGAACCTGGTATTTAACACCACTTTCATATGCCAACATGGAAAAAGTAGTTGAGAATCTGAGTATAGCACTTTGGAAATTTTATAGCACTTTGGAAATTGGAGACCAGGCTTAGTATAAATATGGATTGGTGTACTCCACAGAATTTTATCTGTAATACCTAAAAGTCTGAATCCAAGAGGTCTGTGTGAGCTAGAAGTTATTGTTCCTCACAGGATCTCAAACCCAGCCCCAAATACTCTCAATCCCTGAAGTTAGTTTGATGTAATCCTCAAGTATTATTTACTCTATGTGCCTGCAGAAACAAACATAAATCTTACCGAAGGATGATAACATCTTAGACCCCAAATTATTTTACTTTTTGTTATATACATTGTCAAGCACTTAGACACAAAGGAGATGAGGCCACAGGAAAGAAAATAAAGTACAACAGTTAAAACTGAAACCAAAGAAAAAGCCCTCTGGGTAAAGCAGTTATATCCTTCATCCCCTCATGTACTCACTTCCTTTCTTACGCAGTTTAAACTCCATGGTCTAATCTTGTAATGATTGCCATACACTGACCTTTAACTGCCTTGGTGTCTTCTGGTATATCATAGTCACTAAAGCACAAACTGTTTAAATGTGGCTTTCAGCCCTCTCAGAGCCAGAATCTGCATAGCGGAATGTGGCTGGAGAAGAAAACAAAACAGTGTTATCTGTTCTCACTTTAAATACACGTTCACAACCCTAGATGGAATCTCATACTCCCTAGGGAATCACATTATGTTTCCCCACTCCATTCCCTCTGTCCCCTCCCCCTCTTCTCAATGAATAACATTTTTCTCCTGTCTTCTCCAACATCTGTCTTACTTCCCTTTCCCTAGCTTGAGCTGATGCTTTTACAACCTATTTCACTGAGAAAATAGGAACACCCAGAAAAGGACTTTCATGAGCTCCAGTATCCCTTCTACCCACCTTAAACTCTTTTCTCCTTTACCCTGAATAGCACGCTCCTTCTAATGGTCAGCTCTTTCTCTTGTAAGTAGAATCCATCTCTGTTTGCCTGTTCAACAACTTTGCTCCAGTGATTTTCCCTGTCTACCAGATCTTTTCTATCAGCATAAAAACATATTTTTATTTCTCACGTTTTAAAATCTTCTCTTGATCCCACTTCCTCCTCAGCTATCACATCATTTTTGCCCCTTTACAAAGTATAAACCTCAAAAGAATTAATTGTATTTTACTGTCTTCAACTTTTCTGATTTCTTTTTACCAATCGGGGCCTTGCTGTCACTATTCAAAATAAACTGTTCTCATCAAAGTTAGCAGTGATCTAGATTCAGTGGTCTATTCTCATTGTTCATCTGACCCGTCAACAGCACTTGACAGGGATAATATGACCCGCTTCCTTAAAACACTTACTTGCCTTGGATTCCATGACACCAGGAACCACGCTTCTGATCTGAACTCCAGACTTGTATATCCAGCTCTCTACTTGACATGATCTCTTGAATACCTAATAGGAATCTCAACTCTAGTATTTCCGAAACTATAGTATTTCCTCTTCCTCTACTTCCCCCACAAACCTGCTTATTCACAGTCTTCTCCACTTCATAAAATGGTACCTCCATTGTTTCAGGTCAAAGACTTTGAGATCATATTGATTCATTTCTCTTTCTCACACTCCATATCTGATGTCAGTTAATCCTATCATGTCTACCTTCAAAATACATCCAGGGCTTCCCTGGTGGTGCAGTGGTTGAGAGTCCGCCTGCCGATGCAGGGGACACGGGTTCGTGCCCCGGTCCGGGAGGATCCCACATGCCGCGGAGCAGCTGCGCCCGTGAGCCATGGCCACTGAGCCTGCGTGTCCAGAGCCTGTGCTCCGCAATGGGAGAAGCCACAACAGTGAGAGGCCTGCGTACCGCGAATAAAAAATACATCCAGAATGCCTCACTCATCCTTATTTTCATTGCAACCACTCTGGCCCAGACCATTATCAGATCTGGATTTTTGTACTATCTTCCTGCTTCTTTTCTTGCCCACCCGACCCACTCTGTCTTCTCTGAATACAACAGCCACCGTGATCAGGTTAAGTCAGATTTTGTCACTTCTCTCCTTAAAACATAGCAATTTTTCTTCAATCTGCCTCAAAATTAAAGCCAAAAAATTAAAGTAACCTCTCTGATTTTATCTCCATGAGGACAGATTTTTTTTTCTGGTTTCTTCTGCTCCCCCCCCCACCCACCCGCCCCACTGCTTTTTTTCACTGCTGTGTTCTTAGGCTCTGTACCTGTGCCAAACATATAGCATGTACTCAATAAATGTTTATCAGGTGAATGAAGAATGAATGAATGAGTACATGGTAGTTATTATGCTATTACAATTGCCTATTTGCTTATAAATTTGCCATACTAGATTTTAAGCTTCTTAATGGTGGGTTCTATACATATAAAGTTTAATGTAGTTTGTGTTGACAACTGTGAAGGGTCTGAAACTTTACCCTAGTTATAAGCTAACAAGTTATCTGCCACAGTTTTATGGATGTCAGGAGAGGTGAGACTCCTGGGTCAGAGACAAAGGACTTTATCGCTAATAGTATAACAAACAGCATAATAAGCCTCATGTTTGCCTTGTTTCCTCTTGCTTTCTGAGTCCCAGGGCAACACAGAGGGCCCAGGTGGATGTTCATATAAAGTGGGTTGGCATTACAGTTAAGAAAGCCTGAGCTTCTGGAATCCAAATCTTTTATAGTGGGATTCAAACAAAATGTCTGACCTTTGCTTTAGAGGGAAACATTATCTTTATTATATTATATTGGATAAGAACTTGCCCTCTGGTAGACAGAATCACTATCTCTATTCTTCATGATTATTTGCTGTTTAAACATCCTTGAAAAGATGTTTGGAACAAATAGACAGTTAATGACTCAGCTTATAACACATGCAGAAATATGAGAGACCTATGGGGAACTGTCTTCCAACAGTGTCTTCATTGGTCAGATCACAGGAGACCCTGAAAATCATAATGTAGAGTGATGTAATTAATCATTCTTATTTCAAATGCAGTAGTTTTGAATGCCAAATGTTATTTAGTTATTTATGCTTTAGTATTCTTTAAAGTATCTCATTATTGCTATTTATTTTTATAGACTTTTTAAATTTCATGTTGCTTTTGCAAATATTCCCTTACTATTATATGTTTTAAATAACTAATGAATATTAACTATTGATGAAGTCTAGAGTTCAGTTACTTCAACCTTATCGTATTTCCAAACATATGACCATTTGAATGAATGGAAAAGCCTGAAGCTCAAAGCAATATAATTAGTAGAGAACATGTTTTAAAATAGGATATATAGTTTTAATGCATTTGACGTTTGTAGTAACCTCTGCTTAATCAAACAAAGTACAACCTCAGTGAACTGAAGCCAACATACTGGAATACTCAATTAACTTTTGTCCTTCATGGAACTTTTAGGAAGGTCAAAAGGCTAGAGAAAAAAAAAAGCTTAAAATAAACAGGGAGAGCCAATCTAGTGGACTTTTATATAGTTTAGAATCTGCTTCCAGAGCATATCCTGTGGTTATGCATGTTTAGATTTTATATGATCTTGCATTAAAAACACATAGTATGTGCCTGACATATAAGAATTGTCCAAAAATTGTTAGATATAATTATTATTACTTTTTAAACTACTAGAAACAGTATAATTTTTTTAAGAGCACAGGCTTTGACATCAAAGGTCTGGGAAGGAATTGTGTCAGCAATAATGAGCCCTGAGAAATTATATGTTACTCTTCTTTCAGCCTTATGTTTCCCAGCTCTAAAATGGGGACAATATTCGTATGTATATTTCAGGAGGAATAAGTAAGATAACATACGTATTGAATGCATGTCTTCCACACTGCGTTTGTGCCTTTGCTGTTCTCTGTAATCCACAGTGGTAGGCTCCAGTTTTCTAACTTTTTACAATTACCACCTGCATGTTTAGCCTTTTTTCTTTTTTACGGTACACGGGCATCTCACTGTTGTGGCCTCTCCCGTTGCAGAGCGCAGGCTCAGCGGCCACGGCTCACGGGCCCAGCAGCTCCGCGGCACGTGGGATCTTCCCGGACTGAGGCACGAACCCGTGTCCCCTGCATCGGCAGGTGGACTCTCAACCACTGCGCCACCAGGGAAGCCCGTTTAGCCATTTTTTCCCCCCCTAAACTTGGGCATCTTTTGCCGGTGTGGCTAAGACCAAAGGGAGTTTGAAGTTCAACCACATGATGTGTCAGGACATACTTCGTCCTATAAATTTTGTGTTTTCTTTAGAGCACTTATATTAATTAGTAGTTAACTATTAAGACTTTTTAAAGAGTAGTTTCAGATTCATAGAAAAATTGAGAAAAATGCACCAAGTTTTCTTATATACCCCACACCCCCAGGCATCCATAGTCTCCTCCATTATCAACATCTCCCACCAGACTGGGACGTTTGTTTACAATTGACAAACCTACCCTGATACATCATAATCACTCAAAGTCAGTTGTTTACGTTAGGGTTCACCCTTGGTGTTGTACTTTCTATAGGTTTGGACAAATGTATAATGACAGCTATCATTATGGCATCATATAGAGTCTTTTCACATAAAAAATCCTTTTTGCTCCAACTCTTCCTCCTTCCCGTCACCCTCAGATGCTGGCAACCACTGACTTTTTTTATTATCTTTATAGCTTTGTGTTTTCCATAATTTCAAATAGTTGGAATCATACAGTATGTAGACTTTTTAGATTGGCCACTTAGTAATATGCATTTAAGGTTGCCCCATGTCTTTTCATGGCTTGATAGCTCACTGCTTTTTAACACTGAATAATATTTCACTGTCTGGATGTACCACAGTTTATTCATCCGTTCACCAACAGAAGGACATCTTTATTACTTCCAAGTTTTGTCAATTGTGAATAAGGCAGCTCTAAACATCCGTGTGCAGAGTTTTGTATGGACATAAGTTTTCAACTCCTTTGGGTGAATACCAATAAGTACTCTTCTATACATTTTTAAGTCTTTATGTGAGGCCCAAATTGTCAGCCAGATTTCACCTTTGTATACTTCATGTTTATTCCTTACACATGAACCTCGGTAGGAATCATCCCAAACCATCAAAGAAGTTGTAAAACAGTGACTCTGAAATGAGACAGCATCTGATTCTGTTGTTTCCCCCCACACAAGTTTTCTTGGCTCTTACAGAAATTCATCTTCTTTTCCCTCAGTGAAAAGCTCTAAAAATGACAAGGGATAGTGTAGGGTGATGGACCTATTTGTTAGTCTACCAAATACCCACTAGCACACTTTCCCCAGGGACAGAGACTATAATAATACTGACGTAACTAGTAGAAGCCACAGGGTAATTTTACTCAAAAAAATTAAAAGCTGATAGAGTTACTAGCCTTTCTATCCATAGCCATAGAATAGACAAGCAAAATTTTTGGAAATTCTGTGTCAGTAGACAACCTGTTTTGAATGTAACGGCCTCTAGCACAAAGCTTGGTACACAGTAAACCTCGAATAAATGGTAACTGCAGTTGTTATTGCAAAATGTCGATTCTGATGATGATGATGATAATTGAGGAAGTCCATAACGTTGCTCTAGAAAACAGCGAAGAATCCTTCAACCTCAATTATTAAAACTTACCCAGGATATTGTATTTCTAAGTAAAAGATCACATATTTTTCCAAAAACTGTTCTAATGAGGTGTATATTTGATTCCTGGCTAACAAGAAGGTTAATTTCATCTGATTATTACATCTCTGATTAATCAAGGTGAGGTTTTAAATGTGTATAGAAATCTAAATATATAGGAACAAAGTATACTAGAAAGGCACATTTGAATTTTAACAGCATAATCGTCTCTTAAAAATCACTATCTTTGAAGAGCCTTATCTAAGAGAACTACAGAATTGCTGCAATAGTTTCTTAAATTTTACTACTATTTGAATATTCATTTATTTCCACAGCAGTATCTCCTGAGACAGCAGATGATAAGTTTCCCTTTCCAGGGATCTATGTGGGATAGATATATAGTAGCAATAACTTGTTTTCTTTCTCTATTTGCATAACAAAAACTCCTGGATCCTATTTTTTTGGATTGTCTGAAATAGGAATCAAAAGTATTTGCTTTCCCTGGGATTGAAATAGCATCTACATACTGGAATCTATATATATTTATGGGTTATTTATATTTATAGAGATGGCTGTTGAAAATACAAAGAGTTAAATATTCTTAGCATTTATTCCTAACTTATCATTATTGTTTTTCACTTTTGAGTAGCATTTAATTTTGCTTCACCACAGGTTTCTAAACTTGAGAAATCTTTATTCTAGGTATAGCAGTAGTCTCTCCATTTTGCTGATTTCTATTTGTCTCTACTGAAATATAGTTATCTCTTGCTTATTAAAGTTGATGCAGCATTCTTAAAGTATTTATTTTAAAATGTATTCATACATTCTCATTGACTTTTGGTAAAATTTGAAAGTATTCTGCTGGCCATATTTTGAACCAGGAGACCTGATAGAAAACAAAAATTTTCTGAGATCACATATTTCCTAGAAACTTAAAAAAAAAATCAATACTGTTTATGATGTTACTACTCAACTCACATTCCTCCCCATGTGGAAGGAAGCATTTTCAAAATTAAGCATGATTTATCATTAGGTAAAAATGCCTTTATAATTTAGCATTTTTTAATCTCACTGAGTGATTTACTTTATACTTTTATCTTCTAAATTTATTGTTTACTTCCTAAGTTATTTTTTTAAGGGAAGATCTATATAGTTTATTACTATATCCTTGGATAAAAATATCCAATGGCCAAGGGTCCCAGTGTAGTAATCATCAATGGGGGCAAATCTTATTTTGCACTGGAGTCTGTAGTCACACCTGAATATCCACAGTAAGCAAATTCAGATTATGCCTTTCTGGTTTATCCCTTTTCCAATCTAATGACAATTAAAAGTTATTGTCAACAGTTGCAGAAAGAATATTAGACTAGGAGTTAGAATATTTGGATTTCAATCAGTCTCTACAACTTTCTAACTATATGACCTTGGTTAAGTTAAAAACTTCCCTAAACCTTCCTTTCTTCCTCTGTAAAGCAGCAATAATAATACCTTCTCCCAAGAGCTATTGTAAAAGCTAGATTTATATAAAGCCTTCAGTACAGGGTCTATTACATTAGTTATTTACCACATATTAGCTATAATTTGACACTGCTATTATTATAACTTCCCATTCTTTCCCTTTCTCTCTCTTTTCTTCTTTTCCTCCTCCAGAATGTCTTTGTGTAACTTAACTATTTCTCTTCATATTTACTTGAAAAATAGGTCAAATTATTCTGCCTTCTGCCAATTAGGTGATGTATTCAATGTTTTGGGAAATAGTAAGCTCTACAAAAATTAGAGGTGAACATTCATATTAAATATAATGGATCTGAATTTTTCAGACATTAAATTTTTTAGAAGTAGCTTTTCATGGTTTAGTGTAAAATACTCTGTAGGAACAATGAAGTCTTCCAGATGATGTAATAGCAGCAGAGAAACTAACATGAGTGTCAAAATAAATTAGTCAGACCGTGGCAATTCTATAAGCAATATGGCTGAATGATGCTGTTTATTAGAAAGAATATTTGGAAAATATTCTTAAATTGATAATTTTGCCTTATCAATTTCCATTATGAAAAGCACAATTCTGAGTTTTAGGGAGGATCAGATAGGATCCTTTTTTTCATCAAGTGTGGCTTTAATGTACTTAGGGAAGAGTAACAAGGTGATTTCCAAGGGTAGAAGGGTTGTCTACCCTTCTTAAAGTGTGTGATCACCTTGGAGAGCCAACCTAAAAGCTACGTTTTTGTTCTTCAGTTTCTGAATGTGACTTTGAAGCAAATAGCTGTGGTTGGTTTGAAGCAGCTAGTGAGGACGATTTTGACTGGACCTGGAGCTCTAGAAGTAACCTCTCTGCTGATTTTGAGCAACAGGCTCCACCTTGGGATCACACTCACAATACATCTCAAGGTAAGAAGCATGCACAGTGTCTCTGTACCTACAGACTTTCCCCAGCTTATGGTGGTTTGACCTAATGATTTGTCAACTTTATGATGGTGTGAAAGGAGATGCGTGTTCAGTAGAAACTGTGCTTCACATTTTGAATTTTGACCTTTCTCCGGGCTAGCAATATTACTTGTGATACTCTCTCCTGATGCTGGGCAGAGGCAGAGCCACTGCTCCCAGTCAGCCACGCAATCACCATGGTGGACAGTTGATACACTGGCAACAGTTCTGTTTTTCACTTTCAGTACAGCATTCAATAAATTACATGAGATATTCAACACTTCAGGATAAAATAGGCTCTGAGATGATTTTGCCCAACTGTGGGCTAATGTAAGTTTTCTGAGCTTGCTTAAGGTAGGCTCGGCTAAGCTGTGATGTTCAGTAGGTCAGGTGTATTAAATGCATTTTGGACTTTGATATTTTCAATTTATGATGGGTTTATCAGACGTAACTTCATCTTAAGTCAAGGAAGATCTGTAGTTCAGTTTACCTTTGCTCGGGTCTGAAAAGAGAAAGAGAAGCAATAAAGTTCTGTGTTAGTTACTACAACAAATAGTGGGATAGTTGAATATTGTCGATTATACTTATGTTGTCAACATAGAACCACTCCTTTATGGGTTTTGGAGATAGAATATAGATATATTTTTGGCTGAATTAACTGAAATTACCAGTTGTTTCTGGCATAATTTTGACCTAACTCTAGATAATAGTTTAATATTTACAAGAGTAAATTTGACTAAGAGTGACTTTTATTGATTTTTAATTGTTGTATAGTCTTCAGTGTAGGGCTTACAGACAGATGTCTCATTTTAGAATTTAGTAGGTTAAACTAATGGTTTCTTTTTGTATCCCAATAGGGCACTTTATGTTCATTCTGAAGAAAAGCAACAGCTTATCACAAATTGCTAAACTCCAGAGCCCAACTTTCGGCCAGACAGGACCTGGATGCACACTTTCCTTCTGGTAAATAGTAAAAACAGTGGTCAACTACTCTAGCAGCCCGGCGGTTCCAGGCATACTCCTGCATTTACTAGATATTGTAATTTGTTCTGTAATCTGGCTTTGCTTTAAAAATAGCTATTGCATTAGATCCACACAATTAGCGTTTTACTTAGGAGCACGTTATCAGTATTTGTTATGTTCTTACTTAAGATGAAAGGGACTCTCCCTCCAACAATGGATTATAGTTTAGTTAACACTGCTTCCTGTGTTCTGGACTAAACTCCTTGAGAGAGGTTCATGGGGTCCTGAGAGCCAGAATATGCACCTCGGCAGATACGCTCTTGCAAACAGGTGGCCACAATTACTGCAATAATAACTAAAGGCATCTGTTATTACAACTCATTTTTAATTGACTGTTAACTGAGTGGAAGAGTCTAAAAGTTAAATATTTAGTCTATTGCATAAATCATTTCCATTTCTTTTGTTTGTTCTCTTTCAGGTTTTATAACTATGGCCTATCAGTGGGAGCAGCTGAGTTACAGCTACACATGGAAAATTCCAGTGACTCCACAGTACTCTGGAGAGTATTATATAACCAGGGCAACCAGTGGGCACAGGCAACTGTTCAGCTTGGACGCCTTACTCAGCCCTTCTATTTGTCACTACATAAAGTCAGCCTTGGTGTTTATGATGGGGTCTCGGCTATTGATGATGTCAGGTTTGAAAATTGTATTCTTCCACGCCCTTCGAAGAGCTGCAAGGGGCCAGATCATTTCTGGTGTCTACACACTAAGGCTTGCATAAAAAAGCTTCAGTTATGTGATCTGGTGGATGATTGTGGTGATAATACTGATGAGGTCAACTGCGGTAAGTGCTTTTCTTTCTGGTCCCTCTTACTCATTTTGATGGTGGTGATATTGATGGGTTCACTGTTTTCTAGTCAGTCAAGACAAAGGCCCTAAGCATCGTTCCAAAGTCAGTGAATGTTATGTGTGATTAATTAATTAGTCAAGCCATCAGTATTTATTATGTATATTTATGAATTGGATACTAGAGATACAGTGATGAGCACAGTTATACAGAGTCCCTGACCTCAGGGAGCTTACAGTCTAATTGAGGAGATAGATATTCACATATTTAAAAAATAAATATAAAATGACAGTTCTGACAGGAGTTTCAAATGGGGGTGCTGTGGCCTTCTATAATTATGGCATTGGACTTTCTAGAGGTGGTGACTTAGCTGAGATCTGAAAAATAATAAGTAAATACATGTATGCAAAGCCCTGATAGATGACTGCATGGCAGCTGCAAGATACCCAGTATGGCTGGAGTAAGGCAATAAGGGGAAACAGTATGCAACATAAGGATGGAGATGGAGGCCAGATTAGCAGATCTTTGTGGACTGTCTTAGGGAGGTTTTCCCTCATCTGAAGGTTTTTAAGAAGGAAGGTAATATAAAAAATTTGGCAGATTTTAAAATGTCACTGTGGATACAATGTAATGAATGGATTAGAGGACAATAGATTCAGGAGATTTACTAGGAGGCCGTTGGCAGTAGTTCCCCTGAGAGGGGTTGGCAGCCTCTATCACAGTGACAAGTGGTGGAGATGGATGGACTAAAGTTGGAGGAGGGATATTTAGTAGGGACGTTTAAAAATCTTCTGGCTATAGGGAGCGGAGAGTGAGGTGTCGAAGATAAGCCCCGAGCTTCCGATTTAAATTACCAAAAAGTTTATCATACCTGATGATTATGTATATCTTGCAATTTAATAAACCTGGTTCCTGGTAGTGCCTAGTGCATTTGGTCCTGAAAATGAGTCAGAGGCTAAGAGACGTTTTTCTTTTTTAATTACCAACATCAGTCAGAGAAAGTTTGCATCTTTCGTTACCCAGAAATAGCAACAATTCTTTAAATTCAAGTTATGTGCCTATTAAATTGGGAGGCTTACCATAAACCAAAGTAAAGCCATCAAATGCTTCGTACATCATAGGAAACATTACATTGAGAAATTTCCGTATAAATCATTGTAGAGAGTTTTGCACATATGTGGTGTTTAATACAGTCAGGCACATGAAAGTCAGAAGTACCATGCAGCTCGTTACACAGCTGATACCTTTAGTGCATATAAATAAAATCGATGATTTCGACAATGGCTGTGATAAGAAGTGTTGCTTGTCCTAAAGGTAATTTATTTTTTGCAAATTTAGAAAGCCTTTTCATCTTTTTCATGTACTTCAAATCCCACTTCTTAAAAAACTTTGATCTGTTACTGAAAATAAGCAAATTATCCTTCAAACTTCCCAGCATTAACTGAGTAGAATGGGATTATCAAAATACTTCTTGTGACTAAGTGTCAATGAAAGGAAGTAGTAGTGACTGTCAGTTTCTCTCTCAGCCTTCCATCTAGACATAGTAAATTTTTTTAGATGGAGACTTCCTTTTTACTTTTTTGTTGGCTGCGTCACGCGACATGCAAAATCTCAGTTACCCGACCAGGGATCAAACCACACCCCCTGCAGTGGAAGTGCATAGTCTTAACCACTGGACAGCCAGGGAAGTCCCCAGACCTAGTAATTTATTAACAGAATGCGTTAGACATCCAGAAATTGATGCTCTATTTTCTAAAGTATGTTTAGAACGTGGTCTTTCATTTAAGGGTGGAGCCACGTGCCTTCCCTTTGGAAATAAAGATTGAGCATGCAGTCAGTATGAAGAAGTTGGCTTTAGTGCCAATTTTATGTCAAAAACCTCAGTAGCTTGACATCCCCCTTCTTCTGCACAACCCAAGACTGACACCTGCAGGGGACCTGTGGGGTCCAGTTCACGTCCCAGCTGCGTTGATTAGTCACAAGTGAGGAAACATCAAAAGAAAGCTCATCTCCCATTTGCCATCATTTACTCACTTGATTCCCCTCATTAGGTCTAAGCTCCTGTTCTGTGGTTTTCAGAGACAGATGATTTGTTCTTGCCTGGCTGCATTTATTCACATATTCTTTTATTTATTCTTTCAGAATATTTGTTCACTTTGGCGCCAAGTGCCGTTATAAGATGAATGGTTAAAGGCCAGCTGACGTTTGTCTTTCAAAAATATTAACTTATGTAAATGAAGCTAAAATGTGGAACTCCTCCTTAATTTTAAATCCTGTCCCTTCTGCCCAAATACTGTCAAATGTATTTGTATACATTTGTATACAAATACAGTATTTGTATATTCTATCCCATTTATTCTAAACAAGTACTTGGTGTCGACAAAATCATCACATCTTGAAAAATGCATACATTCCTATATCCTACAAATGTAGGTAGAGTATTCAGTTGATAAGGGACTGGTCAATTCTTTAAAAGTGCTTTGAATTCTTCTACTGACCGAAGGGAGTTAGAAGTTTAAAAGCATCAGCTCAAAGGAGCCACAATCCAGTGAGAAGAAAAGATTACCACTGAGGAGACACAGCTAAGAACTGGCAAAATAGGCATAATAATAAGCATGAATAGAGACACAGGGGTGAGGGGTTTAGGGCACGATGGTAAATTGGTGCACGCCAAGGGGAAAGGCAGTTGGGGACGAACAGGAAGTTATTTTAATCTGGGAAGAGTGACGCTTGAAAGATAGAGAAGTTTAGATTTAAGCTGAGATTAAATGAGTCAATATTAAAGGATTCTCAATAGAGAAAAAAATGATAAACTACCATTTAAAGATGGTCATTCTTTTACAAGTGTGGAGGGATGCTTGAAACTGGGGCAGGATGGAACCAGAGAGAAGAATTTGATTTCAAAGTGAGGTCTGGAAAATACCTGCATCAGAATCATCTTGGGTGCTTGTTAAAAATATGGATCCTTGGGCTTCACTCCATACCTAACACAGTAGTATTTGTGCAGGACTTTACCATGGAGTAAGCAATTTTACCATGCACCCCAGGGGTGCTGAAAGATAGAGATCTGTTAAGTTATGACTCTTGTTAGCCCTGCATGTTAGAATCACCAAGTGAGCTAGTAAAGTATCCTGATGTTTGGCTACACCATTTGAACTAATTAAATCAACATGTCTGGAGGTGAATTCTGAGCTTTAATTTTTTTTTTTTATAATGTTCACTGGTGATTGGATCATTCAGCTAAAGTTGAAATCCACTGAGCCAGAAGTTTGTTGCAGCAAGCCAGCCATGGGGTAGTGATCATTTGCATAGAGTTATGGTAATAACAGTGGGCAAGGGACGGGTAGAAAAGGCATTTGGGAAATAATGGCCAAAGTAATTCCACCTTCTGGCTATAAAATATTATTATTTGATGTATTACCTAGGATTTAGTTATTCTTTTAAACATTTTGCTTTTATGTTGCATTAAAAAAATTAAAGTGGTTTACCTTGGCAGGAGCAAAGTATCAACTATTGATAGTATTCCCATTCATAGTTATTTTTGTCCTTGATTATCTTTTGATTTTATTTCATGCCAATTTCAGTACCTGAACTTCAATGTGACTTGGAAAATGGAATTTGTAACTGGGAACAAGATACAGAAGATGATTTTGATTGGACCTGGAACCAGGGTCCAACGTCAACACTTAATACAGGGCCGATGAAGGATAATACTTTGGGCACAGCTAAAGGACACTATCTCTACATAGAATCTTCTGAACCACGGGTTTTCCAACACCGAGCTGCTTTACTCAGCCCGATCGTTAATGCCACTGATGTAGTGGACTGCACTTTCCGCTTTTATTACCACATGTTTGGAAAGCACATTTACAAGCTGGCCATCTACCAGCGAATCTGGAACAACACAAGGGGACAGCTGCTATGGCAGCTATTTGGGAATCAAGGCAACATTTGGATAAGGAAACGCCTCAACATTTTCAGCAGGAGGCCTTTTCAGGTATGCACAATGGGCTTCACAAGCTGTATTGGAAATGAGTCAGGATGTCTAAGGAATATGAAAGATCACTATATTCTTGAGTTAAAAGTAAGTGAAATTTGATCAGTTACTTTGACACACATTCGTCATGTAATTAAGAGTGTACCAAAGCTCGTTAGGTTGCTTTCCTCCTTGACTACCCACAATAATGTGTGATTAAAGTCTCTAAAGCTGGACACGTGGCATTGGACACAGCTGCAGGTTCCTCCAGTTTTAAGTAATTGTGCTGAAATGAAAAACTTGGAGGAAAAGAGTTTCACACAATCTTTTGTCTTCTGCAAAAAGTTCAGACTCTCAAATTTGTTATTTTGAATCTATCATTTGACTTTTTCACATTTTCGTAGGTAAGCAAAAAACATCCAGGAAGAGTGCAGGCTTTGTTGGAAAAGCTATTCTGGGGCAGAACCAGAGTCTGAATCTAGGTTTCGTACTCCTGGTGGAATATTCTTTACTCTAAATCTTACCTACCTTCTCCTGAAAGTCAGACTTGCAATAGAAAGTTCAAATGCTTATGTGGCTTTTACAGTTTTGTGAAGGACTTTTGCATATATTATCTATTTGATTCAGCAATTCCTTGAAGTGGGTAAGTCAGAGTTCCTTTTTGCCAATTTTATAGATATAAAGGATGTTGTTTATCCCTGGCCAAATACATGGTAAGCAGGAAAACAAGGACTTGGACGAGAACCCACAAGTGTCTAGTTAATTCATGTTCTTTCTGCTTCCAATATATCATACAGCCTGTAACATGTAGGAGCGTTGAATATTGTTTTCTCCTTTTGGCCAAATAGATCTACATATGATATATTGGAAGAAACTTCTTACTTTTACTGGCTAAACTTTTTTTTTTTTTGCATTACCCTAATTGAAAGCACTGTCTTTATCTGAATGTCTCGAGTTAACAGTTTTGTAGCCAAGAACTTAGCTCCAGGCCAGCTGGTACATCAGTGCCATCATAGATGTACATTGTACGTGCTCAGTAGAGAACACATTGGGATTGGTGATTTGTCCAGATAGACATAAGCGGAAATCATGAGAACTAACCTGCCATGTGCAGAGTGATATCTTGCAGTTCAGCCACAATGGTAAGATGCATGTAATCGTGTGAAATGAAACTGAAGAGGGATCTTTGACTTTTATTTAATAATGGCTTATCCACTTCGAGTTAATTCTTAGTCTAATCAGGTCAATTGTAATTTGGGCTTAACTAGTATTTAATAGATAAACTCTACTTATGATATTTAGTCAAGCATTGGTTTCCAGAAGAAAATCAGCTTGACACGGGAACAGCTTCAGAGTCAGTTGACCATGGAACTAACCAAGGAATCCTTTGGTTTTGAATCTAAAACATAAATATTGAGGTTTGAAACCCATCCTGGCTTACACAGAATGCTCTATTTGATTTCATCCAAGAGTTCTTTTCTTTTTTTTTTAAACGGTACGCGGGCCTCTCACTGTTGTGGCCTCTCCCATTGCGGAGCACAGGCTCAGCGGCCATGGCTCACGGGCACAGCCGCTCCGCGGCATGTGGGATCTTTCCGGACCGGGCACGAACCCGCGGCCCCTGCATCGGCAGGTGGACTCTCAACCACTGTGCCACTGGGGAAGCCCCCAAGGGTTCTTTTTTTTTTAATGTTAGGTATGAAAAGATGAAATCAGATTCTGCATGCTGTGTAGATGATTTGTTTAAGATAGTTAAGGACTGGGTCCAATTTAAGCAACAGGATGTGTTTGTTCATTGGTTAATGGATATACATAGCTTCTGTTCCAGTGAGCAAGGGCAGCAACAACCAGCATTTTCATTAACTGTGATACTGCAGGTGAAATTACCTGGTATCATGCCCAGCAGATAACAGGTACTCGTTAAATATTTGTTTAAAAGAAAAATTCAAAGAATTTTCAGGATCATTCATTTAAAACGGAATACATAGGATAGGACCAGATTGTACATGCAGGTATAGGAACTATTTGGCTTATTATTGTCAATGGAAATAACAGCCACTGCTTTCATGTGTGGCATGGCCAGCAAGTCATTGCATATAAAACTTCAGGTCAAACTTATAATTTTTATTATGAGCTTTATTGAGATATAATTGATATGTTATAAACTATACATATTGAAAGTTTTGAAACCATCACCACAATCAAGATAATCCAAACGTAAATGGACTGCATTTCTAAAACTTTCCTGATATCCCTTCGTAATACCATTTCTGGCCCTCACTTCCATCCCTGATAACCACTGAACTTCCTCTCAGTATACCTCAACGTACACTCCCCAAACTTTTATATTATAAGTGAAATAGTACAGTATGTACTTTTTTTCTGATGTATTTCATTCAGTGTAATTGTTTTGAGATTCATTCCTATTACAGAATATATCAATACCTCATTTTCTTTTGCTGAATAGTATTCCATTATATGGATACAGCACAGCGTCTCCATTTACCTATTGATCAGAATATGGGTTGCTTGTAGTTTGGGCTATTATAAATAAATCTGCTGTGAATATTTGTATGTAAGTATTTATATGAACATCTGCTTTCATTTCTCTTGGGTAAATACCCAGGAGTGGAATGGCTGGATCATATATAAGGAGTATGTTTAACTTTTTAAGAAACTCTTCCTCTGTTTTTCAAAGTATACCATTTTTTTAAACATTTTTATTAGAGTATAATTGCTTTACAATGGTGTGTTAGTTTCTGCTTTATAATGAAGTGAATCAGTTATACATATACATATGTCTCCATAACTCTTCCCTCTTGCGTCTCCCTCCCTCCCACCCTTCCTATCCCACCCCTCTAGGTGGTCACAGCAGAGTATACCATTTTTGATTCCCAGCAAAATATGAGAGTTCCAGTTCCTCCACATCCTAGTTAATACTTGTTATTATCAGTCTTCTTAATTTTAACCATTCCAAGTGTAGAGTGATTATCTCATTGGGGTATTGATTGCGTTGACCTAAGCATTAATTATGTTGAACGTATTTTTATGTGCTTATTTGCCAAGCGAATGTCTAGTTTCAATTGTCTGTTCAAATCTTTTGCCCTCTTTTTAAATTGGGTTTTTTTGTTTTCTTATTATTGACTTGTGAGCTTTTAAAATATTTTCAGGATGCAAACCTTTTATCGGTTATATATGAATTACAAGTATTTCCTCCTAGTTTGTAGCTTGTCCTTTCATTCTTTTAAGAGATTTTTTTGAAAAGCATATTCTTTTGAATTTTGGTGAAGTCCAACTTACCAGTATGTTATCCTATGTATCAAGCTTTTGGGTTGTATCTAAGAAAGCTTTAACTAACTCAGAGTCCCCAGAACTTTCTCCTGCTCTCTCTCCTCTTCTTTAGAAACATCAATTACGCATAAATTAAGCTGCTCGAAGTTGTCTCACATTAACAAAATGAAGACTAAAAGTTATACAGTCATCTCAATACTTGCTGGTAGAGCATTCGACAAAATTCAGCAATTTTTTTCTTATTAAAAATATCTCAACAAATTAGGTACAGAAGGAATATACTTCAACATAATAAATATGGTAGGTCCACAGACAACATTAACTCAGTCATGAAAAGCTGAAAGCTTTTCTTCTAAAATCAGAAACAAGACAATGAGAGGCTCACTCTCACCATTTCTATCCAAGGTAGTACTGGAAGTCCTAGCCAGAGCAATTAGGCAATAAAAATAAATAGAATGCATCCAAATCAGGAAGGAAGTAGTAAACCTGTCTGTGTTTGCAGATGACATGATCTTTTATATAGAAACCTCTAAACACTCCACCAAAGAACTTTTAGAACTAATCAATGAATTTAATATAGTTGTATGATAGTAAATCAACATACAAAAATTAGTTTCACTTCTATGCAAACAGTGAATGATCTGAAAACAAAATTAAGAAAATAATCCCATTTACAATATCACCAAAAAGAATAAAATATTTAGGAATAAATTTAACCAAAGAGGTGAAAGATCTGTACACTGAGAACTATAAGACATTATTGAAAGAATTTGTAAGACTAGTAAATTGATAGATGTCCTATTTTCATGATTTGGAAGCATTAATATTGTTCAAGTATTCATACTACCCAAAGGGATCTATAGATTCAGTGCAATCTCTCTTGACATTCATTTTTTATGGAATTAGGAAAACAATCCTAAAATTTGTACAGAATCCCAAAAGACCCTGAATAGTCAAAGCAATCTTCAGAAAGAAGAACAAAGCTGGAGTCATCACTGTTCCTGATTTGAAACTGTAGTACACAGTACTTATATTCAAAACATTTTGTTTCTGGCATAAAAACACACACATAGAGAACCCAGAATAGAGAACCTAGAAGTGGACCCAAACATATAGTCAACTAATCTTTTTTAAGGGTTCCAAGAATACATGGGGAAAGGATAGTCTCTCTTTAGTAAATGGTACTGGGAAACCTGAAAAATATATTATCTTGAATGTTTTGATTTTCAAATTCAATATGTAACAACTCAAAGATTAATAATTCCAGTGATTCCTTGAGTAAACTGTTTTTCCAATAAGATCACAGTTTAGTAAACTAATAATTTTGACTCTCCAAATGCTACCCTGGTGGTCTGAAAAATGTGTTTATTTATATGCCATGGAGAATGATAGATTGATTCCAAAAGGCTAATTTTCAAAATATATGAATGTTGTGAAATTGTACCTATTTTCCCTACGTGTTTCCTAAATATATTTTAGAGGACACTTCCAGATTTTCATAATACAGAAAAAAAAATTATGCTGTAATAGCCTTATGTAGGAGAATAATGGCATGGAAGCTACCTAAATGTCCATCGACAGATGAGTGAATAAAGAAGATGGGATATATATATATATATATATATATATATATATATATATAAAATGGAATATTAGCCATAAAAAAGAATGAAATAATGCTATTTGCAGCAACATGGATGGACCTAGAAGTTATCATACTAAGTGAAGTAAGCCAGAGGGAGACAAATATATGATACTGCTTATATGTGGTATCTAAAAAAAGAAGATACAAATGAACTTATATACAAAACAGAAATAGACCCACAGACGTAGAAAACAAACTTATGGTTACCAAAGGGGAAAGGGGGGGTAAATTAGGAATTGGGATTAACATATGCATACTACTATATATAAAATAGATAACTAACAAGGACCTACTGTATAGCACAGGAAACTATACCCAATATTTTATAATAACCTATCAGGGAAAAGAATCTAGAAAAGAATACATATATACACATTTATATGTATAACTGAATTACTTTGCTGTACACCTGAAACTAACACAACATTGCAAATCAGCTATACTTCAATTAAAAAAAAAAAGACTTCCTTCAGTTTTTTAAAACATTATTTAGAATTTCTTAGAACTTCCTGCTAATTCATTTCCCCAGCATGCATTTTGGATAGGAGACATCTCTCTTTTTTCTGAGTTTATACCATCATCAGGAAATTTCCATGAAAAATCAATACATCAGAACTTGTTAATAGAGCACCCTATTTGCAGGGTCATATTTGCATGTCAGCAAGGAAAAATATTTGAGCCATGCTCAGTTGTAGAGGTTGCTGAACGAAACTGAGAAAGAAGGGACACTTTATTACAACTATTTTGAAGAAAACTCAAATGATAGCTTCTAAAGAGGTTTCAACTCTTATGATACTGATCATACTCCTGCCCCACTGAAAGGACGATTTCTAACAAAGGGAACACAATGAGATTCTTCATCATTTCTGCTCTCACCTACACATCACATGCTCTTACACTTAAATGAGGGTCTAGGTACATAATGAGAAGTAACTGTCTCACACAAATACCTATTATCTGATGTTTTCAGCAGCCTTTATTGGTGGTGTACCATATCAGAATCATAAAATACTCCATTTTGAATTATTTAACAATAAAATCAGCTCAAGCACCTTTCTCAATGAGTATTTGACCGAGTTGTACTCTTGAACCTCCAGTATTAAGAATTTATTACTTCACGGGGTTTTTCCATCCTATCTTTGGACACACTGACAGAAAATATTTTCTTATTCAGAATTGAAATCTGTCTCCCTTTTGCTTTTCTCTTGGAGGATTGAGTTTCTTGGCATGGATTCAGTGTCAGCAGCAGTCACTGATAAGTATTGCAAAAAACCTTGTTTAATGCAACTTACTAATTCTTTGGCACCACAGGAACCAGTATTTACAAGCTTCTGCTTACTTTTTCCTGACATGACCTCGTTTTCTGAAGTATATCTTTGTGTATGAGGTAGGCCCTCAGGAGGAGAGGACATGGGCTTTCAAAGAAAATATTCTTTGGCCAGACCTCTTAATGTCACAGAACTTTCTGACTAAATCTGAAAGAATTGTGTAGTGTTCTGGTAACATCTTTCAGTAATAAAGAGATTTTTCCCTGATGGATTTTGTGAAAAGATTTTAGAAATCTTATTCATAATTATAATTTACTCTTTCATATGTGGGATATACCTTTAAATCCTAGGTGATGCATCATTTTTCAGTACTTCTAGGGAAAATGTTTCATAAGTTATGTTGCAAATAAAATAGGACCATATTTAATAATGTTAAGTTGATCCCACTTTGGGGGAAATTATATACAGAAATGCTAAAAGTATAAATTATTTATGCAGCCTCATGTAACATTTTTCTTCCAAGTGTGTAGAGTTTGCTAGAATTTGCATTGAAAGGTTTTGAATAGAATCTGCTGGCTTGAAGCCTGTGGAAGCAACACTCATAGATCTGTTGCTTACTGAACAGCATACTAAATCTTATTTTACAATCTTAAGTTTCTCATGGACTATGTTCTTCCACTGAATGCAAACATAACCATAGCTTGTGTGTCAGCTCTTCAGCACATCCTGATCCAAAGTGATGAGCTTGGTTTCTGGTGTGAAGAATGTGTGAGTAGAGAAGGGAAGAAAACTTTAGGTAAGGAGTATTACAAGAATGCAAGGTTCAGAAAGCAAGTCTAATTTCTTAATAAATCAATTATTTAAATCCTACTCATTATGACTTACGTAATACTAAATGGCATCTAATATTTTTGACCCTCCAGAATTACAGTAGAATATTAATATGGGTCATTAAACATTGGAAATATACTTTATATATATTATTAATATATATTATGGGTCATTTAGAAAGTGATAGAAATTAATACATGCTATAGTAGTATCCAAAATATTTATATAATCCATGCTGAAAAGAAACAGAGAAAGAGAAAGACAGACTTGGGTTGTTGGGTTTAACTTTTTAAAATTGCTGATCGGTTGGTAAAAGAAAAAAAAAAAGAGAAAAATAGTAATTATGAATGTTTTAATTCCAGTGTGTCTTACCCCTTTTCAGTCTATGGCCTATTTGAAACTTCGTGTAACTATGCTTTGGTTTGTTTTTGTCTCTGGTTTGGTTTCTTTTTGTCCCTGGTGTTGCATATTATGATCCATTTGGGTCCTTTCTACTCATGCATACTTCCAATTCCAAATCCTTTCACCCTCCCTTCTGGCTAGAGCAGTAAAATGGAGTGAGAAAACATAGATGCAGTGTGTGTGTGCGTGTGTGTTTGTGTGTGGAGGGAGGGTGTTGCCGTGTCTGATTTTGCAAATTTTGCCATAGCGAGGCTGTACGGATGAGGGGCTCTGAATGGGGTTGAAATCTCAGTTGTGAGGTTTATTTGCCATTTTGGAATTTGCGCAAAAGTGCTGGCTATGCTAACAGCTGCCGTGCTGGTCTCTTTTCGAGAAAGTTTTAAACTAGTGTGAAGCTGCAATATGAGGAAAAGTGCATTCGATTATCAGGGCAGAATTATTTTGCTAAAAACTATTCTCTAGGTAGCATACTGGATATGTGTCTTCTTATTCAGACAGTGTCTGTGTATTAATCTGGATAAACAAAAGCAATAGTTTATTCCCCTCTGATGTGTCGTTCACCCTCTAGGAATAAACTCTATGAAATGTCTTTCAAACGTGTTTTTCTCTGCTGATAACAAACTTATTTTAATCATGTGTAACATTTCAAAATTGCCTTTTCTTTGCAACTGTTTCTTTTTTTGATTTTTTTTTAACAGTACAACATATTGAACCAAATAGTTTTGCTTACTTATATTAATGACGCATGATTTTGGCTTTTATCTTCAGTAAAAAATCAATGTGTCAGCGCTGGCCAAGAAAAAGGTATGGGACCTCTTTGTAGTTCTTTGTCAGGTGATTGCTTTACCTTGATTTATGCCTTTAAACTTTTTCGCATTCAGCAGAAAATATTGTGTCGGTATCTGTGAGAGCAAAGCGATATATACCAATTTATGCTCTAAGTGCAGCCTCCTTCCAGAATTGTTTATAGAATGTATCAGCTCACAACAGATTAGGGACGCAATGCCTTCTTCCTTCTTAAACATGTCAGATTGATGATTTTGGTTCAATCCAAATTTTTATATTAAAATTTTTAGTAAAGTGTTCCTTTATTCTAGTGCTGCCCAGAATTTCGGTGTCTGAAAAGAAACTCAGTGTTCTTGGTCTTCGCAAAATTACCCCCTCTTTTATCAGGCCTGCCGTTTCGAACTGCTCTAGGACGTGTACGGAGATTATTTTCAAAGCAGCGTTGTCAACTATGGCCAAACTGAAATCTGATTGTAAACTTTTTATTTTTTATTTTTTTTTGCGTTACACGGGCCTCTCACTGCTGCGGCCTCTCCCCCTGCAGAGCACAGGCTCCAGACGCGCAGGCCCAGTGGCCATGGCTCACGGGCTCAGCCGCTCCGTGGCATGTAGGATCCTCCAGGACCGGGGTATGAACCCGCGTCCTCTGCATCGGCAGGCGGACTCCCAACCACTGCGCCACCAGGGAAGCCCTGATTGTAAACTTTTGAAAGCTAATTTCTTGAAATAGAATTCAAGAAATCATCTTTCAAGTAACTTTTTTTTTTTTTTTTTTTTTTTTTTTTATACCCAAACACCCATTCTGGTTTGGTTTGTCATGTCATTATTTGTGTTGGAAACACAATATTTCATTGTTACCATCTTGAACTTTTTATTGAACTTAATAATGATTAGGCCCATTTTGCGCTTGTGCAGAAGGTCTTCTTTACATTTTATGATATAAAGCCTTCTGCCAAGGGGAGAAAAAAAAACATGAATAAATGTAATTCTTAAAAACGTTTAAGGTTAAAGATGTTTACTGATCCCTGAACCAGTCTCCAGGAGGATTAAGGGTGGAGAACGAAGATGGAGAAAAATTGTAAAAATGGTGAAAAATAGAAGTCAGTCCCCATAATCCCAAACTTACGATCTATTGGGGAATTCTGTGAAGTTCCTAAAGCCTTTACGCTGAATATCTGACAAAGGACATTTTTCTTCCCAGTTTCTCTGTGAGTTGCTGTCTATGGAAATTTTATTTGCATTTGGAAACTTTGAAATTTTCGGGACATTTGAGAGGTTTGTAGAGACTATGATATTTGAAATGAGGGCTATTCTGGAAAATCTGGAACATGTGTCCTTGTATATAAATACATCCTTATCAGGTATAGGCTATTTGCATACTTCTGTGTCTCTGTGCACATACGGATACGGGCAAATGCATATAAATATATTTTCTATTATTAGCAGGATTACTATGGTTTTCATTTGTATGTATCATAACTATGATCATCCTTTTAACTGCAGGGCCCCGTTTATTGCTTCAATCAGTACAGAGCAGTCCTTTGCCCACTGTGTTCCTGGCTGTAACTTCATCTTAATTATAACACAGTCAAAAGCAATTAAAATATACTAGGAAGTGTCCAAAAAGCTAGGGGGCACCCAGGCTCTATCTTAGGATAAGGCTGTATTTTTCTTTATCAAATACGTTGTGTAACTACTTGTTTTGACCTCCAGGACTCTATTGCCCCTCCTATGTCGTTGTCCCTGACTTTCAGATCTTTGCTTTGGTTACATTTTAAGATTTATTTTTGCTACTTTCTTGGCTTCTCTGCTCTCATAGGTAGTGGCAGCTTCCTCTATAACTCTTGGCATTATCTTTGCTCAGATAACTGCTAATGATCGAGGTAGGTGTATTACGTGTCATTCTATCTAAGTCAACTTTATGCATTTGGAACTACAATTCCTAGTGTTATTCTTACATTGCAAATTATAGTGCTATACTGCTGCCACAATTTATGCGGTGCTGGAGAACTTTACATTGACTTGGAACTACCATTTGGTGTAAAATGAGTTAATTTTAGTTTGCGTTTTCAGTAGCTCAGATTTAAGTGGTATTTTTGGTACAATAAATTTAACTTTTACTCTGTTATAAAGTGAATTCAGGCTATTGAAGCAGATGTAATATGGACTTTAGAGTAAAATTGCTTAAGTTCAAATCCTGGCTCTGTCATTTATTAGCTGTGTAGCCTTAGGAAAACTATGTAACCTCTCTGTGCCACAGGGTCTTCACCTGTAATCAGGTATAATATTAGTACTACCTTGTATAGTTTTTGTGAAGATTACATATATTCATATATACATATATAAGACACTTAGAAAAGAGCTAGGCATATGGTAATTACTCAAATGTTAGCAACAACAACAGCTTTAATGTAATAATAATAAATATGAGTTATTAAGTTTAAAAATAAAAACTGAAGTGTGTCACTGAACTAGAATAACATTATATGATCTTTTTCTCCTTTCTAAATGGTTGAGGAGATAAAAGCCTTTTCTTCTATCTTTGTGCCTAATTCTTCTAAATAAATAAAGGCATTTCTCCCCTCCTGGTAGCCAGCACAGACTACCTGTTCTGTCTCTTATCTTGTAATATAATGATAGAAAGTCAAGGTAAAAATAGTACTGAAATAAGAAGGATAAAATGTAAATAATTCTGATAATTTTCAAAAAAGTACTGGCATGATATTCTCAAGATGATGGTGTCCTGTAGAATAAAATTGTTCATGCATAAATTAATTAATTTTCATTAAATAGTTGTTAACTGTACAGAAAAGTTTAAGCATTTACGTTAAGGTTAGGATCAGGAAATTGAGCTTGATATCTACTATTAATAATACTATGCATATTTAATAATATTAATACTATTTTAACTTTATATTATTAAACATTGTTATTATTTATTTTTTAAATTTTTATTGGGGTATAGTTGATGTACAGTGTTGTGTTAGTTTCAGGTGTACAGCAATGTGAATCTATTACACATATACATATATCCACTCTTTTTAAAATTCTTTTCCTATATAGGCCATTACTAATAAGGACCTACTGTATAGCATAGGGAACCCTACTCAATACTCTGTAACAGATCCAACCTTTATAGTCACTATTCACAAAATCTCCTGACATACTCCCAGGACTGCTACTGCCCACTGACAGAAGGTCTGCCTATATTCAGTCCAAAGGTGGTGGCATCTGTGGATGCCGCCAAGGTGTAGGACGCTGAGCATCTTGATCAGTCTGAGTCCTGGGAAGGGGGAGAGAATTAGCTTCTCTTTTTCCCTAACTCCGTACACCTCCATGTTATATTAATAATGATTGCTCTCTAGAGGTTCCTAAACAAAAGAAAACAAAAGCAGAATGTAGCAAAAGGCAAATGTTCAAACAGACTTTGAGTGTTAATACATAGATTTTAATTTAACTTTTCAGTATCTGTCACCGAACAGAATAGATGATGTAGTTTTGATTCACTGGCCATGAATTAGCTCTGTCCACACAAAGTTTCTCATGAATAGTTTGTTGCGGACACTGTTGTCCATGATCCAAATCTCCCTCAGGACCGCAGCACTCCTCCCCTAGCTGCTGGGACTGCGGGCAGCTAATGCCTCTCGGCTGATTCTCTCTCTAGAAATTGCATTCAAATATTCTTCCTACTTATTTCCAGCATGGTGACCCTTTGTATTTTCATCACGTGTTAGGATGAAAAATTGATTATAGTTAATATGAAGCATAGTCTAATGTAATGAAAAACGAGATTGTAACGAAAAATGAGAATAACATTATGAAAGTCAATTTGCTTCAAATTGAAGCTTTGGATTAAAATGAATTAGCTTATATTCCATCATGTTTACAAAGAATTTATCTTATTTTTTTCAATTTGTTCCCTTTTCAGGGATAAAAATACCTTTGTTAGAGCTTTTCCTGTTAGATTACCCGATTAGTTATGTTCAATTATTTTAAGATGGTTTTTATATGGAATTTTCTCATTTTGTTTTTAATAGATATACATATTAGTTATGCTGTTATGCTGAGTTTGATATATTTTGCTGTACGTGTAAGACAAATATAATTTCCCAAATTTAATTTTTAAAAATACTGGGGAAACAATGTGTTTAAATGGAAATAACCTCAAACCAGGAATTAAAATACCTGGATTCTAAAGATGAAATTTTCCATTAAGGGACCTAGTGACTTTATGGATGTTACTTAATCTTCTAATTACCTAATTTCTCATCAGAATAATGAAATAATCTATAAGTTGTTTCTAATTATAAAATTCTATAAATTCCACTTTTTCACAATTGACCGAACTCTACAATTCTTCTTGCATGTTATGAGAGTCACAAAAATCCTTCTTAAGAAACTAAAATTTAGTTTTATCGTATATTAAAAAAGCTTTCCTAAACTTTTATTAAGCTACCATGAATTTCAATTATTTTTGAGCCCCTGAAGCGCATTTAAGATCATAGTTTATGTTTTTACTTTCAGATAATTCAAATTCTACTGATAGCAACAGCTCTACTATTGTATATTTTAGAGATGGCCATTCGTTCCTCTCTCTCTTTTTTATTATATACTGAAAGTAAATGATGAAATAATTTCCTGATAGAAATGGAACATAAGCAGCAGAATGAACTTTCGAGCATAATCTCCTTCTGTAAAATTTAACTTTTTAAAGTGCTCGTTCATGTCTGTTGATTTATCATTTGTTCACTGATATTAGGCCCTCCATTGCCCTAGGCCCTGTGCCACTTGGTGTCGATACAGACACAAATAGTAGATGGTCATCGTCCTCATGGAGCATACATTCTAAAGGGGACAAAGTGAGAAACTCAAGCAAATAATTACAATAAAAATGATTTTTTTTAAAAGAGTGACATCTGACCTGGGTATGGTGATATCCAGGAAGGTGTTGTATGACTTAGGTCTTACAGTGTCTATAGGCAATAGCCCATGTTGGGGCTGGGCGTCAGGAGTAAGGAGTCACAGGAACCTATGCAGATACACACAGACGAGAAGCAGCGTGCTGCAGTGAAGAACCGCTGTGCTGATCTGTAATTCATGGTGCATAGAGTTTGAGACAGAGAAAGGTAGACAGAAGCCAGGTCAGGGAATGACTCATTTGTCATGGTCACGAATGGGTACATTGACCTAGAGCTGATGGGCACCACTGAGGTTTTAATCAGTTGAGTGAAACAATCCTAAGTGACTTCTAGATACATCACTCTGTTAGTGATGTTTGAAGAACATGTTTGAAGTAGGGCTTACCATTAAAAAACTGATAATAAAATAAAAAAAAAAATATATATATATATAGTTTAGTGTAGGTAGGAGACAACCGGGGCCTAAGCTAGGAATATAAGCTAGTACAGATGGAATGAAAAGGATTCAAGAAATATTTAGAAAATAATGCCACTAAGGCTTGCATGTGTCGTGTGAATGATGGGGAGTAATCAGAAGTAATTCATGATTCTGGTGGGAACGACAGTAAGAGTCATCTGTTGAAATATAGAACAGAGGGTGAAAGAGAGGGAGCTTTAGGGAGAAAGATGAGTTGTTTAAAGACATTGTAAAACTTTGAGGGACGTCAAAGTAGAAAGGCTCAGCCAGTGGTTGGGGGAAAAAGAAAAACAGTCTGAAGTTTAGGGAAGTATGGAGTGAAGGGAGGTTTGGGATAATCAACATTATCAGTAGTGGTTGAAAATAGAGGATTGATTCATCCAGGGAGGGTGTTTAAAGTGGGAAAACCAAAGAGCAGATAGCAGAATTAGGTGACTCATCATTGTACTTAAATAGTACTTAATGTATGGAGATATTCTTGAAAGATGCACATCTGCATCTCTTATAATACAAAGGAAAAAATTTCCCAGTTCCCACTTAAGGACACCTGGGCACCACTTCTCACTCTCTCAGCCCCACCTTTTATTTTAGCTTCTGCTGTAACAGTTCTGTGCAGGCTTCCACCTCGGGCTTGGACCACTTGGTGCAGGTGTGATAGGACTACACTTGCCTGGACCTGCCCACAACCCAAGGGCTTCTGTCACTTAAGAGGTGGGGTATTCCTGCAGTTGCAGCCCCGAAGTGTGGGGAAGGGCATGCCCTGGGGGCTCACCCATGACCAGGAGGGGATGAAGCCCTTCCCTCCTCCGAGATTGATGGTTCTTAGACTATTCCATAGAGCTCCTCAAAAGGCCCATTAGGTTGCATCACAGTGATAGCCAAGTTGATAAGTCATCCTTATAAGCAGCCTTGCTTCCTTCCATGTCTCACTCTGCCCCTCATTCTTTCTTCCTGAGTTAACGTCTCAACATATGTCCTTTCAGTATTTAACCTTATATTAGGTAAAATACATTGATATTCTATTTATATCTCCAAAACCTAGACTCCTGCCTCTAAAACCACCAAAAGCACATAAAATGGAAGGTTACTATATAGAAAATCTGGCTTTACAGGTTAAGCTATAATTTTCAAAAATACTTTAAAATCTTATCACGGTTATGCCTTTCCTTTTTGTAAGCTTCACCTAAAAGAAGGGCTCACCCAAGGTTATACCTAAGAGTAGAGTACATAAAATATATTTTGCATTTCACAAGTTTATCTAAGACTTTTAAAATTGAGAGCATCTACAAATATTCCTAACACAGTTTTTTTCTGGTTTTGGATCTAAATTGAACACACAACTTTTTAACTTTGATAGAAAGGAAATAAGTTTTCGAAAAAAGGCAAGTTCAAAACAATTTAGCCTAAATTATTCAGGATTAAGTGATTTAAGATATTTTTATATTTTAAAATTATTTACTTAAAAAATGAAAGGCTGTGAAAGGACCATTCAATTGTTATTGATTCTGACAGTCAAAACAGTTTTAATCTATACCAGGGGTTTGCAAACTTTTCTCGTCAAGAGCAAGGTAGTAAATATTTTAGGCACCATGAGCCATAGGGTTGCTCTACTCAACAGAGTCATGGTAGAGTAAAGGCAACTTAGAGACTTAAAAAAAAAATTGAGAGAAAAAAAATTGGTATGGCTGTGTTCCAATTGAGAAAACAAACTTTTTTTTTAATGAAGCTTCCAATTAAAGAAAAAAAAACTTTATGACTTTGTTGAACCCTGATCTTTACAATATGCCACTATGGATCCCACAAGATCATTATATTCTTTCAATATTATAATAGAAATAGGATTATTGTTGTTGTTGATCTTAGATATTGTATGTCATCCTTAGACATGATTCTTTGTTTTGTTTTTGTTTTGCCACATTACCAATTACCAGTTTGAACATAACTTTTGAATATTTCCAAGCATTATGATTTGTTTAGGTTTGTTTAAAAGGCTGCATAATTAGAAAACACTTTCAGGCCTTTTTTCTCTTACCCTGTAGACAGATCATACTGATTATTAACTGAAAGGTATATTGGGAATTGTATCAAGTCTTCCCAATCATCTAGGTTTAGGAGTACATACTAAAAACAAGCTTGGAATACAAATGGTCTTCTGCCGACTCAGAAGGCTAGGATGTGAAGTAATGGTTTTCTGATGAGGTGAAAACAAAATATATGTTTTCCAGAGGCTTAATAGAAGAGGCTGAAAAGAGGTCACTCACACAAGGATGGAGGAGACGCAAAAGAGCATGAAAGTGAGGGTTTGACAGGGCAACCTTATTTTTAACTCTCAGATTCTTATGAATTATATGGAAGTGAATGTCCTATCCTCAAATTACGCCAAAGGAAACACTTTTAATAATCTGTATGGCATGACTTTCCATTCTCTCATCTAAAACTGTCCAAAACTGTCCAGTTTTTAAAGAATAGTCTCTTTAACCCAAGGTTTAAGATGTTAGGTGATATTGATTTTTGTATTACCACATCACACCATGACGTTTGTACGCATGACTTACTACATTTATTCCTCTATTCACTGCTTCCTCGGGTGTCTTACCTTCCCTTGCTTACTTAGATAATTTTATGTAAAATTAATTTTTAAGACATTAGTGAGAGGTGAAACTTTGGTTTCCATGGGATTCAAAATTAAGAGGGCTTCAGGGCTCATGACTTCTGTTTTTAAAGGCCGTTGCTTACTTGCATTTTCTACAGAACCAGCAGATATGTCAACATGCAATTCAGAAAGCAAACTGTTTTATATGTATATTTAGATTTTAGATTTACTTTGAGGCTTAATTATTGCAAAGTTCATCTACCTACCAGAAAAAATGTAGACTAATGGTTTTGTGTCTTGGTCTCTTTAACACCTGTTGAAAACGTTGTGTCCTTGGGTGTGAGTTAAGAACAAGGACAGCTGTCCCTGTCCTGTGCATGCCTGTCTGTACGTCCTGCAGAGGCCCCATTGAACCAGGACAGTGAGGACAGGGCAGTGAGGATGGTATCTCAACTGGTTTTCATTGCATTAGGGTAACTGTTGATTTGTATCCGTGAACTTGCAGCATTGCCCAGCATACCTTTTAAAATCCTGGAGATGAGAAGCAGGTTTGAATGAAGTCTGTACTAAGTGGCTTGCATATTGTGCTGGTTTTAATTTTGTTTCAACATTGAAATATTACCGTTAAAGGAGGCTTATATTCTGCATAAGCCTGAGTGCTGAGAGCTCACTGTGAGATGCGGTATTATTTTTAGGTATAGCAGAGGTGATGGTAGACACCTAGAGGAATAGATTCTTAGGAAGTAGAAAGAGGGGCGTATCAAAATTGAAAATAATTTTCTCTCCAGGCTTCAGGTGATATACAGGAGGCTACAAGATAAAACTAAAGATCTCCAGAGTTTAGGAAAAAGACAGCAAACTTTTCCTTTTGAGAAACAAATCTGTGCGTAATGACGTTCTCCTGGTAGCGCTGAGTAGACAGAATCTGGTTTAAGAGGCATTCGTATACTATGTCTTATCTCAGTTATTAGGTAGAATACTTTTTATCTCTAAGGCATGTGTGTGTGTGTGTGTGTGTGTGTGTGTGTGTGTGTAAGTGTCTAAGTTATCTAGCGAGGGATTTTATTTCTCTAGGAATCCACTTTATCCTTTCAAACACAACATTAGGATTAGACTAGTAGTTCTCAAATGTTCCTAATTATCAGAACCACCTGGAGCATTAAAAAAAAAATACAGATTCTCAATCTTTACATGTACTATATCAGAAGTCCCAGAGGAGAGTCCTGAGAACCTGCATTTTTAATAAAAACCCTTGGTGATTCTGATGGTAAGACAAGTTTAGGAAATATTAAATGATATCTAAATTAGGTGTCACAGTTATTTCATGTCTGAATTTATTTTAAAAATACCTGGAGATGTACTGTAAGTGTGACTATTCATTCAAGCTTATCTCTTAAATGGCATCAAGAGGCCTATTTTCTCTCTTAAACTGTATTTAAAAACACCAACTTAAATGTAGTTAATAGAAGATAGCTGAATTATAATAAATTATGATGTTTTACACTTCTAGCACAAGCTTTGCTCACTGGTGAAGGTTTTATCAGTTTTTAATTCTGCCAAAGGACACTCTCCCTTTCTATCTGATAGACAACTTACTGTGTTAGCGTTGCTGATACTGTCTCTTCACAATATTCCACACTGCCTTCCCTCTACTGTCTATTTACCAAACATGCTTCTGATCTTGATTTTGTTCAAGATTTCCTCTCCTGATGACCTTAATTTGATGACCTTAATTTGGTGACCAGCTGGCATAGGTATTCAGACACATTTCTAGTTATGTTTTTATTTTACACTAATAAATTGGTATTTTTAGTTTATTTTCAGTTTCTGGAGAAACTGCCTGGGTCACTGAAGACCAGACCCAAGGTGACTGTGTCAGGAAGCAGACACTGAGAGAAGGCTGGCTTGAGACACTAGTGCATGTTTTCTTCTGCTGCAGAATGGCTCGGTATGAAGGAGAAAACCCCGGTAGGAAATTGATCTGGGATTTCTGACCCAGTGCCCTAGAGTCAGTTCTGGTTTGAGGTACTGCTGGAGATTAACTCATCCTCTTAAAAAGAAACCTGGGGACAGAGACTGCATACCAGAGGGCAAGAACGAAAAAGAAAACTTAGGCTTAGCTCCTGTCAGATGTAGACGAGGTGACTGAGTGTGGATATTTTCCTCAGGCAGAGCTAGGATGAAAGCTGTCCTGCTGAGCCATCAGAGGGTGCAAAGAGAGAGCTTTTGAGAATACTTCCCTGTTTTCAAGGGGAAGTGATACACTAATTTGTCAGAAATTGATATTTGATTTTTATTCTTGTTTGTACAAAAAATGCAATGCTTTATGAGTTTAGAAAAAAAAGTGTGCAAAATCATCAGAAGTGAGGGATGTTCTCTATCACTTAGTTTAATATGAAGATGTGGCTTTGTATCAGTGATGTGTGTGTTTGTTTTTGTTTTGCTTTTGACCAACATTGGGAATCCTATTATACAAATGTGTGTAGTGAGAAATGTGTGTAGTGTTTGGTGAACATTTTTATGAACAATATATGGCAAAATTTTGAGTACTCTCACACACACACACACAAGAAAATTGAATTTGCCCGGCCAGACTAGATAACGAACCCAATCTCACAGACTCAAGATCCAGAAAGTTCTTCCTACACATAGATCGACGTGTAAAGATTTTTTACATAGAAAAGCTGAAGAGCTTTCACGTTGAAAGCGTAGTTTTTGTGCTAGCTGCCACATCTTCTCAAACTGAGAAAAAAATTTAAAACTTAAGAAATTAATGACCCTTAGCATGATAGAAAATTTAATAGCTTCATTAAAATATTCTCTTAATATTTCTATGGTAAGAAATAATACAACTTAATAAAGATATTTCTTAAATATTCAAGCATAACTTGCGTTGCAAGGACTTCCCAGGGTGTAAGACACTATGTAAATTTTGCTTTAGATTTCTATAATTAAAATAATCCACTTTCCAAGCAGTTAGGGAGTGATATTTAGTTACTATGTTAAAGAGTTTGCAACACTTATTGATATTCCTGTATGCTGTTCTTGTAATTCTGCGGTTCAGTAATAAGGTCTGTTATATACTTTAGCCTTATCCTAAGCACAAATATCTGTAAAATTATAGATTTTTATGAGCTAGATATTTCCCCCCTAAACTACATTATAATGCTCATTGTGTTAAAGTTAACAATCAAAATACACTCAAACACCATTTTACTATCCCCCATGGGGATACTTACATTTCCCCCTGTAAGTAATTAAGAAAGATAACTATAAAATCAGATTTTTATTTCAAGAAGTCAAATTTGAAGAACAATTAGAAAATGCACATGTATCTGACAATAGCAAATACTTAAAAGATAAATCTCAAATGACATCTCATAACTTTTTAAAGAAAAAATGTTATTAAAAGCACTGGTTTCAAAAGCAGTTATTTTAACTAATGTGATACTTTTAAAAATCTAAAATGAAAAAAGTGTTTGCTTTGGAAGAATATTTATATGGGACATTCTCATCTATGCTAAGACTTTGAAATACAAATGACATAATGAGTATTAATGTGCCACAAAAACTTAAAGTGTCACACATATAGAAGATATTTTATTATTAATTTTATTACAGCGCTAAACACTTAGTAGACGTTACATATTTGTAATCAGGATTCATTATTATCTAAATACAAAGAACTACCTGAATTGGTCTTGTATTATTTGCATAGCTTCCCCCATTGTTTAACTCCTATCATTACTATCAGATTAGTAAAAAAGTTTAGAAGCCTAATAAAAGTAGAAGGAGAAATGAAAAGTGAAAATTTGATTAAAGCATTTGGGATTTTTAAACCAGTCAAGAATGAGACCTTTTTAAAAAAATGTTTTAGACATTATTTTACCAACTGAGCGTATCTGTAGACTATGGGTGAATTATTTAAACTTTCTGGGTCTCATTTATTCAAACAGAATATAAAGGTTTTGGATTCTAAATGCTCTGTAAGGACCCATTCTGCACTTAAATTTTTTTTTTTTTTTTTTTTGCAGTACGCGGGCCTCCCACAGCTGTGGCCTCTCCCGTTGCGGAGCACAGGCTCCGGACACGCAGGCTCAGCGGCCATGGCTCACGGGCCCAGCCGCTCCGCGGCATGTGGGATCCTCCCACACCGGGGCACGAACCCGTGCCCCCTGCATCGGCAGGCGGACTCCCAACCACTGCGCCACCAGGGAAGCCCTGCACTTAAATTTAAATAATTTAAAAGATCTTTTAAAATGTTGCATAAGTGTGCATATAATTGATATAGCTATCAAATGTGTATAGATTGCTTAGAAGAAATCCTCCAATAAATAAACTTTGTATTATTCCAGATAGAAAGTTATGCTTGAGAATAGCTGGAAGTTGAAGGGAAGAAGGGTCTGGAAATGTAGAAGTAAATTTAGGAAAAAGAGGAAAGAAGTTAGCAAAACCATATAAATACAAGTAGACACTGAGTTGGAATCCAGGAAGAGGGCTGTGTAAAGAAGAGAAAGACACAGGGAGTTGTAAAAGAAAAAAGAATCAGGATTTGTCAACAGTTTAGGTGTATCATATGAAATACTGGGACAAATCAGTATATGTTGCACCTTTTTGTCTCTTTAATAATCATTTGCCATTTGAAATGTGGGCATTGAAGTATGACATCAAGAGTAACATCTATAGGTTTAGTTGAAATGAGAAGTTTTGTTTTTCCGTAACACAGTCAAGTGCTCACCACGCACTCAGGGTGCTGGGTGACGTGTGTACAGCTTTGTGTGTCCCTCAGTGAGCTTCATGTTGCTTGTCCTTAAAATCTCCAAGAAGAGACGTTGAAATGCACACATACCGATATAATTAAAAATTGTGAGAAGTTTTTAAAGGAAAATACCTTCAGCTTGAGTGATTAAGGAAGGTTTTTCTGAGGAAGTAATATCTAAACTGAGACTTGAAATGGGATTTTTAATTCACACTCATCATTGGGTGGCTATTATGAGATGCAGAACTAGAACAAAGGACAGATGTGTATTATCATTTGGGTTTAAATGTGTGATCTGATTTTCTCACTTTGGGTCGAGATCAGTTTTAAGAAGCACCTGCATAGAGGTGGAGGTAAATTTGGAGCTTCCTTTCATGAGGAGAATGAGGGGCACGTGATTATTTTTATAAAAAGGCTTACTGTATATTAAAATAATACATTGCAGTTCCACTTCTTTTCCTCTAAATATTATTTTTAATGATGTGGAGGGTAGAAAAAATGAGTGTTAATTGAAGAAAGAGGACCTTTAGGAATTTTAGTGCAGTGTTTCTTAAATGAGAATTTAATTTTGGCACATGTGAACCAACCACTCGGAAAGTATTACATTCTATTCTATTAAAATCCTATTGGAAGAGCTTCAAGATGGTGAAAGAGTAAGACGTGGAGATCACCTTCCTCCCCACAAATACATCAGAAATACATCTACATGTGGAACAACTCCTACAGAACACCTACTGAACGCTGGCAAAAGACCTCAGACATCCCAAAAGGCAAGAAACTCCCCATGTACCCAGTAGGGCAAAAGAAAAAAGAAAAAGCAGAGACAAAAGAATAGGGATGGGACCCACACCAGTGGGAGGGAGCTGTGAAGGAGGAAAGGTTTCCACACACTAGAAGCCCCTTCACGGGCGGAGACTGGGGGTGGCGGAGGGGGAAGCTTCAGAGCCGCGGAGGAGAGCGCAGCAACAGGGGTGCGGAGGGCAAAGCGGAGAGATTCCCGCACAGAGGATCAGGGCCGACCGGCACTCACCAGCCCGAGAGGCTTGTCTACTCCCCCGCCAGGGTGGGCGGGGCTGGGAGCTGAGGCTCGGGCTTCGGTCAGAGTGCAGGGAGAAGTCTGGGGCTGGCGGCGTGAACACAGCCTGAAGGGGGCTAGTGCGCCGCAGCGAGCTGGGAGGGAGTCGGGGAAAAAGTCTGGAGCTGCCGAAGAGGCAAGAGACTTTTTCTTCCCTCTTTGTTTCCCGGTGCGTGGGGAGAGGGGATTAAGAGCACTGCTTAAAGGAGCTCCAGAGACGGGCGCGAGCTGTGGCTGACAGCGCAGACCCCAGAGACCGGCATGAAATGCTAAGGCCTCTGCTGCAGCCACCAAGAAGCCCGTGTGTGAGCACAGGTCACTATCCACGCCGCCCCTCGCGGGAGCCTGTACAGCCTGCCACTGCGAGGGCCCCTCCCTCCCCCGTGGCCTGAGTGAGCCAGAGACCCGGAATCAGCTGCTCCTTTAACCCCGTCCTGTCTGAGTGGGAACAGACGCCCTCAGGCGACCTACACTCAGAGGCAGGTCCAAATCCAAACCTGAACCCCAGGAGCTGTGCGAGCAAAGAAGAGAAAGGGAAATCTCTCCCAGCAGCCTCAGGAGCAGCGGATTAAAGCTCCACAATGAACTTGATGGACCCTGCATCTGTGGAATACCTGAATAGACAATGAATCAGCGCAAATTGAGGAGGTGGAATTTGGGAGCAACTATATATATATATATTTTCCCCTTTTTCTCTTTTGGTGAGTGTGTATGTGTGTGCTTCTGTGTGTGATTTTGTCTGTATAGCTTTGCTTTTACCATTTCTCCTAGGGTTCTGTCCGTTTTTTTTTCTTTTTAATTAGTTAAAAAAATTTTTTTTTTCTCAATAATTATCTTTTTTTTTTTTTGGTACGCGGGCCTCTCACTGTTGTGGCCTCTCCTGTTGTGGAGCGCAGACTCTGGATGCGCAGGCTCAGTGGCCGTGGTTCACGGGCCTACCTGCTCAGCGGCATGTGGGATCTTCCTGGACTGGGGCACGAACCTGTGTCCCCTGCATCGGCAGGTGGACTCTCAACCACTGCACCACCAGGGAAGTCCAATAATTATCTTTTATTTTTAATTTTAATAACTTGATTTTATTTTATCTTCTTTTTTCCTTTCTTTTTGTTCTCCCTTTTATTCTGAGCTGTGTGGAGGACAGGCTCTTGGTGCTCCAGCGAGGCATCAGGGCTGTGCCACTGAGGTGGGAGAGCCAAGCTCAGGACACTGGTCCACAAGAGACCTCCCAGCTCCACGTAATATCAAATGGCAAAAATCTCCAGAGATGTCCATCTCAATGCCAAGACCCAGCTCCCCTCAACGACCAGCAAGATACAGTGCTGGACACCCTATGCCAAGCAACTAGGAAGACAGGAATGCAACCCCATCCATTAGCACAGAGGCTGCCAAAAATCATAATAAGGCCACAGACACCCCAAAACACACCACCAGACATGGACCTGCCCACCAGAAAGACAAGATCCAGCCTCATCCACCAGAACACATGCACTAGTCCCCTCCACCAGGAAGCCTACACAACCCACTGAACCAACCTTAGCCACTGGGGACAGACACCAAAAATAATGGGAGCTATGAACGTACAGCCTGTGAAAAGGGCACCCCAAACACAGTAAGGTAAGCAAAATGAGAAGACAGAGAAGCACACAGCAGATGAAGGAGCAAGGCAAAAACCCAACAGACCTAACAAATGAAGAGGAAATAGGCAGTCTACCTGAAAAAGAATTCAGAATAATGATAGTAAAGATGATCCAAAATCTTGGAAATAGAATGGAGAGAATACAAGAAACGTTTAACAAGGACCTAGAAGAACTAAAGAGCAAACAAACAGTGATGAACAACACAATAAATGAAATTAAAAGCTCTCTAGAAGGAATCAATTCAGAATAACTGAGGCAGAAGAACGGATAAGTGATCTGGAAGATAAAATAGCGGAAATAACTACTGCAGAGCAGAATAAAGAAAAAAGAATGAAAAGAATTGAGGACAGTCTTAGAGACCTCTGGGACAACATTAAATGCACCAACATTCGAATTATAGGGGTCCCAGAAGAAAAAGAAAGGGATTGAGAAAATATTTGAAGAGATTATAGTTGAAAACTTCCCTAATATGGGAAAGGAAAATAGTTAAGTCCAGGAAGCACAGAGAGTCCCATACAGGATAAATCAAAGGAGACACATGCCAAGATACGTATTAATCAAACTATAAAAAATTAAAAACAAAGTACAAATATTAAAAGCAGCAAGGGAAAAAAAAACAAGTAACACATACAGGAATCCCCATAAGGTTAACAGCTGATCTTTCAGCAGAAACTCTGCTAGCCAGAAGGGAGTGGCAGGGCATATTTAAAATGATGAAGGAGAAAAACCTACAACCAAAATTACTCTACCCAGCAAGGATCTCATTCAGATTTGATGGACAAATTAAGACCTTTACAGACAAGCAAAAGCTAAGAGAATTCAGCACCACCAAACCAGCTTTACAACAAATGCTAACGGAACTTCTCTAGGCAGGAAACACAAGAGAAAGAAAAGACCTACAATAATAAACCCAAAACAATTAAGAAAATGGTACTAGGAATGTACATATTGATAATTACCTTAAATGTAAATGGATTAAGTGCTCCAAGCAAAAGACATAGACTGGCTGAATTGATACGAAACCAAATCCGTATATATGCTGTCTACAAGAGACCCACTTCAGACCTAGGGAAACATACAGACTGAAGGTGAGGGGATGGAAAAAGATATTCCATGCAAATGGAAATCAAAAGAAAGCTGGAGTAGTAATTCTCATACCAGACAAAATAGACTTTAAAATAAGGACTATTACAAGAGACAAAGACGGACACTATATAATGATCAAGGAATCAATCCAAGAAGGAGAGATAACCATTGTAAATATTTATGCACCCAACATAGGAGCACCTCAATACATAAGGCAAATACTAACAGCCATAAAAGGGGAAATTGACAGTAATACAATCATAGTACGAGACTTTAACACCCTGCTTTCACCAATGGACAGATAATCCAAAATGAAAATAAATAAGGAAACACAAGCTTTAAATGATACATTAAACAAGATGGACTTAATTGATATTTATAGGACATTCCATCCAAAAACAACAGAATACACATTCTTCTCAAGTGCTCACGGAACATTCTCGAGGGTAAATCATATCTCAGGTCACAAATCAAGCCTTGGTAAATTTAAGAAAATTGAAATCATATCAAGTATATTTTCTGACCACAATGCTATGAGACTAGATGACAATTACAGGAAAAAATCTGTAAGAAATACAAACACATGGAGGCTAAACAACACACTATTTAATAACCAAGAGATCATTGAAGAAATCAATGAGGAAATAAAAAAATACCTAGAAACAAATGACAATGAAAGCACAATGATCCAAAACCTATGGGATGCTGTAAAAGCAGTTCTAAGAGGGACATTTATAGCGTTACAATCCTACCTTAAAAAACAAGAAACATCTCAAATAAACAACCGAACCTTGCACCTAAAGCAATTAGAGAAAGAAGAACAAAAACACCCCAAAGTTAGCAGAAGGAAAGAAATCATAAAGATCAGATCAGAAATAAATGAAAAAGAAATGAAAGAAATGATAGCAAAGATCAATAAAACTAAAAGGTAGTTCTTTGAGAAGATAAAATTGATAAACCATTAGCCAGACTTATCAAGAAAAAAATGGAGAAGACTCAGATGAATAGAATTAGAAATGAAAAAGGAGAAGTAACAACTGACACTGCAGAAATACAAAGGATCATGAGAGATTACTACAAGCAACTATATGCCAATAAAATGGACAACCTGGAAGAAATGGACAAATTCTTAGAAAGGCACAACCTTCCGAGACTGAAGCAGGAAGAAATAGAAAATATGAACAGACCAGTGACAAGCACTGAAATTGAAACTGTGATTAAAAATCTTCCAACAAACAAAAGCCCAGGACAAGATGGCTTCCCAGACGAATTCTATCAAACATTTAGAGAAGAGCTAACACCTATCCTTCTCAAACTCTTCCAAAATGTAGCAGAGGGAGGAACACTCCTAAACTCATTTTACAAGGCCAGCATCATTCTGATACCAAAACCAGACAAAGATGTCACAAAGAAAGAAAACTACAGGCCAATATCACTGATGAACATAGATGCAAAAATCCTCAACAAAATACTAGCAAACAGAATCTAACAGCACATTAAAAGGATCGTACACTATGATCAAGTGGGACTTAGGAATGCAAGGATTCTTCAATATAGGCAAATCAATCAACATAATACACCATATTAACACATTGAAGGAGAAAAACCGTATGATCATCTCAATAGATGCAGAGAAAGCTTTCAACAAAATTCAACACCCATTTATGGTAAAATCCCTCCAGAAAGCAGGCATAGAGGGAACTTTCCTCAATATAGTAAAGGCCATATATGACAAACCCACAGCCACCATTGTCCTCAGTGTTTAAAAGCTGAAACTATTTCCACTCAGATCAGGAGCAAGGCAAGGTTGCCTACTCACACCACTATTATTCAATATGTTTTGGACGTTTTAGCCACAGCAATTTGAGAAGAAAAAGAAATAAAAGGAATCCAAATTAGAAAAGAAGTAAAGCTGTCACTGTTTGCAGATGACATGATACTATATATAGATAATTCGAAAGACGCTACCAGAAAGCTACTAGAGCTAATCAATGAATTTGGTAAAATAGCAGTATATAAAATTAATACACAGAAATCTCTTGCTTTCCTATGCACAAATGATGAAAAATCTGAAAGTGAGATGAAGAAAACACTCCCATTTACCATTGCAATAAAAAGAATAAAATATCTAGGAATAAACCTACCTAAGGAGACAAAAGACCTGTATGCAGAAAATTATAAGACACTGATGATCGAAATTAAAGATGATACAAATAGATAGGGAGATATACCATGTTCTTGGATTGGAAGAATCAACATTGTGAAAATGACTCTACTACCCAAAGCAATCTACATATTCAGTGCAATCCCTATCAAACTACCACTGGCATTTTTCATGGAACTAGAACAAAAAATTTCACAATTTGTATGGAAACACAAAAGACCTCGAATAGCCAAAACAATCTTGAGAAAGAAAAATGGAGCTATAGGAATCAGGCTCCCTGTCTTCAGACTATACTACAAAGCTACAGTAATCAAGACATTATGGCACTGGAACAAAAATAGAAATATAGATCAATGGAACAGGATAGAAAGCCCAGAGATAACCCCATGCACATATGGTCACCGTATCTTTGATAAAGGAGGCACGAATATACACTGGAGAAAGGACAGCCTCTTCAATAAGTGGTGCTGGGAAAACTGGATAACTACATGTAGAAGAATGAAATTAGGACACTCCCTAACACCATACACAAAATAAACTCAAAATGGATTAAAGACCGAAATGTAAGGCCAGACACCATCAAACTCTTAGAGGAAAACATAGGCAGAACACTCTATGATATAAATCACAGCAAGATCCTTTTTGACCCACATTCTAGTGAAATGGAAATAAGAACAAAAATAAACAAATGGGACCTAATGAAACTTAAAAGCTTTTACACAGCAAAAGAAACCATAAACAAGACAAAAAGACAACCCTCAGAATGGGAGGAAATATTTGCAAATGAAGCAACTGACAAAGGATTAATCTCCAAAACGTACAAGCAACATATGCAGCTCAATATCAAAAAACAACCCAATCCAAAAATGGGCAGAAGACCTAAATAGACATTTCTCCAAAGAAGATATATAGATTGCCAACAAACACGTGAAAGAATGCTCAACATCATTAATCATTAGAGAAATGCAAATCAAAACTACAATGAGATATCATCTCACACCAGTCAGAATGGCCATCATCAAAAAATTTACAAACAATGAATGCTGGAGAGGGTGTGGAGAAAAGGGAACCCTCTAGCACTGTTGGTGGGAATTTAAATTGATACAGCCACTATGGAAAGCAGTATGGAGGTTACTTAAAAAACTAAAAATAGAACTAACATACGACCCAACAATCCCAGTACTGGGCATATAACCTGAGAAAACCATAATTCAAAAAGAGTCATGTACCAAAAATGTTCATTGCAGCTCTATTTACAATAGCCAGGACATGGAAGCAACCTAAATGTCCATCAACAGATGAATGTATAAAGATGTGGCACATATATACAATGGAGTATTACTCATCCATGAAAAGAACGAACCTGTTATTTGTAGTGAGGTGGATGGACCTACAGGCTGTCATACAAAGTGAAGTAAGTCAGAAAGAGAAGAACTAATACCATATGCTAATACATGTATATGGAATCTAAAAAAAAGAAAGAAAAGAAAATGGTCAGAAGAACCTAGGGGCAAGATGGGAATAAAGATGCAGACCTACTAGAGAATGGACTTGAGGATACGGGAGGGGGAAGGGTAAGTTGGGATGAAGTGAGAGAGTGGCATGGACATATATACACTACCAAACGTAAAATAGATAGCTAGTGGGAAGCAGCCGCATAGCACAGGGAGATCAGCTCAGTGCTTTGTGACCACCTAGAGAGATGGGATAGGGAGGGTGGGAGGGAGGGAGATGCAAGAGGGAAGAAATATGGGGACATATGTATATGTATAACTGATTCACTTTGTTATAAAGCAGAAACTAGCACACCATTGTAAAGCAATTATACTCTAATAAAGAAGTTTTTAAAAAATCCTATTATACCTTATTGCATCATTTTAAAATAATAAAAAACACAATTTTCCAAACTTTTAAGTCAATAATTTTAAACGTGCATCCCTTTTCTCTCTCTAATATTGATCAGGCTTTTTTCAATTAAATGTATCTTTGTAACCTCCAATCAAATAGGTTCCGTATCAATTCTTAGAACTAGGGAAATTGAGAACTATTTATTTGTCTTCATCACATAATAGATGAGATGTGAAATGGGTTATGTGCTATATGAGTCCTTGGAAGATGCTTTAAAATAACATGTGAGTTTGTAGAGTTTCACGTAGCAAATTAATTTCAAATTGATCAACATTTATCCCTTTTTTTTTTTTTTTTTTTAACATTTATCCCTTTTAAAATCCACTTAGGCAAGTTCCACAAAGGCACTGTGAAGAATTAGGGGGGGAAAAAACTCACCCAAAATTTGGCCCTTCCTGTACATCTAAAATGGCTTAGAGAAAAAAGTAGCAGACGTAATCTTTGTGACTTGCCAACCCTTTAAAACTGTGGAAAGCAAATCAATCTAATATGACCTGAATAACTCAGATAATTTTTTTAGGTTTCTTTCATTCTAGATGAATAACAAAATTCTGTCTAAATAAAGAAACCTGAATGAAATTTTCAGTGACCTTATTTCTTCAACCACATCCTTCCCTCCTTGATTTTTTTTCCTTTTTTTTAAATCTCTACTCTTGGACTTCCCTGGTGGTGCAGTGGTTAAGAATCTGCCTGCCAGTGTAGGGGACAACGGTTCGATCCCTGGTCTGGGAAGATCCCACATGCCATGGAGCAACTAAGCCCATGCGCCACAACTACGTAGCCTGTGCTCTTAATCCTGCTCTCTGGAGCCTGCGTGCTGCAACTACTGAGCCCGCACACCTCGAGCCCACGCTCTGCAACAAGAGAAGCCACCGCATTGAGAAGCCTGTGCACCGCAACAAAGAGTAGCCCCCACTTGCTGCAACTAGAGAAAAGCCCACATGCAGCAATGAAGACCCAATGCAGCCAAAAATAAATAAATAAATTTATTTAAAAAAAAAAAAATCTCTTAATATAGCAGAAGCTCTGATGGGAAAAGATCTTGTCGGTGGAAAAGGACCTGGGCTAACAGCAGCTGAGTGGCCATCTCTGAGAGACTCTCACAAGTTACACTCATTCAGTTCAGAATAGTATAAAATGAGGTATAAGAGGAAAGGAGGCTGAATTTAGATAAACGTTTCGATTTACACATACATGAAGGGATCATCATACTCCTACAAATTAAATATATCAGCAATGGAGCACTGTCCAGCTTCCCCATTGGGAGACGGTTCTCCATGCATTTCTTGTGTCCTGCATTATTCAGCTTCTGAGCAAAGGATGTATTGCATGGAGTCTACCCTGAGACATTTGCTTACATTCTGGAGTAATTTACCTACCTACTGCCCCTCCCCTTCCTTCCCTCTTGCTTCACCTCCTCCTTTTCCTCCTCCCTCTCCCTCAGATGTGCCAGCAGCCTATAACAGCTAGAAATTCCTAATGTTGGGGTTCTTCTTCTGTGGTGCAACCCATTACTCATGCAGGGAAACATCTGGCACTTATGTTTCCCTGTGGGAAGTGGGGAACAAGTGGAAGATACTCCTCTGGCTGATGAGTTTTGCTATCTCTGTAAATCAAGGATCTTGTGTCTTCTGTCAGTAAATGTATATGAAACAGTGGCAGGCTGACGTTAGCTTGCGAGTAGGGTAAAGTCTCAGACCCTTCATGGTTTCTGACCTGACTGGTATGCAAAAGGAATTGCAAACCCAAGTGCCCCTGGAAGCAAGGGATGTGAATTAAGAGAAGTAGTTCAGGTGTAAAATAATTAATGGCAACTGACACTCCGCCTTAGAGTTAGGTGTGATAGGGAGTAATGGGGATTGTGGCAACTACAGGCAGTATCTTCTTGTGAAATATCCTACTTTAAAAGTACTTGGCAAACTATTCTACTTGAAAGCACTGTTTGGGTTAAACTAAACTCATGGGAATTGGGTCATCACCATTTAGTCTCTTCTGTCGTTGATGGTGAGAAACTCCAGACTTTTTTCCTGCTTGGTAACCAAGGAAACAGTTGGCACAATACCAAGGTAGACACTCAAAGAAAAAAATTCTTAGCAATCCATATATTGTAAAGCCTGGCATTAGCGAAGAAGAAATACAGTATTTTTTTTTCAGATATAAACCCAGGAATGGAATTGCTGGGTCATATGGTAGTTCTATTTTTAGTTTTTTGAGAAACCTCCATACTGTTTACCACAGTGACTGCACCAATTTACTTTCCCATCAACAGTGTAGGACGGTTCCCTTTTCACTGCGTCCTTACCAGCATTTATTTGTGTTCTTTTTGATGATAGCCATTCTTACAGGTATGAGGTGATATCTCATTGTGGTTTCGATTTGCATTTTCCTCATGCTTAGTGATGTTGAGCATCTTTTCATGTGCCTGTTGGTCATCTGCATTTCCTCTTTGAAAAATTCAGTTCTTCTGCCCATTTTTTAATTGGGTTATTTGTTTTTCTCTTGTTGAGTTGTATGAGCTGTTTATATACATTGGATATTAACCCGTGATAGGTCACATCATTTGCAAATATTTTCTCCCATTCAGTAGGTTGTCTTTTCATTTTGTCCGTGGTTTCCTTTGCTTTCAAAAGCTTTTAAGTTTAATTAGGTCCCATTTGTTTATTTTTTATTGTCTTTGTTTTAGGAGACAGATCCAAAAAAAATATTGCTATGATTTTTTGTCAAAGAGTGTTCTGCCTATATTTTCCTCTAGGAGTTTTATGGTTTCTGGTCTTAGATTTAGGTCCTTAATCCATTTTGAGTTTATATAGGGAGTTAGAGAATGTTGTGATTTCATTCTTTTATATGTAGCTCTCCAGTTTTCCCAGAACCACTTATTGAAGAAACTGTCTTTACCTCTTTTGTCATAGATTAATTGACCATAAATGCATGGGTTTATCTCTGCCAAACCATTTTCCAAAGTGGCTGTACCATTTTGGATTCCCATCAGTAATGCATTGGAGTTCCAGTTGCTCCACATAGGATACATGCTTTTTATACATTTTAAACAAAATTCCTTTCTTTCAAGTCTTTCTGAAGATATGTTATATTAAAAATTGGTATATTATGCTGGAATTTCATATTTTTTTCCAAACACTGGTTGGTAAAACTAGGTGGCAGGCTGAGTCAATTCCATTTTTCTTTCTTATGAGTTAATAGAGACTATTTTATTTATAAGTGTGTATATATATGTGTGTGTTAATTATATATATGTTAGGAAATTGAAGATATTTTGGTAAAAACTATGATTAAATTCTGTCTTACATATGTATGATAATAGTTTTCATATCATTTAAATATTTTGATGAATAATTCAAAGTTTCCTAAATATAGAAAAAAAATCTGTTAAGACAAGTCTTTAGAGCCTTATTAATATTAGAGTCTTTGGTTATATTAGAACTAAGATTTCCAAGGTAGTTGACAAGGCCACTCCATCTTTATTTGGAGCATGCACCAGCCCATGAGAAGAACAACTTAGAATAGCTGGATTACTTTAGAGAACTTCCACGGCAGTAGTAGTTCTAATGTAAGTAGAATTGGCCTCTGCAGATAACGCAGGTCATTCAGACCAAACTGGAAATTTCAGTTGCCCTTTCAGTGATTCAGTAAGGGGCTAATGAAACTTAAGAGTAAAATTTGGCGTCCCTAATGTCTAGAGTGGCAATACTGCCTCACATACAATAACATTAGTGTTTTAATACCCTTCCATTTATTGGAAAAACACCAAAAGTGAAAATGGATTTTCCAGAATAGGCACACTTGGGTTTGCTCTTTTTTGTGACTAGTTTCTTAGGGTAATTTGCAAAACATTTTGCAAGACTAAACTAAATACAGGACAGAAGTAAAATTGAACTTCAGCATTCATAACTTTTTCTCAAGATGTGATTTGTTATCAGGTAGGCCTTTTTTTAATGGCTGGCTTAATTAAATATTCAAAAGAGGCTGAGATTGCAGTTATATATGCAAATTGACATTTTTTTAGTATCTCAGCTTGAAATTATTGTTCACTCTTTCTCAAGAATGCTACCATTTAGAGGCTAGAAAATTGAAGATATTTTGGTAAAAAATTGTAATTAAATTGTGTCTTAGAGCAAGACCCAACTGTCACTGCCTTGGATTATTTCTGTGTCTTCCCTTTGGCAACGAATGCTAGCAGAAGCAATATCAAAATGCTTATCATGTAATATGAAGTAAAGTCCAATACAAATACTCCTTGTGTAGATAACATCCACTCAGAAATGCTGCTCGCCTGGTGTAGACCATAAATGAGAAAAGTTGTAACTTTCACAAATGGCCAATTCTTTAACTTGTGACCATATAAAGACAACAAAAGGGATGCTTTGGAACAGTTAAGTCCACCTACACACTCAAATGGACCTAGGTATGTGTATATATCCCTAAAGTTAGCTTACAGATATTTATATGTCCAGGTATGCTTTTCATAGACTTGAGATTCTGTTATATCAATTTTCTATCCGTTCTCATGAATAAACTAAGACAATCATGAGCAGTGTAGTCACGTTGGTAGTGTTTATTTTTATTTATCCTAGTTTTTCCTTTTTCTTGCATCTTCTGAGCTTTTTATTACCATGTCCTGTGTTGTATTGGGATAGACAAATATTGATCCAAAGAATGTATTTGTAATTAATTAGTGTATTAGTTATTAATCAGTCCTTGCTTACACCTTTTCCCTATTGGTCACCCAACTGCAGTCTTTTTTCCCTGTAAAACAGAAGATATTTTATTACAGTATGTTCTGCCAAATTCTGACTGCTGGCTTTTTGTTTATTAGAATAATTGTATGATTTTGTACTGAGTATTCTTTTTGTGTTTTTGTTTTCTCTGCTTATTTCTTTTAATCATGCTGGTGGTGAAAAGAAGGGTGCATTTTATATTTGCAGTGACCCATTTTAAAGCAGTAGGAGACTGCCTGTTCCCCAGGCAGTATTAGGTGAACTATATTTGCCCATTAATTAAATGAATAAACCTTTTCCAAATTGAGTCATTTCCTCAGTGACAAATAAAGGAGAAAATTGTAGTAATTCTCAAGAAAACCTAGAAAGTTGGTGGAAGATGTCAAGAGGCTTAAGGTCAGTAATTTGACCTTTTAATTATCTTCTTTAATTAGGAATAAATAATGTATGAAACAACTTTTAATGGAAGATAGAATTTGAAAAATGAAATAAAATTTCAACTTCCACATATCGCATTTGTGAGGAAAAATGAAACAGAAACATATATTCATATAATAGTGGAAAAAAGGAATGTGTTTTTTAAGTTTGAGTTTGCTTAATGTTCTTCATTATTAAATTATAGCAGGATTCCTAGTAAGTATGCAGTATATTTGCATGAGTCTTAAAATAACTCATCATGATTAATTCTATTATAGTAAATCTCAGCCCTGATCACAATCTGCCATGTACTGTAGTGATTTGTCAGTATTTCACATTTTACTGGAGTTTCAGTGGAACTGCATCTCCTGTAAGCACCGATGTCATCTGAGTTCACTGTGATTAATGAGGTTCTGAAGGAGATCTAATAACGATTAGCCAGTTCCATAAAATGTTACAGAATAAGGTCGACGGGAGAAAAATTTTAAAGGTCTTCAAAATGTGCATTTTAGAGAGTACCTCTGGCAACAAATTTGGTTTCTTGAAGGAGGAAGAGGTTTAACCTTGGAAACAGCTGAACTACTGGGGCAACGGTGGGAAAAGGTTCCGTAATTTGCCTTCAGATACTTAAAAGCTCAGGAGAAAGCAGGACCAGTCTGGAATTAATGGTTGAAAGTTAAAAGGAAGTAGATATCAATCTGATATACTGAAATTTCAAAAAAATCAATACTCACCAGAAACAGAATGGGCTTCATGGATTTAATGGGCCCAATATGGTGTGGAGCTTCCTATTACTAGAAGTATTCAGGTAGAGACAAGATACCTACTTATGGAGACTTTTGCAAAGTATGTTTTTAATGGCTCAGAAGAGAGTTTTCTCTAGGTAAATTCTGAATTCCTTTCAACCATGAGTTTCCAGAAATTAATTTCCGTCACAGTATTAACAAATTTCTTATATTGTTCTTAGATTTCAGTGGAAGCTTCAGTGGGAGATGGCTTCACTGGAGACATTGCAATTGATGATTTGTCATTTATGGACTGCACCCTCTATCCTGGTAAGGAAGGATATTTTAGTATATGAGTTTTTTCAAACCTGTCTACTTGAAAACACTGCCAAGGAAATCAATATTTCATTTCCAGAAATATTCAAAAATACTCTCAGTTCTACTCTATACTACCAATATATTAATCCTGGAAAAGGTTGTGAATCTTTTCTAGTAATTCGTCTAAAATCTTTGCAAACATAGTAAAGAGGTTTGAATCAGTTGTGTTTGTGTGTTATCATATGCAAAATATTAGGAAATTGTGTCTGAAGTTAAACTGTAATTCCATCATATTTGGTGGGCAGAATTGGTTGCCTTATAATCACATTGTTTTGGAGACTTTAATAACCTCTCAGGTACCTTCAGTGATGTTTTACTCTCGGGCTGCACTTTAAATATTCCTGAGGATTGTTGCCAGCCATTTCCCCTCCAAGTTATAGACTTCTTTCCATTAAAAATCTAATACATATCTTCCAGATTTATATCTCCATCCTCAACCTTTCACCTGAACTCCTGACTTAGATACTAACCACCTACTCAACATCCAAACTTAGATGTACCAGGCATCTCAAAGATAACTAGGGAAAGTAACTTAAAACAAACACACCCCAGGGGAAACTCATTCTAGGCAGTGCATAATGATCTAAAAGGGCTGAAATTCAAACTCCTGGGACTGAGGTTGTAGACTCTTTAATTGCATGACAAGAGAAAGCACAGTCTCCTTCCTAGAGTGATCAGAGGCTGGATAATTTAAAAATCAATCACAATAATCCATGTGGAGAGCACTTTCAAGTGCTGAAAACTTAACCTGCAGCCCTGGTCCATCACAGTGTAGCGTTATTGGTCAGAGGAGTACCAGCCTCTCCCCAGACATAGTCAGAGGGCTGGATTCCAGTTCTTTCTGCCGTAGCTAATGTCATACCTCTGGTTCTCCACCTCATCATTCTGGCAGGATTAATTACCATTGTCTGTGCAGTGGTTTCTATGAAACTCTGCAGAAAGCCAAATGCTTCTCTGGAAAGCCAGCAGAAGGAAATCAGAATTCAACAAGTTTACATTTATCCCTCAGTGTCTAAAAGTAAATTCTTGATGACCCATTGCTCCCTCAATCCGACCATTCTTGCACGCTTCCCTGTCTCAGTAAATGATAGTTTATCTCCAGTTGCTTCTTCTTCATCAACAAATCTGATGCCACTACCTTCACATATACCCGGAGCCTACTGCTTCTCATTGCTCTTGATATTCTCCCCTTGGTCCAAGCCACTGTCGTCTCTATACAGATTATTGTGGTTGCTTTGTAAATGATCTATCTGCTTCTACCCTTGAACCACATAATCTCTTCTCAAAACAGCAGCCAGAATGATCCTTTTCAAACTTACATAAGCTCATGTTACCCTATCATGAGTCTTCCTATGACATCCCATCTCATTCAGAACAAAAGCCAAACTTCTTCCAATAACTTCCAAGGAATAAATGACTGGCCCTCTCATACGGCTCTGACTTTACCTTCTACCAATGTGCCTCTAACTGATGTCTCTCAACTACAAGACCTCTTGGCTGGTCCTTGAGCACTCCAACCCATTCATGCCTCAGGGCTTTTATACCTGCTATTCTCTCTTCCTGGAATGTACTTCCCCCAGATATCCCCTTCACCCCCTTACTTCTTTCTGATCTCTGCTGGAAAATTTCTCTAGTGAAACCTTCTCTCAATCTCTCTCCCTCTCCCTCTCTCTCTCTCTCTCTCTCTCTCTCTCTCTCTCTCACACACACACACACACACCTCTTCTTATCTCCTTACCTGACATTTTCTGTCTCCTTCCCCTGTGTTTTCTCCACAACACGCATCCCCTTATAGTCAAATTTTATTTCCACCATAATAATGTTAGTGGCATGAGAGCAGGGATTTTATCTGATCACTGCCATACCTTCAGTAGCATAAACAGTATCTGACACATAGTAATACTCGATAAACATCTATTGGGTAGGTGAGTGGATAGGTGGAGAGATGTTTATATCTTTTTAAGTGTTTATATATTTTAGTTTATTATTGTTAAAATGTTAATTACTTCTATATGTAAGACACTATGTTATATGTCAGCTTCTGTTGACAGCCAAATCTCAGTGGCTTACAATCACAAGCATTTATTTCTTACTCTTAAGTGTGTGGTTTGGCGTAGAATAATAACAGCATGTAATTCTTGTTCATAGCTCTGTATAATTCTATGTAGTTCCAATCTATGTATCTCTGTTCTGTGGGTCCTGTCTATATGCGACCCAGGCTGATGGACCAAGTCCCTGTCTGACACATTCTGTTTTTAAGTCAGAGGGTTGGAAAAAGAAAGCACACTTAAAGCTTTTATTAGGGCATCATGTGTATTCACTTCCATTGGTCAGAGCAAGTCAAGTGACCAAGCCCAACAATGGCTCAGGGAAGTATTTGCCACAGACAGGGAGCTTGGCAGGGGCCGAGAATACAGAAAGTCCTTAGAAGGGAGGGAGCTGATAAATGGTTACATTAATACCATATATCACTCTGTGTATCATCTCACATAATCCTATTTTCTTTTAAGAGTACAAAATAGTGCCTGGTCCATCACATGTGAAGAGATCTTGAATGTTGAATAGGATGGATGCCTTTGTTATCCCAAGTTTATGGAGCAAACTGAGAAGGAAATAACCAGCCCAAGGCTATCTAGCTATAAAGTGGCAGAGTACAATGTCTGCTTCTTTGGATCATAATGTTTATCACTATTATTATATTGTTCATCAAATACATTAACCGCCCAAGGAAGAGAAAGCAATTTCCATTTTATGGGTGTGAAAAACTAAACTTAAAGAGCATCAGTGGCCTGGGTAAGAATGCACAATTGAGGGTAGAAATGAGATTTTTCACCTAAGGGGTCTGATTTCAGGGCCAAATCGCCTCCCACTCTTTGCTTAGGGAGAATGGCTGTGACCCCAGTGGCAGAGGGGAACAAAAAAGAATACGGAAAGGGAACACAAGTCATTGTTGTTACTGTTGCTGCTTTAATTATCCTGCTACATGCATTCTGGGGCTGATGTTTCCAAGGTAGAGGGAAAAGAGCTGCCAGAAACAAGGGCAGAGATGTGAAATATCAGTTACACACCGTTAGTCCCAATTTTCTGCTTTAAGTTTTGGAAGAAAAATATGGAATTTTAAAGACTGAACTGCGTGGTTTTCATGTTGGCTTCATAGCAAAAGAAACTCTGGGCAGAAACCACAAAGCCTGCTGAAGCCATAGGTTTCATAAAGGAAGCTGATGCGATCCCATAAGATGAAAATGAAAATAAAAATTAGGTTTTTAATAGAAATATTGCTCTTGATTATCAGTCAGTGTTTTGTCATGGCATCACGTTAGCTGAGGTGGGACCAGTCCGTGTAGGTTCACTTACAGACATTGATTTGCTTTCAATATGAACATTATCTACAGCATGTTTCCTCCTTGATTAACAAAACAAAACAAATAAAAAACTAAAGAAACACAAACTATTGACCTCATGTCCAAAGAGCAGATTTGTCCAAAATTACAAAAATCTGTAATTTTATTTTTTACTAAAAGTGACTAAAAAGGAGGTGATTATTTCATTTTTACCTATTTCCTCAAAATCAACTTCTCTTTCCCCTACTTCTCCCTTGTTCCTTTTGATGACCTCAGTATCCTCGAGCAACCCAGGATTGAAATACCATAGTCTTCTTTGGCTTTCCCCTTAAACTTTTAAGTTTCCCCTTAAACTCCAAAATATTTCTCACATCTGTTCTACTTTTTCCATTACCTCTGCCATGACCTTGGTTCAAAACACTGTTGACTCGAATGACTGAGCTTGTTAACTGCAAACTTTTATTAATTTTCCTCAATAGTTTTTATGCCATAAACTTAGTTTCTTTTCACTTTGTCCTAGACCATCATTACTTGCTCCTCTAGGTCAGGCTGTCTCTCATTTTCTAACTTCTAGTTGTTACTAACAATTTTCAAATCCCTTCTCAATAATGGATCGTATCTCCTTTGTTTCAATACTTTGATGATATAGATTATCATTTTAAATCTAATTCAGGAGGAAAATAGAGAAACAGCTGTTTATGCAAGATTAATTACATTTCTAGGGAAAGTAGACAATGTTAACCATGCAATAGAATCCTATGATTCTTTGCATCAGTATGTGATGATGTTGTCTGTTCCCAGAGTAGATAATGATGTGGAATAATGGCAAAGTTAAATAGCTTTCCCTTCACCTTGAATTAGACCTTCAGAGTAGATTTAGGGAGAATTGTTGCCAGATATTCAGATTTTAAAATATTATCCCAAAGGAAGTATCTGTTCTGCATTATTCCTTCCATCTTCCATCAGAAAAGCAAGGAGTGTGTGTCTTTTAGCAGAATACATGCAACAGGAGTTTTCTTTCTTGTGTCCAAGATTATTGGTGAGACAGCTGGGTTATTTGGAAAAATAAATCTGTGACGACATAGCATCACAGCACACTGTTTGCAAACTGAAAAAAAATACCTACGCACTTTTCATCGAAGTTAAAATTTCAGAATTCAGCATGTGTATTAGATTTATTAGTTACTAGAACTACTAATTATTAGGATGAGTATCACTATCCAAGGTATTAGTGTTTTGCTTTTCCCAGGAAGGTTCTTACTGAGTCAGTGACACATCTTGCAACTGATGATACTTTAAAATTGAGAAAGTATGGAAACTCTTTAGAGAATGCTTAACAATATTTATGATGTTCCTCCCCTACCCACCGAATGGTTTTTGTTGTTGTTATTACTAAACTGGCTGAGTTGATTGAATTTTTGACATCCCTCCTCCTTCACCTCCATATCTCACCAGCTTTATTTGTGCTTGATCAAGTCTCCCTTCCTTCTGCAAAGAGTGATGTTTCTTTCAGTGGCAAAATGTGTGAGTTCTTTTGTGTTCAAAAGATATCATCTGCAGCTTTTTTTTTTTTTTTGCGGTACCAGCCACTCCGTGGCATGTGGGATCTTCCCGGACCAGGGCACAAACCCGTGTCCCCTGCATCGGCAGGCGGACTCTCAACTACTGCGCCACCAGGGAAGCCCCACCTGCAGCTTTTTACCTTCTAATACTAAGCTTGGTATTTTACCTTCTAATACTAAGCTGTTTGGTGTATCCATTACATTTTTCTCAGGATAGTAAATTAAATGAAAGCATTTTGCTTTGAGGTCCTCTTTTATCCATATTTTTCAGAAGGAAATACAGCCTCTGAATAAAGTTTTAGAAACGTTGGAAATATTTGCAGTTCGGTAAAACATTTCAAGGCAAAAATGAAGAAATTTGAGACTCAGTGATTGTAATCTAAAATATTCTGGTTTTAGTGTCTTTGGTGTAGTGTCGTAAAGTGATTTAGCATATACCTAGGGAAAAATTTTGCCCGAAGCCTATGGTCCATGCAACTTAGTATTTTATTTATAAGATCTTATGAAAAACCCAAACGAACTTTGTGGCCAACCAATAAGTTTCTAGAAAATAAAATTCGACAAATAACTGATTTAACCTATTCTAAATTTAAAACTTTAAAATTTTGTCATCTTTTAATTGAAGGAAATGCTAAATACCAAAAGTGGAGAAGGCTGTTGAAATACTTAAATTTTAGCTTGAAAATTGTCCAACTGCTAGTTAAGTCTATTTTTAGTCACTTTCAAAGATAGTAGAATATCTTTAAATATGGAAAATATCTTGTGCTACCTGGAAAATTTTATTGAATCCATGTGGTAGAGCAAAAATATTTCAAAAAAGAGCTGATTTGCTACTGGAGAAAGAAAAAAAAAAGAGACAGTGCATCATATGAGGCAAAGAGCTGTGTCACAATTGTTAATAAATCATATCCAAAGAGTAGCTATGTTTCAGTAAAACCTACTATCCTAGGAAGTAGACCTAGCACAGACACTTTAGTACAATTATGCTAAATATAGTCATTTCAGCTTGTGGTTATACCTCCAGGTTATTATGTTAAGTGCAATAGGAAAAATAGGAAACACTTTTCTTCTGGTGCTGTAGATATTTCAAATTTTTAATTTTTCTGAAGATTGATTATGTTTAAACCTCAAGTAGACATTTAGATTTTTAAATTAAATGTATTTCTTAACATCAGAAGTCACAAGAAAAACATACGCATTGTTACTTGGAGATAAAGAACAACCATGCATATTAGTCAAGTAATTCACACAGTTGTGATATGTCTAAAGCTGGCAATAATTTATCAAGGGCTCAGGATGTTAAAAATTTTACTTGTTTAATTACCAGTGTGGGAATAGCTGTAGGGAGGGAAGTCTAGTATAAAAGAAGTTGGAAAATCTATTTTTACCAGAAAGATTATACTAGGGTAGCATGAAGTATATCATATTTGTTACAAGGAATTCGAACATTGAGTCCATCTGGAGCCTGAGTCATCTAGGGTGACAGCTGTGCAGGTGAGTTGGCTTCCCTTTGGCCTAGGGGTGTGGAAGAAAATCAGATCAAACCAGACTAATCTCTGCTTCTTGGTGTTCAGTTATTTGCATTTCACCTTTCAATTTTGTCTCATCTGCAAAGCTTTTAGTGTTTTTTTTATTTTAAGAGCCTTAATTCTACCATTGCTACCAACTTCAGCGTTTCTAAACAATCATAGGTTTAAAAAAAATCACAAGTTTTGCTATGGAGTGAATGTTCCAATATTCATATGTTGAAACCTTAACCCCCAATGTGATGGTATTTGGAGGTGGGACCTTTGGAAGGTAATTTGGGTTGTTGAAGTTGATGCCCTCATGATGGGATTAGAGCTTTTATAAGAAGAGGAAAAGATGTGAGATCTCTCTCTCTCTGCACGCATGTACCAAGGAAGGCCATGTAAGGACATAACCTGGAATAGAGCCCTCAGAACCCAGCCACGTTGGTACCCTGATATTGGACTTTCAGCCTCTAGAACTGTGAGAAATAAATTGTTGTCTAAGCCCCCCAGTCTGTGGGATTCTATTATGGCAGCCCAGACTGACTAAGATGGGCTTATTGTTCTAGGTATATTTTACTATTAAGGTTGTTCACAGTTTATATATTTTAAAAACGTGAAGTCTATCCATATACTGTACAAAGTCATTTCTTGTATCACCTGAGTTAAGAGCAGGATTCTTTAATAAGAAATACTGCTCTGAATCATAGCAAAGTAAGACAAACTGACTTCGTGTTCCTTACATGAAAGTATAAACCATCTGTGAGGGTCAGAGATGTGTCAGGAGGCTTGCAGTCCTTGCCATGCCTCAGGCTCCAAATGATGTCTTGGTCTAACCATGTGTCTGGGCTCTGTTTTACTTCTACATGGCAGATCCCAAGGAATCAGTGGCAACTCCATCTTTCCAGTTATACCACCATTTCCAGAATTGGACTTTGGAGTAAGAAACACTTTCTTCCAATAATTCTTTTGGTGTTCTCAAATACAAACATATTACACTTATCTTTTAAGATTCACTAATTCTGGTAGAATAACAAAGAGTAATGAGGAAAGGACAAAGAATTTTAAGGTTTTCCTATTTCTTTTTTAGAGTAGTGATATTTTTACCTACCTGGGATCCAGGTCATTTTACCTGGATCATTTCTGAGATAGAAAATGAGTTGTCTCTATTTTTCCTGAGTATGGACTCATCTACCTCCTTTTTCTAAGATAGCCACGCATGTCTATGATTTCTTCTTAAGTGAGGGACTGTTTCCTAGTATAAATTGAAACCAGGCCTAAAGATGCACTTAAGACTACTGATTTTAATAATGTGGCAGACCAGATGATCTGAAAACTGTAACACTACATATACCTAGAAATGTCAAATATAACATGCATTTTTTTTAAATGTTGAGCTGAGGTTACAAAAGAGAAATGCCCACATGAGAGAAATAGAAAAATAGAACAGAAAGCATAATGTGATTGCCAGAGTTAGGGATATATAGGATGGAGAATATAGGATGGATGAGAGGCAGGAAAAGGGGAGAGGAGGGCCAAAAGGGGTATATCATCCCTGGGTGGAGGTACCAGTGGGGTTCCAAAAGAAACAACTCAAAGTTAATCTAGAAGGACTCTTCTACAAACTAGATGATAAAGGATTCTCACATAAAAATCAAGCACAAAAAATTATGGTTGCCAACCTCCAAAATAGCCCCCAATAATCCCCACCTATTGGTATTCATGATGTGTGGACAAGGCCCCTCCCATATTGAGTAGGACTGACCTGGGTAACTAATGACCCATGTGGCAATGACTGGGTGTGATTCCCAAAGCTAGGCTTCTGCTGTCTTCCTTTGGATCACTCACTCTGGGGGAAGTCAGACACCATGTCTGAAGGATACACAAGCAGCCCTTTGGAGAAAGCCCAGGAACTGAGACCTCCTGCCAACAGTAGCCTAACTTCCCAGGCATGAGCCCCCTTGGAAAGCAGGTCTTCCATCCCCGGTCAAGCCTTCAGATGACTGCAGCCTTGGCTGACATCTTGACAGTAATCTTATGAGACCCTGAATTAGAACCCAACGAGCTAAGCCTCTTCTGGGTTTCAGACTTACATAAGTTGTGTGAGATAATAAGTGTTTATTAGTTTAAAATTCTAAGGTTTGTGGAAATTTGTTATGTAAAAAATAGAAAACTAATAAATAATTTAAAATATTAAAGGACTCTATGCCATAAGAAAATAGCACAATGTCGTCCAAAAAAAAAAAAAAAAACCCAGAAAAATTTGAAAGAAGTAGCAAATTGGCCATTGTGAAGTGAGAAATAAAATCAATGAAATAAAAATCCCAGCAGATGAATTAAATAGCTGAATCAATGCTGTGATTAGTCTTCTGGAGAATAACTATGAGGAAATTTCAGGGAGCAGCAGAGAGAGATAGAAAAGGAAAATGGAAGGGATAGATTTACTTGAAGGATAGATCATAAAAGCTAATGGAGTTCCAGAGAGAGAATAAAGAAAATGGAGGAGAAGCAATTTTCAAAGATATAATTGCTAAGAATTAACATAAGATTTAAGAAGCCTATTCAACCTCATGCATAATATTAGAATAAATCCAGGTCTAGGCTTATGGAAATGAATTAGAAAAAAATAAATAAAAGGGAAGATTATGGTAAAAATAGCCAGAGATTAAAATACAGTTAAAAAAGAACTGCAATCAGATTAATAGATGACTTCACAATAGCAAGAATGGAAGTAGGAAGACAGTTGAAATTATTTTCAAAGTTCTGAGAAAACATAACAGTCTAGAGCAAAGCAAAATTCTTTCAGGAATGGGGGTGAAAATAGGCACTCAGAGCATGACATCCAAAAACAAACAAAAAATGATTTCACTGCACCAGACTCCTACCAAATGAACTATGTAAATGTGAACATTTAAAGGAGACAGAATGAGCTCAACAAGGGCTGAGATACAAAAGGAAAGAGACAGCAAAGAAAATGGCAAACGTGCGGGTAATTCTAGGTATACCAGTGGATGATGAACATGTGGTATGACCAGAATGTTTATACACTACTGAGAAGTATAGAAATTGATACAATTACTTTTGAAAGCAGTTTGGCATTATCTAGTAAATTTAGATGTGCATCCTCTGTGACCAAGCGATTCCACCTGTAGGTACCTCAGGAGAAATGTACAAAGAAGCAAAACCTCAGAGTCAACTCAAAAACCGCTGATGGTAGAATGGCTATATAACGTATGTTACATATTCATATAGTGAAACATTATACAGCAGTCAACACAGCTAAACTGCAAGAACACACATTAGTTTGGATGGATGAATGTACAATGTTCAGAAAAAAATCAAGTTGCAGATTATATAGAGAATGGAGTCCATTCATCTAAAGTTTGAATCTAAACAACATTTTATTTATTTAAAAAGGACCTACATGGTGCTCCATGTATATGGTCACTATTCTAAGAATTTCACAATAAGTTATTTAGTCACATAAGCTAATAAGTAAGCACTGTAAGACGTTATTTGGTATATATGCAAATGAAGAAAATTAAACACAAATGAAAGCAAAGAAATAAAACACAAATTTCAGTGTACTGTGAACCAGGAGAGATGCCAATGAGGGGATGGAGTCAGCGGGGAAACACTGGAGGGTTCAAAACTGTTTGTGAATTTCATTTCCATAAACTGGAAGGTAAATATATGGCTATTCTTCTTCTTCTTTATACCAGGCATATATTTTATGTTCATTCTTATATATGTATAATATATTTCATAATAAAATATAAAATGATAAGTGAGAGAAGTTTGAGTTGCACCAGTAGACTAATAGATCAAAAAGTGGTCATTCATGTGAAAAAAAATTGTATTTAGATTCTCATCACAGATAATAGATAACAGTAGAGCCCAGATGGAGGAAAGATCTAAATATGAAAAATAAAACTATCAAAATTTCATGGAAATTATAGGAAACATATTTATGATATTAGAATAGGGAAGATTACTTTTAGTGAAATTTTAAAGCACAAACCGTAAAGGAAATGATTGATATATTAAAATTAGGTTTTTTTTTATTCTGAAAGACACCATAGAAAATGGCAAGACTAGATTAGGAGAGCATATTTGTCACTTAGACAAATGATTGAGGATTAGTATGGAGAATACGGGATTAATTTAAACCTGTAAATTAATAAGAAAAAGGCAATGGATTTAGTAGAGAAAAAGAGCAGGGTATGTGAACAGCTAGTCAAAAACGAGAGTAAGATACTTGTGTGGCCCCTAAAAAAAGTCTCAATAATTAGGGAAATGCAAGTTAGAATATCAAGGAATTATTATTTCAGACCTGTTACCCTGGCAAACATTAAAAAAAACTGATGATCTTTTTTCATCAGATCTGGAATATGAGAAATGCACACGTTTCTGGGTGGAAATGGGTAAACCACCTTTGAAAACAACTACTTAAGTTGACTGACTACATCCCCTATAACTGTGAAATTTCATTTCAAGGTACCTTGCCTTGGAAATACTCTGGCATATGTTTGCAAAGAGAAATGTACAAAGACATCCATTGTAGCACACTTTATAGATATTGTTACTGTCCTGCTTGAGAAGGGATATACCAGCTACAGACTATTCGTACAATAAATATTTGACTCCAGGTATTCATTTAATTGAATACCCTAACCAGTTGAATGAATTGATTCTGTATGTAACAATAGAGATAAATCTGAAAAATATGTTTTGAGTCAAGATTGCAAATTCAAAAGAAATATGAATATTATTTATGTAAAATTTTCTAAGACACAAAATAGTGTATATTTTAAATGGAACATGTATGTTTGAGATAAGGATACAAAAACATGCATGAAGACTCACTATATTCAGGATGTTAATTCTTCCTAACTTGATCTATAGAGTTAATGTAATCTCAATCAAAATCCCAGCAAATTATTTTGTGAATATAGAAAAACTAATTCTGAAGTGTATATTGAGAGGCAAAAGACCCAGAATATCCAACACAATATTGAAGGAGAACAAAGTTGGAGGACTGACATTACCCAACTTCAAGACTTATTATAAAGCTACAGTAATCAAGACAGTGTGGTATTGGTGAAAAAACAGAGAAATATATCATTGGAAGAGCATAGAGAGCCAGAAATCTACCCATGTAAATATAGTCAACTAATCTTTGACAAAGGAGTAAAGGCAATTCAATGGGAAAAAGATGGTCTTTTCCCAAAATGGTGCTGGAACTAGACATCCATGTGAAAAAAAAAAAAGTATCTAGACACAGACTTTATATCCTTCGCAAAAGTGAACTCAGAGTGGATTGTAGACCTAAATCTAAAATGCAAAACTATAAAATTCCTAAGATAACATAGGAGAAAATCTAGATGACTTTGGTTATAGTGATGACTTTTTAGATACTACACCAAAGACCATCATTTAAAGAAATAATTGATAAATTATACTTGACTAAAATTGAAAACTTCTCTGTGGACGACATTTTTAAGGGATGGAGAAGACAGTTCACAGACTGGGAGAAGACCTATCTGATGAAGGAGTTATCCAACATATACAAGGAACACTGTAAGCTCAACAGTGAGAAAATCAACAGATTTAAAAACAGGCAAAAAATCTGAGCAGACGTCTCACCACAGCAGATATATCGATGTCAAATGAGTATATGAAAAGATGCCCAGTCAACCAAGATGTCCTTCAGTAGGAGATTAATAAACTGTGGTATATCCAGACAATGGATATACTATTCAGTGCTGGATTAACATCCAGACAATGAATACTATTCAGTGCTGGAAAGAAACGTACTATTAAGCCATTGAAAAGACTTGGAGTAAACTTAAATACATATTAGTAAGTGGAAGAAACCAACATGAAAAGCCTGCATACTGTATGATTCTAATTATATAACATTCTGGAAAACACTCTGGGGACAGTAAAAGGATCAATATTTGCCAGGGATTGGGGGCAGGGACGGACAGAAAAGCAGAGCCTAGAGGTTTTTTAGTGTAGTGAAACTATTCTGTATGACACGCTAATGGTGGAAGCCTGTCATTATACATTTATTAAAACCCACAGAATGTAAAACACCAACAGTGAACGCTAATGTAAACTGTGGAAAAAGTAACAATGGATTGTTGAGTTTGCAAGGAGAGCCTGCACATGCATACCTGGTCTCTTAGTTTCCTCTTTTTGTGGAGAGAGTTAGCTGAAGGAGGCCTGAGATGTGCTCAGCTCTTCCTTGCTGTAGTTCACAATGGTCAGCTTCTGTATAGAAATTTCCAGCACAGGTTATAACTTAGTCTGTTTATGTCTGAGTTTCACACTCTGAAAGATTACCTGCCTACAGATACAGGCTATTTTTTTCCAGTATCAACTTCATCCGTAAAAAGGTTGATATTTTGATCTACTAGCTGCCCTACACTTCAGTCTTAGTTCTTAATTGCTTCAAAGCCTGAGCTAAGAAATAAAGTATTATTTATTGGACTCTCCTCAAATTCCCCAAAGCACCCACATCCCCAGTCCTCTAGACGCTGGATGTGTAACATTGCTCAGGTCTTTTCTGTCCCCTGCAAAACATCTCTGCTTTGGTTTATTAGTTGCCTGGAATTAAAGTAGAAGCTCAGCTGTTCTCTCTTCCCCATGTCAGAGCCACCAGCAAATCATTCTCCACGCTAATGCCTGCTAAGTATTTCTTGAAGTGGAAATTTTATATCTTGGTGTTTCTCCACAGCTTTTTATATTTACTTCAAAATCCTGGTTGGTCCCACTTAGCTCTCCGTGACCTGATAACCCTCTCCTCTCTAGTCCCGTATCTGATGACTCCATCAGATGCATTCTTACCATATCCCAAGATAGTCTTCTTGTCAAACTCTCACGGTATTCCAGAAAACAACAGGAAAATATATTCTTCTGTCTTCACATGAGTCTTTTCTCCTTGCCTCAAAAGACCTTGTACCCTTCTTTATCTACCCAGCAACAAATCATCCTTTAAAACTAAAAAGTGTATATGTATAACTGCATTGCTTTGCTTTACACCTGAATCTAATATAACATTCTTAATCAACTATACTCTAATACAAAATAAAAAGTTAAAAAAAAATGAAAACTAAAAACTTAGTTTAAACATCACCATGCCAGGAAGTCTTCCCATCTGATACGGAATTTTCCTGTGTTCTCTTAATATACTGTACAATCTTAACCTTTGTTCATCTATTCATTCACTCACTCTGTCATCCATCCGTCCTTCTATCCCTCCTCCCATCCTTCCATCCCTCCTTCATCCTTCCATCCATCTGTATATCTATTCACTCACTTCACAATGATAGTGTACCCACCATATACCATGGTCTGAGGATGTGAATACAGGAGGTAAGGGATAGGTGTCATTTTTGCCTCCATCATGTTAAAATCTGTATCCTAAGCTTATCCCATGGAACTGTAATGAAAGAATTTCCTGACTGCCTTATCCACTAGTCTGTAAACTCTTTTATGGCAGTGAAAGCATGTTTGGCTTTAAATCCACTACATCTACCATGTATATGACACAGAGATGTTATTAATAAGTGCTTATTGGATAGCTTACTGTCTAAATTAATCAACTTCTATAAATTTCTTCTAAACTCTGTAATATCAGAAATTATAGCTTATTTAAATACTTCTGGGTGAATACTTTTGGTTTGGGTCTATCTTGCAACCTTGAATCCCAACTATGTGGGGATATCTGAAACAAAGAGGAGATGTTAAGTTCGTTGTAGCTGTGGAAGAACAAAGTTTATTCACCTAGTGAACTAGAAGGTTTAACCTGACCTTGACTCTGGTTCCTAACGCCAGCACCTGGGATTCACTTGTTCCTGCTGATCTTCCAAGCCCTGTTCTTGAGACTCCCATTTGTTCAGTGAGCTCTGAAGAGCTTTTCCATAATTTCCATCTGCACCTTCACTTATTTTTATAATCAAAGATATCTAAAGTTATTTGCCATTACTAAAGCCATGAACCCCAACTTATATGCTTACATAAAGAAGTTCAGCAGATTAGCAAATACTATCAAATATTCTTTATAATGTTGAGTGTGAAGCACACTTAATAAAGTTTATTGTGTGAAATCTTTAAAGAAATGGAAAAATCTGCGAAATGATACTTGTCTATTATTTCAAGGTAATTTGCCAGTGAACCTTCCAACTCCACCAGAAACTTCAGTTCCAGTAACCTTACCTCCACACAACTGTACCGACAATGAATTTGTTTGCAGGTCTGATGGTCAATGTGTTGAAAATATCCAGAAATGTGATTTTAGATATGACTGCCCTGACAAATCAGATGAGTCATCCTGTGGTACGTGAATTCCTAAATTTTGCATTAAATATAGCCATAAAACTGATAAGAAAATACTAGTGTTATCTCAAGTAGCGTGGCATAATGTCCTAGTTAGAAAATTTCAACCTGACTTAAAGCAGTTTCTTAACATAAAGACTATTTGTATAGAAAATGATAGAAGAATCAGCATACATTCTTGTATCACGTCCAACAAGAGGTGTCTTTAAATTAATATTTAAATTCAAAATACTTGTTTTCATGGACTTAGCTTGATTCCAGAGCTATCGTTTATCATTTTTATTCATTTTATTCTATTTTATTGTCTCTGTTTGTCACAATCACTAAATAGAAATGTTTAGGGAAGAAGCATAATACCCTCAAATTAGATGAATCTGCTCAAATTTTGCCATTGTCAAAATGCACACATAAAATGAATACTATGTCAAATGTGCAGAGTTAATAAGAAAACCAATCCTAATACATGTGGACACTTCAACGGCTAGGTACTGTTGAAAGATGGTTTTCATTTATTGACACTTGCCAATCTATGGCTTCTCCTAAATGGATCAAGGCAAATTATTTAATTCAGAAGTGAACTTCTCAGTCAAAGATACAAACTCAGAGGAGAAAAATTAATCTGTGTCTGAATGGGCAAAACACAGGATCAGAAGGAATAAACACTTGTGATTTTTTCCCCTTCCTTGCTCTTTATTAAGTTGTATGTGAGTTTACCATAATATTGATCAAGTGTCTTGATAATACTGATGGTTTAGAACATACAGATAATAGAGCCTATAGTGAAATTCTAATTTATCTTATGTCAGCCTCGTCAAGGAATTCTAAAACTTAAAAAATACAAATACACAATAAACTAATCCAGGCCAAAAAACCTCATAAAATCAAAGCTAATTCACTCTGTGAATAAGATGAGACAGTCATTAACTCGAGTTGGTCAGAAAGATGTACTGTGCATCACGGATGTAAGATAATATAATGGACGATGCTGTGGTATTCAGACTCCCTCATGGGAAGACACTAAAATCCTCTTCTGATCACACATAAGTCGACTTTGTAAAAGTTTACACAAAATCTAATTAATTACACCTAGTGAGCATCTTTAGTAAATACTGACTTTCTTCTTAGTTCAACTTTGAAATTTTAGTAATGCCATCTATGATTGGATGGGAAGTTTTGATAAGTTCTGTAAATGTTCTTAATGAATGTCTACTATTAAATTATTAAAATCATGGGGATATTTATTTATTTTGATTAAACATGAATTATTACCATTTAGTTCTGAACAAATTGTGTCTTGCCTTTGCCATCTCTTTGTAAAATGAACTATTGTGATAAATCTTATCATCTACAGTCATATTTTGTAATTTTTTCATTGTGATAAGAATACAATATAAGATCTACCCTCTTAATAAATTTTGAAGTGTACAATACAGTATTGTTGACTGTAGGTACGATGTTGTACAGCAGATCTTAGCTTGCCTGAAACTCTATGTCCTCTAATTTTTAAAAAATCCACAATTTTTAAAATCTTGTTTAATAATATGAACAGGAGTCTATTGAATTCTAAATCTCTTCACAAAATAAGTATAATTATATGATCAATATTAACATCAGAGATTAAATAACACACCTGAATGTCATGACCAAAATCACTTTTTTTGATGGAGTTTTCCTTCTCAAATTTTATGTTAAATCGTGAATTTTATGTTAAATTGTGAATCCAAGTACCGCAATCCATAGTAGTGGTAGCCTACGCTGTCACCGTTTATGCCATTTAAAACCTGGAGTACACACCAGGCTTTCCATTGTATACACAAGACCTCATTGAGTTGAATCTTTTCTTTTATTCAAGAAGTAGAGGATTTAAGACAGACACATGAACACATTGGAGAGAGAAGGAGAGAAAAAGAAACATTTGTTTTCACACACAACTTATATATTTAAAAAATCACTGGACTTTTAATTTTGTTTGATATTAGAATACAGTCATTACAAGAATATTGAAAACTTTCAAGGAAAGAGGTTCAGTCTAAAAGCTGTTGTAAATCTTATAGCTTTGAATTTAAGGAATTTGGAATTTGGGATTTAGCTTTGTGATAATACTGTGAAAAAAGAACAGACTTATCAGAACTTGGAGGTCATATAAGCAATGTAAGTGTTGTGTCAGAACAGAGTGGCATTTCTTAAATTGCTGCTTTCAGAGCGAATTAAAATGTCACTTCTTTATGAAAGCAGAATCTTCAGTATGTGCATTTATTTCCGTATTTCAGTTAATATAGATATTTGAATATAATACACCTAGATTTCTTTAAAACTTTTCTAGTGATTATGTAAACAATTCACCTAATTCTTTCAGTTATACTTAAACGTTAGATTATAATTTAAAGAAACCCCAAGAGTAAGAAAGTGCTGATGCAGATGGAAATCACCACTTATTAACACATTTATTGTGATTAACTCATCTTATCTCTGTCCCATCCTGTTCAAGCTATGGAAGTTTGCAGCTTTGAAAAAGGAAGCCTGTGTAAATGGTACCAGCCAATCTCAGAAAAATTAATTCAAGATTCAAACACATTCAGGTGGGGACTTGGTAATGGAACCAGTATTCATCATGGGGAGGAAAATCACAGGCCGTCGGTGGATCATACAACGTAAGTGAACACGCATGTGGAACATGTCTGTTAGGGACTATTTATTAAGCAGTTCCCAAATTCCTGCCACACCAGCTTACCCTAAGTTAATGCTTTTGTAAAGCTGAAGGTTTAAGTGAGAGCATAAGTGGGCTAAGTGTACTCTTTCTTACAAAATTAAAAAAAAAATTTTAATTAAAAAATAGTAAATGCTCTTATAAAAGTCATAGAAACCAGAGAAAAGCATGAGTAAATAAAGAAAAATCATTTGTAATGTCACCACTCATTGAAAAGCACTGTTAATATGTTGTTTTAGAATTATCTATTCATTCCTTCCCCTCCAAATTTCTTTTCTCCTTTTCTTCCTTTTTCAGCTGCTCCTCCAACACCTTGCCCCTTTCCCTCTTCTTCCAGTCTTTGCTCTTTATCATCATTTATTTTGGTCTTTTCTTTCGAGGTTTAATAACTCATACCTTTCCCCTGTTTTGTTGTCCACAAATATATTGAGTGCTCACTTCCTACAAGATCCCATTCTTCCTCTTTCCTTTTATTGATTTCAAGGAAATGTTACTGAAGAAAACAAAGGAATCCCCATTTATATTACAGAGAATCTTTTCCAAACCTTTATGCCTTCACACTTCTCCTCAGTTAAAGCTTCATGACCCCCAGTTCCTAGGTTGCTGCTTCAAAGAAAACTAAAGGTATATCCACTGTCCAGTCCATCATTGCCCTGGCCAATTTGACCTTGTACTCAAGGGGACCACAGTATCTTAAGTGTACAATGATTTTTCTTTCACTGGGCTGACTTTTTCACCCTGGTTTTCTGAGCTCCCTTTTGTTCTATTAAAATGGTTCCAGTTTTACCATCATTTTATTTAAACGTCTGCAGCCAGGATGCCCAAAGTAATAGAGTAGTAGATATTCATACTGCTTTGTTTTGATCACATTTGACAGTTGGCAAGTAATTTTTGAAATTTCAGGATACAAAATTTCCTTGGGCTGCTTCTGACGTAAAAAGCACAGGGTAATTTCAGAAAGTTTCTGTGGCTCATGCAAATAAGCCATACTTCATTAATAAACTATATTTCTGTAAGGAAAAAGGCAGGCTAGAATCTCACTTCTATGTGGTAAAAGTATAAACAGAAACATGGCAGCATATAAGCAAAGGAATATAATCGGCTTTTAACTTGTCTCTGACCCTCACCCTCTGCCTCCAATAGACTGCAAATTCCTTGAGGAATTTCAAGGACTGTGATTCCCATTTATTGCATTATTTCTAAGGCTCATTATGTATTAAGTCCCAGTAATTATTTGTTGAGTGAGTTAGTTGATGATTAGGATCAATATATTTTTGCTTTAGAATTAAAGGCTACAAGGCATAAAATTAAATATATTTTAAATAGGAATACTTAATAATCAGATAATGATTAATGGATGTGCTCTACATGACAAAATCCTGGAGAAGGGGGCAGTTCCTAAGCTTCTATCTTTTCTAGTTTTCCTCTCCCCTTCTCTCTAGGTCCTTTCTTCAGCCAAGGAAGGTCTGACGTTTTTTACTTTGTGAAACAGTTCTTACATATCATTTATTCTACTCTATGGCTTATAGTAGAACTCCAAGCTCAGTTTGTCCAAATTATGGGTTGTTGTTTTTTTTTTATATTTAAAGGGGAGATTTTCCATTTAGAAAATGCTTTTCTCTCTCAGGTATCTGGCTCTAGAGATTTAAAGCCAGGTTTTTAGACTACTGTGTCTGAAACAGTTTTCAAGACCAGTTTTGAAAATCAAAAAGCTCAACACCAGGTCTTTCTTTCTCTTTACTTTCTATGATTCTGCTTCACCCCAAGTAAAGATCGCTTCTGGCTTGCGTTGGTAAGGAATATTCATAAGCAAGTGCAAAAGAAAAAAAAATCACATTACTATATTTCAAAATATTATCTCACTTCATACACCTAATGAGGCAATAAAACATCTAGAAGAGTCATGGCGGGGTAGGAATATGTAGGGAAGTTTTCATGGTGCAGATGAGTCTTCAGTAAGGTCTCAGCTTTTACCATTTCATTTCCATGATGAAAAACAAGTAAAGTCATAGTCTAAGCCACGATCTATTGTTTTGTGTTCACACCTTAATGGACTATTCTTTGTACCTGAGGATCTAAAGTGCACTCTGGGTCTAAATTAAGGGTTGCATCTTTATTTTTTACTTGTTTGTTTGTGGGAGAGTAACACCATTCCATACAGCTGGTGCATTCAGCATTTGTATATGAATTAGAAATAGTCATCTCTTCTTCTAGGGCTTCTTCTGTGTGGCCATGGTCTTAACACGGGGCATGGTGAGTGGATTCTCCCTTCATCCTGCTCAGCAGGGACCAACTAAGGGCACCTGGCATGATTTTTTTCCCTAGAATTCGAATCTAAATATTTATTTAGAAATAAATATTGTTCTCAACTACAACCAGAGAAAAAAATAAAGTAAAATCCCTTCAATGTAAATATCATCAGTTGCAATTTGCATGTTCTTTTGAGATTGGAGTTGGATGAAATTTCTGTTTCCTCTAACTTATGCAGTGAGAGGGAATATTTAATAGAAAATTTCTTTTCTTGGTATTTTGGGAAAAGCACCCTAATCTAGTTAAACAACAACAACAACACACGCACACACACCACAGAAGAAAAATGAGTTTATATCCATTCATGCTCCAGGAACTACTAGGAAACTTGGCAAAAACAGTCTCACTCAGCTGAGAATTGTTTAAAAAAATTATTTGCTTGTCATTGAATCAAGGTATTTGGATTACCTAGCATCTGAGCTTTGTAGCTAATTCAAATTTAAATATGTTTAGAACATTGAAGATTTGGAAGTGTTGTGTAATGATTCCTCACGGTTTGTAATTTCATAAGATCTCAGAATCCTGTACTCTGACCTCCATAATCAGTTCAATAAGCCAAGGCAGTTTTGTTTTGTTTTGTTTTGTTTGCGGTACGCGGGCCTCTCACTGTTGTGGCCTCTCCCGTTGCGGGGCACGGGCTCCGGACGCGCAGGCTCAGCGGCCATTGCTCACGGGCCTAGCCGCTCCGCGGCATGTGGGATCCTCCCGTACCGGACCGGGGCACGAACCCGTGTCCCCTGCATCGGCAGGCGAACTCTCAACCACTGCGCCACCAGGGAAGCCCCAAGGCAGTTTTACATTAGTACGCAAATTGGTAAATTAGCTTGTAGCTAAATACCATAAATTTTATGATCATTTTTTACTCATAGGAAAGCCTTTTTTTCACCCAACTTCCTTTTCACAGCTGGAAGCCAAGGAGAGCAACATTTTGAGCCCTTGGCCCTCAAATCCATTTTATTTGACTGCAGTAAATGCCCATCTATTGGTTAAATAAGGTTTAATATTAAGATCTTTCAGGAGTCTTAAATCATTCCCTCAAGCAAGATTAAGCTCTTCCTATTTATTGTTCGTATGGAAGTATACCTAGTAGAGTACGTATGCATATTCTGGGTCTGTAGTTTCTAACTGTGCTCACAGAAGCTTTAGGGAAGTTTCTTAAAGTGTGGATCAAGTACCTCCGAAAATGTTTGTGGTTTATTGATATTTAAATATGTAAGCATTTAAAAGCAGATTCTGACACTTGAACCAGAATCTTGGGAATAGAGCTGGGGCTCTGTATTTTTAGTGTAACTCCTAGGTGGTTCTAGAACCTCATTCTTAGGGGCCCTCCATAACAGAAAGTGGGGAGGGTATTGCTAATAGACAGAGGGTGGCTTTCTTATCAACTAATTCCAGTTTTGATCAGAACAGACTCATTTTCCTCTAAATCCAGTGACTAATTAAAAAAAAACAGTACAAAATATTTCAGGAAAAAACAATAAACAATATTCTAAGATGATTTTTCTTAAAAATAAAATTTGTGTGTTATAAAGTAACATATAATTGAGAAATCATTTGGGAGAAAACTCCACCCTGTGTTAATCTAAAAGGCATGTGGGCTTCTCTGGTGGCGCAGTGGTTGAGAACCCGCCTGCCAGTGCAGGGGACACGGATTCAAGCCCTGGTCTGGGAAGATCCCACATGCGGCGGAGCAACTAGGCCCGTGCGCCACAACTACTGAGCCTGCGCTCTAGAGCCTGCGAGCCACAACTACTGAGCCCGTGTGCCACAACTACTGAAGCCAACGCGCCTAGGGCCCGTGCTCCGCAACAAGAGAAGCCACCGCAACGAGAAGCCCGTGCACCGCAACGAAGAGTAGGCCCTGCTCGCCACAACTAGGGAAAGCCTGCGCGCAGCAATGAAGACCCAACACAGCCAAAAATAAATAGATAAATACATTAAAAATAAATAAATAAAAGATATGTAACTCAAGACACCCTCTATGCTGCCTCTTTGATTGTAAAACACCCAGCCATTTCTTTCAAATCTTTTTGCCTATGTGTTCTCTTCTCTACCTCTAAAAAATGATCTCAGTCTTTCTTTTGGATCAAAACCAAGCATACCAATTTTATTATCATCTGGAAAAAACAGATACTTTTAAATATTTTGCATTTTTAGGTTTGCTTACAGATTTTTGAGAAACTATTTGAACATGAGCCATCTCATTCAAAATGCAGACTAGATAGAACACAATTTTGTGCTGCTTGCTTATGAAGTAGAAGTACTTTTTCTTAGATTTTTCTTTTCATTTCACAACACTGATCATTGTCTTTCAGGTGGAAATGAGTTATAGTCCCCACTGCTGCACATGCACCTACATTCCTATCTACATTATGCATTTGTACAGGCTTGACATCATTATAAACTAAAAGCCACATAAATAATGCAAGTTGTTTCTGTGACATAACTGTGCATATCATAATGTATCTAAGTGCTAGATATAAATGTGGATAAAGCTTCAGTAAAACTGAAAATATTTTAATGTTTTCTGCTCTGCAACAGTAACAATTTTCAAAGCTTTAGTCTCAGACATTAAATGCCAGAATTACTGCTTTCTCAGAGCCTTCTCTGGTAAGCCAACTTTTAATAGGCCAATTTAGATGCCTTAACACTCTCCCAATATAATTTCTAAAAGATCCAGTTTTATAATGGTTAAATACCAGGCTTTAGAAACAGTTTTGCTAAAATAAAAATAAAAATACAAACAGGCAAAATAAAAATTAACCGTAGTAATTTTCTCTTAAGTGTTTTAATACTGGTGGGAAATAGCGTTTCCGGCAGTGTTTTCACAGGACTGAATATAAAGCATAATTGCACCTCTAAAACACAGGAAAAATTGCTTTTATTTTAGACTGACCTTGAGTTAAGCACCTATTCTTTATTTTTGCATACATATCAGTAATTTGTTTTAAATCACTTTAATTTTATTTCAGTGTATTTTAGCTTGATAATAATTTTAAAAATTAACTACAATGACTTGAAGACATGGAATTTAAGAGAAATCTATGCTGAAAATACTTGTAAACCGTACCTAAAATAATATATATACAGAGGTTAGGTAATATATATTTGCTGTACATGGTAAGGTTTTAAGAATACATTCATAATACAGTGTATGATATATGTTATGTTACCAAAGATCACTGTTTAATAATAAAATAATAACTTTTATATCATGGTTACAATTGCATTCAGAAATTAAAAATTCTTTTTCATTATATAATTTTTTTTTTTTTTTTTTTTGCGGTACGCAGGCCTCTCACTGTTGTGGCCTCTCCCGTTGCAGAGCACAGGCTCCGGACGCGCAGGCTCAGCAGCCATGGCTCACGGGCCCAGCCGCTCCGCGTCATATGGTATCTTCCCGGACCGGGGCACGAACCCGTGTCCCCTGCATCTGCAGGCGGACTCCCAACCACTGCGCTACCAGGGAAGCCCTCATTATATAATTTTTGAATGTGCCTTCCCTTTAACCACGTTAAGATGAAGTAAATTTATTTGCATTCCAACTCCTGCACAAAATTGTTATAGTTATACAAAATGTGGAGGAAAAAATATGTTTTCTCAACTAAGTAAAGATAAATTAGATTTAATTCTTATATTAAGACAAGGACTTGAAAGTATGAACATACTATATCACATATGAACCATTTATGTATATATATATGATATATATATGTGATATATATATATCACATATGAACCAACATCAATATGATCTAATGACATTTGTATATGCAGATACACCAAATACTCAGATCCTTATGGTCTGGTGGAGAAGTAGCCTTGACTAGGCGCACAATTAATTCTTACATTAGTCATGTATTTCCTGAGCATCTGGTCTGTGAGAATAGTAAGCTTAATCAGACATGAAACCAGCATACACATGAATAGATGTGTAATGCCCAGCAGAAAGAGAGGCCCACGGTGGACGCTCAGGTCTGTGGGTCTATCTTGGTTGTGTCTCTGTATTGAATAATACCTGAAAAGACTCTCCAACTGAATTTTAGTGGCTAATATAAATGAACTAAAATAATACTATGGGTAAAGACCATTTACTTATTATTCTAAGAATTTGACATTTTTATTGTTACAAAGATACTTTTTTTCCACAAATGAAGAAATGTATTTTTACTGTAGGAAAATATTTAAATATAGATAAGAAAGGGAAGTAATGTTAACAACTATAATCTTGCCACTATGATAAAAGCGCTATGCATATATACATATATATTTAGCAAAAAAAGGTTCTATCAACCACATTTTTAATATGCTTTTAATTTTATTTACAATCTATAAGCAATTATTTACCAATACTTTTTTTTTTAATGGGGCAGTAGTTTTCCATTAACAGGATGTACCATAATTCACTAATTTAATTCCTCACTCTTTGATTTCTGAGTTCCTTTTGATTATACACAGATTTAATCAATCTGCACTGAACACTGTACGGCTTTACACACATTGTAGATTATATCCTGAGAGAACAGAGTAGAATTTTTATATTTGTTGTTATTTATACGTTAAAACATTTGATTTATATTTTGTGTTACTTTGCAAAATGTACCATTTTTGAAAGCAGTGCATGATGGTGTCTATTTTTCTGTATGCTTGCCAAATACTTGAATGTTTAATTTTTTTTGTATTTTCCCATTTAATAGGTTAAAGTAGCAGCTAATTGTATTTTTTCATTTCTTTAATACAAAGAGAGGGTAACCTCTTTTTTTTCTTTGTACCTTGTCCAAGTTTATTTCTGTGGGTGTGTTTCCTGTTTGTGCTCTTTCCTTGGTTTTCAGTTTGCAGTGCTTGTTTTTTTCTTACTGATTTATAAGATCTTTTAAAACAATGAGGTGATTTTTTTATCTGTTACGAATGTTGTAGAGATTTTCCCCAATTTTTTATTGTGCTTTTGTTACTGTTTATCATATTTTTGACATCTTAAAATTCTTAGGATGTACATAGTTATGTCTCCCAACTGTGTGAAGGGGTTTTGTTGACATGAACTAGAGAGAAACAGTATTTCTATAAAGTAAAGACCTTGTATGTCTTTCCTGGACCACAAGCTCAGGAGGGCAGAGGTAATGCCATTTTGCTTATCATTGATGATGAGTGATTGCCTCTTTAGGGTACCAGAGAAGAATTTTCTGCTATGTTGTAACACATTCCACCCACAATACACTATGAATTACTATCAAGCATAAGGGGAAGAGGATGGTTCTCTAAAAGGGAATAGAAAAATTCTCAAAAATAAAGGAAAAAATGCAAACAAGTTATCACTCTAGAGAAAGTAACAGTAACTTGCTTCTGATGTCGGCATCATATCTTTGATGGCAGTGGAAAGCAGTGTGAAAAAGTATTATGTGCAGAATATGTCTAGAAAATAACATTATAAATCCCCCAAGCAACGTCATTATATTAAGGTTTAAGGGCACTGAGTATTGATATCAAAATTAACTCAAATGAGAACCGTGACCAGAAGTTGATGGTGGTAGTGGAGAGCATATTTTGCTGTGATCAAGATGCCAGGAAGGAAATAGTATCATTTAAACTTCAGAATGTTTGTTAAGAAAACTGTATTTGCAAGTGGAGGATACAAGTGGTTGAGATGTAATGAGAGAACGTTTTTCTGTTTAGAGTTGTAATTTATTTCAGTAATATTCTTCATGGCTATTGTTACTTTCCAAATACTTAACATTAATTCCATCAATTGAGTTTTCTGCGTATATCCATCTGGGTTTATTTTCCTTTTTCTACTAGGTTGTAAGTCTCATTAGAATCCAGTCATCTTAGTATTTTCCCTTTTCCTAAATACAAGCAATAAGTAAAGTGCTTTTGTGCTTGCTTTGACAGCACATATACTAAAAAAAAAGTAAAGTGTTTTGAAGATGCTTCTTTTGAGTTTATAAAATGGCTTCCTGTTTAGCTAAATTCATCTCTTACTGTAATCTGTATTTGAACTTCTTAGGTAATTTTATTCTAAAGGAAACATTTCTTCACCTGAGCCTGCTTGATTTAGTTCTACTTTCAATTTGACATTTTGAACTTTATTGTAAACATAATTAACTTAGTTTAATGTTTTCAATCACAAAGGATTACCATAAAAGTGGATTTTTAAATTTCTGTCTATTTAAAAGAAATTTACTGGATTGAATTTAAACTTTAAGTTTTGAGATATTAAAATAAATGGGACAAGAGTTACCAAGGTCTACATAAGGCTTTAGAATTAAAAAATTTATTTTTTTATTGTCTCTATTGTCTCCTACATTTGTTGTGTGTTCATTCAATAGACACAGAGATACAAGTAAGGGAAGGCAGTGCATTTTCTTTATGGTGTGAAGGTTTTTGCTTAAATGTGATGCCTGTGTGTGCATATTGAAAAAGATATTTATTTGCAAGGTGCTATGACTTTAAGGTAGCCACTCAAATATCTCTGACATTAAGAACATCAATTGTTCCTGAGAGTTTATACGATACTTAAATTCTACCGTAAACTATGAGCAAAGGTAGTTTTTATTTAGTAATCCTATCTGGCACAGACTTCCTCCAAAGAATTATTTACATTGAGGTTACAAAGTCTATCTTTTAGAAATTGCAGACATAATGAAATTCAAGACATAGTTCCTTAATCTCATGGTTTGAGTAAAACTCAGTAAATTTGCCGTTTGGAACTAATTTTCTTCAAGTTCTTCGTAACATTACTATCCAAGAAGTGTAGTTTTGCCTGAGTTATCAGGTGGAGCAGATCAACTAAAAATAGTTTATTAAAAATAGTTTACAAAAATGTTTGTTTTATTTTTGTTCTGTACTAATGGCCAAATAACCAAAAGATGAAAGGTTGAGATATGACATAAGAATATATAATAACTATTATCTTTTCATGCCCAAATAAATGAATATCTCTTCATAGATTGACTCCACAGTGCTTATTTTAAAAGTATCTACAAAAATACTTTAAATATATTTATTAAAAAACATGCATAGTTTTATACATAATAGGTACTAATGCCAATATGCTCACCAATTCGTCGATAATGTATTGACTAATGGAAGGATGTTCTATGAGTTCAATTATATCTTCTTTAAATCATTTTTTCTCTGGAAACTTCAGGTGATTTATTTATGATTAATAAACTTTAAATTGAATTAAAAATTATATCTAATTTATACTTAAAATCTACCTTTGATTTGCCTATTTCAAAGAATAATACCCAAACAGTTAAGTGGAGGCTGTTAATGAAAAGGGGAAAATGCCAAGTTTATAAATTTATAAATTCTGATATTTAATAGGCCTGTGTTCCCCAGCATGTCCTCTTTGACTACACAAAGGCTAATACAAACTGACAAATGAGCAGTGGTAGCTTTCATATAGTGAAGCATCTTAGAAATGAAAGCAGTACTAATTGAGTGTTTATTATGTGATGGGCATTAGGTGGATGCCTTTCATACATAATCCACATTAAGTCCTCCCAGTGAACTTTGCAGGCTTGTATAATTATCCCTGTTTTACATGTCAGCAAGCCAAGGTTTAAAGATGTTAAACAGCTTGCCTTTGTGCACACTATTTAGTAAGCTTGGGAGCTGGAACCTTTGAATCCAAATCACAGATGCTCAAATCTGTGCTCTTAAACACTATCCCACATCTTGGGAATATCTCCTGCTTAAAAACCAAACATTTTTAAGATTTCTGACTTGATTTTTTTTAAACATCTTTATTGGAATATAATTGCTTTACAATGTTGTATTAGTTTCTGCTGTATAACAAAGTGAATATATGTATACCTATATCCCCATATCCCCTCCCTCTTGCACCTCCCTCCCACCCTCCCTATCCCACCCCTCTAGGTGGTTCTGACCTGATTTGATTGCAGTTTTATGCCACAGGAGATGGAGAAACAGAAAACTGGAACTCTATAAATAATTCTGAAGAAAAAGGAAGGGAAGATAGGTGAAGTGTTAGTGGTGGTAACCTGGAGAGAAAACAATAATAAGAAATGTCCAGTGCCCAAATCCATTCTTGCCTCCTTTTATTCTTACTGTACAAAACACAAATTTTGTTGGTGTAAGGCAATCTTATTCTGCTTTGCTGGGGATTGTTTTAGTCCAGAGGTTCTCAAGCACGCATCAGAATCACCTGGAGAGCTTATTAAAACACAGGAATCTTGGGCTCACTCCAGAATCTCTGATTAAGTAGGTCTGAGGTCGACCCTAATATTACATTTTTAAGTTCCCAGGTGACGCTGGTGCTGCTGGTCTGGCAGCCACACTTTGAAGACCCATTTCTTTAGTCGAGCTCTGGTTCTCAAGATTGGCAGCACATTGGACTTACCTGGAGACACTGTTAAATATACTAGTAACCCAAAACATAACCTCCGGGGATTATTTTTTTTTGCCCTGGTACTCATACATGAATGGCTCCAAAAATGCGTTTCGAACTTTGCTTATTTTTTTACCTTATCAACTTTCTGTCATATTGAGAAAGGTAGACTGTCAAGAGTGTGTGTATGTTCCCTGTGACTGTAAGAAATCATTGATGCCAAAGGCTAATACAATCACGTTGGCTTCGCATTTTCTTGAGGCTCTGAATTATTTTACTGTTTATACTTCCCTGTTCATATTGACTCACAGAAAGAATGAAACTTTTAATCTAATATTAGTGATTCTATAAAACTTACAGAATGCATTTTGTGATCCAGTTTTACATGTGGCTCCATTTAGTGTCTGAATCCTTATTTTCTTTTGTTCTTACCTCATATGTATATATGAGGTAAGAACAAAATATATATATTTGTGTATGTGTATCTTTTAGTTTATGATGTTATACCATATCACGTATTTTTGTAAATAGCAGTACATTTTGAGAACAAGGTGAGAGTTAGCAATAATAATAAAAATTAAGTTAAGGAAGTGTAAGTAATATTAATGATCTCACTAAAATGCACTAGTTCTGTGAACTTTTTTTTTTTTTTTTTTTTTGCGGTACGCGGGCCTCTCACTGTTGTGGCCTCTCCCGTTGCGGAGCACAGGCTCCGGGCGCACAGGCTCAGCGGCCATGGCTCACGGGCCCAGCCGCTCCGCGGCATGTGAGATCTTCCCCGACCGGGGCACGAACCTGTGTCCCCTGCATCGGCAGGCGGACTCTCAACCACTGCGCCACCAGGGAAGCCCTGAACTTTGTTTTAATTGGAATAATTCATTATTGACATAACTATTTTCATTTTTATAAAGTAATTCCATTTTCCTCATTATTATTATTCAGCATAAAATAATTAGAAAGAGTTCTTAAAATTCTATAATCATAAGATTAAAAGAACAAGTATATATACATGATGTTTTCCATAGACAACTAAAAATATTTAGATATTTCATTTGTGGCCTAACACTACAAATAATACATTCTGGGATAATGTTTGGGTCAGATTCCAGATTTTAAAAACTGTATCATCATTGTTTTTTTTTCAGATTTGTCTCTATATATCTAGTCAAATTTTTATGACTGTAATGACATCATACACAGCTTCATAAATGTGTAAACTATATTCATAACATCATTTATATTCCCTAAGAGGTGTTACTTCTGAAGACACATTATAATGCAATTTAAGAGATATTTTTGCATACCAGTTATGAGAAATACTTTATGCAAGTAATAGAAGGAGATGCAAGGATTTTAAAATCTAGGAGATAAGAGAAATTTTAAAAATTAAATATCATTTAAAACAGAATACAAGGATCATAAAGAAGGTACAGTGTTATTTGGGTGCAGAGGATGGAGGGTTGATAGTACACAAAGAAAAAAAAGTGTTACAAGAAGTAATTTTTGAGCTGGCTTTAAAGAGCTGCACAGAAATTCACCAGGAAAAGATAAAGTAGCAGTTATACCCATCCCGGAGCTGTAATAAATGTCAGTTTTCTCTTTGTCATTAACTTTTGTCAATTTGATTAATATGTGTCTTCATGTGTTCCTCCTTCGGTTTATCCTGCCTGGGACTCTCTGCGCTTCCTGGATTTGAGTGAGTGTTTCCTTTCCCATGTAGGGAAGTTTTCAGTTTCTTATCTCCTCAAATATTTTCTCAGACCCTTTTTCTCTCTCTCATCCTTCTGGGACCTCTATAATGTGAATGTCAGTGAGTTTAATGTTGTTCCAGAGGTTTCTTAGACTGTTCTCATTTCTTTTTTCTTTTTTTTTACATCTTTATTGGAGTATAATTGCTTTACAATGGTGTGTTAGTTTCTGCTTTATAACAAAGTGAATCAGTTAGACATATACATATATCCCCATATCTCTTCCCTCTTGTGTCTCCCTCCCTCCCACCCTTCCTATTCCACCCCTCTAGGTGGTCACAAAGCACCGAGCTGATCTCCCTGTGCTATGCGGCTGCTTCCCACTAGCTATCTATTTTACGTTTGGTAGTGTATATATGACCATGCCACTCTCTCACTTTGTCACAGCTTACCCTTCCCCCTCCCCATATCCTCAAGTCCATTCTCTAGTAGGTCTGTGTCTTTATTCCCGTCTTACCCCTAGGTTCTTCATGACATTTTTTTTTCTTAGATTCCATATATATGTGTTAGCATACAGTATTTGTCTTTCTCTTTCTGACTTACTTCACTCTGTATGACAGACTCTAGGTCCATCCACCTCACTACAAATAACTCAATTTCGTTTCTTTTTATGGCTGAGTAATATTCCATCGTGTATATGTGCCACATTTTCTTTATCCATTCATCTGTCGATGGACACTTAGGTTGCTTCCATCTCCTGGCTATTGTAAATAGAGCTGCAATGAACATTTTGGGACATGACTCTTTTTGAATTATGGTTTTCTCAGGGTATATACCCAGTAGTGGGATTGCTGGGCCATATGGTAGTTCTATTTGTAGTTTTTTAAGGAACCTCCATACTGTTCTCCATTGTGGCTGTACCAATTCACATTCCCACCAGCAGTGCAAAAGTGTTCCCTTTTCTCCACACCCTCTCCAGCATTTATTGTTTCTAGATTTTTTGATGGTGGCCATTCTGACTGGTGTGAGATGATATCTCATTGTAGTTTTGATTTGCATTTCTCTAATGATTAATGATGTTGAGCATTCTTTCATGTGTTTGTTGGCAATCTGTATATCTTCTTTGGTGAAATGTCTGTTTAGGTCTTCTGCCCATTTTTGGATTGGGTTGTTTGTTTTTTTGTTATTGAGGTGCATGAGCTACAGTAATCGAGACAGTATGGTACTGGCACAAAAACAGAAATATAGATCAGTGGAACAGGATAGAAAGCCTAGAGGTAAACCCATGCACGTATGGTCACCTTTTCTTTGATAAAGGAGGCAGGAATGTACAGTGGAGAAAGGGCAGCCTCTTCGATAAGTAGTGCTGGGAAAACTGGACAGCTACATGTAAAAGTATGAGATTAGAACACTCCCTAACACCATACACAAAAATAAGCTCAAAATGGATTAAAGACCTAAATGTAAGGCCAGAAACTATCAAATTCTTAGAGGAAAACATAGGCAGAACACTCTGACATAATTCACAGCAAGATCCTTTTTGACCCACCTCCTAGAGAAATGGAAATAAAAACAAAAATAAACAAATCAGACCTAATGAAACTTAAAAGCTTTTGCACAGCAAGGGAAACCATAAACAAGACCAAAAGACAGTCCTCAGAATGGGAGAAAATATTTGCAGATGAAGCAACTGACAAGGGATTAATCTCCAAAATTTACAAGCAGCTCATGTCCTCATTTCTTTACATTTTCCTTTCTTTATTCTGTTCTGCAGCAGTGATTTCCACCGTCTGTCTTCCAGCTCACTTGTTCTTTATTCTGACTCATTTATTCTGCTGTTGATTCCTTCTAGTGTATTTTTCTTTTCAGTTATTGTATTGTTCATCTCTGTTATTTGAAGCTTTTATCCCTTTATTAAACATTTTTTGTATCCTCTCGGTCTGAGCCCCCATTCAGTTTTCGAGATCTTGGATCATCTTTACTATCATTACTCTGAATTCTTTTTCAGGTAGGCTGCCCACCTCCTCTTCACTTTGTGTCTCCCTGCCACAACCATGATGAGGCAGAGAGGGAAGCGGATGGGGTTGTGGGAATAAATACCCTGAATGCTCTTTCCTTCCACCCTACAGTCTTCTGCCGGTGTCTTACACCAGCCAATTCTAATTGGAAGTTAGAAGCTAATGGAACCTGGGTGATTCATTCTATAGCAGTCTTCAGAGTTGGGGCTGTTCTGCAATAGTAGAGTGATAAAACAGACAGTTAATGAAGGGAAAGGTGTGCTTGGATTTGCTTTTCTAAAGTTATTGGTAACAGTGACTGACTGGGGTAGCATGTCACTTTGTGTTTGGTAGCTATTCCATTGTTGAAATACTCTAAGTGATGAGTAAGGCGTGAAATTAGGAAGGACAAAAAAGAGGAATGGCTATATAATTTGATGTAATACATGTATCACATGAATGCAGTACAGCTGGATTAATTGGAAATGTAAGGCAAAAAACAAAGAGCTGCTAGCGAGCACTGTTAGTTTTTAACTTGGAAGCCAGGGTTGGCAGAAGCCCAACCCAAGGTTGGACTTTCTGTGGGAACAGAAAAAGATACCTGATTTTGTTTTTGAGTTCTTTAGCAAATATCCAAGTCGATGTTCTTCATCGCCTTAGCTTGGTATTGTAATTTTTTTTTGTTTCCAACTTTATTGAGATAAAACTGACATATAACATTGTGTAAGCTTAGGTTGTACAATGTAATGATTCTACATATGTATACATATTGCAAAATGATTACCAGAGTAAGGTTAGTTAATACATCCATCATTAAGATGTTTTCTTGTCTGACTCAGGCTCCTTATTTTGGTCTCATCATCAACAGCCCACTCTCCCGTTCATCCAGCAAATCTATTTATTCTCTAAATGTGACTCTCTGTCATGCCATGGTACTTTCATTCGACAATCTCCTAACCATCTTTTCAATCTTAGTTGAAAGTCAGGTTTTCTGGGAAACTTTCACTGATCCCTCTCTCCAGTCAAATCCAAATAGTTCTTCTTTGGGCATTAGCTGTAGTACAGCACGTGTCCCAGAATACCACCAATGTTAATTTACTTGTCTAACTCCTTCATGATACTGTAACTATCTCAAGGAAAAGGGTGCTGACAATTTGACTGTTTTATAACACCTACCATAGTGCTGGTCTCATACCAAGTGACTGTGAGAAAAGAGGAGTGATGAAAAGATAAGACAACACAGTTGAAACATTTAATATTTGGACCAATGTAGGAGTCCTTAAAAGATAAAGTGAAGCTGAAAGCAAAACCAGAGGAGATTGGTGGCAATAATAAAATTTTGAGGATAAAATTAGTTCTCTTTTCTAAGCTGCTATAGATAGAATTATAGTGCTTTTATGGATTATTTCCTGATCTGTTATGTTTTTAACTCATATGCATGGATATATTACTTTTATTAACTTTGGATGCATTTTACATGGGATGTATGCAGTTTCTTGTAAAAGAGAAGAAAGACACAGAAAAATATCTTGACCTAGAATTTCTTTGGGGAAATCACTAAGTTTAAAATAAAATTTTCTCATATTCTCTTTAAAGTGGGATCTAAATTTCCTGCCAGGGATTAGTTTTCAGTCTCTTTTAAGTTAAATACAAAGTTTTCTAACCAAACACAGTTATACTGTTGGTTAGGATGTCATGAACTCAAAATAGTATTCTGGGAAAGCTTTTAGTGAGTTAATTAGAAAACGTAGGTTTTAAAAATTAAATGATTTTTATTTTATTTACTATTAAATTATTTTTTAATTTAAATATTAAATTCAGTAATTCAGCTTTTATCAACAAAATTTCTGAAACATAAATATGGACACCCAGTAGTTCTAATCAATAGAATTGGTGTATTTCAAAGTCCGGTGTAAAATGAAAGGACATGAGAGGCTTTTTATAGAGTGGAAAAATCTGCTCCAGAATTATCCTGGACTAGACCCATTCACTATTCATGTTCCATTCAAAAAAGATTTCCCTCTTAACAGCACTTAACTGTCATAGCTTGTACCATTTCTGTTTCATTACTAGCATTGCCTTAGTATAGATTCCAGTTGTGATATTCTGTATTCACGTTATTAGAAAAACAGAATCAGCCACAGAACACTGTGGTAGTGTTTGTTTACTTTTTCAAATGCTTCTAACATGATCTCCATCTTTTATATATTCAGAATTTAGATTGCCCTTTCCATCACAGACCAGTGATACTACAAATAACTGATAACAGCAGTTGCTGATGAGCAATGCTGTAGAATAATGTAAAGGTCAAAGAATGATAATTCATGATCATCCTTAACAAAGTATACAGGTGTTAAAATACTGATGTTGAACTCTGGTGGCAGCTCACAGAGAAGAAATGGCACAACATGAATCCCCTTTGATAAATGTGATTGTGAGGAGGTTAAGAACCAGAATCAAATCATCTGCTCTCTCTACAGATGCACAAATCTGAGGGTCAGCTTTCTATGTGTAACACAGGAGAGCAGGTAGTTTCAGACATCATAGCTGCTTCTTACTCATGCTTTATTACTAATTTAATCTGTAGTACAGTGTGGCGTTTTAGAAAACAATGGTGCAAAGGGTGAAGTGTTTACTCTCAAGGCATCATAGGTTTAATCATCTTGAAAAATATTCAAATACAGAAATCATTTAAATTTTGAGCATAGGACAGCTCACTTTTTTTCAGACCCTGGTAATGTTGAAGGAGTCAGAATATGACTGGAAACCCTGACTCATTTGCATACTTGTGATTTTCATTTACATCTGACAAGCCTATTACCTGTTAACGTAGACTGCTTGTACATAGATTTTATCCCCTTGGCATTAGCAGGCTTATACTGATTTTAGATTATGGAATAAGCCAAACTGCTTTTCAAAGGAAGATTTTCCAAGCAGTTGTTATCTCTCCATTACAGATATTACTTTTTTGAGACAGAGTGCTATACGTCTGCTTACTCTCATTTCTCCTTTGACTTTCAATTCCTATATTCCTACAGCTAAATTAACTAGCCAATAGATAAGAAAGGAAGCTGGAATATAGCTGGGCTTCTCAATCTTTTTCATGACATGGAACCTATAGAAAATGATAATACTGGTAACATCCACTGGGTAAATTAGAGATTTGAGGGCATACTTATATATATGATACTTAAGATAAAAAGTCTTTATGTTTTCTTTATATAATTATGGTAAGAGGAATAAAGCAAAGTATTGGAAGATATTAAATATTGGATTTGAATAGAGCTAATGCTTTTTCTCTCCTGAAAGGTGATAAGATCTTTAATTTGCTTCCTAATAAAATAAATCTTTAAAAATTTTTTATTATGATAAAATATACGTAACATAAAATTTTACATAACAAGCATTTCTTTCTCCACATTCTTGACAACATTTATTTTTTGTTTTGTTTTACGATAGCCAAGATAATGGGTGTGAAGTCATATCACATTGCGGTTTTGATTTGCATCTCCCTAATGCTAGTGACATTGACCATCTTCCTATGTGCTTATTGGCAATTTGCATATCTGTTAAATTCTTTTGCTCACTTTGAATTGGGTTTTTTGTTGTTGAGTTGTAGGAGTTCTTATATATTCTGGATATTAATCTCTTATCAGACTATGATTTGCAAATATTTTCTCAGATTCTGTGTGTTGACTTTTCACTCTGTTGATAGTGTTCGTTGATGCACAAAATCTTTAATTTCGATGTAGTTCAATTTATCTATTTTTTCTTTTGTTGCCTTTGCTTTTGGGGTCATATCCAAGAAATAGCTGCCAAATTCAATGTCATGAGGCTTTTCCCCTAGGCTTTGTTCTGAGAGTTTTATAGCTCTTATGTTTAGGGTTGTGATTTAGTCTGAGTTAATATTTGTGTATGATATAAGGTAAAGGTCCAACTTCATTATTTTGCATATGCGTATCTTACTGTCCTTTTGCCTGCTGTTTGTGTTCATCTTTGATAAAGGGGTCTTGAAGTCTCTAACAACGATAGTGGATTCATTTATTTCTGTTTGCAGTTTTATTCGTTTTTGCCTCACTTTGGCACTCTGTTGTTAGGCTCAGATATGTTGAGGATTGTTATGTCTTCTTAAACTGTTGAACTTTTTGTCATTATGTAATACCTTCTTTATCCCTGATAACTTTCTTTACTTTGAAGTCTCTTTTGTCTGGAGCAAATAGAGTTTTCATTCACAATTACATGTGAGTAAATTCTTGCATAAATATGAGTCATTTCTTATAACTATGATGCGTTTTTTAATTTTAAAATTATTTTAAAATTCTCAAAAATTTAAATTATTCTAACTTGTTTCGAAAGCTAGGTCAAAAAATTTTATTAAAAGGTGTTTAGTGATTCTCAAACACAAGTCATCAGTATTTTTTATTTACTCAGCTGAGAAATACTTATTGAGTACTTACCATGTGCCAGACTGTTTTTGGTGTTGTTCAAATACATTAGGGATGCATGAGTTAAAAAAAAAAAAAGAATATAATGGCTACAGTTCTTGTCTACAGAACTCCTGAAGGACTATTTACATCAAACTGTGTGTGTGTGTGTTTGTGTGTTGTGTGTGTGTGTGTGTTTAAATGGAACCCTTGAGTTGTGCCCTGTGTTTCTCAAATACACTCGACTAAGAATTTCAATCCATAATTCTCCCAACCATTTTCTCCTCCTCCCCCTCCTCCCCCTCCTCCTCCTCCTCTTTCTTCTTCTTCTTCCTCTTCTTCCTCTTCCTCTTCTTCCTCTTCCTCCTCCTCTTCTTCTTCTTCTTCTCCTTCTCCTTCTAATTCTTCTTCTCCTTGTTCTCCTTCCCCTTCTTCTCCTTCTCCTCTCTTCCTCTCTTTCTTCTTCCTCATTTCTCCTTCCTTCCTCCTCCTGCTCTTCTTCTTCTCCTTCTACTATTAGAACATAGGAGCTGTTTTCTACACACTACGTAATGGAAAACGAGGTATTGTAATAACAAATGTCAAAAAATTCTTTAATCTTATAGTTATTTTCCCCACAGTGTTTATTTTAGGAAGGATAATAAAGCTTGAATAGCTGTTTTTCTATTCCTTTTGGATTAGCGTCTTGATTTAACAACTTGGAATTGTAAATACTCTTAACTGTTAGTGTCAGTGGTTTTGAGCAGTGGGTCTCAAAATTTAGCATGCAGCAGAATAAGCTGAAACAATTTTTTTTTGGGGGGGGTATGCAGACCTCTCACTGCTGTGGCCTCTCCTGTTGCGGAGCACAGGCTCCGGACGCGCAGGCTCAGCGGCCATGGCTCACAGGCCCAGCCGCTCCGCGGCATGTGGGATCTTCCCGGACCGGGGCACGAACCCGCATCCACTGCATCAGCAGGCGGACTCTCAACCACTGCGCCACCAGGGAAGCCCCTGAAACAATTTTTAAACAGATTGCTGAGCCCTACTCCAGAGTCCTTGATTCAGTAGGTCTGAGATAGGGCCCAAGAATTGGCACTTTAAATAAGTTTCCAGGTGATGCTGATGCTGCTGGTCCAGACACCATCCTTAGAGGACAACTAGTTTAGAGTATAAAATATGGGGAGATGAATCTAACTCCAGTCCTGACTTCAATATTTACCAAGGGAATTACCATTGGCAAATTGTTTAATTTTAGATATCTCATGTATGAAATAGTAATGTATAATCCTACCTTCTTAGGTTTGTTGCGAGTATCAAATAATAAACTATTATTTAATACTCCTTAATTTAAAGACATACTAATTTAAAGACTGATTCTAAAAATTCCCATATTTTATACATTGTAGAAGCTAGTGTTTCTTTGACCTGAAATCTATTTAACAGAGAATATACATATTTTAGTGAGCCTTCTGAATTCCTGTTTTGGAATTAGATCATAAATAAATATAGCTACATGGTGTAACTTCTTAGAGTTTTAAATTTATCAGTTGGTTTTTTTAAAAAATGTGTTTCTTTTTGCCTCACAAGAGCTATTCTCCAGTGAATGTCGTACAATATTGAAACAAGAACCATGGGTGCTCCTAATTAAAGTAATTGACTGTAATACCTTTGTTATTGAATTTGAATTGGTGAAACAGGTGGTTATATAAAATTTCAACAAATGCTTTTTCTTCATTTTTGGTTTCATAAGACTAGGAAAGAGAAATCCAAAAGCTGCTAAAATTGTAAATCCTTTTTCAAAATTGAGATGCAAATTGTATGTGTAAAGGAGAATTTTGTTATAGAAAAGCAAGAAATATCTCCTGCTTATTTAGCAACATATTCAGGAAATATTTATTAAGCACCAATTGAGTTTAAGCCATTTTATAAGGTATTCTAGATACTTTAATAAATAAGTTAAAATATGTGTCTTGGTATATTTATGATCTAGTGGGGCATATAACTTCATATTCAGTGAATTAAAATCTAATATGAAAAATGCATCTGAAAAGTTATGTATAGGGCTTCCCTGGTGGCGCAGTGGTTGAGAGTCCGCCTTCTGATGCAGGGGACGTGGGTTCGTGCCCCGGTCTGGGAGGATCCCACATGCCGCGGAGCGGCTGGGCCCGTGAGCCATGGCCGCTGAGCCTGCTCGTCCGGAGCCTGTGCTCCGCAACGGGAGAGGCCACAACAATGAGAGGCCCGCGTACCGCAAAAAAATAATAATAATAAAATAAAATAAAAATAAAAAGTTATGTATAAAATGATATGGAATTCTTAAGTGAGGGGTGATTTTGAATCAGGGGATTTTGAGTGTAGGAATTTAAGAAGGCTTGGAAATGAGAGTGTACTTGAGATATGTTGTGGAAGGTAAATCCAAGTAGTATAGGGGAAAGACCAAGTGTAGAGGTTATATGTGTGCTCAGGAGAAAGACCAGTGTAAGGGAGACAGAGAAAATAAAGTACATGATGTATCCAAGTAACTGCATGAATCCATATGATGGGTATAGATCTCGGTGTCTGAGTAAAGTAATATATGAAAGATGAAGCTGGATATTAGTATAGAAAGTTATTTCTCAGATCCTGATGAATTGAGAGTTTTATCCATAGAATGGTGGTGAACAAATTATGGCCTGTGGGCCAATTCTGGTCTGATGCCTGTTTTTGTTAATATAGTTGTATTGGGAACATGGCTATAATCATTCATTTAAGCAGTCCATAGATGCTTTTATGCCACAAAGAGCTGATAATTGTAACAAAGACCGTATGGCCCACAAACCCTAAAATATTTACCGTATGGCCTTTACAGAAAAATATTCTCTGATCCCGGTTATATACCAATTCAGTATGAAAGACCACTCTGGATGATCTCAGAGAAGACAGCAGTGAGTGGTCCTGAAGGGAGATCTTAGTTTCCTGCCCAGGAATTGAACCTGGGTAGCCTGGTTGAAAACCACGAATCCTAGCCACTAGACCACCAGGGGCTAGGGGCTAGAAGCAAAGTGGCCCTAGCTCTTTCCGCCATTTGAAAGCAAGAATGTTTTAAGGAGGCAAAAACTGTAAAAACAGGTACAAAGTTTATTATTGGAGACACAGCATAACATGTGGGAGAGCACACAGACAAACAGTTTGTTTATTTAAGACAGCAGCAAGGCAGAAACACACATCCAGAGAGAAAGGGTATGGTGTCCTCTCTAAGAAGGAGAACAGTAAGTCAGAAGCAAAGCAGGGATACACACCTGGAGGGGACTGGGGGCATCCTGAATGAGGAGTGCCGTAAAGACGTGATTTAATTCACTTACACAGGACAGTCCTTCCAGGTCTTTGTTTACCTTTGGCCAATTTTCTCGTGTTTTTTTCACACCTGAATGTTTCCAGGACCGTCCCCAACATGCGTGCTCAACTTTTTGCTAAGATTGATCCCACCACAGAGGCCTGTGGGTGCATGTGCACACATATTATGGGGTGGTGCCCCCCTCCCTTTTTGTCCCCCAAGAAGCCTTCCTGCACCTGTGCAGAGGGAAGTCTTCCTTGACCTCAGGAGTGGGCACCTTATCTCTTTACTTCAGCGGAGCTCAGCTTCTGCCACTAGCTTTGTCCTTGGAGTTCCTGGGTGAGAACAAAGCTTCAATTTTATTCCACTTCACAAGCACCAGCTGTCTGGCCCGGGGGCCCATCTATCTCCCACCTCCTGTGGACTGTTAGTTACAAATACATAACCATATAAAAGAGCTTGCACCAGAATGCAAATTAATTCACTGCTTCAATTATCAAGAAAGTCTCACTATGAAAAAAAGTGTCAGCTGATCTGACAGTGTGTGTAATGAATTGATGTGTACTTTACTGTGGCTTCTTATTTACTTGCAATCCAGGAACATACAGTTTTGTTCAAGAATCTCACTTTGAGTCAGTAAAGGTGTGTTGAAGATTTCTAGCAGGATGGTAGGATCAGATGTGTATTATAAAGGACCAATAAGGTGAGATAGAAACTTTTTTGTTTGTCTCTTCTGCAACACTCCAGCAGAGTCTAGAGGGTGTGTGTGGAATTTTGGAGTCCGACAGAGCCGGTTTCAAACCTTGTTTGGTGGGGTGGGAGGATGGAGGGGAAGCATGCCTTGACGTTCAAGAAGGAATGTTCCTTTTTCCTTAATTTATATTCTAAAAATCCCACATAAGAACTCTGAGTGTTCCGTCTTATTTAAGAAGCTCCAGCAGTTGGTGGGTCAGACCGTGGAGTTGGTGGGAGGGGCGGGGAGCAGTTGCACATAGCAAGGTTGGTGCACCACAGACACGAGGGTAATACTGTGGAAACCCCTAGGAGGATTGTACTGTTGAACAGTTTGTATTTTCTGTTTCTCACGAAAGTAATCAAGTTCATGACAACTTTCAGTAGCTCATATCCCATCAGGTACGTTATAACAGCCTACATCATCATAATCAATCACAGGCTATATCTCAACCCAGAGGATAAGCCTGAAGAATGTGTCCCTTATAACTGTACAAGTATTAAAGGTCAGTTGACCTAACTCAAGAATATTTTTATTTGTCCATGCAAGGGTATTTTTTCTTATTAATTTAATTAGGGTGAATACCCAGGAGATTCTCAAATAAGGGGGAAAAATGTCAATTTTTAAATTGCTTAATTTGTGTAATATTAAGACTTTAGAAACTGATTATCCTATGAGGCTTAGGCAACGTTCTGTAAAACAGCTTGGACTATAAATCAGATCTCTTTTAATAAATGACTTTTTAATGACTTGTACATCATCGCCTGGGATCTTTATTTTCGCAACACCTGAGTGTAAAGCACTGCTTTCTTTAAACCTTTACTACTGTGTGGTTTATGACATGTTTTGTTAGGAAAGGTATATTTCTATAAAACATCCTCCTTCCAGCCCTGTTTGAGAAGTGACAATTTGAGGGCTGGGAGAGAGATGCTGATACTTTATGAGTGACAGCACAGTTAGGTGTGATCATTACTGCTGTATTCATCCCAGGAGGGCAGTTGATTTCCTTTGCAGGTACATGCTCAGATAATCTCATCTCAGACATAGGCAAGTGTTCGTATAATTCTTCATTTTTCCATTAGGAATCATGCATGCATGATGTGCCCCCAGTTAATGCATAAAAGACTGGCGACCGAATGATACACTTTTACACTAGTACAGTGTTTGTGGGGCAGTGTAAAAGCACAGATGCAGTTTTGTTATCTGCATTTTTCAAATTGATCTCCTGGCATGTCTCCCTTTTTTCGTTTTCCTTGCAGTTGAAATATATATATTTCAAGGATATATAATTATAAAGAATTGTTTCAATAATTTATTTTAAATTTATTATTGTGACTGAATTTTCTCAAGTTATACTGTATTGGGGAAATTAAACATTAGCATTTTTCATCGTGTAGTTTCTGGGAAATTAGTACAGGGACCTCCAGTTGAAGAACCATTGAGTAGATGCTTTTATCATTACTAGAATTGTGACTTTTAGTCACTTAATTCTTCCATGGTCTCTAACATTGTTCTGTCTTTTTGTTTTTTTTTTTCTCCCCCAGCCTGGAATATATTATTATCAACTTTTCCTGTGTAATTTTATCTGACTCTACAGTTCTGTCACTCCATTGGTCTATTTATTTCCACATGTGCTGTACTGATTTTAAACTACCTTGTGTATTTTGTTTATCAAGTACTTTTGGAGAGTCTACTGTGAACCAGGCACTGTGTAGGAAAGAAAATAGCCGTGGCCCCCAAACAAAGATAAAAACATATTAGCATTTGGGGACATTTCATTCTGTTCTTCCTTGTATGTGTGTAGTTATATAATATGTATGTATAAAGACATACACACACTACAAACACACAGGCATTGTTGAACGTCTGGCATAGTGCATGACATATAGTAGATAGTAAGTGTAACATTCGTTAAATGGGATGCAAATGTTTTCTCCCATTCACTGGTTGGCCTTGATCATCATATTGGTATCTCTGATAAACTGAAATCCTTAATTTGAATACAGTCCTATTTTTTGTATTTCCCGTTATGGATAGTAATCCTTATATATTATTAAAAATTAATTCTCAGTCTCATATCATGAAGATATTGTTATGTATCTTAGGCAAGCTTTGTTGTTTTACCTTTCACATTTCAGGTACATTCTACCTGCAGTTTATTATTTTTGAATGCTGTGAAATAGGGGTCAAGGTTTGTTTTTTCCCCACAAGGCTACCTAATTTATTCAATCCACATTGAAAAGATTGTCCTTTCCTTCACTGCTCTGAAGAGCTAAGCTTTTCATAAGTCAGATGTATAAATATATGTAGAATTTTCAGGACTCTCTTATGCATTTCTCTGGCCCATTTTTCCGTCTTTACTTCAATACCACCCTGTCTTGATTATTCTACCATTATAATGAATCAGTATCTGATAGAGTAAATTGTCTAACTTTGTTCTCCTTTGTGATAAAATTGGCTATTCCTAGTCCTTTGGATTTCCATATTAAGCTTAGAATCAGTTTGTCAATTTGGGGGAAAATATATCTACTAAAAACTGTGCTGGATCACAGTGAATCTGTGAACCAATGAAAAATTCATGTATTCATCTTTGTTCTCAGCATCTGTGGGGTCCCGGGATATTAAACACACACAAGGAACAAAGCTGGAACTTTTTATTCATTGACACACAATTCAGACAAATTAATATAATAATCCTAGCTCTTAAAAGCAGTCCTAATTCATACCCTGTGTAGTTCACAGGGCACCAAGTTCTTTATTAGCAGCAACTAATGACATAAACATAACCACAAATCACAACTACCATTTATTAAATATGTAAGATGGGCGAGTACTGGGATAGAAAGTCCACTTATTCTATTTCTAACTCCTAGTAGTAACATGGAGCTATCCTGTTTTATAAATGAAGAAACCAATAGGTTCAGAGAGGTTGAATAACCTGCCTAATGTTGCCCGTCTAGTAAGTGCTGAGGTCAGAGGCCAGCCCTGCCATGTCTTTTGCCCACAGCACATTCCCAGTGCCTTGGACAAGTAACACTGGAAAGACTGACTCAGTAAATACGTGGTGACTGAATGAATACCTCTCTCTTTCTCTCCATCTATTTTCTATTAATGATTCATGTCTTTCCTCAAAAAAAAAAGATAAAACTTTCAAAATGGTTTTAATAAGTAGCAAGTTTAAACTCCATGGTACTAGTATCACATGTGGTGAAAAAGTGGTGTGAAATATAATTAATCAAAGAAATTAAAGAGTGCCAGAATGTCCGAATTTTGAGGAATCACTTCCTTATTTAATATTTCAAAAATAACATGTCTTTAATGTTTTATTATCTCTTTTTTGAATTGGTAAAGTGGGGGCATAAACTCTATCCCTTATGGCAAGATTACATTGATATTTAAGTGTTTCCATCATTATTTTCCCTCTCTGGTTTGGAACTAGGGGAAAAAAAGACATACTTTAAAAATTATCTACTCACTTAAGCCAGATGATGGAGAGACTTGAGTCCTGATAACAGTGGTTGTGCCCCTGGATCCAACTGTGCCTGAAGCTAGTGTATCCCCTGTACTTTTCAGTTATGTGAACTAATAAATACCCTTCTTTACTTAAAACAACATTAAAAGGTTATCTACCTGCTTATTAAAATATGTTTAAGTAAAACTTACCTAAATTAATAGATAAAATAAATTTGAACCTGAAATCCTTTTAGACCAGTGAGTAGAACTCCAAGACAGCTTCCTTTCTCTTTTTCATACTTTAATTATTTATATTTTTGTTCTTTTTATGCCTCTTCTAAATGTATTCAATGCATCAATGTCTCATTTTACCCACATAAAAAAACTCTACAAAACTGTTCACAGTATCAGCAGTATTATTATAAAAAAATCAACCAAGTTATTACATATTAGACCTAATGATTTCAACCTTTACCATAATTTTTGTACATTGTACCAATGGACACATGGATTCAAAATCAAAATAGTAGAGTTATTTATGTGTCACCATCATTCTAAAAACATTGTTATACTTTTAGGAGAAATTTTAGAACAATAAAATATGGTTAATGACAAACTGTATTTTATGATTTTCTTTTTTTACCTGATAAATGCATCATTCTTTCCCCAGAAATACCGCAGATGGCTGGTACCTGTATGCTGATAGCTCAAATGGAAAGTTTGGTGACATGGCTGACATCCTCACTCCTGTTATTTCACGCACGGGACCAAAATGTACCCTGGTGTTCTGGACTCATATGAATGGTGCCACAGTTGGTTCTCTCCAGGTACTGCTTAGGCAATTGCATTTTCTGAATTTCTTCTACAAAAATTCATATTGTATAATTTAGTGTTATTAAAATATGTAATCTGCTAATAAATGAAAATGGACAGTTTATCAATACTTCACTGGTTTGAAAACAGTATGATTGAAAAAAAGCTTTAGTAGAATTGGACCTGAATGGCTAATAGGTTTTCTTTAAACTATTCTATTTATGATTATGGTCTTTATTCTGAGGTTGCAGCTTCTGTGTAATACTGTTTTACCCTTGAAATATGTCATATAGGTTTCAGTATCAATATTCTGAGAATAACACAATCAAATGAATATATACATTTTGGTGATATTCAGATGTGCCTTCTTGCTGTCTTTGATATAGTGGTGCTACATTCTCCAATATTCTCTTTCAAATTGTTTTTTTGTAAAAAAAGAAATTGTTTCATACTCACAAAAGGTTGCAAGAATCTCACAGACAACTGCATTCTACCTTTCACTCAGAGATTCTGGTTTTTTGCCCATTGTCCCAATAACATCTTTTATAGGAAAAATTGAGTTGAATACAGAATTACTTATCACACTCCATTGTTATTTCTTTCTAGTGTCTTTATTTTTTATAAATTTATTTATTTTTATTTTATTTTTGGCTGTGTTGGGTCTTTGTTGTTGCATGCAGGCTTTCTCTAGTTGTGGCAAGCAGGGGGGCTACTCTTCGTTATGGTGCATAGGCTTCTCATTGCAGTGGCTTCTCGTTGTGGGGCACAGGCTCTAGGCACGCAGGCTTCAGTCGTGTGGCACGTGGGCTCAGTAGTTGTGGCTCGCAGGCTCTAGAGCTCAGGCTCAGTAGTTGTGGCACATGGGCTTAGTTGCTCCGTGGCATGTGGGATCTTCCCGCACCAGGGATGGAACCCGTGTCCCCTGCATTGGCAGGTGGATTCTCAACCACCACACCACCAGGGAAGTCCCTAGTGTCTTTAAAACTGAAGTAATTCCTTCATTTCCCTTAAACTTTATGATCTTGATATTTTTAAAGGTTATAATCCAGTCATTTTGTGAAACGTCCTTCAAATTGGATTTGTTCAATGTTAAGCATGTTTTTCCCTGTAATACCACCAATATTGTATTATTTTTATTGTATCCCATTGGTTAGTACATGATGTCTATTGGTCTCAGTAGTTTTGTTCCCTTTGTTATCAATAAATATTTTGTGATGAGATATTTTGAGCATATGTAAAATCCTGATCTCAACTCAATTATACCCACTAATTTTTGCTTCCTTTAGTATTTTTTGCCACATTAATTTTACTATGATGATTGCCTATTTGTGTCTAACTCCATTATTCTGTCTACATTTGTAGGTTGGTTTTCTCTTGTTAGAAAAATTCTCCATTTATTGATTTATATCAGTGTGGACTCATGGATTCCTATTTTATCCAATTTGTTGTCAACACTATTACTATTTATTGGTTCTTACATTGTCCCAGATTCAGTTATAGGAGACCCTTTAAACTGACTTCTATGTCTCTTTGACAAGTCCAATCATTCTTTGATCATTTCCCTTCTTTCTGGCCAAGAAGATGTTCCAGACTCATCTTTTTGTTATCCTGTTCCATCCCTGGAGGTAACTATTTTTCCAGGGGGTCCTGGTTTCTTTTAGATGACTAAGTTATACGGACAAAACAGAAAGAGGTTCTGCAAATTTAATGCAGATCCCCTAGATCCTGTCTTCCCCTATTAGACGTGCCTTATATAATAGGTAAGGTTTGTAAGTATATGTATAGACACATCACTTACACAGAGAAGCCAACTCAATTTTGAAGCATCTCCATTTATACTCTGTTTCATAGCTTACGTGACATTTTCCAAGAAGCCATGTCTGAAAAATAAATCCCCAGATTTCAGAATTGTCTACATGAGCAGTTTTAGACCAGGGATATCTCGCTAAAAGCAGCCATAGATAAGGTCTCTCCCCCTGTCAAATAGCATTAATTTGTTTTCCAAAAAGCCTATGTTTAGTATATTTGCAAAGAGATTACACTTGGGCTACCTGCTCTATTTTTCCCCAATAAATAGAAATAGACTGCAGATCAGCTTAACCACTTCTTTCCTAGTAGCTTGATGTAATTTTAATATTAGGTTTTTTTTTTATTTTTTAACTGTCTTATTCTACGATTTTCCTGGCCATATTAAATATTATTTTCCTCCCCAAATTAGATAAACATATTTTTAAAATGCTGTTACTTTCTTTTAATTGGAAACATGTTAAATTTATAAAGTAATTTTGGAAGAATAGTTTTATTTGTTATAGGTGAGACTTCTCACCAAAAACAGTTTAAGAGTAAACTTGTTTGTGTATATGTATGTGTGCATGTTTAATAATCTGAAAGTATCCAAGTAGTCTTGTGGATTGATGTGACAATTTACCATTTGTGTCTCACTGAGTTTTTAAAAATGGTTTTAGACAAAACAATCAATACAGCTAACTACAGGGTTTGCATCAGAAAAATGAGAATTACTTACCAGGTATATTTTGTGGTTGAGATTAATTATCTAAAATAGGCTTTCATTTTTTCAGAATAAGATTTTGTGTTAGTAGATGAAAAATTATAAAACAACCTTAAAATTTTATAAGTAGTTAATTATAAAATAATTAAAATGGTAATACATATGATCCTTATTTCGTGCACAGCTGAGTAAAATAACATTAAATGTTGCATTACTATGTTGCATGAACACAGTTTTCCTTAGTGATTTGTGTATAGAGCAGTATTCATACAAAGAAGATCTAATTCCTATACATTCTTTTTAGTATCCTTCAAAAAAGATTTTTATATTTTTTAGAAATTCTATTTTCTTGACTTTAATAATATGTTGATTCAACTTGAATTCAAGAATTTAGTGATATCTTTGCTAGCCACATATGACTTTGTATATGACTCTAGAAACTCTAGCTCTATAAAAATAACCATTTGCATTTAATTTTTTAAAATACATTTATTTATTTCATTTTGGCTGCGTTGGGTCTTTGTTGCTGCGCACGGGCTTCCTCTAGTTGCACCGAGCAGGGGCTATTCTTCGTTGCAGTGCGTGGGCTTCCCATTGCTGTGGCTTCTCTTGTTGCAGAGCACGGGCTCTAGGCGCATGGGCTTCAGTAGGTGTGGCGTGAGGGCTCAGTAGTTGTGGCTTATGGGCTCTAGAGCACAGGCTTAGTAGTTGTGGCACACGGGCTTAGTTGCTCCGTGGCATGTGGGATCTTCCCGGACCAAGGGTCAAACCCGTGTCCCCTGCATTGGCAGGCGGATTCATAACCACTGCAGCACCAGGGAAGTCCACTGCATTTAATTTTTAAAAAACTGATCATGAAAGCATTCAAAGTTACCTTCACTTTCAAAAGTCAAAACCTCCCCAAACCCTTTATGTGAATAATGAATTGGTTACACACATTGTATTGTTAAAAATTAGTGGTGTACAGGGAGATCAGCTCGTTGCTTTGTGACCACCTAGAGGGGTGGGATAGGGAGGGTGGGAGGGAGGGAGACGCAAGAGGGAAGAGATATGGGAACATATGTATATGTATAACTGATTCACTTTGTTATAAAGCAGAAATTAACACACCATTGTAAAGCAATTATACTCCAATAAAGATGTAAAAAAAATAGTGTTGTGAAATAATTAAATACATCATCTAAGTCAGTTATTTTAAAATGTGGAACTCTACTGCTCTTCCCTATTTAATTGCTTTCTTCATGGCTCATTTTGTGTCATTCTAAAAGAAGAGCCATGATAATTTGTTTGCTGAGATGATTCTCAATTTCCCTTTAGAATGAGGGTCCGTTTGTTGGGTGGGGAGCTCTTGCTGGCTTAGGTGAGTTAGGTGCCCACTCACATCACCCATATGTGCTGTTGGAATTGAATGGACTCCCATTGTAACATCACCATCCCCACTGAACCTAATGTCATTCTCAAAACTGTGTTTAGTAAACAATTCTGTGCTTTTCATGTGACTACATGAATATTATTTAATATTGAGACTTCCAATTGTTCTTGCTGTCAGATTTTTAAAAACTAAGGTAGTTAAGAGTTCTTAATCAAATGGAGCCAGGTAACTTCAGGCTTGACTGACAGATATTCATGCACAACTTTATTACACAAAGCTCATGAGGTACCCTGGGGACACAGTGCTGTTCTAGAAAACAGCACTAATGAAAAATGGCTGAGCTTTTCTCTCAGGGATTCATGTTGATATTAAAATGAAAAAAAATTACTGGGAGAATTCTATATGTTTAGAATTTGTCAAGGTAAAATATTTCAGCACTTCTTACTTGATTTGTCTCTGCAGGTACTCAGCAAGATAGACAATGTTACTTCTAAACTGTGGGCTCAAAGCGGACAGCAAGGTGCACAGTGGAAAAAAATTGAGGTGTTTTTAGGCGTTCATTCGCATATACAGGTTTGTAATCCAAGTATTTAGGTGATGATTGAGTTTTGTTGATTCTTTAATTTTAATTTATTTCCTCTACCCCTTGTCTTCTTGTCTCTCTTTCCCTTTCTGATGTGCTGTATGAACGCTCACCACTCCGTACAGCATTTTCCATAAGGAATTTGCGGTTCTGAAATGCCCCAATTTTTTTTCCCAAAGAGGCAACCATTTTTCTAGGAACATCTCATTTTAGTGGCAACCATCTCCTGCCTCCACAATCAGGCTCCTACATATTAAGAACACCTCCCACTATTTTGCAAATATATTCTCAGAGACTGCAGAGTAATTACATTAGTTTATTTCAAACCCAATTAAAGAGACCTTTGAAAGCACACTATATTGTTGAACCTTATTAGAGAAAATAGATTTACCTGACTGAAAAATATTTTCAGAGGCACAAAATTGGGTGATGCTGTATTTGTCTTCATGTAGATTACAATAATATTAGGAGGATAAGACCTAAAAATAAAGGAAAAGAACAAGTAATACATAGAATAAAAGGTTTAAACTGAAAGTAATTATATGCCAAGATATTTAGCGTGAATTTTATTTTTTTATGGATTATCAGGAAAACAGGAGCTCCATGGATGTGTGTGTTTTCTGCTTTTGGAGTTTTTGCTTGTTTTGTTTTTGACAGAAGGGGTGTTTATTGGAAGGTAAAGCTTAGCTATTAAGATTTAAGATTAGATAAGGGAGAGTGGGAATCCAGAGCCATTTATGTCAGAGAACATTTTTTCTTAGTCGTAACTGCACAGGGCTTAATTCCTTGAATTTAGAGCCACTTATCTATAGATACAAGCTATAATATCTTTGCTAATTATACAGAGGACTGGAAATGCAGTATGTAGCGAGAGTAACCAAATCAGCTGTGAATATTCAGTAACTGTATCTACAATCACATGCCATATCTGATAGATCAGCCCCTTTCAACTCCACTGGAAGCACAGGCTAGATACAGCTGTTTAAAGGCATTGATACAACTTTATCCCCAATTTCTTAGAATGTTAGCTATAATAAATCCCATATATTTTTGACCTCTTGCTGGGACCCAGTTTTCTTATGGGTCACTTGCAGATAATTTAGGAAATGGATAAGAAGTAAGTTCAACCTGAAGAAGAAAAGACTGGACAGCAGTTTAGTGGCCTTGCACAGTATGAAATTTATCATTAAGAGGATTCCACCTGTTTAACCTCCAAGACCTTTTAACTGAGGCAAGAAGAGTCATGAGCAAGAACATGCAGAAGGCTGTGCTGCTGCCAGGCGTCGGCTTCCACTTCAGGCAGTGAATTCTTAACTAGTCTGCGCAAGTAGAACATTTGCATGGTAAAATCATGTTCAGAACAACATTAAGGGCTTCCCTGGTGGCGCAGTGGTTGAGAGTCTGCCTGCCGATGCAGGGGACGCGGGTTGGTGCCCCGGTCCGGGAAGATCCCACATGCCGCGGAGCGGCTGGGCCCGTGAGCCGTGGCCGCTGAGCCTGTGAGTCCGGAGCCTGTGCTCCGCAACGGGAGAGGCCACAACAGTGCGAGGCCCGCGTACCGCAAAAAACAAAACAAAGCAAACAAAAACAAACAAACAAAAAAAACATTAAGAGGGATTTAAGCAGAGGAATCAATTATTAATTTAGTCTTTCTGAAATTTAATTTTTCACATTGAAATTTGAAGAGAAATACGCCATGTTGTTTGACTCTTAAAATGAAATATTAATGGTTTCTGAATATTTGATGTTTAATGTGATTCATTCATTCCTTCAGTAAAAACATATCAAGAACCTACTATGTGCAAGCACCTTACTATGCACTGAAGAAATAGTAGTGAGACACACATACTATCCATGGTCCTTCCATTTTTACAGTATCAGTCCCTTTAGCCTCAGAAACATGAGCGCCTTTAACCCTTGAGTAAAAGTATACAGCATTGGGTAGTTTTTACAGTTATATTTGGGAACCCCCAATTTAAACATAGCATTTAATTATGATAATTTTTATAACTAGAGCAATCACATACCTGGCACTTACTAAGTGCTAAGTTCTGTTCTATGAACAAAAAATTTACTCCTGTAACTGTATGAGGTACCTACCTTTATTACCTGCATTTTATAGATTAGGCACAGAAATACCTAGAAGTTGGATAATTTGCCCTTCTTATATAACTACAATGGCAGTGATACACTTTAAACACAGGCAGGTCATCTACAAGTCCATAATACAAATGCTGTGCTCTATTGCTTCCTAAATTTTACAAAATGATTGACCCAGCTTTTATTTTACCAGAAAAAAAATATCATATTGCTCTTGAAAAAAAGTTTAATCACATTCAGTATTAAAGTCTATGGAATCTTAACCAACATCGTGTGGCATTGGGTTATCTGATTTCTTAATCACAGAGCATTGTCTCACAGATTTAAATTAAATGTTCAGATATATCCAGATAATACAGTACCTTTTTCAATTTGTGTATCCATGTTTTTCTTGGGCTCAATTTTCTTATAAAAGAGTTGTAGTTATTATTCTTTCTAGTTTCACCTCGTCTTAATCACATCCAAGCTCTTAATCTATCTTACGAATTTATTTTTCTTTTCCAGCACATCTTCTCTGAAGAAAACAAATGTATGCCTTTTATGTCAATTTGATACATGAATTTATGTAAAAATTGTACATTTATTTGCTTTTTTATAATAATGTGAAAGGCATGATTTTCAGTTATTCTATTCTCTCATCTTAAAAGGAAAACAACTAGGTTTTCATACCATAGTATAAAAGCATAACACATCTTAAGGAAAAACTACTTCTTTCAAGAAAAGTAATTGATTAGATTTGGTAAAAAGATGTTTGGGAGTTTGATGACAACTATTTTGTATAAAAATCATGGAGGTAAATAGGTATTTCTTGTTAATGCATCTCTAATTGTCCTAAATTTACTTTAAAATATATGAATATTTCTTATGCTAACACACAAATACATATTTAACTTGCAGGCAAATTCAGTAGAAGCTGTCTGAATTAGTTTCACTTTGAAAACTTTAGTGCGTCCTGTGACTGTTTTTCATCAGTTCTATCAAAGTCTGTAGAAGTGGGATCTCACTGTCCAGCAGTGGCACACAGGAGGATTTCATTCATCACATACATTAATCAAAGGCACACCACCATCATTTCAAGTCCAAAGATGCGGCCAATTAAAAACATTCATGGTTTTGAGGTTTGACATATTTTCGATTTCAAATAGTTGAGTTGAACAGATCAGAGGAATGGCAAGAAGTGGATGAAATAAGGTAAAAGATATGCTTGCATCTTCTGTCTCTTGGTGCATTCCGTCACCTGGTTGACCTCCTGCTTCCACGTGTGATGAGGCTGTCAGAAGTGAGCAGGTTTTGTTTTGGGTCTGCGAGTTGCAGAGGCTGCAGTGGTAGGTGACTCCTGCCAGTTTCTTAGGCCCTGTATCCTAAAAATCTAGACAAGAGACAATGGTGTTGCCACTCCCACATCCTTACCTGTTGAGTGTGGTAGAGATCTTCGATATCCCTCAAACTTCCTGGGTCAGTTTCATCGTAGGGATTACGGGGTCATTTTTATCAGATTCAAGCCCTTATGTTCTGTACTGTACTTACTGTTTGCCCCAAGTTTTGGATTCCTGATGGACGAGTCAACTGATATTGGCTTTATTTTTTTTTAAAGGTTGTCTTCAGGGCAAAACGTGGTATCAGTTACATAGGAGATGTAGCAGTGGATGATATTTCCTTTCAAGATTGTTCCCCCCTACTTAGCACAGACAGAACGTGTACGGCTCAAGAATTCACATGCGCTAACAAGCACTGCATTGCCAGGGACGAGCTGTGTGATTTTGTGAACGATTGTGCTGATAATTCAGATGAGACTCCTTTCATCTGTGGTGAGTGGAAGTGTTCTGTCTCCTTACTTTTGCCTTTGTCTCCCACAACCTTCCTCTGTGCAATGGGTTCATTGATGGAAAATACAGAGTATATATAACACAGCAGCCAAGGCAGGTAAGGTGATTTAACCATTTAAATACATTCCTTTCTCCCTCTCAGTACTTAATTTAGAACCGAAAGTCATTTAAAACTAATCAATGGCTTTCTGTTTGTATGTGAAGAATTGGAGATTAACTGGAAAACAGGTGTCTTCAAAGACAAACGGTACGCAAACAAGTATTTTCCATATGAAATAAATTTTTGGAAAGAAGGCAAGCAAAACGTCCATAAACGGCAATTCACGTAAGGTTGACAAGCCTTTGTGCTTTGACGGATTTCAGGGAGTTGTCATTCCCTTGGGTCAATTATGAGCTGGGATAAGTGGCTAAAAAAACAAAAAATCAATATCCAGATAATGTATAAAATAGACAACGTGATCTCCTAAGGGAAACACATATCAGCTGTGTAATACTGTTACAAGAGATCAACTCATAATAAACGGCACCTACTAAAATATCCTTAGCTAAATGGGCCATATGTGCTCATTCAGGGAATTCTGTAAAATCATGGAACACAGTGCGTGGTTGCCTCATTTCACTGCAAATGAAGTGAATACAAATTGTCAGAATTAAGGTTGACAAATTATTCCACTGTTACCAATAATAATTTCTGAGCTAGCGTACTACAGTTTGATCTCTTTTTTGCCTCTTGAAACCAAATCTGGAATCACAAGAACCACGTCAGTATATTAAGAGCTCACAGTTACATAGAACTTTTAACTTTCAAAGCCCTTCTATCTCCTGATCTCCACTTGATCTTCACAGAAACCCGAGGGGTAAGTGGGAGAGATATTATTAGTGCATTCCATGGATAAAGCTGCTGAACAAGAGTGGCTAAGATTTGGTCAAATTTCATAAAACTGGTACTGACAGAGTTGATCCTAGTTTCCAGGTACTTTGATTTATGATTCACTGCTTTGCCCAAGCCACCATACCACTTCTGTGTACAGCTGAATCTTAGGAAAACCAAAAAAGTTGTGGATGTAGAAATCCTGTGTATATCGAATAACTATTTGTTTCTTCAAGTGTGGATTATATCTTATAATATCAATTATTACTATTATATGAACCAAGCAAAACTGTTTGGCTAGTCTTGTATTCTGTATTAATTTTTACCTTTATCTTATGAATATTTTTGCTGCGTTTTTAGTTATTTTCTGCATCAAATGCTTTTACATTTTCTTCATTGCCATTTTCATTTGAGTATCTCACAAATCTATTAGCTAATCAGTCGAACAGAACAGATACTATGCTTTTGAATTTTATTTGTCATGTTGCCAACTTATCTCTTTCCCAAGATATGATTTAATGCAATTTTTTCAGGGTTTAAAGTATTTTATTTCTGGCTAAATTTTCCTTGAACTCTTTGTATTTAGATAATAACTTTGCAAATATTTCTAGGAATCCTCTATCTGTGTTTGGGAGGGTATACTGATATACTAAGAGGGTCAGAGAAATGTACTGAAATTTATTGTCTTGGTAGTTCTTTTGTATGGAAAATAAAGACAAAAGTAATTACAAGCCCTTGGAGGGAAAGTTTTATCAGAAGCTGCTTTCTGGTGAACTGATTGCCAAATCACTGTAACATTTGAATGGGGCTGTGATATCAGTAATACTGGAGGAAGAGAGATGAATTAGTTCCAGATATTATATAAGAAGAAGAAAAATTTTTCAGCTCCTTAGAACAAATAAACAACCAAAAAGTTGGAACAAACCTTAAAAGTAACCCACATTTTGATATTGGTTCTTATTACATGAATATAATTTCTTTTTATATAACACTGCTTATTTTATTATGTATTTAAAAATTCAATTGTATTCCTACGTTAATGGTTTTAAATGTTTTAATTATAGAGTGGCTAGAGCCTGCTATATGAAATATGAGTGCTGTTATTTTTCCTGCATATACTATAAACTTTGATTCTTAATTAGACCCAGAAGAATAGGAAGAAAAACTTAAAAAAAAAAAAATCACCCATAGCAACTGATCTCAGAAGTTTGGCTGACAACCAACCAAGAATTTAGGCTTAGGTTTCATGATCTTTGGAACTTGTGTGAGGTTTTTTTGGTTTGTTGTTTTTTTTTTTGTTTTTTTGTGTGTGAGAAGTCTAAGTAAAGGCTGAACATGTATCACAACCCTAAAAAAACGTCTAAAATATCATTTGGTATAAATACACCACCTAGGAATAGAAGAAAGAAGGAAACTGCTGAGCTCTTTGTAAAGGCATAGACCATCTCTGACAAAGGAAAAGAAAATAATCCTTTATAAAACAAAAGTACCTGTGGCTTTAATTTTCCGTAGACCAATATAGGCTCAGAAAGCAAGATTTGGAAGAAAGATTAACTGGTTTCTTTTTTTGCTTTATAATATAAATATATCTAAAGTATAGGACATAGTCAAAAAGAAAGTGATTGGTGTATCTGAGAAATCTGAAATCTTAGTGGGACATATTTTGCCATTGGTATAGAGGCTCCTTTGGCAAACAATCATATTTTTGTTTCTCTGTACTTTCCAATTAGCATATTTATTGGTGATACACAAGAGGATCTCAGGCATGCTCAAAATAATTTAATTCTGCACTGTGATTAGTAAGGATGCGGGATATTTGACCAGAATAATTAGTACGTAATCTGAACCTAATGGGCACATGTAATACTGTATTTCCCAACTGCAGACATCTATTTCAAGAACACACAGAATATATGTTAGTAAGCACTAAGCAAACTTCAGTAATTTTAAATGGATTAAAGTGACATGGATTACATCTTTTGAGTTAGGCTGGAAATCAGTTGTAAGACAAAAGCTAGAAAATTCCCTGTTAGTTAGGAGATACTTTTGATAACCTGTCTCCCCACCAAAAATATTACAGTAAAATTAGAAAATGTTTTAAATTAATAATAATAGTGCATTAAAAAACCTGTGGTATTTAGTTAAGAAAATGCTTAGTGAAAAATTTATATACTTAAATCCTTACCAAAGAAAGTAATTAGCTAATAATACAAATTAATAGAATAGAACACAAATGTCAGAGAGAGAGGATTCGGAGACTGATAACATTTTCAAGACGCTGTCAAGAATGATCAAGAGAAATCGAGAAGACAAAATATCGAATTAATTTAACATATATTTACTGAAAAGGTATATGTCAAGCAGTGTTTGAGACATCTAGTGTACATCCATAAATGAAAGAGACAAAAATCATATTACCCATTCCCCTGTGTTAAACAGAAAATATTCTCTCTTCTTCTACACACACACACACACACATACACACACACACAGAATATCCATGTGTGTGTGTATGTATATTACAGAGTTTGTCAGAAGTTGATAAGTGATACATTTTCTATGAGAAAACATAGAGTAAACTAAAGGAGATGAAAAATGGAAAGAGAGAAAATAGCAATGTTAGGGAGCCTGATGAGGATAGGCCTGATGAAAGATATTTAAACAATTTTTTTTCATTTTACTTATTTATTCCCCCCCCCCCAGTTTTACTGAGATACGATTAACATACAGCCCTGTGTAAGTTTAAGGTATACATCATTGTGACTTATTTATATTGTGAAATGATTACCACAGTAAGTTTAGTGGTAATCCATTGACATCCATTTTCTCACATAGGTACAAAAAAATAAAAAGAGGAAAAAAATGTTTTTTCCCTTGAAATGAGGACTCTTAGGATCTAATCTCTTTCAAATATACCATACAACAGTGCTAACTATAGTCATCGTGTTGTACATTACAGCCCTAGTACTTATTTATCTTGTAACTGGAAGTGTGTACCTTTGGACTCCCTTCATCTAATTCCCCCTCCTGGGCAAATTCTTGAAGGAGATCTGGGACTTAGCCAATACTTGTTGTTTTCTTTCTTTCTTTCTTTCTTTCTTTTTAAATTATAGCCATCTTAGTGTGTATGAAGTAGAATCTCATTGTGGTTTTGATTTGTCCTTCCCTAATGACTACAACGTTAATCATCTTTTCTTGTGCTTATTGGCCATTTGTGTATGTTCTTTGGAGAACTGTCAAGGTTCTTTGTGCTTTTCTTTACAGAAGTGTGTGTTTTTTATTGTAGAGTTGTAAGAGTTATTTATATATTCTGGATGTTAAGCCCTTATCATATGTATGATTTGCAAATATCTTCTCTCATTCTGGAGGCTGTCTTTTAAATTTTTCAATAGAATTTATTTTTTAAAGGAGTTGTAGGTTCACAGCAAAACTTAAACCCCCCCAGACTATCACGTCCCACACCAGAGTGGTTATTTGTTACACGGGAGATGGCATTATCACCACAGTCCATAGTTTACGTTAGGGTTCCCTCTTGGTGAAAGATTAACAATAAATTAACAATAACGTGATTAACAATAAATCAAACTCTTATACTCAGTTACTTAGTGTAACCTTGCTAAAGCCATTACAAATATTTTTAAACACATTTTTTCCTATTGGATGAATGTTTCTAAAAATATCATCTTTTAATGTTACATCAATGTTCAATTTAACACTGCTGAAAAGTTATCTAAACTCAGTTACTCAAATCTTGGTCTAGAGACAAACAGCATTTTTGTCAGAAGTCAGGCCCCACCCCAGACTTAATCATAAACTGCATTTTAACAAGTATATGTGCGCTAAAGTTTGAGAAGCACTCATCTAAACAATACAAACATTTGAAAAAGTTTTCTGGTGAGAAGGAAGAGCTATTATTTTATTCTTTGTTTCCTTATTGACATATACAAATATATCAGGATTTTAATAGGGGCAATAATTAGCTTCTTAAATATTAAAAATGATTCTGTGTATATTTTCTTAATGAATTTAATTGAACCATTTATAGTTAAGTCAAGATTTAATGCCTACGTATGTATTGAATTGCCTGATATAATCTATTGGCGATTTTAAGAAGTTTTTAAGAATGAACGTTCATGCATTTATTCAGCAAATATTTATTGAGCATCTACTATGTGCGAGGGTTTGTTCTAGTTACTAAGAATAATGCTGTGAACAGTACAGACAAATTTCCTGCTCTCATGGAGCTTGCTTTACGTTTGGTGGTAGTGGAAGGGGACGCAGACAAAACAGAGTAAGTAAAATAACACAGCATATTTCATAATGACAAGTGCTCTGGCAAAAAGTAAAATAGGGAAAAGTGAGAAAGAAGATGCTTGGAGTGGTGGTTATAGTTTTAAATAGGGCCATCGGAAAAGTTCTCACTGAGAAATTGACATTTAAGTAAAGATGGAAGGGGATATGGGGATATACGCATACATATAGCTGATTCACTTTGTTATACAGCAGAAACTAACACAACATTGTAAAGCAATTATACTCCAATAAAGATGTTAAAAAACAAGCAAACAAAAAAGATGGAACAAATAATGGATTTGAGCCAAGTGATATTTGATGTATTTGAATGAATTTTTTAAAAATTCAAAAACATTTAAAAAGTCAGCAATAATTAAAACATGGTCCTTTCCATATTATCACCACATCACTAACAATTTCCTTTGATTTCTATGAATGTATAACTGTAATTCCCCTAAATAGTTATCCTTCAGGACATATTTGAGTTGACTCATTTACATCCTGACTACCCTTTCTCATTTGTTATAGCAGAATTCTCTCTGTTTCAAGTAAACTGATGAATTTTGGGGGGAGAAGGGGCTATTGTTTGATGATATGATATATATGTGACTTTTTACTCACAGCAAGGTTATATTATAGGTGTTACTTCTACACCATATCCAGTGCTCCATCGAAAACTTTTTAGCATATCAGAATTTGTGCTCAGTTGTGGCAAAAAATGAATTTAAAGGTGTAGAGTGCCTCTGTGGGACTCTACTGGCACCAGTGTACACCATCCTGACCTAGCCTTTCATGCTGGACATTTATTTATTTGGTTAAACATCGGGCATCTCTAATATAAGTGGCCCTGGAGCAAAAACAAAGAAAAATAAGATATTACCTGAAGAATTGTGGAGCTTCTTGTCTAGCTAGAGAAATAGGTACATAAACATTCACCTTGCGAATGGGAGTTAGAATAAGTACAAAGCACTTTCGGATGGGTGAGGGAAAAATAATTTAGTTAGGGTATTTAAATACTAATCCCAACATGGATTTTTACATCACCTTGAAAACAGCTAGTGTATTTTCAGAGACTTTATTAATCATGCACTATGAATAGCTTTTGTTTTCTTTGGGAGATTATGTTCAAAAGTAGGTCAGGTATCATAAGTTTAATAAACCAGGCTTCCTGTGAAGGATCTGCTGTCCTAAGCTTCAGGAATTCATTATTTGCAGGCTGTAGCCTGCTGACTGAGGCTTAGAAAGCTTTCACTGCCTTTCCAAGATTATCAACACTGATCCGTTTCTCGTGAACTCAGTGTTGTAAAGTGACACGCATTAGGGTAATATTTTCAGAATTATGAAATCAGGTAGTCATCACTGAAGAAAAAATTATGACAATTTTTGAAAACCTGGTATTATAAATAGGATTTTTCCAAATTACCCAGAAACTCTTTTTTTTTTTACATGGAATTAAGTATACTCCTTATAGAACAATTGTTCTGTGAAACAGTTTGGAAAGCATTATTTACAGAATTTATTATTACTTCATAGAATAGGGCAATACAAAGGAAATCACTGTATCACAATTTCCTGATGATGTCACCGAATAATAATTGGCACATGACATTAATTTTTTGAATTTTGAAATAATTGTGCGTTCATAGGAAGTTACAAAGATAGTACAGAGAAATTCTGTGTACCCTTCATGTAGCTTCCCTCAGTGGTTATATTTTATAGTATAGTATAATATCAAAGCCAGGAAACAATATGGTTCAATATGTGTGTATAGTTCTCTGGCATTTTATTATATGTGAAAACTCGTGTAATCATCACCCTACAGTCAAATATTCTGTCTCCACCAAAATCTCCCCTGAGCTATTCCTTTATAATTACATTTATTCTCACCATCCCTAACCTTGGGAAACCACTATTTTGTTCTCCATCCCTATAGTTCGTAATATTGAGAAAGTTATAAATATGTAAATGCAGTTTGTGACCTTTTGAGACTGTCTTTTTTTCATTCAGCATAATCTCCTTGAGAGCCATCCAAGTTGTTGTGTGTGTAAATCATTTGTTCCTTTTTATTGCTGACTCATGTTCCATGGCGTGGATGTAACAGACCATAGTACTATTTTCCAGAGGGGTTATGCCATTTTACGTTACCACCAACAATGTGTGAGAGATCCGGTTTGTCCACATCCTTGTGAGCATTTGGTATTGTAACTATTTTATCTTTATTATTGCTCTTCTTATAGGTATAGGTTAATATCCCGTCAGGGTCTTAATTTGCGTTTTCCCTGATAGCTAGTGGTGTTGAACATCTTATCATGTGTTTCTTTGTTATCTGTATATCCTCTTTGGTGAAATGTTTCTTCATGTCTCTGCCCATTTTCTAATCAGAAGTTTTCAAACTGTTGTGTTTTGAGAGTTCTTCATATATTATAGATATAAGTCCTTCGGCAGATGTGTGAGTGGCAAATGTTCTCTCATAGGATTTAGATTATCTTTACATTCTCTTTACAGGGAAAGAGTAATTTTGATGAAGTCCAGTTTATTGATCTTTCCTTTTAGGGATCACGCTTTTGATATCACGGTCAAAAACACTTCACTGAGGTCTAGGTCCCAGATTTTCTTCTATTTTTCCTTCTAAAAGTTGCATAGTATTATATTTAAGTGTATGCTCCATTTTGTTAATTTTTGTATAAGTTGTGAGGTTTGGGTCATTTTTTTTTTTTTTTTTTTTTGTCAATAGTTATCCAGTTGCTTCATCACCATTAACAAAGCTGTCCTCCCTTCATTTAACTGCATCTGCGTCTTTGTCAAATGTTAGTTGGTTGTGCTTGTGTGAAGCTGTTTTGGGCTCTGTTCCATTGATCCAAGTGTCTGTTCCTTCATCAGTACCACACAGTCCTGAAAATTAAAGCTTTATAATAAATCTTAAAATTAGGTAGAGAGAGTCCTTCTAGTTTATTTTTCTTTTTCAACTATATAGCCTTACTTATTCAGGTTCCTTTGGCTTTGCTTTCACTTTAAAAAAATATCATCTCTATATCTACCAAAAAAGTGATGTTACTGACAAGAATTTTATTAAATACATATATCAGTTTGGGAGAAATAACATCTTTAATAGGATGTCTTCCAATCCATGAGCAGTTTGTCTCTCCATTATTTAGACTTTGATTTCTTTTCACCTGTGTTTTGTAGTTTTTGGCTTATAAGTCCTGTACATATTTTATAAGATTTACACCTAAGTATTTCATTTTTTAAGGGATTATAAATGATATTATATTTTAAATTTTGGTTTCTGCATATTCAATGATGATATATAAAAACACAATTAATTATATATGTAGATCATGTGTCCTGCAACCTTGCTGAGTCATGTATTCTCAAATTTTTATAATACATTCCTTAGATTTTCTGTTGACAGCCATGTCATCTGAAAATTGGGACAGTTTTATGTCTTCCTTTCTGATCTGTGTGCCTTAAAGTTTTGGTAGAAATCTCCAGTGAGACTATCGGAGCCTGGATATTCCTTTTTCAGGAATTTTAAAATTATGAGTTCCATTTCCTTAAAAGTTATAAAGCTGCTCAAATCATTTTGTGTTTGTTCTTTGCAAGGAACATGTCCATTTCATAGAAGTTGTCAATTTAGTGCATTAGAGTTATTAATAGTATTCTTATATCATCCTTTTAATATCCATAGGGTCTATGATATCCCGTTTCATTCCTGTCATAGGTAATCTGTGTTTTCTCTCTCTTTTCTTTGACATTCATTTGAGACTGAAAATACTAATTCATTAAGAAGAAAAATCTAGAAAATAGATATAGCTACTAACCTTTTTATAAATACAATATAAACAACTTGTCAAAATATGATATGAAGTTCAAGTTATTGAACCATAAAATCAAAGAATCATAGAGTTGGAGAGAATAAAAGAAGTTACTTCATGCTCTTTGAAACAGGGATCTAACACTAAGACTTCTGTGAAGGATTCACTTTTACTCAGTTACAATTGATCGTAAATTTTTTATCTATATCCTAGCACTTATCACAGTCTATTAATATATGAGAGAACTCCACTAAGACATGTTTATTGATGAATCACATCTACTGAATTGCTATTGATTGAATTGGTAAATGAGTCACCAACCAATCAAAGAATAATTTCTATAACTTCTCTGATCTGGCAGACAGTGGAGGTGGGAAAGGAAAAATAACCTGATTGCTGTTTGAACACTTTCAAGGAGAGAATACTCTGTCTCACATAAAAAGCCTTTTCAACTGTCAGGCACCCCTTGATATAATGATTTTCCTAATATTGAATCTACATTTCCATCTTTTCTCAGTATGAGTTTTTGATGATAATATTTCTTACTACTTGTAGTTCTTCATAATAATACAACTTTAAGATTTAGAAACAGGTACCATTGATTCTGCACATTTTTTCACATTCCCCTTTCTCATGTTCATAGTTATGATGTCAATATATATATTCTTAGAATCCTTTAGTAGCATTTTATATGCACAGTTCAAGGCCTCTATTATCTAGTATCCCTCTCATTGGATGGTTTAAATTCTCAAAGTTTCCCATAAACATGGGAATTAAATATTCATCAAATACCACAGTACTCTAATTATGAGTAAATTATCACAATATTGTGTCATTTTTTTGCATAAGATAACATTCACACATCTTAAGAATTTTAATACTTTAGTTTTTAATTTTTTAGTTAGCCTTGTGTTGATTATATCTATGAAGAATGAATAGGGAGTTGGTTAAATAAAGAATAGTAAAGAAGGTTCCAGATGATAGGAATTGCAAAGGGTGGTAGCAAAAAACCACTGCGCCACCAGGGAAGCCCCAGACAATATTTTATAATAACTATAAATAACTTAAAAATTGTGACTCACTATATTTTACACCTATATACTCTTTTACAGAAACTATATATCAATTTAAAAAATAAATTAAAATTTTATATGAAATGAATAGAATGATATCTTTTAAAAATTTGATGGTAGGATCTTAAAAGGCATTAGGTTGTGTTATTTCAAAATTATGTCTGTTTTAAATGAAACATTTTTACACTTATAAAGATATTGATCGATGGAAAAATTATAGCATTTGGAAAGGGAGAAACTGGTTTGATTGATGATACAGCCGTAGAGAAAGGGATCATTTTCTTCCTGATGGCACACCTGTCTGGCACTGGCATTAATTGCTCCATGAAATGCCAGGAATTGGCATCTGCACAGAAGACTATTTGCTGCTTGTCTCGCATGGCACCTGTGGGAAACAGTAGAAAATGAAATTATAAGTTGCTCCCTCTTACCATAGTGATGTGTAATTCAAACAACTTAGGCCCTGCTTGCTGTGTTTTCCTCCACTGATATTTTAGAATTAAACTTTCCAAGGAAATATATCTTCAAAACTATAGTAAATATCAAAAGCAAAAATATGATTTACACTATAGAGATTCATATAGCAGTATTTGTATGATTTTTTTTAACAAATCTGTTTTTCAGCAACACACATCATTTCCTTATACAAATGGCCTTTCTAGATGCTGGTCTATATGGAAATCTGGTCCTCATGGGCTGCTAAGTTTTCCAACATAAGGGCAACTGAATTAGTTACTTCATTTTATATTCTTAACAAAGATAAGAGTTCAGATTATAAACAAGATGGTGAGTTGGGGTTCATTATTATTTTAGGGAGATTTACTTCCCAGTCCTTTGAGAGGATACTTAGGAGAACTTTAGCATTCTGAACTAAAAGAGGCTGTAGGAATTACAGTCTATTTTAGGACAGAGTAAATTTTCAAAAGAAGTTTCAAATGTAATTTAAAAACTGAATTAACAATTGAATAGAAAATAGGACCCAACTACATGTTGTCTACAAGAAACCCACTTTGAATATAAAGATATTTATAGGTTAAAGGTAAACGTATGCAGAAATATATACCATGCTTACATGAATCAAAAGAAAGCAGGAATAGCTATTTTAATTTCAGACAGAACAGACTTCAAAGCAATGAACATTATCAGGGATAAATAAGGGCATTACACAACAGTAAAGAGGTCACTTTTCTAAGAAGACATGACAATCCCTAACGTGTATGTACCTAACAACAGAATGTCAACCTGTGTGACATAAAAAAACTTCTAGAACTGCAAAGAAAAGAGATGAATCCACTATCATAGTGGAGATTTTCACACCCCTCTATCAGAAATGGATAGATCCAGCAAGCAGAAAATCAATAAGGACATAGTTGGACTTAGAATTCTTACTATCCTGGAAATGGAAGAAAAACTTAAGCAATGTTAATAATAAAATATTTTTTAAATACCTGGGAGATAGTTGATATTTAATGTAACTCAACATATTTAATTTCTGCAACTTATTATAAAAAATTAAATCAGTACAGTTTTAACCTTTTCTGTTTCACAATTTTCGTATCTCTAAAATAAGTCTATGTTTTAAAAAATAATTACAATGATTAATAACTTTTGCTTTAGGAAGTATTTCCCAGCTAAACCGTGTTGCAGAATAATAAACGTCCTAAATTCCCTACCAAGAACTGAGAAGCAAAGATGAGAAGAGAGAAGAAGTAAATTACATTGACCAAATAGGTGTTTGCAGGAGGAAATGTGTGTAATGCTGGAATATTTTCTCATGGATTTTGACACAGGGACCAGACTATTGAAGAAATAAACTTAAATGAGCCATGGAAATAGCTGTGTGTAACAAACTAAACTATTCTATTTTAATGTTGCAGTCAGGATAATATTGTAAGGTTTCTAACATTACATGATGTGGCAGGATTACTGCAATTTTTTCAATTTTTTAATTGAAGTATTGTTGATTTACAATGTTGTGTTAATTACTGCTGTACAGCAAAGTGATTCCATTATACATCTATATACATTCTTTTTTTATATTCTTTTCCATTATAGTTTATCACAGGATATTGAATATAGTTCTCTGTGCTATAGAGTAGGACCTTGTTTATCCATTCTATATATAAAAGCTACATAAGGGCTTCCCTGGTGGCGCAGTGGTTGAGAGTCCACCTGCCGATGCTGGGGACACAGGTTCGTGCCCCAGTTCAGGAAGGTCCCTCATGCCATGGAGCAGCTAGGCCCGTGAGCCATGGCCGCTGAGCCTGCGCGTCCGGAGCCTGTGCTCCGCAACGGGAGAGGCCACAACCGTGAGAGGCCCACGTACCGCAAAAAAAAAAAAAAAGCTACATAAGATTACTGTATTTTTTTTCTTTTTTAAAAGTTCATTTACTTATTCAGCAAATTGAGCAATTATTTGCCAGGCACTGGGAATATAACAACAAAACTGAGCAAATTCTCTCCTTCATAACACATGCATTCTGATGAGTGAGGAGTGGGGGAAGACAAAAAATAAGTCAGTAAAACATATAATGTGTTAGAAAGTGCCCAAAATAAAAACGAACAGTGAAGCAGGACAGAGTTGAGGATAGGAGATTTTACGTGCACTGATAAATAAGGACCCACTGAGAAGGTGATGCTCAAATACAGATCTGATAGAAGTGAGTGGACAGGCCATTTGGGAAAGAATCCAGGCAGAGAGAGTAGCAAGTTCAAAGATCCTGAAACATGAGTGTGTTTAATAAGATTACTGTAACTTGTGATTGCATGCTTTATCTACTAATTTCCTTTTTCTCTCCACCATAAATTGGAAAATGTTTTCCAGGTACCTGCAGTGGCTGCTGTGATTTTGAGTTTGATCTTTGTGCCTGGGAGCAGGAACAGGATGATGACTTTGACTGGAATCTGAAGGCTAGCGGCATCCCTGCCTCAGGCACACAGCCAGCTGCTGACCACACCTTGCGAAATTCATCTGGTCATTACATCTTTATAAAGAGCTTGTTCCCGCAGCAGCCCATGAGAGCAGCCAGAATTTCAAGCCCAGTCATAAGCAGAAGAAGCAAAAACTGCAAGGTATGGGGAAAAAACCAGAAATATTATGAACAACTTCTGATGGAGTTAAGTACAGAAAACGAAACGGCCAGCAGCAGACCAACAAATGAGTTTGAATGTATTCAACTTGGAATATGTGAGGGAGGTAGAAAGTGAAGTAAGGGTGAAAGGGAAGGACCATTAGAGCTGTTGGAAGGATTTATCCTGTGGATAAGTTCCGTAGATAAGGAATTTTGGAAACCATTGGAAAATGTCATTCTTATTATCCATAACCACGGGTAGAACAAAAGAAGTGAAATATCAGTTGTGTCCACTCAGGGAACTTGGTACTTATTGGAATTATGGGAATTTCACCATAAGAAAGGGAATTAAACAATGAGAAATAGTATAAAGTTAAATATTTCCAAGAACTAATATGCGTCATAGTTGGCACCATGATAAAATGGTTGAAGACATCTTCATGGAAAAGGAAAGACTGAAATTGACCCTTTAAAAAGTAGAATTTCTAGAGGCAGGAAGAAAAAATGGTTTGGCCATTATGCTGTGGAAACTTGAAGAAAACATTTATAAGAGTGTTAAAAGTATAAATAAAGTTGTATGGATCTTCATATGATGACTATGCGTTTGCATAGTTACTATTTATTGTTTGCATGATTGTCTAGTTTTATTCCCCAAAGGATTTGAGTCAGCTAGGCTAGGGGCTAAATTTATCTTTACATATAAATTAAGCACTCAGAGATGACTTCACGGAATCTTGCTTATAAGAGATTAATGCGTGAATAAATTTACCATTCATTTGTATTTACAGCAAGAAATGCAATCTCCATAAGCTCTGAACACATGTATTCTGACTGGTGTATTCCCCAGTGTCTGAACACTGAAAGGAAAACAAATTATATTCAGAAAGTTGCTAGCCAATCAAAGAATCAGGCTGGGAGACAATAACATGATTTAAACCTTTATTATCTTCAAATTGTAATATTCTTGTGTATCTGTCTCCTCAGTAGACAGCCCTAACCCCAGAAGGGGACATATTAAATCTTTGCTCGAAGGCTCCCCAGCTGTACCTGTACTTATCACAGATGTTTGTTCCTCTGTTTTATACTGACCATCCTTTACATCCTACCATTTTCCCAGTCTTAAGACATGTTAAACCTTTAGTTTGTGTTAGGAGCTTTCCTGTGTCATCTTAAATTGATTTCATAGTTTAATTCTCAGGGAAGAATCACATATCTCTTCTCTCTTCAGGCAAATTTCATAGATTTTCTGCAAGAAAGTGACACTCTCAGAGTTTTAAAGACGTAACTCAGTCAGCAGTCCAGAATGGATGTAATGAATCATACACAATTATATTAAACTTTATTTAATCAGTTTGGCAAACACTGAGTTTTAGAAAAGCAAAAAAGTCAAACTGAAATTGTATATATTTCATGTTTAATTTTTAATCAGCTTTTAAGACTAGAACTAACTTACAAATTTCAGAATATCTATGGGTATATAGATTTATAGATATAGACTCAACATATATAAAATCTGGTATGCTGGGGTTTATTTTCAAGAAAATATTGAGTAATTTGAAAGACATCAAAAACAGACTCCTTAGCTTTTCTTTTCAGACTTCCTCTAAGAATGTTCAAAAGATTTTTTTTTTTCATACTGTAGTTACTAAGGATCTCATTCATCTCTATTTTTCCCTGGTCCCAGTACTATAGCTCCCACTGTTTTAAACACCTGTGTGAGACTAATGAAGTATGCCTAGGAGAAATGTCAAAAAATTAATGATGAATGGTTCATTTTATGAATATTTATGATATAGATTGAATACAAAGAAGTAAGGAAAGGTCATGCTGGGAATGATTGGGTCTCTCATATATAAGCATTTGTTTATCAGGTAAGCAGAGTGACCTTCCATATTTTCATGAAAATCCTTTCTGTCACTTGACCTTGTGGAAAACTTCAGGGAGAAAAAATCAAATTGGAGATTTTTCTTCCTTTTGAGGGATGGGTGGGAGGCAGGAAGGGATGCAGACGTAGATTGAAGAGGGTAGAGATCAAACCTCTGAGTAACTGAAATTTCCAGTGAAAATGCCTCCTTAGAAGAATTTAATACTTAAGAGATTTTTATTCACTCATGTTGCCCTGTGATTAGGTTACATTGTCATCAAGTATTCTCTGTAGAAATGGAGTATTTAGATGCTTGTTTGCATGTTGACCCAATGGCATCATTCAGGAAATGGCCTCAAGAAGATAAGGAAGTATTTACTGTGACATAAAACATATGCCTTATGCTTTCTGTGCAAATAAGAAGACAAAACAAGGGAGAATACTGGGAAGACCACACCTATGACTGCAAGGGCTCCAGACAGACATGCTATGCCTGTTGGGTAGTTTCCTCTCTTGCCTATTGGTGCTGCTCAAGAGGCTGGCCTCAGACTCTTTGTGTTTCTCACTTTGTGACACTCAGGTTTGACCAGTCCTCCCCAAACAAGCCAAAGTGGTCATAGAGCTCATGTTTTCCAACAGTAATGGATTAATCAATAGAAGAAACATTTTTGGATCATAGAATAATACCTGAAATTCAGGTATTATTCATCAGCTAGGAAATTTGCATAGTTATTTACATGGCTTAGCTCTTCTTGGTGCTCTTTGAAGTATGCATTGCATATATTGTCTAATCACATTCTTTACCCTTTAAACACGTTCATTTTTCTTTCTCTAGAATATAATATCCATGAGTGCTAGTCTTTCCAAAATGTGATTTTCCTGTGTGAAGATCACCCACCATTACTCTTTTCCCTCATTCATAAAAAAGACAAGACAAAAGCTTAAAAACACTCTCAGTCCCTGTTGTTCCTAACTCATATTCTTCTTCCTCCTAGAATGTCCCCTGACTTTCTCCATCTGCGTAACAATCACTAAAAATCTGGTAAACTACATCTTTGAAACAGTGAAATGTTAATCCCTGGAAATACTTACATTAATTTTTACTTGGGGGTACAACTCTCGAGTCTGCTCTTCTAAAGCGTTTCAAGTAAAATTTAGAAATCGCTATTCTGGTGGTTTTGCTATGTATAGTACAGCCCTGAGGAACTTGTAGAACTGAAAATGTGTTTCAAGTGCAAGGATGTGGTAGAATAAACAATAAAGTACTCTGCTATTTTGAAGAAAATGATTTAAGTTTCATGAGATTAGAAATGATTTTCTTTAGTACCTGATATTTCTTAATCATGAAAAGTCTTTCTATATAATGCATCACTTTTTAATGATATTTTTATTCCTTTGACAGTGGATCTTAAGAGTTTGTGGAGGAATCCTACTTTTATAAGTCACAGAAAGGAAGTGAACTCTGCTCATTTTTCAACTAAGTTTCTATTTGATCTTTATTGTACTATTTTCCATGTTTTGCAACATACGATTTAAGGCTGGCCTAACTTCATTCATTGGTAGAGTACTCACAGAGCAGTAGAACATAGAGATCTAATTTCCTTCAGGAATCTGTTAAGAAAGGAGAGGACAAATGATATAATTGAAAATAAGGTGAAATTAATTGTACTAATTATATATAATATTCTTGATTCTTGGTTACAGATAATCTTTCATTATCACATGTATGGACATGGCATTGGAGCGCTCACTTTGATCCAGGTGTCAGTCTCAAACCAAACGAAGGTCCTACTTAACCTCACTGTAGAACAAGGCAATTTCTGGCAGCGGGAAGAATTATCCCTGTCTGGTGATGAGGACTTCCAACTCAAATTTGAAGGCAGAGTTGGGAAAGGCCACCATGGAGATATTGCACTGGATGACATTGTGCTTACAAAGAACTGTCTATCATTCCATCACTCCATGAAAGAAGAACTCAAAGTGCCTCTTCCAGCAGGTACATTTTAATTTGTTTCTGTGGTGCTTTTACAGAGTGGTAGGTGGGAAGGAAGGAAATGGAAAAGAAGTGACATAAACACCTAGTAAATCATTGTTTTCATAAAGAAAAATCTTTTTGAATCTAAAATGTTATCTTTCAAGGCTTTACTCATAAACTTGTCTTCCAACATTTCTCCAAGCTTTGGTATATTTACCAGTTCCCCAGTTCCTAGTTTAGTCAATTTCTTCTTAGATCAATAAACTAAGACTCCTTTGTTTTCAGTCTGATTCAGAATTCAGTCCTTAGTAAATATCAATTCACTTTTAATACAATATAAGAACATCAAGAACAGACTTACTCAATTTTAATTAGATGTTACTGTGATTATGTTATTTACTTTATTCTTTTTAGACCAATACTTTATTCATTTGAATGTTGAGTTTATATATTTAAATAGTTTAGATGATTGAATATGTCCATCCATTCACCTAAAAATTTGGGGGTAATTTGTCTAAATAATTATTGGTAGATGTCCAATATAATACATACAGTGACAATATTGTAAGAAGTGGAAATAGCAAGTAGCATTAATTCATATAAAATATTAGAGGATGAGATGAAAATGCAGTATATAGTGTTACAATGACAAAAGAACAAATTTGGGGACTTCCCTGGAGGTCCGGTGGTTAAGACTCTACACTCTCAATGTAGGGACCATGGGTTCAATCCCCGGCCTGGGAACTAAGCTCCCACATGCTGCATGGTGTGGCAAAAAAGAAAACCAAATTTTATCAGTTGATAACATGGCATATATTAATAGTTAAACCATGAGTTTAGAGTAGAAAATAAAAGTGCCATTCATTTTGTATATAAATTATATCTTGTAACTAACAAAAACAAAAGTGCTTTAAGAAGAATGACCTAATTTGTTTGTACTGATTTTTAACATGGTGGGTGGAACAGGGAACACTGCCATTTCTGCCATAACTTCCTCATACATTTTAAAGGGAGTGTTTTAATTTGGTTAAGAGTAGGTTTCTAGATAAATATTTTCCCATTGACACATAGTTAAGCCAGGCTCCTTGCCTGATGTTTCCAGCCTGATGTTTCCAGCACTATATGGAATAGTACAGAGGAAAAGAAACATTTCAAGACTGTTGAGGGATAAGTATACTTATGTGAATTTAATGTAAAAGCATTTCAGATACCTCAGACTAATCTACTTTCTTTTTCTTTTTTAACATCTTTGTTGGAGTATAATTGCTGTACAATGTTGTGTTAGTTTCTGCTGTATAACAAAGTGAATCAGTTATATGCAAATGTATATCCCCATATCCCCTCCCTCTTGAGTCTCCCTCCCACCCTCCTTATCCCACCCCTCTAGGTGGTCACAAAGCACCGAGCTGATCTCCCTGTGCTATGCGGCTGCTTCCCACTAGTTATCTATTTTACATTTGGTAATGTATATAGGTCAGTGTTGCTCTTTCACTTCATACCAGCTTACCTTCCCCCACCCCGTGTCCTCAAGTCCAGTCTCCGTATCTGTGTCTTTATTCCAGAACTGCCCCTGGGTTCATCAGAACCATTTTTTTTTAACTCCATATATATGTGTTAGCATACAGTATTTGTTTTTCTCTTTCTGAGTTACTTCACTCTGTATGACAGACTCTAGGTCCATCCACATCGCTACAAATAACTCAATTTCATTTCTTTTTATGGCTGAGTAATATTCCATTGTATATATGTGCCACATCTTCTTTATCCATTCATCTGTTGATGGACACCTAGGTTGCTTCCATGTCCTGGCTATTGTAAATAGAGCTGCAATGAACATTGTGGTACATGACACTTTTTGAATTATGGTTTTCTCAGGGTATATGCCCAGTAGTGGGATGGCTGGGTCATATGGTAGCTCTATTTTTAGTTTTTAAGGAATTTCCTTACTGTTCTCTGTAGTGGCTGTATCAATTTACATTCCCACCAACAGTGCAAGAGGGTTTCCTTCTCTCCACACCCTCTCCAGCCTTCACTGTTTGTAGATATTTTGATGATGGCCATTCTGACTGGTGTGAGGTGATACCTTGTTGTAGTATTGACTTGCATTTCTCTAATGATTAGTGATGTTGAGCATATTTTCATGTGTTTGTTGCCAATCTGTCTATCTTCTCTGGAGAAATGTCTATTTAGGTCTTCTGCCCATTTTTGGATTGGGTTGTTTGTTTTTTGATATTGAGCTGCATGAGCTCCTTGTGAATTTTGGAGATTAATCCTTTGTCAGTTGCTTCATTTGCCAATATTTTCTCCCATTCTGAGGGTTGTCTTTTCATCTTGTTTATGGTTTCCTTTGCTGTGCAAAAGCTTTGAAGTTTCATTAGGTCCCATTTGTTTATTTTTGTATTTATTTCCATTTCTCTAGGATGTGGGTCAAAAAGGATCTTGCTGTGATTTATGTCATAGAGTGTTCTGCCTGTGTTTTCCTCTAAGAGTTTGATAGTGTATGGCCTTACATTTAGGTCTTTAATCCATTTTGAGTTTATTTTTGTGTAGGTGTTAGGAAGTGTTCTAATTTCATTCTTTTACATATAGCTGTCCAGTTTTCCTAGTACCACTTATTGAAGAGGCTGTCTTTTCTCCATTGTATATACTCTTGCCTCCTTTATCAAAGATAAGGTGACCATATGTGCATGGGTTTATCTCTGGGCTTTCTATCCTATTCCACTGATCTATATTTCTGTTTTTTGTGCCAGTACCATACTGTCTTGATTACTGTAGCTTTGTAGTAGAGCTTGAAGTCAAGGAGGCTGATACCTCCAGCTCAGTTTTTCTTTTTCAAGATTGCTTTGGCTATTAGGGGTCTTTTGTGTTTCCATACAAACTGTGAAAGATTTTGTTCTAGTTCTGTGAAAAATGCCATTGGTAGTTTGATAGGGATTGCGCTGAATCTGTAGATTGCTTTGGGTAGTATAGTCATTTTCATAGTGCTGATTCTGCCAATCCAAGAACATGGTATATCTCTCCATCTGTTTGTATCATCTTTAATTTCTTTCATCAGTGTCCTATAGTTTTCTGTATACATACAGGTCTTTTTTCTCCTTAAGTAGGTTTACTCCTAGGTATTTTACTCTTTTTGTTGCAGTGGTAAATGGGAGCGTTTACTTAATTTCTGTTTCAGATTTTTCATCATTAGTGTATAGGAATGCAAGAGATTTCTGTGCATTAATTTTGTATCCTGCTACTCTACCAAATTCATTGATTAGCTCTAGTAGTTTTCTGGTGGTGTCTTTAGGATTCTCTATGTATAGTATCATATCATCTGCAAACAGTGACAGTATAACTTCTTTTCCAATTTGGATTCCTTTTATTTCTTTTTCTCTTCTGATTGCTGTTGCTAAAACTTGCAAAACTATGTTGAATAATAGTGTTGAGAGCGGGCAATCTTGTCTTGTTTCTGATCTTAGAGGAAAATGGCTTTGGTTTTTCACCATTGCGAACGATGTTGGCTGTGGGTTTGTCATATATGGCCTTTATTATGTTGAGGTAAGTTCCCTCTATGCCTACTTTCTAGAAACTTTTTACCTTAAACGGGTGTTGATCATTGTAGAAAGCTTTTTCTGCATCTACTGAGATTATCATATGGTTTTTAGCCTTCTATTTGTTAATATAGTATATCGCATTCATTGATTTGAGTATATTGAAGAATCCTTGCATTCCTGGAATAAACCCCACTTGATCATGGTGTATGATCCTTTTAATGTGCTGTTGGATTCTGCTTGCTAGTATTTTGTTGAGGATTTTTGCATCTATGTTCTTCAGTGATATTGGCCTGTAGTTTTCTTTCATTGTGACATCTTAGTCTGGTTTTGGTATCAGAGTGATGGTGGCCTCATAGAATGAGTTTGGGTGTGTTCTTCCCTCTGCTATATTTTGGAAGAGTTTGAGAAGGAGAGGTGTTAGCTCTTCTCTAAATGTTTGATAGAATTCACCTCTGAAGCCATTTGGTCCTGGGCTTTTGTTTGTTGGAAGATTTTTAATTACAGTTTCAATTTCAGTGCTTGTGATTGGTCTGTTCATATTTTCTATTTCTTCCTGGTTCCATCTCGGAAGGTTGTGCATTTCTAAGAATTTGTCCATTTCTTCCAGGTTGTCCATTTTATTGGCATATAGTTGCTTGTAGTAATCTCTCATGATCCTTTGTATTTCTGCCGTGTCAATTGTTACTTCTCCTTTTTCATTTCTAATTCTGTTGATTTGAGTCTTCTCCCTTTTTGTCTTGATGAGTCTGGCCAATGTTTTATCAATTTTGTTTATCATCTCAAAGAACCAGCGTTTAGTTTTATTGATCTTTGCTGTCATTTCTTTTTCATTTATTTCTGATCTGACCTTTATGGTTTCTTTCCTTCTGCTAACTTTGCGGTTTTTTGTTCTTCTTCCTCTAATTGCTTTAGGTTTAGGTTTGTTAGGTTAGTTAGGTTGGTTTTTTGAGATGTTTTTTACTTGAGGTAGGATTGTATTGCATTAAACTTCCCGCTTAGAACTGCTTTTGCTGCATCCCATAGGTTTTAGGCCATCATGTTTTCATTGTCTTTTGTTTCTAGGTATTTTTTGATTTCCTCATTGATTTCTTCAGTGATCTTTTGGTTATTTAATAGTGTATTGTTTAGCCTCCATGTGCTTGTATTTTTCCATATTTTATCCTGTAATTGATATCTAGTCTCATAGCATTGTGGTCAGAAAAGATACTTGATGTGATTCCAATTTTCTTAAATTTACCAAGGCTTGATTTGTGACCCAAGATATGATCTGTCCTGGAGAATGTTCCATGAGCACTTGAGAAGAATGTGTATTCTGTTGTTTTTGGATGGAATGTCCTATAAATATCAATTAAGTCCATCTTGTTTAATGTGTCATTTAAAGCTTGTGTTTCCTTATTTATTTTCATTTTGGATGACCTGTCCATTGGTGAAAGTGGGATGTTAAACTCCCCTACTATATCTGTGTTACTGTCAATTTCCTCTTTTATGGCTGTTAGCATTTGTCTTATGTATTGAGGTGCCCCTATGTTGGGTGCATAAATATTTACAGTTGTTATATCATCTTCTTGGATTGATCCCTTGATCATTATGTAGTGTCCTTCTTTGTCTCTTGTAAAGTCCATTTTGTCTGATATGAGAATTGCTACTCCAGCTTTCTTTTGATTTCTATTTGCATGGAATATCTTTTTCCATCCCCTCACTTTCAGTCTTTTTGTGTCCCTAGATCTGAAGTGCATCTCTTGTAGACAGCACATATATGGGTTTGTTTTTGTATCCATTCAGTCAGTCTGTGTCTTTTGGTTGGAGCATTTAATCCATTTACATTTAAGGTAATTATTGATATATATGTTCTATTACCATTTTCTTAATTGTTTTTTGTTTGTTTTTGTAGGTCTTTTCCTTCCCTTGTGTTTCCTGCCTAGAGAAGTTCCTTTAGCATTTGTTATAAAGGTGGTTTGGTGGTGCTGAATTCTCTTAACTTTTGCTTGTCTGTAAAGGTTTTAATTTCTCCATTGAATCTGAATGAGATCCTTGTTGGGTAGAGTAACCTTGGTTGTAGGTTTTTCCCTTACATCACTTTAAATGTGTCCTGCCACTCCCTTCTGTCTTGCAGAGTTTCTGCTGAAAGATCAGTTGTTAATCCTATGGGGATTCCCTTGTATGTTATTTGTTGCTTTTCCCTTGTTGCCTTTAATATTTTTTCTTTGTGTTTAATTTTTGATAGTTTGATTAATATGTGTCTTGGTGTGTTTCTCTTTGGATTTATCCTATATGGGACTCTCTGTGCTTCCTGGACTTGATTATTTCCTTTCCCATGTTAGGGAAGTTTTCAACTATAATCTCTTCAAATATTTTCTCATACCCTTTCTTTTTCTCTTCTCCTTCTGGACCCATATAATTTGAATATTGGTTCATTTAATGTTGTCCCATATGTCTCTGAGACTGTCCTCAATTCTTTTCATTTTTTTTTCTTTATTGTGCTCTGTGGTAGTTATTTCCAGTATTTTATCTTCCAGGTCACTTATCCATTCTCCTTCCTCATTTATTCTGCTATTGATTCCTTCTAGAGTATTTTTAATTTCAGCAGCTGTGTTGTTCATCACTGTTTGTTTGCTCTTTAGTTCTTCTAGATCTTTTTTAAATGTTTCTTTTATTTTCTCCATTCTATTTCTGAGATTTTGGATCATCTTTACTATCATGACTCCCAATTCTTTTTCAGGTAGGTTGCCTATTTCTTCTTCATTTATTTGGTTTTGTAGGTTTTTACCTGCTCCTTCTTCTGTAACATATTATTTTATCATTTCTTTCTTTTTTCTTTCTTTGATGGGTGATGCTGTATTCCTCTCTTACTGGTTGTTTGGCCTGAGACGTCCAGCACTGAAGTTTGCAGGCAGTTGGATAGAGCCTGTTCTTGGTGCTGAGATGAGGACCTCCAGGAGGCCTCACTCTGATTAATATTCCCTTGGGTCTGAGGTTCTCTTTTAGTCCAGCATTTTGGACTCACAGCTCCCACCATAGGTGTTCCAGTCCAACCTCTGGCCTGGGAACCAAAATCCTGCAAGCTTTGTGGCGCAGTTTAAAAAAAAAAAATGAAGGAGGAAAGAAAAAACGGAGCATTACAATATCAAAGAATAAAAAAATAAAATAAAATTAGAAAGATAAAAAATATATTAGGAAAAATATCACTGTAATGGAAATAACTGCAACAAGGTACAATAAATCCACAACAGAAAATCTAAAAAATTTTTTTAAATTTCAAAAAAGGGGGTGGGGAATAAGCCAAAAGTACAGACAATAACAAAGTATAAAGAATAAAATAAAATAGAAAAATAAAAGATTTATTAGGAGAAATAAAAGAATCAATAAGAATGAATCTACAAGGTGAAACAGAAGCCCAATCTAAAAGAGGGGGAAAAAAATAACAACCCTTGGCTGTGGGGGCGGAGTTTAAGTGGGGCTGGAACTTAGGCAGGGGCATGGTTTAAGGTGGGGCGGGACCTAGGCAGGTGGGGGACCGATGTTCAAGTATGTGACAGGGCCTCTTCTTAGTACCTATATAGAAGGGGAGAGGCAGCATGTCGAAAGGAGTACCTCTGGAGTGTGGAGTTCTGGAGTTTGGAGATAAGGTGCTGGGTGAGGGTATGTGGGTGGGGGTTTAGGCCCAGTGCATTGGAGGGGATCTCCAAGTGTAGAGGTGGGGCCCTAGGTGGGGGTGTAGGGTCAGGGCTTGGACTCTATGTGGCAGGAGGGAGGCTCCGAGGGCAGAGGTTTAAGCCCAGGAACCCAACAGGCTCCCCGGTGCCTAAGTGGACAAGGAAAGCACTGGCCTTCTGTTCCTTTGTGTCCCTCCCGCACTGTCTCCACCAGGGTCTCCCCGTCACCCTTCTACCCCTAACCGTGGGTGGGTTCTGCTGGGTGTAGGAACTCCTACCCTCCCCTGCTGCTCCTCAAGCGTGCTGATCCCAGAGGTCCGGCCTTTACTTTTACTACCCCCTTCCCTCCCTCCCACTCCCTCAGGACCTACGTGGCTGGAGGGGGCCTCAGTGGGCAGGGGATCAGGCCCGGGATCTCAGCAGGTTCCTGGGGGCCCAAGTGGGCAGGGGAAACCTGGCCACGGTCTCTTTTGATCCTCTGCTCTCCCAGCGGTTCCCCAATTTCCCCCTTTGGGCATGGGATCCCTTCCCCTCCCCCAGCCACCCCTCAGGGGCACCTGCCTCCACTTCTCCTCCCCCTTCACTCCCCCCATACCCCACATCCTACCTGGTCACTGGGGCTTCCTCCTGTCCCCTTAGGTGTCCGTGGTCCCCCACTGGTGCCTGGTAGGTGCCCTAGTTGTGAGGAGATGTGAATTCCGCATCCTCCTAGTATGCCAACTTGACTGCACCCCTAATCTATTTTCTTGAGAAAACCTTCACCTTTCATTCTGTGTAGGAGGTTTGTTGGCAGCTATGCTAGCTCTTGTACAGGTCTGGCCTTTTAAATAAGAAATTTTTGATCATAATAAAAAGTAATCTCATAGCATCCAAGTAGTGAGGGAGCAAAAGTTTTATGTTGACCCACATTAAACTTCAGCGAACAACTACTAAGTGGGATGTCAGAGGAACAAACCAATCTCATTGGGAATTTAAAACTTTTTAAATCTGTGAAATCTGGAATAAAGTTTCTTAAACAAAAAAAGGCTTCCAAAAGGAAAATTTTTAAATATATACAAAGTGTTATAAATTATATATTAATTATAGAATTAAGGGCATATATTGCAAGAGTAATTTGTATATCCTTTTGCTATTTTAGGTGTTTATTAAAAATTTTGATGAATAGAAATTAAGAGAATCTCTGCTCTTAAGAATATCTCAACATGGTAATGGAGAATAGGAAAAACATCTCAAATAACTCTAATATTAGGTTGGATATAATAAAGTGCCAGGAAAAATATATAAAACTTTATGAGGGTGTAAAGAAGATAAAACATCCAGTGGAGGGAGCTAATTTGAGACTTCTGGACAGGATGGGCAGGAGTTTGGAAACACACTTGGAGCTCATAGAAGGGAAACCCTTTGCGGCACAGGGAGACCAAGTGTGAGCACAGTCGGACCATATAATGAATGAGGTGGGGAGAGCACTGTGGGCAGGCCCTAAGGCACAAGGCAGAGCAGAGGTTGTGTCATGCAAACCTTGGAGGTGGATGTGGGCGGGTAGTTTGACTGAAGCAGGACCTTGTGTAGAAGTATCTCAGATAATTTCCTTTATAAAGCTAAACTGGGTTTGAAACGGGAACTACACTGGGACCACCTTGAATATCAGTTTTTTTCCTCAAAATGAACATACACTGAAAGGATACTGAGTGGTCTTAGAAAACAAGCATACAAAAAAGAATGAAAGAATACAAAGTGAGCCCAAAAGAGATACAATATTCATTCATAGGAGGTATGATAACTGGTAGGGATGGCTGCAGTAGAAAAAGTCTAAGCCAAAACAAACAAACAAAAAACCAATGAACTGAAAAAACCAATTGCCTTTACTTATATTATCAGGAGCGTTCTGAAAATTGAGGTGAAATAATTTAATGTTTTCATAGCTATCTCAGCTGTGACGCTTACATTCAAATGCAGCAAATAAAAAAAATGCTTATGGAGTTAACATTCCTAAAAACTACTCGATGTATCTTTATGTACCTCCAGAAATTCAAAGTATATGCCTTTCTCTTGGTAGAAGTGAAAAGCTAAGCATTTTCAGACTCAAACTGTGAAATGATTCAGAAAAACTCTGACTGCATCGTGAGTTCAGAGGACTCTTTTTGGAGTCTCTGACATTTTAAAGGAAGGCAGTATGTATGTGTACATATATGTATATAAGTGTATATATGTATACACTTGTGTATATAAGTATATATGTATTTAAATATACCTGGGGGGTATCCTGAACAAATAAAAAGGAAAAGCCAAACTGATTTTTATTGATCTTAATGAAAGTTGGTGCAAGAGAATTCAGGAATAACACCGACGTTTAGCAGAAGTATAATACAAGCCACAAATGTAAGCCACATGTGTAATTTTACATTTGCTAGTAGTTATGTTAAAAAAAGTGAAGTTAATTTTCAGAATATATTTGCATTAACTCAATATACCCAAAATATTATCATTTTAACACAAAAGCAATGTAAGATAATAATGAGGTATTTTATATTCTTGTTTTCATATTAAGTCTTTAAATCCAGTGTGTATTTTATACCTGCAGCCCATCTCAATTTGGATTAGCCACATTTTGATTGTTCAGTAGCCTCTCGTGGCTAGTGGCTACCCCAGTGGACAGCACAGGAGATGAAGTGAATACTGTAGGGCACTTTCATGTCTGTCCCTGACAATGGGGTTCCATTAGTCAGGGTAAAGTTTGTGAATTCTCAAGAATTGCAGTTGTATTCTTATTTGAATAGAAGCAAAAAAATATACTCCCAGGCTAAATGGGAAAGCACAGGTACCATGTTCTAGTGGACTAGGTACTAATTTCAGACTTTCTTCTTACAAGCTATATGTTGTACAACTCAATTTCCTCATCTATAAAGCAGAGAGGACCTATTTCTTAGGTTCTTAGACTCTTAAAAATAAAAAGAGGTAATCACCTACATAATTTACCTAGTCTCATGTCTGGTATACGGTAGGCATTTATTCAATAAGAATCATATCATTTTACATTATCCTATATTTTGGGCATCTTTACCAGTATTCCTTAGACGGAGTAGACATTTGAGTGTAAGCCTCCATTATTTGCATTTTATTAAGGATATATTTCTACCATTTGTGTTAGCAAAATTTTCTTTCTTGCAGAGATCACAAACATATAATTATTTCATATTACATTGTAATCACTCAATCTTATATTTATTGAAAACATCTTTAATTCAGTATTTTTGATTTGTCATGACTGATGTGTGTGTATCTTTGAAATGTTTAATGTTTCTCAGTTTCTCATTACTGCAAAAACACTTAACTTGGGACTTTCACAGATTAAAGAAGGGTAAATGGCATTATGTTCCACAAGCAGTGGCTACATCTATTAAACTTTTGGAAGTGACTTTAATTCATGCACACTTTTCACCTGTATTCATGTACGTAGGCTAACAACATCGTCAAGGACAGGTTAAAATAGATAAGACAAGAGGAGGCAAAACATACATATTTAGGAAGATGCAATTGAACTGAATCTGGAATCAGTGATTCTAATCAGTCAAATAAGACCCAGAGTTTTTTTAGCAAAAGTAATTTTAAGTTATTATTGAGTCTCTAGAAATTATATTTAAGAGCGTATTTTGATGGCAATTTTGTTAATTGCTAAATGCTGATGGATAAAAATAATTGTTTAAAGAATTTTAATAAGAAAAAGATAACCAAGATTCCTCTTCTAAATGTCCATATGCAGATTCAGCCACTATCATATTCTCTGTGTTATTGGCAGATATTTAATAAAAAGTTTCAGTATAATAAGGACAGGGATGAAGTCTTACTTTGTGTGCGACATGTGCATGTGTATTTTAAATCCCCCTAGTAATTTCCAAATGTGAGTTATACAGCAATTATATTTTGGGATATAACATGGGAATCAACTTTTGTTTAAGAAAATGTATGTAAGGCAATTGGGGCTGAATGGATTAGCTTCTCTTTGAGGTCAAGTATTTCCCTGAAATACTTGGCAGTAATTTATTCATTTATTCATTCTACTGATGAGAATGCTGACATAGCAACTCAGAGTCCTGAGTTAGGGAAATCTGGCTGATTGTACTCGGCTTTATAATTTAGTGAACCCTGTACACAATGTTTAGTGCAAAGTGCATGTGTTTCATGTGTTTGAGGTTTAAAGAGATGAATTTGGATTTTTGTGTTGCTTACTGCCCATGAAATGTCACCTGATCTACTAACGTCTCTCTTATCTCTTACCTATTTCTTATCTATATTTCTTATCTATAAAAATGGGGCTATTGGAATCTATTTCTGAGTGATTTGAAAGATAATTGAGATCATGTATAGTATGTTTTAAACAACCATTGGCATACAGTCAGTGTTTAGTAAATGTTATCTCCCTTTTTTCAGCAAGTCCTCTTCCCTGCTGAAGAGATAATGTAAATAAAGTGTGCATAAGTTGAAATTTCTTAAAAGCATGTTGTATACTTGCTAGTTTTCCTTCATCATGTTCCATTCATTGCTTAAAGCAGAGGTTCAGACCTCCTCTGCCCCTCCTATTCCCTTCAAAGAATTTACTCACAAAAGAGCTGGCTTCGAAGACGTAGATTTAAAAAATAATTAAAGAGCTCGTATAATATCTCACTGAAGGGTTCACTACTAAGTTTGTTCATGTAAACATGTAATGTTAGTCTAAGGAAGACTCAAAACACCAGCTAATCAAAATGATAGACATCACTGGCTTGAAAGAATTTATGGCTCTTATAAATGTAGGGATAAACATAATACCTTTATTGGTGTTCCTCTGTGTTTCATTTGCATTTTTAGAACTTAGTTGGGATTAGATGGGTAGATGTGTCATACATTATAATTTTTCACACTTAAATAATGGGAAATTGGCTATGGATATAACATTTCAAAACAGAACGTCTGAATTTTAGAAATACATTACTAACGGTATGTAGGAAGGAGCTATACTTGAAGTTTTCAAGGGGACATGATGGTAGATACGTTTGGACAGCACTTGGACTTGTGAGGGTTCAGATTTGAATTGGCAGAAATGGACTGGGACTTATAAAGTCTGAAAGCTGTATTTCTTTTGTGCTGCCTACGTCTGTTGAAAAAATACTCATCTCGTGTTCATGGATGTAATAATAATAGCCTAAGTAACTCTATAGCCTCTCCTTTCTCCTTTAGTACAATACATTTTTTTTTTCTGGAATCCTTCTGCTTTTTAATATATTTGTTACAAGGAGAACTAAAATTTCCTCACTATGGTAGCAAGGTGCCTGCTCAGCCTTCCTCTTTCTTATGTCCCAAATCTCTCTATTGCTAGCAATAACTATATTTTATAAATTGTCCTTCTTCTAATTTCAGATATAATAGAACAGATATTGTATAAAGTTCTCTACAACTTGTATAAAGAACATTCCTGAAAATGCTAGGCAACATTTTTAGAGTATTTAAAATTAGTTATGGTTTTATTTATTGTTTTATTTTTTATTTTTAAGATGCCACATATAAGTGATGTCATACAGTATTTGTCTTTCTCTATCTGACTTATTTCACTTAGCATAATGCCCTCCAAGTCCATCCATGCCATCGTAAATGGCAGAATTTCATCTTGTTATGTCTCTGTGTGTGTGTGTGTGTGTGTGTGTGTGTGTGTGTGTATTTAAAAAACAAAACAAACTAGTGAATCTAACAAAAAAGAAAAAGACTCACAGATATAGAGAAAAAGCTAGTGGTTACCAGTGGGGAGAGGTTAGGGGGAAGGGGCAAGATAGGGATGGGAATTAAGAGGTACAAACTACTATTTTTAAGATAAGTAAGCTACAAGAATATATTGTACAACACAGAAAATATAGCCAATATCTTATAATTACTATAAATAGAATATAAGCTTTAAAATTTGTGAATCGCTATGTTGTATACCTGAAATTTATGTAATATTGTACATCAAATATACCTCAGTAAAGAAAAGAAAAAAATAATAAAATTAATTTTGATAAGCTATTTTGTAAATATTTGTCCAGCAGTTTCTCCCTCATTACTTATGAGGGAGAAGCTGCTGAATAAAATTTAAATAAGTGACATCATTTTGTCTTATTTACAAATCTTAGAATGTTTTAGTATAAAGTCGTAATAATAAAGTGTTAATAATGTTGCATATTGTTAATTATAATTCATATTAGTTAATATTGGCATAATATCAATTTTTAAATTCTCTTTATTTGGTAAACAACTAATGAATTTTTATTAAAGTTTATTCTTTCATATAGCTTTACTACAGTAGGATTATTATACAAGTTAACTATATAAAAGTAAGTTCTGCTGTCTAAACAAGGTGTCATTTTTTATTGAATCACCCAAGCCTGAAGCTGTGGTAGTCTGCTGTTTGTTCTGAAATAGCCATTTTTTTTTCTTGTAGTATGTAAGATATACCTATATTTAGATAGGCACATGGCTAAACATTTCACTGCTGCAATAAATGGAAAAACATGTTATTTCCGTAGGTTGAAATATTCAATAATGTATTATAATTTATGGTAAGGGTATTTAATATTTTTATGCTTTTGAAAATTATAATTTTTGTAAGTGGTATCTTTAAATTTTTGTTCTCTTTTTGCTGCTGTAATATAGAAAAGCAATTGATTTTTAAAATATTAACCTTGTATATGGTAAGGATAAACACATATATTTAGGTAATCTTTAATTTTTCTCAGTAATGTTTTATAGTTTTTATGGAAGGAGCATTATTATATAATATTTCAAATGCTAAAGGCAAATGATTTTCAAAAATAGTCTCTTAAAATTTTATTTTCTCTTCGTTTTTGTTACTGGTATATGCAAATATAATTGCCTTTTATATGTTGACCTTATACTCTTATCAACCCATCTTTAATTCGGAAAAAAACCCCTATATTTCTCAGTTTCCCTTTCAGTGGGTATAGACCATGTGACTAAATTTTAGCCAGTGAAATCTGAACAGATACTACATGCACCCTATAGGTTGTACAATTAAAAAGAAGAGACATTCCCTCCATTTTCCATCTCTTCTCCCCACAGGCTGGAATATGGGTGTGATCTTAGTTCATGAGGTTGAGTAATTGCCTCTTTAGCACCCAACAAACAGAAGGAGTCTGGTCTCCCAAACACCAAAGAGCTAGGACATCAGCCCATGGTTGTTTAGCTCACCCTAGTAAGTGAGAGGGGAAAAAACTCTCACTTTGTCACTGTCATCTCGTGGTTTGGAACAGCAGCCGAAATGTATTTCTTAATAAAGGAACTTATTATTTTCAGTTGTTACATGATATGTAATTATGATGTTTATTTGGATGTTGGCTTGTCCCTAGTTACTCTTAGAAGATCTCTAATTTTCCACCTGTCACCAAGAACAATGTTCTGTGATCTCTATATCGGCAGTTGGTCTCTTGGGGAGTCAATTACGGGAGTCATTCCTGTGGGAACTCACTGTACGTCGCTTCTCCAACTATTTCAACAGTTTTTTAGATATATAAGTCTCTCTGTGAAATCACTTTCTGTTTAAAATATTTAGAGTGATTTGTATTATCTGCTTTTAAATGCTGACTGATCTCAGCATTTGGTACCAAACGTTTGATTTTATTGTTTGGATCACTTGTGTTTGTATGAATTTTCTAAACGTGCCATTCTGATTCTAATGATAGAACTTCTTCCCAGACAGTGTGCCAAATGTCACTTAAAAAACCTTGCTTGCCAGCTTTGATTTCAACCCTCTGTTATAATCCTGCAATCTGTTAAGTCAAACTCTGTGTCTGATTTTTGCCTACATCAACCTCGTGCCTACAGGCAAGAAGAAATCCCTTTAGGGCCATCGCAGCAACATCCTGAATCTCTGACCAAGCCTTAAACCAAGAACTGAAAGTTCTGAGCCAGTAATTTCTTTTTATAAACTCTCTGGCTATAAACTCCAGTGTAGCTAGCTCACTCCAGTAATGCCTGAATTTTTTATGCGTTGCACATTGTCCTACGGAAACTACCACTTGGATTTGTACAGTTTCGCTTTTAATGAACACTGCTTTCTAGGTAACTACAGGTAATATTTAAATGATAACTGAGTAGAGTGGAGTGCTAGTAATAACTTTCTTCTAATGGTAACAGAACCTCACTTCTTCTGAATCTAATCAGATCATGTAAATAATACAGGTAAAAACAGACAATGAAAATTTAATGTAATGAGGTTATTTGAGCAAAGACTTGAAGGAGGCTTGGGTATTAGCCAATCGATTATCAAAGGGCATTCCAAGAATAGGAAGGCGAATGTCCCCAAGGCAGGGTATGCCTGACATGTATAAAAAGAGGCCAGTGTAGCTGGAGAGGAATCGGAGTGGAAGTGGTGAAATAGGAGATCAGAGACACAATGGAGAGGTAGGTTTTGTGGGTTATTATAAGGACTTTAGCTTTTACTCTGAATGAAATGAAGAGCCACGCAACATTTTAAAAGGAGTGACATGATCTGACTTCCATTTAGAAAGGATAACTTTGGCTGTAGACTGTAGTTTGGAGGATCACCAGCCTTGAAAATATAGTGAGTTTCTTTACAAATTGAATCATAGGGCATGATGGAAAAGATTGGGAAGGGAAACAGAAAGAAAAAAAAGCATGGGAGAAGGAAGGAAAACCCAGTGTTTGTATGAGAGAATAAGAAATGACTGGGACCTGGAAATCACTTCTTTTTGGTTAAAGTGTTAGGATCATAATGAAAGTCAAGGATGGAGTTATCTAAAGACAGTGTCCTGTGAACTTTGAACTGGTAATGCCTTACACTGTATTTGTTGAATAACTACTGAAATGATTTAAATTTTAGTACCTGATATACTAGCTTGTAATGATTATCTCATTTCCTGTTAAATGATTGGTAATAGTGATATTGTTACATAATTCTCAATAATATGCTTTTGTATCTTAGGTATGTTCCTTTACATTTACAATTTGGTTCTTAGGAACTCTAAAACAAAACACTACATTTGCATTCTCTTAAATAATATATGTGTTTGTGTTTCTCATAAACTTGATCCTTACTGAAATATTTATATTATAAGCAAATTTAGAAATTACAATGTTGTTGGCATTATCTTGGTTATCAAGCTAAAATTAAACTGTTTTTACTGTTTGAGCCCCCAAAGTACATTCTAGTTAAATGAAAACCAAGAAAGGTTGTATGATAAGCTATTTTAATGGTTGAATGTAAGTGAAACAACATAGATTACATTTCTCTTGGAAGAAAAATATGATCGTGTGAAATCAAATACATTTTATGTCCCAATGAACTTAATATGTTGGAAAATTTCAGCTTCATTTGAAATGTCAATTGGCTCTACTCTACTAATGCAGTAGAGGAGGGATATGCAGTTTAATTTTTAACTATATCATTGTTCCAAGAACATGTCCTTTATTCAATTTAGGATTTTTTTCTACATAAATTATTTCTATTACTTTGTGGAAAGAATATTGGGAATTAGAATATCTGGTGCTATTATTTTAACTGATATTTAATCTTATTGCACATTGTCTGCTTTCACAGACATATGGATAGATAATCAAAATAAAATTATCTATTCAAAATGTCATTTAAAAGCCCCAAATTGCTGATATCAAATTTTGTGTCAAGATATACATATTCTTTCTCTGAAATCTTCTTACCTGAAAAGATTTTAGTAAAGGAAAAAGGCGTACAATTTTTAGATCCAGTTTTCTTCCTTATTTGTTTCTGTTTGGATCTCTGATCTTCCTTCTGAAATTATCTCCTTTATCCTTGAAATATATCTAGAAGAAGATGCTTTGGTGACCAACTTTTGATAGTAAATTCTAATTAGATTAAATGTTTTAATTTCACCATAAATGTTTGAAAGGTAGTTGTACTGGATATCCAGATTTAGTTTGGCCATTGTTTTCTGTTAGATATTTTTTTAGTTTTAATTTTTATTGTGGTAAAAAATATGTAACATAAAATTTTAACTATTTTTAAGTGTATGGTTGTAAGGCGCTAAGTACATTCACGTTGTGTAATCATCGCTGCATCCATCTCCAGGACTGTTTATCATCCCAAACTGAAATGCTATAACCATAAAACAATACCTCCCCATTTACCAGTGTTCCCAGCCCCTGGTAACCACCACTTTGCTTCCTATCTCTAAGAATTCGATTGCTCTAGGTACCTGATGTAGGTGGAATCATACAATGTTTTAAAATATTATTTTTGAAACCTACTCTATATAGGAATCCAATAGTAAAGTACTGGCACAAGTAACTCTATTCCAACTACTTATTTAATTGTATTATGATTAACATACAATATTAGTTTCAGGTGTACAATGAAACTAATGTAATTCAATATTTTTATACATTATGAAATGATTACCACATTGTCTAGTTACCATCTGTCACTATGCAAAGTTGTTAACACTATTATTGACTATATTCCCTATGCTGTGCATTACATCACCATAACTTACTTATTTTATGGCTGGAAGTTTGTATGTCTTAATCCCCTTCACCTATTTCACCCTTCAACCCAACCCACTCCCCTCTGGCAACCACCTATTTGTTCTCTATGATTCTGTTTCTGTTTTGATTTGTTTGTTCATTTCCTTTGGTTTTTTAGATTCCACATATAAGTAAAATCATACAGTATTTGTTTTTCTCTGTCTTACTTATTTTACTTAATACCCTCCAGGTCCATCCATGTTGCTACAAATGGCAACATTTCATTTTGTTTTTTTTTTAACAGCTGAGTCATATTCACAATCTCTTTTTTAAAAAAAGAAGCTTTATTATTTTACTTTATTTCATTTCATTTCATTTCATTTCACTTCATTTTATTTTTTGGCCACATCATGCAGCTTGTGGGATCTTAGTTCCCCAACCAGGGATTGAACCCAGGTCCTCAGCAGTGAGAGTGTGGAGTTCTAACCACTGGACTGCCGGGGAATTCCCTTATTCACAATTTCTTTATCCATTCATCTATTGATAGACAGTTAGGTTGCTTCCATCTTTTGGCTATTGCATGTACATGTAGTGCTGCAATAAATAAAGGAGTACATATATCTTTTTGAATTAGTGTTTTTGTTTTCTTCATATAAATGCACAGAAATGGAATTTCTGGATTCTTTGATAATTCTATTTTTAAATTTTTAGGGATCTTCATACTGTTTTACACAGTGGCTGCACCAGTTTACATTCTCACCAACTGTGCAAAAGGCTTCTGTTTTCTTCACATCCTCACCAACACTTGTTGTTTCTTGCCTTTTTGATAATAGCCATTCTGACAGGTGTGAAGTGATAGCTTGTGTTTTCTAACTGCATTTCCCTGATGATTAGTGAGATTGAGCATGTTTTCATGTGCCTGTTGGCCATCTGCATGCTTCTTTGGAAAAATGTCTATTCAGTTTCTCTGCCCATTTTTTAATTGGTTTCTTTGTTTTTGATTTTTATACTGAGCTGTATTGAGTTCTTTATATGTTTTGGCTATCAACCCTTTATCCAACGTATCATTTGCAGATATCCTCTCCTATTCAGTAGGTGGCATTTTGTTGTTGGTGGTTTCCTTTGCTGTGCAAAAGCTTTTTAGTTTGATGTAGTCCCATTTGTTTATTTTTGCTTTTGTTTCCTTTGCCTAAGGAATCAGATCCGACAAAAACATTGCTAAGACCAAGGTCTAAGAGATTACTGCCAATGTTTTCTTCTATGAGTTTTACAATTTAAGGTGTTCTATTCAAGTTTTTAATCCATTTTGAGTTTATTTTTATATGTAGTGTAAGGAAGTGGTACAGTGTTATTCTTTTGCATGTAGCTCTCCAGTTTTCCCATCACCATTTTTTGAAGAGACTCTCCTTTCACCGTTGTATATTCTTGCTTCCTTTGGTATAGATTAATTGACCATATGAGCATAGGTTTATTTATGGGCTCTCTCTCCTGTTTCATTGATCTATGTGTCTGTTTTTGTGCTAGAACCACACAGGTTTGATTACTAGAGTTTTGTAGTATAGTTTCAAGTCTGATGGTGTGATACCTCCACCTTTGTTTTACTTTATCAAGATTGCTTTGATTATTCAGAGTCTTTTGTTGTTCTATACAAATTTTAGGTTTATTTTTTCTAGTTCTTTGAAAAATCGCATTGGTATTTTGATAAGGGTTGCACTGAATCTGTAGATTGCTTTGGATAGTATGGACATTTTAACAATATTGATACTTCCAATCCATGAGCACTGTATATGTTTCCATTTATTTGTGTCATCTTCAATTTCTTTCCTGACTGTGTTATAGTTTCCATAGTACAGATCTTTCCTAGGTATTTTATTCTTTTTGATGCAATTATAAATGGGATTTTTTTCCATCTCTTTTGATATGTCATTATTAATGTATAGAAATGCAACGAATTTCTGGATATTAATTAATTTTGTATTCTACAACTTTACTGAATTCATTTATTAGTTCTAATAGTTTTTTGCTGGAGTGTTTGGGGTTTACTACATATGGTATGTCATCTGCAAATAGTGACAGTTTTACTTCTTTCCAGTTTGGATGCCTTTTTTTCTTTTCTTGCCTAATTGCTGTGGCTAGAACTTCCAATACTATGTTGAATAAAAGTGGTCAAGAGTGGGCATCCTTGTGTTGTTTCTGATTTTAGATGAAAGCTTTCTGCTTTTCACTACTGAGTGTGAGGTTAATTGTGGGTTCGTCATATATGGCCTTTATTGTGTTGATGTACGTTCCCTCTATACCCACTTTGCTCAGAGTTTTTATCATAAATGAATGTTGAATTTTGTCAGAAGTTTTTTCTGTGTCTACTGAGATAATCATATGATTTCTATCCTTTGTTTTGTTAATGTGATAACATTAATGTGTGTCATGTTGATTGATTCGTGGTTGTTAAACCATGCTTTGTAGTTTAATTGTATCGATCTTGTCCCCTTACAAAAAATTCTCCAAAAAATACCTCTAACTTTTAAATGTTTTATTGTTATTGGTAATGTTTTATTTTATCTTATTTTACGAGGTTCATTGCTAATTTATGAAACTATAATTGATTTTTGTGTGATAAATTTATATCTTTGCAGAATTGGCATATTCTAATAGTAGCCTTTTCATAAGTTTTTTATAACTTCAAATCATGGAACATGTGATAAAACACAGTGTTACTCTTTCTTTCCAAACTTCAAGCTTTTGTTTATTTTTCTTGCTGGCTAGAATATCCAGTACAATATCTAGAATAAGTGGTGGTCAGATACATTTTGCCTTGTTTCTGATTTTAGCAGGGAGCATTCTTTCTTCCATTAAGTATGATGTTACCTGTGCATTCTTAATGTACAGCTTTATCTAAAGTTGAAAGACGTTTCCTCCTATTCCTAATCTTCTAAGACATTTAATCATGATTGGGTATTAAATTTTGTCAAATGTTCTTTTTGAATCTGAAGAAGAAAATCACATAATATTTGTCCTTTATTATCTAACTGCAGATATTACCTTAATTGATTTTCAAATCTTGAGTAAGCCTTGTATTCTTAGCATTAAACCCACTTGATTAGAATGTATTATCTTCTCTACATATTGCTACATTTTAGCTGATAACGTTTTTGAGTATCTTTGCATTTATATTAATGAAAAGCATTGCTTTGTAACTTCCTTTTTTGGTAATTTTTTTTATAGTGACTTCATCTTTCATAGCATATATATCATATATATTTATAGATTTACTTTGTATTTCCTCTCACAGAAATTTAAGTTGCATTTTTTAAATTGCTTTAAAAGCATATTTTAAATTGCCCCCGTTTTGTTTTTGGTTTTTGTTCTTTTTTTTACTGCCTGTCATGTAGTAGGAGATCAGTAATTATTTCCTAAATAGATTGACAAGAAAGCCAAGGGGAACTCCCACAGATATGGGCGTGCAGGAGGTCCACAAGGCAGTCAACTAAGATTGGGTCAGGAGGCATAAATTGCAATAGCAATATCTTCCAGAAAACATACAAGTGGACAATTACTTCATAGATTTGACTCTGTTTAGAGGAATTTTTTTTCTAATTTATATATTCAAGAGAAAGAAAAATAGGAAATAGTTAAGTACAGGAAAAAATAATAATTGTTTAAGAACTTTACTGTATTATAAATGTAAATATACGTATGTGATTAAGTCAAGAACAATATTTGTATAGTTATAATAATATGAACATATATTTATATATGCACAATATAATAAGTGTGAATTTAACAAAAAAATTATAATAATTCATGAATATATGTGGAAAGAGAATATATGTGTTGGGGAAGGGAGTAGCATGACTTATATCCTTATTCCCCATAGGACAAAAGCAATAGATTATGCCTAAAATTAAAAAATCAAGAATTAACATTATAAATATCTTATTTAGACACATCAGAAAATACCAAACAAAATAGAAAAGAGTTAAAAATGAATGTATGCAAAGTAAGGCAATATAGTGAGTGTGGAACGAGACATGGGTTACTTGAAATAGTCTTCAACTTTTAAAACTCCATTTATGTATAATTTTAATAAAAATTACAAGTAATTTAAAGGAAATTTTATCAGGATAAGAGAGCTTATGTATGATGAATAGATAAGACTGTTCTAGTTATTAAAAAAATCATTAGGTTTCTCAAGACTGGAATTACCATCAAACCATGTATTTTTCATTGTGATTATAGTCTTCATAGATAATCTATAGTAAGACCATTGATGTTGATAAAAGGAGTATGCTTGTGAATTAAAGTCCCCTGGCCAAATGCTTATTCTCAAGTAGACTTTTAAAGATTAAAATTCTTTAGAAAGGTGAATTTACACTTTTGTGGAAAAAAATAAGCCATTGCTGAAATTTATGTTGTTTCAATAGACAGAAAAGAAAGACAGAAGTTGATGTCAGTTTTTTCCAGAAAATCTACTTCTTGCATTTTAGTATATTCTAAACACACACCAAAAATGAATGACAAGGTACACTGTAAGGGAAAACATCTCTATAACACTTTTTAAGGAAATGACTTCTAAGTTTCTTTACACTTTAATATGTATTGTTCCTTACTTTGAATTAATTGTCCTTGGATCTGTAGGCTGGACATTATTTACAATGTTTTTCTAAAAATTATGAATGTCAGTTGGCCAAGAAGCTTTGGCAGTTTTCACAGGGTTTTGTGCCTCTGACCCAGACTTCAGAGTGAAAATATAGGTCAGCGTGGAAACTGAAAAATTGGAATTTTCTATTGGTTAGATTTGCACTGAATATACAAGAACACGCATTTATGAATTCAAAACAATTTCTTACTAGGTTGTTTCTCCCTCACATTGGATAATGCAAAAGCAATTGAACTGAATGAATTGCAGTTCTTTACTGCTCACTTAGCATAAATTATTGTTTGCACAGGAAGTTGTTTGAGAAGCTATTTGTGAAGGGACTTTAATTTTGGCATCTTTATTGCCTTTCCAAAGAAAGATTATTTAAATATGTGCATGCGTTAGCGACTTTTTAAATGTTTTCAATGACTTAGCCTGCATTTATAAACACACAGTACTATTTCTTTCAATGCTTTAGTTACTTAGACTGCATGCATGGTACAATAAAGTACTGATGCAGAAATCCATTTTCTTATAATACAGAGAACATTTTAATATACTGGAAATTATATTGCAAAATCTTGCCAGTGTATACAGCTCAGATTTCAATTTATATTAATGCTATAGCCTATTTCAGATAAAATAAAAATTTCAGTGTATACTAAGGGGGGCAAGCAGGAGGGTAGTGGTGGCATGAATTGGGAGACTGGGATTGACATATAGATGCACTAATATGTATCAAATAGGTAACTAATAAGAACCTGCTGTATAGCACAGGAAACTCCACTGTACAGTAAAAACTAACACAACATTGTAAAACAGCTATATGCCAATAAAAAATAATAATAAAAAAATAAAAAGCACTCGGTTGAGGTGACAGAGGAGTTCAAAAAAATTTTCAGTGTAATATTCTTCATGATAAATGTTCACATTAAAGATTTGAAAATTAGTATAAAGCCCAGCAGCACAAACGGTACAGGCTGTTTTCTTCAAGGTATCACAAATCTAGTTAGTATATTTTCTGAAGCTCTATGTACATTTTTAGAGGAAGTTACATATTCTAATATTGCATCTTATTTTATAATTGATTTGAGGAAGCACTTAAATGATATTTATATTGAAGTATATATGCACATACATGTATGATGAGATTTGCTTATTAGATATATCACTCCAGCAATAGTGTGGCGACCAGATTAGGGTGAGCAATAAAGACTGTTACAGTCATCACAGTATAATTTTCAAAAGTTAAAACATAACTCTCATGGAAATAGAAAAGAAATAAATGTCAAAATTATTTAACCAGTAAATTAATGAGTGAACTCCCCAAGATCTTAAAATGAATTCAAACAGCATTTGAGGAACCAAAAAAAAAAAAAATTGTTTTGGTTAGAGACAAATTTGGTTAATTTCCTAAAGGACAAAAATCTAGAGAACTTTTTTTTTTTGGTTTTTGGTGAGGTTTTTTTTGGTCAGAAATTATTCGTATCTCTACTGATCACAAGCCTACAAGTTACTATGTAATTTCCTAGAGTCTATCCATCAATAGTAAATAGCAAAGCCAAAAATGATACATGCTCCTAAAAAATCAAATAATCTTTGGGTGGGCTTATTAGTGTCCCAGTATGATACTGAAAGGACGTACAGTCCTCTTTTGTGTTTTATTCTCAAGTATTGGATAATTTTCCCTAATGCAGTAGGCCAGAGAGTAATTGATTGTTGCCCACTATGGTGAGAAATGGATTAAAGAGATATTTAGGTTGTAGAAGCAGCTGGACATAGAGATTGGTAGAATCTGGGATATAATCAAGACAAAGCTTGGGTTTCTGGCATAAGAAACATAGTAGTCTGTATTTTACTTTTACTAAAATGGAGAATAGGTAGAATTTATGTGAGTGAGGAACCCATTAATTACACGTTTATAATCCAGAGAAATCTCTAGGTTTTCCATAACAGTGACCCCAGAAATCTGGAGGCATTTTGATAACTAGATGGGAGTAGTCTTGGTTACTTCATAATAGACACATACCCTCCCCAACAGAATGATGTGAGGAGAGAAGGAGGAGAAAAAACATGAGTAACTATAACAGCGACATTGCTAGAAAATTTACCTTTACTAGTCCTTACAAATACACTGGTAGGTTACAGTTTACCAAAGACATTTTCCTGAGTGTTAAACAGATTAAGAGAGCTAAGACAGAGGCAAAACCACAATTCCCCTCCTGGCATATTCTACAAAAAACCTTTGCTAATTCCACTACCTTTGTGATGGTCGTGTACGTTTGGCTTCTTGTTGACAGACATGCTTTGTATGTAAGACGCAAGATGCAATAGGAAGTTGCAAAAATTTTAAAAAAAACATTAAACAATTTGGTAAACGTTGACCTCTAACAATTGACAGAAGCATACACACACTTACGAAACAATGTTTTTGTATGCGTTATTTGCCTAACGAAGGCATGCCAAGCTGAAAGGACAGAAAAAATTGACAGGAGGCCTGAAATGAAGGCCACGAGAATAAGCTGAAAACAGCCAACGCTTAATACAAAACATAAACATGAGGCAGCCAAATTTTATAGCTATTTTCTTTTATTTTTTATGACTAACCTTTCAGTGAGGCCATCAAGCAAATATTTTGTGTCCATGTGCTGTGTAGCATGACCGTTCCAATGTAGTCATAGGCTTCAATCTCATAACAGGAATGGAAGATTAAAAAAACTGTCAGAAATATTTACAGCTGAATGTAAGTAAGACATTATAGAGACAAGCAATTCTTGTAATCCTCCAGATACTAGAGAAATCCAGTTTTACAATAGAGTATTCTGTATTTTTAACCACTGTGCTTAACATAGTTCTGGACAAACAGACCTAAGTTAATGTTTGTTGCAGGGATGATAGAATGAGTTCAATAGCATAAAGTTACTCTTAGCTGGTTCCTCTTCTTACTAAGTTCAATGAACGTGGGAGTATTGTCACAATTTAAAGTTAAAACTTCTTTTGTCAGACAGATGTGTATAAATATAAAAATACAGTGTATCTTAAAATGGAAAGTAAAGAAAAATGGGCACAAAATAAAGCTAAGGGCATTGGGTATAAAGATGTAAAGATAAGCATTCTGCTGTAGGTGCAGAAGCAAGAACTGATTAATGTGCTAAGATCTCAAAGACACCATACAAAGTGAGACACAGAAGAAAAAAACATGACACATAAGTAATATCTGGTTAGTTCCTTTATTTTTGAATTTTTGTTAGGGATCATTGTGCTTAGTAGAAGTAGTTACTTCTAATTCTTGTAAGCTAATCTTACTGGGAAGTGGATAGAGGAGCTAAGAAGCCTTGGGTGCATTGGTATATGTAGACAAGCCAATGTGGATTGTATGGACCAGATATTTTTACACATAATTCTTTTGAAAAGTAATATTCAAGTTTATGTTAATGATGGTGGTATTGAAATAGGATGGAGAGACAAGAAGCATGATACATTTTTTTTCCTCACCAAGGGAAGTCTTTACTTTTGAAGAATACTTTGTTTAAGTGGTATTTAGTGGTAACTAAATGTTAGTGTCCATTGGCATCTCTTTTAATTATATGTAAAAATTCTACTGATCTAAGGCTTAACATGTTTAACACACATCCAATATGTTCCTTAACACATTTTATGTCTTAAAGAGAGACATATTGGTAGTTCAATTCAATGTTATGTAAAGGAAGAAGAAATACGATATTCATATTTTCAATTAAGATAACAGCACACTAAAGATTTCTACAGTTGATAGTATGGATGTGATTCAATAATAATGGTGTAGAGCATCTTGAGCAAAGTTATTTTTTGTTTGTTTGTTTTAAGATGATTTCCAATGTGTTTATATAATAGTTTGACAAGGCATCTTCAAGATGTTGAAATCAAACAATAGTGATATTCAATCTATTATTTATTATGCATACTAGAATACCAAGCCAATTTAGATAGGCATCTATTGCTAGATCCATACAAATTTATAGCATCTTTAGTCAAAGTGGCTACTATCTGGAGACCATAGTGTTAATGGTAAATAAGGCCCATTTTAATCATATTTTCTAGAGGAACAAAGAGAGCATATTGTACCTGAAGCAGAATGTAACTGAACTCTTACACTCAATAACAAAAAGAATATATAATATAATCAATGAAATATTCATTGACAAGTACCTATACAAACACTTCTGTGCTTGACTTTGATATGAAGAAAATAATTTTATGCACTGGTCTTCAAGGGACTTGCAGAAACGTTGGAAAGACAAGTCCTAATATGAAAATAAGTAGAGAAGAATTAGGTATAAAATGGTATAGCACTATTACTATGTTTTAAATTAGTAGGTCTAAAAAATTATAAAGGAAGACTTCTTCAGATGCTCTTGCCATGGGCCCTATAATATGAATAGTGGCCGGGGGGGGGGGGGGGTGGGGAGTAGGAATCTGCATGAGCATTGGAAACTGGGTACAGGCAGCATGTCCAGACCAGACTTACTGAGGAATTTCTTCTCAGTGTACTTTAGAGAGGAACATCTGGAGAAAAGGATAGCTCATCCCATGCTCTACACATGTGAACAAAAACACCTTCTGTAGGACACCAGTGGAAGAGACTCCAGAAGAAGCCAGGTGGCAGCTGCTAATTCCTATAAGCAGTTGCCGGAATGGAGGAGGCAATGGGGGTATTTAAAGGACACCTGGGGATGGAGACACAAGAGGCTGTTCACTTCTGCTCATAATTAATTTGGACAACTGTGCCAGGTCAAAATATAGGACCGCCAATAATTTCTGTTACCACGTCAAACATAGGGGGTGGCAGGAGACCCAAACAACAAACAAAACAAAAATCCTCTAGCACAGACATGAAGCTCTTAGCTAGAAAACCTCAAAAAGAGTGCTTTTTCCTGCTCTCCTGCTGACACTGAGTCACCACCTAAGGTTGCTTGATCATTCATTAAAAATCAGGCAGGGACCCATGAAATGTCCAACAGAATCTATCACAACACCGAATACTGAGCATCCTTGTACTTCCCTCAATAAGAGTTAGAGGATGGCCAAAAAACGATCAGCTTTTTACTATGTGCCTGTCTCTGAGATAAACATTCTCTCATTTGATCTTGGTATAAACTCCACGAGGTAGGTAGTGGTAAGTAATCTTGGAGAGATGAATTAAATCTCCCAAGGGTACACACTGTAAGGATGTGTGAAAAAGAGTCCACCACTCAGAATAATTACATAGCACTAAGGAATCAAAAGAGTGGACCCTGGCAGCCCCCTATCCATAACCCCTTATCCTTACGACTTCAGAGTGTGAAACCCGGCTTCCAAATGCCAGAACTTGCATTATTTTGCTTGTGAGCATCCTCTGACCACAGAAGCCAAGTATTGGATTGGCCAGAAAGTTCATTCGGTTAGTGAATACGTTCAATAAAGTTCTTTGTGAACATGAAAAATGTGTCTTTTATAGTTACTTAAAACCGAACGAATTTATTGGCCGACCCAATAGGTCAGGTAAGTAGTGCCAGGAAATCAATGCCTGGCTGCCCAGCAGGCTGAGCCCATGAGTGATGTGAGCAGGTGTATAAATACCCTGCTTTCTTGCCCGCATATGGTGTAGGAGGACAAATATCTAAAACATGCTCTAAACTTGCCCCCATATTCTTGGGTGGAAGTAACCTCTTATCCATAGTCGCAAATAGCTTGATTATCCATCTTAATTGCCTGCCTATGTTTCCTTTTTATTTCTCTACTCACTTAGTAGTGTTTTCTTTACCTCTCAAATAATTATCTCAATTAAACTACTCCAGTGCAAATCCTTGTCTCGAGTCACCTTCCGGAAGAACACAAACCAACACATTGTTTTATAACAAAATTTTTGAGAGAAACAATGATTTTGTAAAAGTTCTGATTTAAGTTCTTAGCAAAATTTAGGGGAGTGTTTAATCAATTAAACCATTTGATGAAGGGGCTATCCTTTTCCCATTGTGTATTCTTGGCACTCATGTTGAAGATCAGTTGAACACATATGCCTGAGTTATATCTGGGCTGTCCATTGTGTTCCTTCAGTCTATATGTTTGTCTTTATGCCAGTACCATGCTGTTTTTATTACTGGAACTTTGCAATATATTTTGAAATCAGAAAATATGTAGCCATCAACTTTGCTTCTCTTTATCAACATTCACTCAGCTATTCAGAGGCGTTTGTGATTGCATTTGAATTTTAGGACTGATTTTTTTGTGACAAATGACATTGGGATTTTGATAAGTATTTCACTGAATCTGTAGGTTGCTTTTTGTGGTAATTTTAACAATCTTAATTCTTCCAATCCATGAACAAGGGATATCTTTCCATTTATTTGCATCTTTTAAAATTTCCTTCATGAATGTTTTATAATTCAGTGTACAAGTCTATCACTTCCTTGGTTAAGTTTATTTCTAAGTATTTAATTCTTTTTGATTTATTGTAAATGAGATTATTTCTTAATTTCCTTTTCAGGTATTTTGTTGTTAGAGTATAAAAACACAACTAAATTTTTTTTTACTTTGTGTCCTGCTAATTTACTGAATTTGTTTATTAATTCTAACAGTTTTTAATGGAGTCTTTAAGGTTTTCTAAACATGAGATCATACCATCTGAAAACAGAGATATGTACTATGTTGGATAGAAAGCAGGCTTCTTCTCCTTGTTCCCGATCTTAAAGGAAAAGCTTTCAGTTTTTCACCATTGAGTATGATGTTAGTTGGGGGCTTGTCATATACGCCCTATATTATGTTGAAGTATCTTTCTTCTATATCTAACTTGTTGAGAGCTTTTATTATGAACGGATTTTGAATATTGTCAAATGATTTTTTTCCTCTGAGATGATTATGTGATTTTTATCTTCTATTTTTTTTTTTTTTTTTTTCTTTTTGCGGTACGCGGGCCTCTCACTGTTGTGGCCTCTCCCGTTGCGGAGCACAGGCTCCGGATGCGCAGGCCCAGCGACCATGGCTCACGGGCCCAGCCGCTCCGCGGCATGCGGGATCTTCCCGGACCGGGGCACGAACCCGCGTCCCCTGCATCGGCAGGCGGACTCCCAACCACTGCGCCACCAGGGAAGCCCCTCTATTTTATTAATGCAGGATATCATATTAATTTATTTGCATAATTTAAACCATCAGTTGCATTGCAGGGATAAACTCCACTTGTTCATTGTGTGTGATCCTTTTAATGTGCTGCTGAATTTGATATAATAGTATTTTTGTTGAGGATTTTTGCATATATATTTATCAACCACATTGGCCTGTAGTTTTATTCTTTTAGTGTCTTTGTCTGGTTTTGGTATCAGGGTAATGCTGGCCTTAAAATTAGTTTGGAAATGTTCCTCCTATTCAACTTTTGGGAAGAGTTTGAGAGGGATTGGTGATACTTTTTCTTTAAGTATTTAGTAGAATTCACCAGTGAAGTGATCTGGTTCTTAGCTTTTGTTTGTTGGGAGGTTTTCAACTGAATCCTTACCAGTAATTGCTCTGTTCAGATTTTCTATTTCCTCATCATTTAGTCTTGGTAGGTTGTGTGTTTCTAGGAGTTTATTAACTTCTAGATTATCTTGGTTGGCGTATAATTGTTCATAACAGTTTCTTATGATCCTTTGTATTTCTGTGACGTTTGTTATAATGTCTTCTCTTTTCATTTCAGATTTTGTTTTCTTTCTTTGTCAGACTAAGACTTTGTCAACTTTGCTTATCTTTTTAAAAAAAACCTCTTAGTTTCTTTGATCCTTTCTATTTTCTTTCTAGTCTCAATTTCATTTATTTCTACTCTAATACCTCTGCTTATTTTGGGGCTCAATTTGTTCTTCTTTTTCTGGTTCCTTGCGGTGTAAAGTTAGGTTGCTTGAATTATTTGGTCTTTCTAATGTAGCCATTTATCACTCTAAGTTCCCTCTTGGTACTACTTTTGCTAAATTTGTAGTTCAAATTTTGTTATGTTATGTTTTCATTTTTCTTGAGGTATTTCCTAGTTTCTTTTTTTATTTCTTCTTTGACCCATTGGTTGTTCAAGAATATGTTAAATTTCACATATCTGTGAATTTTCTGGTTTTCTTTCTTTTTGTTCCTTCACCTGGATAATTTTAAATGACTTCTGTCTGAGTTTGCTGATTCTTCTGCTTGATCAAGTCTACTGCTGAAGCTCTCCATTGAATTTTTCAGTACATTATTATATTCTTCAGCTTCAGAATTTCTGTTTGGTTCCTTTGAAGAAATGTTCACCTCTCCCAGTCTTATAGTCTAGTTTCAATAGGAAAAGACCTTCAACAGTGAGCCCAGCTAGACAGTCTAGGAGCTTCTCAAAATTTTTCTATGGACTGTGTTTCCTGGACTTGTGAGTATAAATTCCTAAATAGAAAGATGTACTGGTTTCTTTTTTCAAAAGATACCATAATCTCTTGCACCTTCTCATGTCTTACTGCTGTAGTGTGGGCTCTCCCTCCTCACTTGTGGAGAACCTTGAGTTCTGCACCTTCTCCCTATGTTTCAAGGCTGTGCTGGGCATGGTAAGCTACCAGTCCCTTTTCCTTTGTTTTTATTTGGCCCCACTAAACCACACTAGTTCCATCAGCATTTCAGGTGAGGTGAGATAGAAACCAGTCCCTTGCGCTGTGCACTGAAAGGATGGGGTGTTGGAAGCATACTCCACTCCTTTCCCTTCTGCCTGGGGAGAAGCCTAAGGTTGTGCACCTTTTCCCAGTCTTGCAGAGCCATGGTGGATACAGTAAGATTTCCAGCCCTTTACTTTATTTTAGCTGCTCCAATACATCCAAACTATGCCAATTCCCTCAGCACTCCAGGTGAGGCAAGACAGAATCTCGTCCCTAGGTCAGTGCACTGAAAGGGCAGGATGTTGGAGATAAGCTCCACTCTTTCCCTACATCCATAAGCCACAAGGTGTGCACCTTCTCCCAATCTTACAGTCTTGCTGGCAGCGGTAAGCTGCCAGCACCATTTATTTGTTCTTAGCAGCCTCCAGACATCAAAAATATGCCAGTTTTATCAATGTTATGTGTGAGGTGAGATAGAAACCCATCCCTCAGGCAATGCAGGGAAAGGCTAGGACATTGGATGCACACTCCACTCTCTCTTTCCCCCAAGAAGGAAATTGAAGACTAATGCAATCTCTCTTGGTACTGAGCTGTGCCAGTTGTGGGGAGGGGCTGATGCAGGTAAAGTGAAATTGCTCTGCTATCCATTGCAATGTGGCTGTTGTCAGTTTTGTGCTTGCCTGGAGTACTGTAACTACTTACCTGGCTTCTAGAATTCTCATAAAGGTATTTTGTTTCATATGTCATGATCAAATTGGTGTTTCTGTGGGTGAGAAGGGCTAGGACTTCCTATTCTGCCATTTTGCTGAAGCCACTCTCAAGGCCAGACTCTTTAAATGAAAGAAACAATGAGATACTCAATAAAGTTATATTTTCAATGTCCATTATGCAATCAAAACTTACTAGATATGATTTTAAAAAGCCAAAAAAGGAACAATAACAAGAAAAATTAATCAATAGAAACAGAATCAAAAAAGACAGAGATAATAGAATTACTAGTAGAGAAGGAAATGAAGACATTAGTTATAAATATAATCAAAATTTTAAAGAAAAACATGAACATAATGAGGAAAAATGGAAGATACATAGAAAAAAAATGGAATTTATAGAGATGAAAATAATACTAAATAAAAATTCAGTAGGTAGGATTAACAGAAGGTTAGACATGACAGAAAAAAAAAGATCAGTGAACTTGAAGACAGAGCAATAGGAATAATCGAAATTAAAGCAGAGAAAGAGAAAAAGGTTGAAAAATAAATAAACAGAGCTTTAGTGACCTGCAATACATTATCAACTGAATTAAAATACAGGTAGTTTGAACCCTAGAATGAAGCAGGGGGTAGGAAATAGTTTGAAAAAATGTCTACAGCACCCACATATTTGGTGAATTCTGTTTACCCACTGATTCAAGAATCTTGGTGGATACCAAGTAGGTCACATAAAAAGAAAGCCACTAAGACATAAGTAAAAAAAATGCTGAAACAAAACCAAGAATGGATTGTAAAAGCCATCAAAATGAAACTGAAACTTTTTTAAAAGCTGAGAGAATTCTTCACACACCCTAGACACACTACAGAATTGTTTATGGGATTTCCACAAGTGGAAGGAAATAATATCATCTAGATATCTTCAGATCTAAACAAGAAATAAAGAACACCAGAAATACTAAATATGTGTATAACTATTGCATATTTTTCCTCATTAAAAAGACATTAAGATATACAATGAATTGTGGGATTTAACAAAAACAACAATAAAGTAGTAAAATATGTGGAACACAAGCACAAGGGAGGGCGTGGATAATAAAGCATACTTTTGTAAGATTCTTATATTTGAACAGAGATAATATTAGTTGAGAGCAGACTATTAGTATAAGTTAAAGGTACATAATTTTAAACCAGAATAAAAAATATAGTAAAGTAATAAGTCAATAGAGGTGATAAAGTGAATTATTAAAAAATACTCAAAAGAAACTTAAAAAAGAGGAAGAAAAGGAAATTAAGGACATAATGCAAGAAAGAAAATGCAAAATAATACTTGTATAATAAAAAAAATACAAAATAGAAGCTAAGGAAAGTGTGAGAAAGACAGGCAAGAAAGATTCCATGGGGCAAATAGAAAACAATTAATAATAAGGGAGATTTAAGTATAGTCGTCAATTATTTTAAATACCCTAAACAATCAAAAAGCAGGCATTGGGTTAAAAAGCAAGATCCAACTACATGCTGCTACAAGAAATTCACTTTAAAAACAAAGAAACAGGGCTTCCTTGGTGGTGCAGTGGTTAAGAATCCGCCTGTCATTGCAGGGGACACGGGTTCGAGCCCTGGTCCGGGAAGATCCCACATGTAGTGGAGCAACTAAGCCCGTGCACCACAACTACTGAGCCTGTGCTCTAGAGCACATGAGCCACAACTACTGAGCCTGCCTGCACCCAGAGCCTGTGCTGTGCAATAAGAGAAGCCACCGCAATGAGAAGCCTGCACACCGCAACAAAGAGTAGCCCCCACTCGCCGCAACTAGAGAAAACCTGCACGCAGCAATGAAGACCCAACTCAGCCAAAAATAAAAAAATAAGCAAATAATTTTTTTAAAAAGGTAAAAAATATTTAAATTTCAAAAAGGGATGGAAAAGGATATAGCATGAAAATACTAATAATAAGAAAGCTGGAGTGGCTATAATAATTTCACACAAAATATATTTCCAAACAAGAAATATTACCAGCTGTAAAAAGGGAAATTGTATAACCACAAAAGGATCAGCTAATAAGAAAAGGATACATTCCTAAAATAGTATGCACTCAACAGCAAAATTTCAAAATACATGGAAAACTGAGAGAACTGAAAGGAGAAATGGAAAAATTACAATTGTACTAGGAAATTTTAGTATTCTATTCTCAGTAATTGAAAGAACAAAAGATATAAATCAGGAAAGACGTTGAAGACTTATAAAACATTATCAACCATTTTGTCATAATTCACAGTTATGGGACCCTTCACCCAGTGTGTGGCTGGAAGAATTGTAATGGTGCCCTTCCGTCCCCACCAAGATTCCTGTTCCATGTTTGTTCAGTCAAACACTAATCCAGGTGTTTTACCTGTGTGATGAAAGTCTCCAGTCAGTTTATCCCTCTGAGCTTGACTCAAGTGAGCCCTTGAAAAGCAGTTTCTCTGGGTGGTAGGTAGAAGTTATTGTTGATTTTGAGAATGAAGTGCAGGTCGCTTGTAGGAGCGGAACAGCAGTCCCTGGGTGACAACCAGCAAGAAAACTGGGATCTCACACCTACGGTTTCAAGTAACTGGACTCTGCCAATAACCTGAATGACCTTCCAAGAATATTTTTCCCGAAGGCTTCAGATAAGAGCCCAGCCCAGCCAACACCTTGACTTCAGCCTTGTGAGACCTTAAGCAGAGAACCCAGTATAGCCTGTCCAGACTTCTAACAACCAGAACTTTGAGCTAAATGTGTGTTGTATAGGCTGTCAAATTTCTGGAAATCTGTAACATGAGAATAGAAAACTTACATGCAATTGTAGAAGAAACACTGATTTCAAGTGCGCATGGAACATTCGGCAAGATGTTGAACCCTAAATCTAGTCGCAGTAATTTTAAATGGATGGAAATCATACAGAGCATGTTCTGTAAACACAATGGAACTTAATTAGGCATTAATATTGTCATATCTGGAATATTCCAAATACACAAAATTGTCATACTCTTCTAAATAAATCAGTTTTCAACGAAGACATCACAAGAGAAACTCAAAAACATTTTGAACTGAATTGAAATGAAAATACTGCCTATCAAAATGACTTCAGTAGGTGCCACTCGCGTGCATCTCTCAGTCAGTTTTAAACGTGTCCATTTTACCTGAATTCTCCTAATTCCAATCTCTTCTAAAAATGTTTCCTGAGTCCTTTGTACAATCCGTTGTTGGGAGTGAGAGCACTTTCCTTTGCTGTCCTGTCAAGTGAGTGCACAGCCCAGAGACCAGTAGCACTAAAGGAACAGGAAGTAAATGAATTGCTCCACTCTGACTTTATGTACCATGGAGAATACTCAAGAGCTCTTTTTTACAGACTAGCCACAGAGAAATTTGTCTTATATACTAAAACCAGCGTATAAGGCTACCAGGTAAATACCTGCTTGAGGTTATACTGCCATTCATTTCCTTCTCTAAAAGAACCCTTAAATGGTGGGCATGTTTATAAAGGAGAAATATTTAGTGAGTACATAACAGGAAACAGAATTAAGCCTCATGTGCCTGGAGAGCTAGGAACCATAAAACACACCAAACACCAGAGCCTTAACTGCAAAAGTCACAGAAATAAGGGAGACTACAATTAATGAGGATGTGGTTGTGTACCATGTCACTGTTACTCTTGGTTGTTAATATCATTTATTTCAGCAATAAAGAGCTAAGAATAAGTTTATTTGTTTTTTTAAGTAAACTCATCCCCCCTCTTCCCTTTTCCCTCTTCCATCCTGCCCTCTTATCCTCTCTTTCAATAATACATGCTTGCTATGGATAGTAAAACTGGAAGCATGACCTTTACCCACTTGGGAAATTGCATTGAAAGAACATCAAAATAAATCATAAGATTTCCTCAGCTGTCTTTGCTAATTTAATGAAAATCATAGCTCTCTAAGTGGTTTTCTCTGTATCTACTGCACTACTTAAAATATTTTGTGATAGTTTGACTAGTATTCATTGTGTTTCATCTTACTCATTTTCTACGTGTATTCTGATTACTCCAAGACCAACAAGCAGTTCTCATCAAAATTGTGAATATCCTTAGGACCAGATTGCAATTCAGCTTCAGTATTTAGAGTGCCTACAACGTGCAAGACACGTGTGAGCTCTAATTGCTGTCAAATTCCTCATATACAATCCTAGAAATGGAATGTTGGTTTTAAATGATACATCAAAAATATTTTGTGTTTACTCAGTCCCCATTTTGATTGTGTATCAGATTTTTTTTTTTTACTGATGCCTTTGTAGTCATGAAACATGGTGGGTATTGCTTAAGGCAATAGGAACAAGAGGCTCAGGTGATGAGTATGTTGAAGTTGTTGTCTTATGGAGTAAATGTGAGAAAGGGACAAAGGAGGTTCCTTTCTGGGTTTTGTTTATATTTCCTGTTTCTTAGTGTCAAGAAAGGAGTTGGGGTTGGGCTTTAGGGAGGAGGGAGTCAAATAAGCACATTTCACATATGCAGTGATTGGTTATCCCCTTGGGCAAAGGAACAAACTCATATATTCTTATACTAATGTTTGTGTTAACTTTGTATCCTTTACTAAAAAGCAGTCCCTTAAATCAACTAAAAAATTAGGACTTTTTTCAAGTTTACAGATGTGTATTTGTATTGGCTTTACTTTGCCATCTCAAAGTTTATCAACTTTATTACAATATATAGTATTAAAATCCAGAAAAGCAGAGTTTAGCATAGCATGCATCATGTGATAATAGTTGACTCCATTTTGCCATTGCTTCTGCAAATAACAACTACTCCTTAGTTTTCATCTATTGTTGGGAGAGAAAGTGCCATCAGCACTACTCATGTCCTTGTTCAGTGTGCCAACGTGTGCCTTGATGTTGAGCAGTCTCTGTAGCTAGTCACAAAGGCAATTAAGTAGGTCAAGTGACCAGAGAGTGACTATATATAGTATGACTGGTTCCTCCATGGGGGAGAGGAACTGCCTTGTTTGCTGCTTGTTCCAAAAAGAGTTGAGCCTGAGGTCTTAGGTGCCTCCAAGGTGGCACGTGTAGAGCCATGACTGGATGTCAGGGTGACTGTGTAATACTGAGATGCTGACCTATAATTAGAGAAAAGGAAGGGAAAGCCAGGACCACTTTAGACAATAGACTGCAGAGCTGTTTGAGCCTTTGCTGGTGCCTCTCTGAGAAGATGAGAAAGGTTATGTTCTTAGAGGGTGAATGGCAGCACCTGGGTCATCTCACATATGACCTCATGCTACAAGCCACAATGATACAGTTGGGGACAGAATCCGCCCCACAACAAAGCTTGCTACTTTGGATTTCTCTTTCTATGACGATATTATAACTAACACAGGGATACTTCTCCAAGGCCAGTAAAATTTTATACAATCCCGTGGAGGACGTTAGTCAAAGCTGCTTCATTCTGGCTATATAATTTGATAGAATGACAGCCCTGATCATGAGTCCCTCACACAGAGAAAAACTGATAAATTTTAAGATCTGCTCCAACCACCCTACTCCCCAAGGTGAAGGACTCCACTAAATTTGTTGTAGGTACCAGGAGACCCTATGTAGGAGGCTGTGATCATTTTTGTTGTTGAACTTACGACATTCGTGTGCCCAACATACGATGAGGCCAAACACACCAAAATGTCAGATTTTGGAGCCGAGAAAGTTTTATTTCAGGGCCAAGCAAGGAGAGCAGAGCAGCTCATACTCAAAAGACCCGAACTCCTGGGTGGGTTTCAGAGAATCAATTTTAATGGCAAGGTGAGAGGATGGAGTCGCAAGGTATGTGATCAGCTTGTACACAATTTTCTGATTTGTTGATGGTGAGGTAATAGGGCAGTGACACAGGAGTCAACATTATCAACCCTCAGGCTTCGGTAGGTCTAACAGCTATGTGCTCATGGTCATCAAGTAGTTAACTTCTGTTTGCTGGGGGTTTTAGCATCTGTAAAACAACACAGGAAATGTGCATCAGATACTGTTATCTGGGTACTTCAGGGAGGAGCTAAAGATTCTGTGACTGCCATATGGCTGATTTACTGTTTAAATTCTTACCAGTTCTCCTGGCCCAACTGCTACTTTTGTCACTACATGTTCATATCCTTTCAATCATTAATTCTTGAGCCAGGCTTTTGTGATTACAGCTTTCTACAAACAAGAGGCAGGCAGAGGACACGGAGGAAGGGGTCTGTCACAGAAGGCGCCATAGGATCCTGGTTGGTTATATTTTGAGCAAAAAGATGCCCAGAATCAAGATAGACCGTCCCCTAAGCCAGCAAAATCTGTAATCCAAGCCAATCAGGCAATTGTGCAACTGGTTGAAACAGAAGGTGCCTCTATAGGACCAAACTCTTCCATAGAGATGAATCTTCCTATACTGGAGAAACTAAGGCAAGGTTGTGGCCCTTAGAACAAATTACTCCTTTAGCTCCTCCACTATCTGACCCTAGGTCCCAATATCCTGACTTGACAGCTTTTCAGGAAAAGGGAGATCAAGGGTGGGCCTCAGGTTTCCCATCTCCAGGTGAAACAGAAGACCCTCCATGCCAGTGAAGGTACAACAGGGTACAGGCAAAAAGTGATGGATACAAACATTTATGTTGTTTGAATGTCATGTTCTCTTGAAAGGTGAGAGCCAGGCATTAATTTGGCTGGATTTGGAAATGAAATAGAATCAGTAAGGGCAGTAACTGCAGCCACTTGGGGAAGATGATTCAGACGTTTGTTGTCTTCCACCATGGATGCCTCTGAAAGTATAGTTGGCCGTGATGTTTTACCTGCTCATCAAGTCCAGGTGGGACTTAGCTGACTGCAAAGAGCATCTTGTTGGGAGGCAGTAGTGGGACCAGTGCCTAACAGACCACCAGATAGGCTTCCCGTGTTATATTAAAAACAATACAGCAGGGCTTCCCTGGTGGCGCAGCGGTTGAGAGTCCGCCTGCCGATGCAGGGGACACGGGTTCGTGCCCCGGTCCGGGAAGATCCCACATGCCGCGGAGCGGCTGGGCCCGTGAGCCGTGGCCGCTGAGCCTGCGCGTCCGGAGCCTGTGCTCCGCGGCGGGAGAGGCCACAACAGTGAGAGGCCTGCGTACCGCAAAAATAAATAAATAAATAAAATTAAAAAGTAAAATCTTTAAAAAAAAAAAAAAAAAACAATACAGCATTCCAGGGGGAGAAAAGGAGAGACCACAGCTTTCATTAATGACTTCAAGACAGCAGAGCTCCTTTGCTGAAAGATGCAGTATCTCAAAATATCAACCCTGGGTGCCCAGTGAAAAGTGTACTGTTGACTGTTACCAGTTGAATTTAGTGTGGCTAAGGTAGCCCTAGCTTTACAGACATTGTGACTATAACTGAAGCAAATGTACAACTGACAGTATCTGTTATGCCACCAGGGCCGTTGCTCATGCCTTTGTCTTGATCCCTTTGGTACCAGATCAAGATCAATTTGACATCACCTGGTTAGGCCTCCAAAACATAATTAATATGCTAATAGAGTTTGAATTCACCTATTTTATTTTAAGTGAAACAGGCAAGCAACAAGAGCGTTTGAATTCACCAGTGAGTGGATGGACTGAGACATAGAACAAACAGCCCACTCCCTTACAGGTTAATTGGCTCTATTATATAGATGATATAATGATGATAGGCCTCAAAAAGAATAAATGACAACGGCTTTAGAGTGGATACTAACTCACATGAGACCCCAGAAATGACTCATTAGTACTGGTGAAATATTAGGGACCAATCACCCAATGTTGGGAGACAATTTTCCATGCTTGTCTTGCATTTCTGCACATTTCTGTTGTTTGTTTTGAACCATCTTTATATGGATGTTTGTGTAATAAACAGCCTTGGAAAATGCAAGCATTGTCTTCCCCCAGAGCAAAGTTCAGGTTTGCTAAGAGCCTTGGAATGTCAAGTTTCTCTTTCTGAAGCAAAGGGCAGGCATGCTTACTGCCCATTATCAAGATTCAGGTTCTTTATGCTCAGAGTTTCTCTCTTGTAATACAGCCCTTTACTTGTGCAGGTGCTGTATGCTCTTCTTCACATCATCCCGTGGAAATTGAGATTCAGAGAACTAACACACGCAAAAGTGATGATACGCTGTCTACTTCTATTACTGTGAATGATAAACTGTCCATCTCTGATCCAGGAGTCTTCTGTTTTCTAATAAGTAGCATCCATTAAAACAATGACAGGCTTACTTATTAGCTTGCAATTCAGGTAAGATCTCAGACCCTTCACAATTCTTGACGTCCAGGTCAAATTGTGAGAAACAATGTAAGCTGAGGCTCAGAGACTGATCCCTAAGATGGGAAAGAATAAATGTACTTGCCCTGTGTCCCCCTCTACCAGCAAAAAGGAAGTCCAGCACCAAGTCGACTGTTTGGGTATTAGAAACAATGTTTGCCTCATCTAAGGATTTTGTACAAGTTGACCAGAAAATGTGCCAACTTTTTAGCTGGGGTCTTGAGTGGCACACGGTGCTAGAGACAGTGCAACAGGCTGTCCCAGCATCATTCCTCTTGGGGCCTAAATTCCCCAGGGACCCCTCTGAACTACAGGTGTCTGTTACTGGTAACTAAACTGATTTCAGCCTCTGGCAATTGGAGGCAGCTTCTGCCTGGAGGTTCCCTTTAGGTACTGGACTCAGTGCCTCTCTGTAGGTCTTCCCAATACATTCATTCAAGAAATAGACACCGGCCTGCTGATGGGAACTTTTGGAGACCAAGTACCTTTCAGAGAATTTCCAGGTAACACTGTGTCCAAATATTCCCATACCAGCTTGGGGGGCCATTCAGGTGCTAACCATGGAGTTGGAAAGTTTCAACCGTCTTCTCTTATGAGGTGGAGATGGTATACTCGAGAGACACCCCCATCTGGTTCTGCAGTTGTGTCTTCCTTAGGTAAAAACGTCACAGGCACATCCTTAGAACCTTTAGCTCCCCCTCGATCAGTAACAGAGGAAGCCTTGACTACCTTGGCACCCTGGTAGTCCTTCCAGGAATTTCTCACATATGCGTGGACTTGGTTTATCAATGGCTTGGCCAAACTGAAAGCTGATAATGTCCACTGGGTGGCAGCAGCCATCCAGCCCCAATAACTACTCTAAAAGACTCTTGCCTTGGACCAGATATAGGCAAACAAGTCTTTATTGTTTATTTTATGTTTCGTGTATGAATGTCTAATTCTACTAGGAAGACTTTAAGCTCATAGAAGGTAGGGATCATAGCTTAAATTGTACGTTTCCTGCCAGGTCCAACGTGAATTGGACCCCAATTCAAGATATATATTTTAAAAGAATTTATCATTTATTATAGATGAATTTAAACTTAATCTTAAAATTTTTTAAGAATATTTTTATTTTATATTTTGCCTCAGTGTATTTGCCACATATAATCTAGTTTATTTGCATCCTGGTTTGGTTTTTCTAAACACCATCCTAAGGCCCACAACAGTTCCCTTTGATTCAAAGAATCCTATTAGGCTAAATGATCTCTATTTATAATTCGGCCTCCAGTAATTATTATTATACTTGGCTCTTCATTATTCTTAATATTATTAGTCTTATGAGACTTAATGTAACCAGAAACTACTGTAGGCATATACTCACAGGAATAGCTTTACATGATTTTACGTCCAGTTTCAGTCCTCTGAATTGGTGCTTCCTTGGAAATTAAGCTGGACCAGGGGAGGCTCTCCCTGGTTAATTTCCCATTATACTTTGAAAAGTGGGTAGTGTCTGGCAGGTGCTTTTTAGGATTCTGCATTAAAGTTCACCATCAGACTCTGAACCACAAGTAGCAATGCTATATAGTGGGAAGAATATTGGACTTGATTTTTTTTTAATGAGTTTTAGCCCTTTGTCAGCTCAGAGTTAAAAATAGAGCCTTAAGTAAGTCCCTTCACCTCTCTGCGTCAGCTTCCTAATATGTTAAGTATAAAGTGAAAGAGACTGACTAATTGAAACCTAACTAGTCTCACTGCCTACAGTCACTGCCAATTTCAATTCATCAGTCAGTTTAAAAAGATTAAGCTTTCTAGAACAATACTCTGACCACATCACTCTCTGCTGAGAATTACTGAATAGCTTTCCTATGCTAAACGTTAAAGTTCAGACTTCTTAGATGGGTATTTCACTTTGGTTCTATTCAACATATGTTTATTGAGTGGACAGTGTATATATGAAAGTGTTCTAGGCTCTAGTGATGCAAAGATAAATATCATAAGCCTCTTGCTCTTCTCTAAGGAGCTTAGGGTTTAGTAGAAGAGGCATCCATCCTTGTAAATGAATAATGACTTTTAAAAATCCTTCTGTGTGCTATAGGATTATGATAAACAGCAGGGTTATAAGGGTCACCCCAAAATAAATAAATAATAAAGTAATAGTGATAATGATAACAGCCATCATTTGTTGATAGTCTGCCATGTATGGTGTACCAGGGCACTGTTTGGCACTTTAGATGCATTTTTGTGTGTGTGTAAGATTATCTTCCTTTTACAAATGATATAACTCGATGAAAACATGACTTACCCAAAAGCGTATGAATAAAAGTGAGATTCAGACTCATATTTGCCTAATTACAACATCCGTGTCCCACTGTATTAGTTTTATATGGTTGCCATAACAAAATACCACGAGTTTAGTGGCTTTAAAAGAAAACAAATTTATTATCTTACAGCTCTTTAGGTCAGAAGTCTGGCAAGGGTCCCACTGAGTGAAAAATCACAGTGTCTTTAGGGATGTACTCCTGCCAGAGGCTCTAGGATAGAACCTGCCTCTTTGCCCATTCATGTCTTTGGTGGAATTCAGTTCCTTGTGGTGGTAGGGCTGAGGTCCCCATTTCCTAGCTGGCTGTCAGTTGCAGGTCATACCCAGCTTTTGGAGGCCACCCGCATTCCTTGGCTAGTGGACATCTTGCTGCATCTTCAAAGCTGGTAATAGTGGGTCAAGTCCCTCTCATCATTTGACTCTTTTCTGCCTCTTCTTCAGTTTTTGTACTTCACTCTTCTGCCTTCCTCTTTTGCTTTTAAGGACTTATGTGACCTGATCAGGCCCACCTGGATAATCCAGGATAATATTCCCATCCCAAGATCCTTGCCTTTAATCACATTTGCCAAAATCACATCTTCCTCCCACCCCTACCCCCCACACACAAAGTAACATATTCACAGGTACTAGAGATTTGGGCGGGAACATTATGATGAGTCATTGTTCAGACTACCACACCCAGTTTCTTTCTTTATATTTTTTTCCTAAAGAATGAGGGATTTGGTAAAGTGGGATTAGTTTGATCTAATGGAATAGTAGTCTTTTAATAGAGAGAGAAATATATACTTAAAACTAGGAAGAACATGATCAAGGACTCAGGGACATAAAGGTCCATGTGTGTTTAGAGGAATGGACAGATACCTGGTTGAATGAAAAGGTGATGGTATAGTGAGGATTTGAAATAATGATGCTAGAAGATGGGCTGGGACTGGCATGTGAATGTGTTTGAATGATGTGCTCAGGAGTTTAGACTAAATCCCATTAAAGAAGAGGAGTGAGGAAATGTTTTGACCACCAAGCAGACAGCTGAGAATCCTATATGATCATATCTCTACTAATTCCATACATGAATTTTGGAGTGAGAGGACACAGATTTTTAGTTCTGGCTCCAGTATTGACTAGTTTACTCTCTACATGATTGCTCTTAAGGTTTGATGCAGAATAAATACCGTCATACACATGTGTACATGCATGTACGTGCATATACACTTCTACAGGTACACACACATATGAAAGTGCTTTGTAAATTATAAATGGTATAAAAATATTAGTTTGGACCTCAAACAAGGTTGATTTAATTCTTATCCACAAGCATGCTGTGAATCATACTTCTCATTATTCATACCACTTGCTGATTGCTGGAAAGGCATTTTCTGTTCTCTGTGTTTCTTCCATGAATCCTACTCTTCCTTTTAAGGTTGTTAAGTACCGCACTCCTCTGTGGAGCCATCGCTGGTGACCCCAGTGCTATGTCTCCTGGTGTCACTGATCTTTCATAGAATTCACTTATGCCATTCAATTCTTCCATCATATATTGATTTGTATTCTCAGTGAACCGTTAGTTTAACTGTGTACATTGTTGTTATTTATAAACTCTATTAGGACAGAGATGTCGTCTTTTGCTTCTTGTTTATTAGTTTTTCTATTTGGCCTAGGATTTTATGTAATGAGCTATAATGAAAAAGAACACACATCTCAGTGTTAGATCCATCTGGGTCTAAATCCCAGCTCTGCCACATACCAATAATGTGAATTTGCACAAGTTAATTAATATTGGTGTAAAATCAAGATAATATTTATTTTTCAATGTTGTGAGAATTAGGGATAATATGTATAAAATGTCCAGCTTTGGTTGGCATTCAATTAATTTTAGTTATGATAATGAAAATGATGACTATTAAATGGTGTTTTCATTTTTTTTAACCAAAGCATGTGTTCACCTAAATTTGGTTTTATATAGTTATTTAAGTAGTGATCCATTTTTTCCAAAACATCTTACAATCATTTATTCATATTTCAAAACAGCCTTGTAAATGAAGTCAGTTTTAACAACAATTTTAGTAATGGAAAATTTTGTACGGGAAAGTTAAAGGAAGTGATTAAGACCAGACTTTGAATCACTAAGGTCTATGAATTGACCTAAATGTGATGACTTTAGCTGCTATGCTTAGTTAACTATTAGCAATTAGCCTTCTCTCACCAAAACTGGGATTCATAGTCCTAAAGCTATCTGGCATTTACATATATTCATCAAAAATTTTTGGCCTCTCGATTTTGCAGCAGACAACCTGAAAAAAAATCTAGATTTTTTTTTCCATTGATTCTTTGCCTGTTACTTAAGTTTTTTCTTGTATTTTTCAAACGCTTCAGGAGGAAATTATTTGTTTACCTTTGATTTAGCTTTATTACTTAAATTGTTTCAGCCTTCATTCCATCTCTCAACCTATCCCACACCAATGTATGACTCCTCCCCCTTCTCTTTTTAAATACATCATATATATGGTTACTTGTCAGTAAATTTCAAGGAAGATTCAGCATTATCATTCTCCAGAGTGAACACTTGAAAACAGCAGATAGTCAATATTTGCCAATGCGTGCTATGCCATGATAATATGTCTTGGTGGATTTATAGTCTTTGAAGCCATTTACACCTCCCTCAAGCTCAAGCTCAATTTTCTCATCTATACAAAGGAATCCTGGTCTCTAATCTCCTTGGGAATTGAGATGAGGGTAATATGAGATAATACATGTTAATGTTCTATAAAAATAAGGTATTTATGTTATTATCTAGTATGATATTAATTTCTCTTTTTTTGCAAATAATAATGGAATAGGAGTTTATTCTGCCTCAGATTTTACTCAGAACCCCCACGTGAATAGATGCTTAAATCATTCAGCCAGATTTTCATACCAAAAACCTAAAAGCAGTTCTTGACCTCTCCCATGCTGGTTATCCACCTTTAATCTATCATAAATTTCTGTGGCTCTGTCTTTAAAATATTTCCCGATTTCAGCCAGTTTTCCCCATCAACGCTGCTACCCTTCTAATGCCAATGATAACAACTCACATGTGTTGATTACTCATTTTGTTCCAGGCGCTGCTTATTTAATACTCTTATTCCTGCTAGTCTGAACCTACTTCATCCCTAACTATAATAGCCTCCTAATGGGTCTCCTTTTAGGTAGTCATGCTACTCTTTCCATGTTCCAGTCAAGGATTTTTTTTTAAATATTTGTTTCTGGGTGGCATTAATTATAGGCAAAAGCTGCCAATGGCTTCCCATCTCAGAGTAAAGCCAAGGTCCTTACTGTGAACACAGAGCCCTCCTCCTGGCCCCCTCTAAATCCCCTCCCACAGCTCAGAACCATGCTCATTAGGATCTAGCCGTATGGCCTTCTTGACGACCCTCCATGACCCTAAGCTCTTTCCCACCATAGGACCTTGAACTTGTGATTCCCTCAGCCAACTTGCATGGCTTTCTCCTTCACTCTATTCAGGTTCTCTACTCAAGTATTATTTCTTTAAAGATGACAACAAAGGACCACCCCCTCTTCCACCCACACTCTATTTACTATCATTCTCTCTATATGTGTGTTCCGTCATTGTCTTTCTTCTCCAGTGGAGGAGAAACACCATAAGGACAAACACTGACTTCCCCACTGCTATACTCCCTGTGCCAAAGCAACGTGCCTGGTACAGAGGAGGTGATTGTTAATTCTTTATTGTATAAAGGAATAAATGGAACAATGCATGAAGACTCTTGTGATACTCTTGGTCTTAGTGAAAGCTTGTTATAAAGATTAATTCCCTTAGCTCCTTAGCTTTAGCTTACTTCTTCTTTTTTACTTTCTTAATACGTATATACTTAACAATAATGAAGACCCATGAGAGAAATTTCTTTACAACCTTGTGTGAGGGAATGCTGTGGTTCTCCTAAGCAAATATTGTGACTTTAATCTTACAGATACTGATTTTTTAATAATTCCTTATGCCTCCCTTTTGTAATACTCTCAGAGTGCTGCTCTTGTAGCCCAATTATTATAACTCTGCAGGATGAGTTTTGTGTTGTAAGCTTGTAACTAGATTCATTGTACTAGTTTCTCTTTATCTTCCGATTCCATCAGTTTACCCATTTGGCCACTTCAATTCTTACTGAAAAGAAAGAAAATATTAAAATACTAATAGAATGTACCCATAGCAACCTCTGAGATTCTGTTTATTCATTCTTTGTCATGTGTATCAGCTCATCAGGCTTTAAGGTAAGAGACAAAATGACTTGCCCTCAATACAAGAGGCTGGCGTTGGCCGGATGAAATATTTGGTGATCCTAACCATTTTAGCTCCTTGATTTGTTTATTCTTACATTTTGTTGGCAGATTCTCCAACAAATCTGGAAGCAGTGCACTCAGGGCTCTCACGTTGATGATTGTTGCTGCCCATTCAGTGTTAAACAAGGGGCTTTGGATATTTTCTCTCTTATCATCCCCACACAAAGGAATGGAACAGTCATACTATTCCCATTATGCTCTTGAGAGGCATTGGTGACACAGCAACCAAACTTCATTGCTCAAGTAGACATCCGAGATTAGGGCTTTTAGCCTTTCCCTGGAGCATATTGGATTGGAGTGGGTTAATCAGATTAGGTATTTGATAATATGAGTTACATTGTCTAGTCCAACACTGTAATAGATGTTCAGTGTACCAGACGGGTGATTTTGATGATTACATGATTTATGCACAGCAAACACCTACCACAGAGCCAGACAGAATTAAATATTTGATAATTCGAGCATTAGCCATTACAACCTGTTATTAATATGGTATTATTTTGTACATGTGTGATACATTTTAATAAATTTAGGAAATTTCTTCAGACATATACTATATGTATGTATATGTTATATATATTGCAAGGTTGATTTTATAACATTGGAAATTATACTTTAGCCTTTTTATCCTCAATTGCCACATTTGAAAATGGAGATGACATTTCTTACAATGTTGTTATGAATATTAGAGATAATATTCATAAAATCCTTAGCGCAAAGCACAGCATATAGGAGGTGATTAATAAATAGTTACCATTATGATTAATTTTACCGTTCACTTTAAAATTGCTCTTCAGTCACTTTAACCATATTTTAATATATATGCATATTCATGCATGTAATACTTTCATATGTACATACACAGAATATACACACATGTATATATGTAATATGTGTGAATTGTGCAACACATATGTAACATATATACACATACACATGCACGCAGGTACATACACACAAATACTGAAAACTAGTTTTACCCGAGTTAGATGGTATGTATTTTAAGGAAAGGGAGCCTATATATTTTTTTGTGTGTGTGTGTGTTACGCGGGCCTCTCACTGCCGTGGCCTCTCCCGTTGCGGAGCACAGGCTCCCGACGCGCAGGCTCAGTGGCCATGGCTCACGGGCCCAGCCGCTCCGTGGCATGTGGGATCTTCCCAGACCGGGGCACGAACCCGCGTCCTCTGCATCGGCAGGCGGACTCCCAACCACTGCGCCACCAGGGAAGCCCGGGAGCCTATATGTTGATCCTGTTTTAAAAGGATTTTGCACTCTACTCACTATGACTGATGTTTACTAAGTCAAAACTACCTAAACCAAAACAAATTCAAGCATAATATACTGCACAAATGGGAGCAGCATTTAGGCGCACAAATACCGTGGATTTGTTTTGCTTCCTATTAATAGAATTTAGCTTAGATTGTCTGTTTTATTTTCCCCTTTGAATTAGATGATTGTCTCAGTTTCATTACATAGAATTTTTATTAACCAGGTCAGCAGTGTTTACAAATGGAAATTGCTTTGTTATAGGATCAAATTGTTTAAAGGTAGTATTAAATTGGGATTGTGACTATAATGAATTCTATCTATAGACATAATAGGTAAATCTTTGCTTAAAGTATTAAAAAATGTATATTTTGAACAAACTGAATAGCTACTGTCACTTTCCAAAACAAAAGGAGAAAAAACCAGAAATGTTTATTTTCATCACAGCAAACAGGTCCAAGGTGATTGACTCTGTATAATAGCCTCAGTCTTGGTATCTCAAAGTTCATCAATCCAAACACAGCCCTATCCCTGTCATCCTTGTCCAACAACCAGAATATCAACTCATCTTCCAGTCAACCATCTCCTAGGAGGCTCTCACTCACTCACTATATGCCCTCCTCCTTGCTTTATTCAGCTCGTTCATACTCACTCATTCATTTTTTTGTTCAGCCAGCAAATGTATAGTGAGTCCTTTGAAATACGTGCCAGTTTCTATCCCCTGTGGACCCTACTGACTAGCAGTGGAAAGAGTCATAATGCAAATAACCATGCAGACAAGTATAACACGATGTTATTAAAGTTCTTTGAAGAAGAGCTGCCTGTTATGTTAAGAGGTTACAGTAGAGGGATTTGAACAATCAAGACTTCCTGCAGGAGGTAGAGACTGAGCTGAAATCTGCAAGATTTTCAAAGAGAGAGCTCGGGAGGCAGGTGGTCCAGCATGTATAAAGTGTCTGTGGCTGGCGGGGCTGGAAAAAGGCCAGTAGGTTTGTGGTGGGGAGTTGACGGGGAGAGCATGATCAGAGAGAAGGCTGGAAAGGTGAGTAGCGAACAGACTTTGAGTTGATTCTCCATCAACTTAGCAAATTTGGTCTTTTCCCTAACTGTGATAGGTACCCATGAAAAGCTTTCAAGCAGGGTGGTGATCCAATGTGCATTTTGAAAACATCACTGGACTTACAACGTGGGATATGAATTTCAGGAGGACCAGAATAGATGCAGAGCAATCAATTAGGAAGCTATTTCATTAGTCAAGGAGAGAGATGAGTATCCCTTGAGAGAAGTGGATGATTTAAGAGATATTTAGAAGGTAAAATGAGAAACTGTTAGTGACTGATTGAATATGGGAAATGAGGGAGAAACAGGGATCAAGGGGGACTACTGAATTTCTCCCAGGTTCTCTTTTATCACTACTCACTTTCCCTTTTTGCTCTACCTTTTTTTTTTTTTTTTTTTTGCGGTACGCAGGCCTCTCACTGTTGTGGCCTCTCCCGTTGCGGAACACAGGCTCCGGATGCGCAGGCCCAGTGGCCATGGCTCACGGGCCTAGCCGCTCCGCAGCATGTGGGATCTTCCCGGACCGGGACACGAACCTGTGTCCCCTGCATCGGCAGGCGGACTCTCAACCACTGCGCCACCAAGGAAACCCTTGCTCTACATTTTGCAACTCATAAACTACCCTATATTTAGTACAGATCTTAGATATTTTCACAGGGCATTTCATTCCTTATATCTCCTTTTGAAAACTGAAATTTGGTTCTCCCTTAATTTCAACATTTCTTCCATAGCCATCTGGAGTGGAGGGTTCAGTCTTCCAATTCCCATAAACCGTGGTGTCCAGAAAATTGTCAACATTCTTGCCACTCATTTCAGGTTAATACTCCTCAAAGGAGCTTCAGCCTTTTGATTTCCCAATTATAGTATAACTTTACTACTTCAACCCTTTCTTTAACCTGGGATAAGGCCCTGGTGTGTTCAGGCCTTTGTTCTAGCCTATTTCTTTTTAAAGTAAAACAAATATTTATTTCATTACACACACACACACGTTATAACCAAAAAGGGGCATAGATTTAAAAAAATCATTTTCTTCTGACTTCAGTCTTTGTGTTTCTAATTCCAGAGGAATTGTTTAGTGCTTATGTATCTTTCCAGAGATGTTCAATAAATACACGGGCACATGTGTATGTTGTGCCTGTGTATGTATTCCTCTTTTTCACTTTAAAAATCTTGTTGTTCATTTGTAGCCAAAGTAAACTTCAGGTGCATCAAAGGTTTAAAATCTTTTAAAAAAATGAATCATATAACATATAGTAATCGTATAACACTAGAAAACATATGGAAGATTTTTATTCAATGTTGGATTGTCAAAAACCACTCAAGGAAGGATTGAAAAATTCAACTGCATAAAAGTACAAAATATAATTTTCCTAATGTGATTTTTATCTTGAGATTTAGCCCTGGGTCATACTTGTGGCTCTAGCTCTGTGTTATGGCAGCAGCTCCATTTGCGATGTCTTTCATAAAAATAATTCTCTGTAAATATGCAAAGCCTCTATTAGGTACACTGAAAGAAAACAAAGGATTGTTATAGTTTACATTTCCTGACAGCAAAAATAATCCACTGGACCGTCTTCATGTCCCTTCTCTGATAGTTGAATTTAAGACTTCAGAAAATGATGGTGCTTAATGATTAAACTCATTACCTTACTAAATATGATACACTCAAAACTCAAGGTATGCAAATTGTTCACCACCAAGACATTAGAAATTTTCTCCAAGTCAGAATTATTAAGAAACATTTATCTTTATAGGTTCCTTCGTATTTCTCATTTGCGTGCTCTTCTAATAGAATTAGGTGAATGTTAGCATGTAATGTCAGCCTAACATTTCTTCGATGTAAAGTATTAAAAATGAGTAATTAAGAAGTTGAGAAATAAGCTGTTCTTTCTGAAAATATCTTTTTGAATGAACATGAGTGGTAACTTTGTTAGTATAAATTTTGTCACGCTGAGCAAGACCGTTAGAAAGTGCTCTTTGGGTATTTGGATTGCTACTATTTGCGATGAAGAAGATGGAGGCTGCAGGCACAATATTTTGGCTAATAGGCGGTTTGTTGCCAGTTGAGGGCTGAGCCTATGGCTAGTAAGCATTGCCCAGGAAACATGTAAGTATGGAATGCTGCTGTTCTAAACTAAAGCCTCAGCAGTACTGCAGTCACAGTACGTTGGAATCACGTTAGTTCCTTCTCCTTAAACCCTGGAGGCTTCTTTTCTGTTTAGACTTCCTTCCATGCTTTCCTCTTTTTCTTAATGCAAATCATGAATCCTCTACTTGTTTTGTTTTGTTTTGTTTTGTCAATTCTTTAAGGCTACCATGATCTATTTTATGGAATTTCTTTCCACATATTCTCTCCTTCGTGCTAATATTAAAGGAGATCCCACAGCATCTTGGTATTTTCAAGTTTTTGCTGCAAGTTACTCTGGGAAAATATCAAGATGCTTAAAAAATAACAAATAGGAAGGGCTTTCACATGTTTCAGCATCTCCCAAAGCACCTGGTCTGCCATGTTTACCTACTGCAAAGACCATAGCCAGAAGGGTTTTATTTTCTATCCTCATATCACCTAGAAGGCTTTGCTGCTCCACTGAACTCTCTTGCCACATAAATAGAATTACAAAGTGAGAAAAAGAAACGCAGCCCCTGACATTCAGGACCTGGCCTGGAACTGTCAGCTAGGCCTTGGGGTTGCTATGAGCTGGTGTTTCTCCTGTTTAATGTAAACAATTTCACAGGGTGTCAGCATCAGACAAAGCCATTCTGGTACCATGATGGAGCTAGACGAAAACAAGATCACTCTGTGACTGTGCTTGAACACAGACGAAACATGGACATTGTTTCAGCAAAAAGAATGACCAAACATTCCGCTATCTTTACTCATACGAATGAAACCTGTTCCTAACCAATTATAACTCTAGCCTATTCTAGTCTTCCCTTTGTTATATAAGAATTATTAAGATACCTGCTTCCTGACAGCACCCAGTTATCCCTGCTTCCTGACAGCACCCAATCTGGAGCAAAACTCCACTTCCTTGGAGCCTCCCCAAAATAACCTAACCAAAGCCCTAATCCTATAATAAGTCACTTCTAATACTCTCTTACTGAGCTGCCTTGTGGTTCCCGAGGGTATTTGTGCTCCATCACTACAATGAGTAATAAACCCAACTTCTTTTCAGCTATAGATGTGTGCCTTGTAGTCCTTTGCTGGAGGGCAGTGGTACCAGAGAGAGAATGAGGCAAGACTGTACAGTATGTGTGGGCCACTTCAGGGATTGAGGTTTTTACTCTGAGTGAGATGGGGTGCCATCGGAAGATTTTACTTTTTTAACTTTCAAAAGTTTATATTTAAAAAATTTTTGTGGTAGTGTCCAATTGAGAGAGACATTGCAAGAACTATACAGAGAACTCAAACATATACTACATACAGATTCACAGATTATTATCAGTTTGCCCATTCGTTTTATATATAAACTTACTTTCTTCTGAGTCATTTCAGAGTAAGTTGCAGACATCATCACGTCCTTTTACCTCTAAATAATTCATAGTCTGTTTTCTAAAATAGAGGACAGTCATTTAATGTATAATGATTAAATCAGAAAATTTAATATTTATACAATATTATTATCCAATTTATAGGCCTCATTCAGACTTTACCAATTGCCCCAAAAATATCCTTTATGTAATTTTTGCTTTTTACCTGAATCATAGATGAACACATTGAGCACATCTATGATAACTGCTTTAACTTCTTTGAAAATTCCGTCATTTCTGTCATGTCTATTTTTGCTTCCGTTGACTAAATTTTTTCAGGATCCAATCAAGGATCATGCATTACATTTAGATTTTATGTAGCTCTAGATTTCTTTAATCTATAACAGATACTCAGCCTTTCTTTGTCTTTTTTGACATTGATATCTTTGAGAAGTATAGGCCTTTTATTTTGTAGAATATCCCTCAATTCATGTTTTTTGATTTCTCCTCATAATTAGATTCAGTTTATGCATTTTTGGGTGAAAATGACTTGTCAGCTTTTTTGGAAATTAGTTGATCATATATTTGTGAGTCTATTTCTGAACTGTACATCCAGATCCACTAAGCAATCTGTCGGTACATAAGTCGGTACCATTATAGCTTTACAGTGTATATAGAAAGCAGGTACTGTAAATCTGCCAACTTTTTAGCTAATGTAGGTGCTTTGCATTTCCATACACATTTTAGAATCATTTTGTTAATTTATACAAAATCCTACTGAAATTTTGATTGAGGTTATATTGAAATTATAGTTAAATTTGGAGAGAATTGAGTTCTTAACAATATTGAGTTTTATAATCCATAAAACTGATATGTATCTCCATCTATTCAGGGTCTCTTTTCCTATCAATATTTTGTAGTTATCAATGTAAAGGCCGGGCATGTATTTTGTTAAATTTATCCCTAGAATTTCATGTTTGGGGATGCCATTTTAAAGGATTTTTTTTTAATTTCAGATTCCAGTTACTTATTTCTAGCACATGGAAATGTAATTTATTTTTGTATAGTGATGACATGTAACCTTGCTAAACTTACTTGCTGGTACAAATAGCTTTTTTGTAATTTTATAGAATTGTAGGTGAACACATTGAGCACATTTATGATAGCTGCTTTAACTTCTTTGATAATTGCATCATCTCTGTTTTATCTATATTTGCTTCTATTGACTGATTTTTCTCCTGGGTTTAGATCACATTTTCCTACTTCCTCATATGCTCTTAATTTTTAATTTGATGCTGGACATTGTGAATTCTATGTTGCTAAGTGCTGAAGTTTGGTAAATTCCTTTAAGAAGCATTGAACTTTGTTCTAGAGACACTTAAGTTGCTCACAGTTCTTTATGGTCCATTTAAGTCTTATTTTTAAGTCTTTGTAAAGACAGGTTTAAGATAGAAGTCAGCAAATTTTTACAGTCAATTTTTTTTTTTAACTTAAAGCAAACTTTATTTAGTATTCTTTTTAAAGCAGTCTAGTTTAAAAACAAGTTGAGGGACTTCCCTGGTGGCACAGTGGACGACTCTGCGCTCGTAGTGAAGGGGGCCCAGGTTCAATCCCTGGTCAGGGAACGAGATCCCACATGCATGCAACTAAGAGTTCGCATGCCACAACTAAGGAGCCCACGTGTTGCAACTAGGGAGCTGGTGAGCCACAACTTAGGAGTCCTGGAGCCACAACTAAGGAGCCTGCCTGCTGCACCTAAGACTCAGTGCAACCAAATAAATAAATAAATATTAAAAGAAAAAAAAGATGAATAAGAACCTAATGTATAACATGGTGACTATAGCTGATAACACTGTGTTGCATAATTAAAATTAATTTGCTAAGAGTTGAACTTAAGTATTCTTATCAAAAAATTAAAAAATTTAAAATAACAATAAATAAATAAAAACAAGTTGAGGTTAAGAAAACAGTATGTTCAGAGAGTGAATATGTTCAGCTGTGCAGGTCATATGGTCCTGACTGAAACTACTCAACTACCATTTCAATGTGAAAATAACCATAGATAGTATCAATATATAAACAAGTGGGCATGGCTAAGTCCCAATAAAATGTTATTTACTTAAACAAGTGGTAGACCAGATTTGGTCCTGAGTCTGTAGTTCCAATCCATGGTCTAGAGACTAGTTCCTGCTAGAGTCTCTTTGCTTGTTACTAAATTGTACCTTTCTGGATTTCCTACTGAATGCCCTGTTTATTCGCCAAGGACTCTCCACTCTGGCTGGCAGTAACTCAAAGATATCTGGTCTTCTGTAAATTCTGGTAATTTTTCAGTTTATATCTCCTAGTTATTGTTTTCTTAGAAGTTGTTCTCTGTCTCTCTTTGTGGATTTTACCCTGCAAACATGAAAATTAGAATTCAGCAAAGCCTTAAGCATATCTCTGGATCTCCTTAGCTACATACCTCCTGTTTCTCCACCACCCTGCCTTGCAAATTCTATCTGTCTGAGACTCTGTCTTCTCAACTCACTGCAACCTCACTTTCTGCTGGGCTGACCATTTTGGAGCTATAGTCTAGAAAGTTCCACCAAGAAGAAGTCTGGCATGATCCTGTATAGGATTTGCCTTTCTTTCCCTTTCTCTGAGAGATCACAATCCTGTGCTTTCTGTTGTGCAGTGTCTGCAAACACTTGTTTCATAGATTTTTCCCAGGCTTCTGGTTGTTTATGGATGGAGGATAATTTCATACCATCTTACTCTTTCTTACTATGTGTGCTAAGAGCCAGAGTCCTCTCATTACTTATTTTGATGCTGAAATTATTTCTGACCAGTAGTTCAACCTTTCATCATAATGATGTAATTTTTGGAGAACTTCATTAATTTTTGGCACACACACACAAAAATTCCCAGGCTCATCTTGGACTTTCTTTTCCTTAGCCCCAAACAGACCATTTTCCCAAGAAGGCCTAGGTCCTTGTAATGGGGAATAGTATTTAAATAACATAGAGTTTGGGGCAGAGAAGTAACATTCAATTTATTTAAAATATCACCATGTAAATATTTTTGTAAATATTTGTAATATTTTTATTGAAGTATAGTTGATGTATAATGTGTTAATTTCTGCTGTACAGCAAAGTGATTCAGTTATGTGTGTGTGTATATATATATATATATATATATATATATATATACACACACATACATTCTTTTTTATATTCTTTTCCATTATGGTTTATCATAGGATATTGAATATAGTTCCCTGTGCTATACAATAGGATTTTGTTTTTTATCCATTCTATATATAATAGCTTATATCTGTTAACCTCAGCATGGTTCGTTATTGTTTAACGGACCATACAGGGCAAGGGTAGGATGCAGAGATCAGGAAGGAAAGCACTGCAATACAATCACAAAAAAATGATAGTGGCTTGAACCAAAATAGTAACAGTAGAGGTAATGAGATATATTCTAATGGTAGGATTGACAATTGACAGAATTCACTGAAAGATTACATGTGAGTTATGAGATAAAATGTTGTGTATATTATTACAGTTCCTAGAACTTGGGGCCATCCTCAATTACAAGATGGTCCATCATCCAAAATTTGGTTCAGATATCAAGACTGATGACAGCACATACACACCAAGATGGTTTGAAAATGTCTGTTACTCACATAATGAGACTTTCTAGGAAATCAAGGTAGCTCCTAGGCATGTCCAAAAGTAGTTTTAGAGAACGAGGGAAGAAAACTGGGATAGAGTTTTATGGTGGTTATAGGTGGTGAGACCTGGCTGAGGATCCCTGTGCACAGGTAGGGGCTTGCGTAGTTTGAACCTTCTACCAACAGGGGGAGGACCTGGACTTTCTTACCAGCTTTCCCAGATGTGGAACACAATGGGAAGGGCTCTCAGCAATCAAGTCATACATCAAAAAGTGAAGTCAGACTCTACCATACAGAGCTCCTTACAAGATATTTTTTCTCTGAATAACTGGAGTTGCCATTAATACAGATGAGAAAGACTGTTCAGTGAGAAAGTTTGGAGGGGAAGAATCAGAGTTTGAATTGAAGTGTATTAAGCTTCAGATGTCTCTAAGGTTTACATGGGAGGTTTTAAACTTTTATAATTTTGTTCTTTCTTACAAAATTAAACTGCCTATCAACAGGGTCACTGCCTAGTTTAAAGAATATTTTTTTCTGTAAAAATGAACACAGTTTCATAAAAGCCTTAATATCAGAATCATTTAAAGGTATACACCCTACTTTCAAGTAGCTGATTTCTTTGGACAAAACAACAGGCATGGAAAATAATTTAGAAATAGGTAAATAACATTAGTTAATAATGTCCCTTGATGTTTACCAAAAGTGTTTTTTGTTATTTTATGAATAGAATGCATTATAGCAGTGAAATTTTCTTTATTAACATAGAGGGCTTTCTGTTCAAAATTAATCTTGGGTAATATCCGAATTACTGTATTTTTAAATTATGCAGGTATTTATGTTTTAGATCGCTAAAACTTAATCACTGTGACTATCTTAAAATACTAGCTATATTGATTGTGGAATATATCAGGCTCTATGTTTCCATTTAGAAACACGTCCAAGTTATTTTCTTGTGTGTTTTAAAAGAATTAGATCTTAGCTTGATTCACTTGCTTTGGAGAAAAGCATCTTTAAAACCAGTGAATTTGTTTTCACTCCGCAAATTGGAATTGATAGAATCAATACAAATATCAATTGTATAACATCAAATGATCTAGCAATTTCTCAGGTTCTCAACAGATCCATGAGAGATACTGCACCTAGTAGTCAACACCACCATTTCTGTCCCTCGGTGGTCTTGTGTTTGTGATAGGTGACCTATCACTGCTCTTCAAGTCAATGGATTTTTAAAAAATAATTCTGAAGACAACAGACCTGGGTCCAAATTGCATTTCTGCTCTTGAAAAATCAGCAAGTCATTTAACATCTATAATCCTCAGTTTTCTCATCTATAAATGAGAGCGTTAACGTAAGTGATCTCCATTTCCATTAAAGCTCAAAAATGCTTTAATGTTACAATTCTGAGTCAAGCTCTGTAATTGAAACATCAAAGGTATTTTGTCTTAACCTCCAATCTGCTAGCTGAACTGGGCACCTAGATAAAAATAGTTTAATCCCACACTGCAAGAAAAGAAAATGGTAGCAATTAACCCAGACAAGAAAGTTTTGTTAGAGACAGAATGCACGGTTGAAACTTATTTTCAAAGGCTTTGCAAGTGTAAAGGCCACTTAATTAGGCAGTCTTTCGTGTGCAGTCCATGAAGACTTTAGCACACAAAATGGCTAGGAGACTTCAGAACACCAGCCTCCTCCCCAGTGGTTTCTACATGGCCTTCCATTTCTCTCCTGCCGCTTCTCTCTTAGCCATCTATTTTCTAAAATGTGAGACCGATCCAGAACATAAAAGCTTTTCTATGAGATTTTAGCAACAGGAGTTTCCAATTCCCAGAGCACCTTCCATTAAATCCCTGAATCATTTCCTACCACTAATGCACACCAATCCTCAATCTTCAGACACTCTGCCTCAGGCCATGGAAGCTACCATCTAAAAATGAAGTAGAAAGTGGTATTACCAGCTCCCCTAACTGGCAGACAAGAAAGATGGGAAGGAAAAAACTTTCAGATACTATAGTGTCACAAAGCAAATGTGAAGCTGATGTCCCAAGCTGGATCTCGGAACAACTTTTCCTGCTGGAATATTGTCACCCATGGTGGTTATGTTCTATTGTAATGTTGGAGCAGGACAATAATAATACCTTGACTGTGCATATTGAACTGGTTTATCATTTCCAAAACACTTTCGCTCATTCATTTATTTAACTAATATTTACTGATTGCCTATGAAGGGCCAGGCACTGTTCTAGGCACTGGTGATATAAACAAGTCTCTCTAATTAGCTTAACTTCTCTAGTTTTTACTGTTTTTCCTTCTCTTTAGATAGGGACACTAAAGCTCATCAAGTGTATGATCCAAGTGGCATAACTGATAAGTATCAGAACCAGTTTGAGCTCAGCTGTTCAAAAGCGTTGCTCTTTATCTTAAACTCTGTGGAAAGGTCTCTACGGTTGACATGGCTTTGTCGGAAAATGGCTCCTAAAATTCCAAACAACTGACAAATAAATGTTTTGGAGGAAAAAAGATCTGTTGGAAAGTTGGATATTACTTGTATATTCATGTCCCTGCTTCTGAGGAAGTATCGTATATGTTTGGCTTCTGATAAATGTTGGAGTGCAAGGATGCTGATGGAATGTACTTTCAAATACCCTGTAATATATAAACTCTTATTACCCTAAAGATTTTATTTCAGGATAAAAAATGGAAAGCCTCACTTTGGCTTTTATATTTTTTGAGTATAGCTTACAGGAAGTGCTGTATTTGGGGAGGACTGGGATACTTTCCTAGATCAATAAATTGATGCTCAGTTTTTTTTTTTTTTTCATTTTGAATGATGCTCGTGAGTGATCTATAGACGAGAACCTAGAGGGGATTAGGAGAGAGAGAGGTAGGGGTCAGACGTCCCAAACTCCTAAGGACACTGTGTTTCTTTACGTCTTCAAGGGAATCTACTCTTACTACCTTTTAAGCTCACTAATGTGTTAGGAGTGTTTCCTCATCCTTTCTTTGCTTGTTTTCTGTTTTCTAGGTTACTGTCCATATGGTTATCGGGAATGTCAGAATGGCAAGTGTTATAAACCGGAGCAAAGCTGTAATTTTGTAGACGACTGTGGAGATTATACTGATGAAAAGGACTGCGGTAGCTCCTGTACTTTTGAAAAAGGCTGGTGTGGTTGGCAAAACTCTTTGGCTGAAAACTTTGATTGGGTTTTGGGGGTTGGCTCTCCTCAAAGCCTAAGACCTCCCAGAGACCACACACTTGGAAATGAAAATGGTAAGTTATTAGGTTGTTCTAGTCACTCTAATCGCATTCACAGTGAGCATCACGTTATCTTCCCTGAGAGCATCTGGAGAGACCACCGTGGTGCCAGGGCAACTAAGTCAAACGTTTAACAAGTGTATTTGTTTCCTGGGACTGCATAACAGACTGCCACAGACTGGGTGGCGTAAACAGCAGACGTTTATTGTCTCACAGTTTTGGAGGCTAGAAATCTGAAATCAAGGTGTCAGTAGGGCTAGTTCCTCTTGAGGTCCTTGAAGGAGAATCATCTGTTCCATGCCTCTCACCTAGCTTCTGGTAGCTTCAGTCACTACTTGGCTTGTAGGCGGTACTCTCCTTCTGTCTTTGCATTGTCTTCCCTCTATGCATGTCTATCTCTGTGTCTGAATTTCCCCTTTTTATTATAACAGTCTTACTAGACTAGGGCCCACCCTCATGACTCTATTTTAACTTGATCACCAGCACAGACCCTATTTCCTAATAAGGTCACAGTCACAGGGACTGGAATTAGGACTTTCACATCTTTTGGGGGACACCATTTAACATATAACAGTGAGTAATTACAATTGAATATTACTTTGATAATTTTAGATAGATGATAATATATGCTGCTCTCAGGTACCTTTCCTAAATGACACATACTTGTCATCAGTAACCGTGAATTCTGCCACTCATTTGATCATTAGAGAGTCATTTAACTTTTCAGATTCTCAAACTTCTCATCTGTCCAATGGAGATAATAGAATTTGCCCTGTGTACCAAACAGGGATTGTCAAGATCAAATGAGATGACCTGTATGAAGGGGAAAGCAGTTAGAAAGCTGTAGAGACGTGCAGTTGTAGCTGTAAGGTCATCTATGTGAAGGGTGCTAGGTATGGCTCATTTTTACAGTGAGCTGAGGTCAGGTCTCAGATTCATTGGTCAAGGGGCAAAAGACATTAGGAGAGTAAAGAAGGGATCCTGAATTCCTGGATGCTACAGAGTAGGAAATACTGACATTTCACAGGCCTGTGATAAAACAAAGCTCTCCAAGCCAGACCAGCCATGACAAAGAAAGGTAGGTGTAAGTTTCATTCAAACACTCAGCTATACATACATAAAATGTTTGGGATATTTGGATACACAAGAAGAAAACTCAATATCTTTCCTTGTGTGTTGTATATTAAAATCCTCAGCCTTTCATTTATGTACTCAACAGACGACTGAATTCTTGAAAGTATGTCATATCCCTCTATTTGTATTTCATAGACAGTCTTTGCATTGTTTTACAATAACTGGAGAGTTTGGGGAGTCCATGAAATAATTTCTATAGCTATCTTGTTGAGTCCAAGGCATAAATACCCTGTCAGGTCAGTTAATCTGCATACCGTGAAGTACTTTGCTAGAACAGAGACAGTTGGATATTGCTCTGTCAGTGAGCCAGAGGCAACGCTACTAGATTTCCTTTCTCTTTCAAGCAGAAATACCTTTGGCAGTTCAGATCCTAGAAATGTAATTAAAAACCCGAAGATGGAAAAGCTAACATAATCCACTCGATGTCATTTTTGCGTTATCTGAATCCCATCTTGTCCCCAGGGCACTTCTTGTATCTGGAGGCTACTCCGGTGGGCCTTCGGGGCGAAGAAGCACACCTCAAGAGTGGTCTGTGGCAAGAAGCCAGCGCTGCCTGCACCATGAGCTTCTGGTATTTTATATCCACAAAAGCCACAGGGTCCATTCGGGTCCTCATTAAGGTAGGATGTTCTCCTGCAATGCCTCTGAGCTTAGTGAAGTTTCCTAGAGACAGCACATGGCCAGAAGGAGATTATCCCAACTCTGCTTACCTGGCCCTGGGAAGCCTCCTCCCATCAGAGGGAGCTGATACTTGTGGTTCAGATGCTCTGGGGAGTTTGGTAAACTGGGCGTGGGAACCAGCTTTGAGCCCAGCGTTGCTCCCTGTGGTTATGACTGAATCCCAGAGACTCCTTTTATGGTAACAATTAGTCTAAGACACACAAGTTTAGGTATTTCTTTCCCAGTCCTTCTCAGTAAAAGAAACTAGATTATTTGTACATCTGAAAGGAGAGCAGCTATCCATTTTAACTCATATATGAGCAATCATTAAGGGAATTAATATTAGACATTCTGGTTCTAAGCACACACCGTGCAAAGGACAGAACCGATCAGGAGAATGAGGAAGGTATGATTACATTGAACTGCTTATTAACTATGACACAGTCATGCATTTTCTTACTGTGGGTTAATTAGATATTTCTGTCAGGGCTTTAATTTCATTTAACAGAATGACAGTGTTCAGGGACCAAAATACCAAAGTATACATTAATATTAATGAGACATGGTTCATATACCTTTACTCTTTGGCAAGTTACAACAGCAGCAAAAAGGAGATAAGTGTGTGTGTGCGTGTGTATGTGTGTGTGCGTGCACACGTGTGTTCATTTCAAGAATCTCGTTAGAATTCCAAGAAAGCTTACTCTAAAACCATGCTCTAGAGGCCATTGCTGTTTTATCACACACTGGGCTTCGGCGAAGTGCCCTGACACTAATAGAAAATGCCTGACCAGAATACCAAAGGCCTGATATATGTGAATAGCTAATGCTGCATAGTTCATGTTTTATCTAAAACCTGAGTTAACTTTATGTTTCGGGACTCTTCCATAATAATGCAGAAAAGCCTGCCTAATAAAATACATGCAGCAGTCCCACAGTGATTTATTCTTATATTTAAATATGAAAACTTACTGAAATGTATGCAAGCCTTCAAGTTCTTGTAAGAGTATTTTGCCAGGACTCTATTGAATGTGATGCTGCATTATATGGTCTGTACTGCTCAATAACAAAAATTCAGCTGAGTAAATTTAAAGATCAAATTGCTTTATTGAACGATTTATGAATTGGACAGCATCCCAGGTAGCAAATAAATAGAAAGGAGCCCTGCCAAGTTGTGGAAAAGGAAAGGTTTTTAAAGGCAGAAAGGGGGCAGAAAGAGGAAATTACTAGCAAAAAATGCATTGCTTCAGGGAAGGTTGCACTTCTGAGGAGGACGGAAGGGTTCTGTTGGGCAGATTACTTTCCTAGTGCTGACTGGTTATGACTACAGTCCTGAAGGAACTTGAAACTGCAGTTAGGTTAAGTGTTAGTTTCCTGTCATGGGGCTTAGCACAAGTGACTCCATTTTGAGCCTCTTTTCTCTTTTTTCAACAGTACCATGTGAAGGACTTGGAACACTGGATTTTGCTTTTATTATTTGTTTCACTCATATTTACATTTCTCCTCTCTTATAGTATATTACTATAAAATGTAAAATTAAACTATTTTGAGATATAAGTCTTCCTATCAAGTCACGTTGAGCCCCCATGTTTCCTCCAGTTGATTCCTATGGACATTTAACAGCATCTTTAGAGACCCGTTTTCCTACTGTATTAAAAATATGTATATGCCTATTATTATTCAGTGACATTTATTACAAAGGAGAGAAATCTTTCATAATATATATTGATCTTATATTCATGAATTTTAAGTCAATTGTTTCATTTTTGGTGATTAACAATACATATTTCTGATCATCATTACAAAGTACTTCTTAGGCTTCTCTCTGTGTGGAACCATGCTGGATTTTTACCTTGCTCATTAGTTGGAAATTGTCCTAGCCAGATGGCAAGCACAGTAGGGTCAGGGATGCTACCTTTTCTTCCTTTCTTTGTTCCTCATCTTTTAAAATGTTCCCAATCTATACATATGTTGCCCCTGGCCCAGTTTCCTCTGCCTTTCCTCAGGAATGCCTCCTTCTGTGTTCCCCTCTTCCCTCCATACCAAGTCCAGCACAATCTGGTAGATTCAGCCTTTCACAAAACATTCCTTGACCGCTTTTGCCCACCATGATTATTCCTTTTTTTCTGAGTGTCCCTCACGACTCCAGAAATTCTTCCTGCTCACTGGCTGTTCATTTATATTTATTCTATTTCAATAGATACATTATAAAATACTTAAGGCAAAGCCTTGAGGCTTTAGTCCTTATGTCTGTCAGCTCTTCAGAGAAGGGACTGCTGGATGAAGGGATTGCAAGAGGGGAGTAGTTCCCTCCCAGAGCCCAGTGCTGGGCTCAGGACACCCCTTGTTTGAGTTAATCCTTGTGCAGGAATGGCTGTTATGCACGACATTAAAGCCTAATCTGGAGAATCTGAAATCTAGGTCTGAAATATATACATGCAATGAGATGCAAAAGGCATGTAACCACTGACCAATAATTTAATGACAATCTAGTTTTAAAGGGTAGTATCGATTACAGATCACAACCAGAATAATACATACTGAGAGTTACATTTACCAACACACACTATTTCATGTAATTCTTAGCACAACCCTCTGAGGTAAATAAAGTGAGCCCCATTTTACTAAAGAGGGTACCATAGAAAGAACCTAACCATCCTATAGCCACATAGCCAGTCAGTGACAGATGGGAGTTTGAATCCAGGTATATTTACATCCCAAACTTATGTGTTCACCCCTCACCCTTATTCCCCGTGTTCCTCACTGGTAATACTGAGTTTTCTACTCTTCATAATGAAATAGAGATTCTGTTTTACTGAGATCTATATTCATTGCACAGAATCATTTTTTAAGGGGAAAAATGAATAATAATTCCTATAATGGATATGTGTGATTCTTAAACTATGCTGTTATAAAGGAGTGAATTCAGGGAAACCCCAGCAAGGCAAAGCTACTGCTTTAGGAAACACTCAGTGAAGAGCAGTACTATTTTACATATTGTCTATATTATATTTTCCTTCTATATTTCCTGCTTTCAGTCACATGAAGACTTTTCACTAAAGAGATGTAATTAAATCAAATGTAATCTTTGTGTCTTAAAGTGATTGGTGAATTCTGAGAAGGTGGAAAGAGCATCTTATTGAGAAATTAACCTTAATTTTTTTCTTTCCTTGAAGTCTGCTTTAGTTATAAATGTAAAGCACACACAATAAAATGAAGTAGCTACAGTTTTTCAAGAGAAATTACTTTTTTAAATACAATAGTTTGCTTTTTTTTTTTTTTTTTTAATGAGAACAAAGAGTCTACCAGGTAGAAGGATTATTAGCTATCCCTCACTGCTTGGGCCAAGCCACTTTGTAAGTGGGATTTAGTCCATGGGAATTGCTTGTGATCGCTGCCATTCCACTGTGTTCATTTAATGGGTGAGTCAGTCAAAACTCAGATGGGCTAAGTAGGAAGTCCAAGGTTATAAGTAAGTGGATGAGCTAGGACTTGAACTCAGGTATTATAAAAATTAAGATTAGAATGTTACACAATCTGATTTCTGTCTTTCTATGAGAGAAGATTGAAAGTTGATCATCTAAATTAAAATACATGGGTCATATCTTTTTCTGAATGTAGTAATAATTCATTTTTAAAATAGTATGTTTGTTCTTGATAACATCTATCATTTTTGCCTACCATTTAACTCATTTACATTCAGTATTAAATTTAAATGCATTACTTTTCAAACCATCTAAGATTTAAAACAAAATATGAAACAAATGTTCAGGGGTAGAGTAAGAGTTCCACATAAAAATTAACTTGTTTTCACAATTATATTTAATTTTACACATTTTTCTGGTCACTTGTTTTCTGATGGGGTTAATTAATTATGAGGAATATGTCGATTTTGATATGCTAAAAAGAATTTTGGGGGAATTTTTAAATTTACTTGTGCTTGATAAAGTGTTTTCATAGGTAAAAAGTCTATCTAGTCTCATCACGAAACAGAAGACCTTTGCATCTTTTCAACTAGCCATGTGAATAAAATGCAGGAACACCTGCTACCTGAAGGGCATTATTGTGTTTTAGAAATACTCCATCTTTGATAAACTGTTGATATTTTAATCAAGATGACTGCATGCTGTGGGGAATTTGAATCTATTTGACTGAAGGCCTTCAGGACTATCCATTATGCCATCATGATAGAAAACATAATATAGTCAAGCGAGAAGTGGAGAAAAATAATGTATTTCAGGAGAGCCCTCCTGATTACAGCAACCTAGTTATGATGCAAGGACATAATTAAATTAGCTTGTTGCTTTATCTTGCTTAGTGATTCAGAGGATTTTAGAGCTGGTGGGGTCCTTCGAAATATGTTTGAACTCTTCATTTTGCAGATGAAGGAATTAAGATTATGAGGTTGTATTTCTTGTCCCAGCTCATACGGTATTTTAAGAAAAAAGTTAAGATGTAAATCCAATTTTTCTGACTTCTAATTCAGAGCTCTTACATACTTCCTGGAAATTCTGTCTAAAAATCATATTCAATATGGAAATACAGATTTTGTTCAATAGGCAGTGGAAAACGTCAGATCAACAAAGGAAAGGCCAGATTCCTTTGCCTACTTAGAAGCCTGGAAGTTCTGGTTCTGTTTTACCCTCAACCTAGCAAACAATGAGCATCAGTTGGGTTTAAGAGTCAACTGAAAAAAGTGGGCATTCTCCAACCATCCTAACCCACCACTACCCTGTCCCCGGCACACACACCACAGTCCTGATGTGAGAAGGTTTACAACTAATTGCTAATACTGACGTGCCGAAGAGTATGTCAGACAGATTTTTATATTTAGGTATCTTTTGATCTCTTCGGCCTACTGAATATCTGATGCTATTTTAGTCACATTGTTGGGATTTTATTCATTATTTCAGAGTAAACGATGTAGAGAATATGGGTAGAGAGGATACATGGAAGCTGGATAGAGAAAATCGATTTTTCAAAGACTGTCACGTGCATTGGGGGCTGTAAATCCATTAAACTAAACTTTAGTACCAGAACTTTATTTGCTTTTCTGGAATTGTTTCAGCACATTAACAATTCAATCTGCGTAGATTGGGCGCTACTATATTAGTGACCTTGACCAAATCAAGGGAGAAAAGTTGATCTTTGCATTTCAAGCTATAGCCTTGCAAGAGATCAACACACCCAGGGTTTTATTAATTAGTTGTCACAAGATCACAATGCCATGATTTATGTAAAATAAATGTTCCTTAGAGAACATGGCAATGTTTATTTCAGGTTTATTTTTGACTAAGTGAGATTTTTCTAAACTTCTCGCTTCTCCCTTCTTCCTTTACCTCCTAGTGCTGCCCACTATGACTCACAGGCAGCCAGTGGAGTCCCTTCTATTAAGATTTCTATTAAGATGCTAACAGCTTAGTTAAACTGATCCCAGAGTTTTACTTTTCAAGAGACTCATACTGTCAGCTCTAAAGATTGTTCTCACTACTATTACTGCTGTTTCACTTCCCTTTCTGTTCCCACTACTGCTACCGCTCTTGTGACAAGCCTCTAGTTATTGACTAATTTTATTAATTGAAGTATAGTTGATTTACAGTGTTATATAAGTTTCAGGTGTACAACAGAGTGATTCAATATTTTTATAGGTTATACTCCGTTAAAAGCTATTATAAAATATTGGTTATTTTCACTATGCTGTACATTTCATCCATGTATCTCATTTATTTTATGCCTGGTATTTTTTTACCTCTTAATCCCTTCTTCTATCTTGCCCCTCTCCCCACCCCTCTCCCCACTGGTAACCACCAGTTTGTTGTCTGTATCTATGAGTCTGTTTTTGTTTTGTTATATTCATTCATTTTGTTTTATTTTTCAGGTTCCACATATAAGTGAAAACATACAGTATTTGTCTTTCTCTAACTTATTTCACGTAGCATAATATTCTCTATGTCCGTCCATGTTGTTGCAAATGGCAAAATTTCATTTGTTTATTAATGGCTGAGTAATATTCCTTTATACATATATATATATATATATGTATGTATATGTGTATATACATATATATATATATATATATATACACCCCCCACATCTTCTTTATCCATTCATCTGTCGATTGACACTTAGGTTACTTCCATATCGTGGCCAGTTTCTTTTTTCTATACAATGTGCTAAGTCTTTTTTTACACATAGTAATTCACTTAATCTTCAGAGTAAATCTGTAAGGTAGACGTTTTGTCCTAATTTAACAGACCATGAAATTGAGACCCAGGTCACATAAATAATAAGTGGTGTCATCAGGATTAAAGCCAATTCTAACTCCAAAATCCATGCTCTAAACCACTGCACTCGACTTCTGCTGTTAGATTTTAAGACATTCTCATACCCAGGAGGCAAATATATTACTGCTCATCAAAGTTTTCCAGTGGCTCTGAGATCATACAAATTAGAGATTTCCATCTCTGCATATTAATAAATCCACAGGCCTGTCCCCACACATGTTAGAGAGGGGAGGGGATTGCTTTGTGTTTAGCAGCTTCTGTAGTTTTATTTGTTTTTTAACAGCTTGTGAACATCTAGTAATAATAACTGTATTTATCTAAATCACTCTACCTCATATCTAAATAAAATAAAATAAAAATAAATTCTAAAATAAAATTCTAAAAAAAAAATTCTAAAAATTCTAAAATTCTAAAATAAAAATTTCAAAATCATGTTTAATAGTTACATTTTAATGTTGGTGAAGAAAGAATGAATTGGAAGCAATGTAATTTGATTTTTATAAGAACAAAACTAGCTAGATGAAAGCTTTTAATTTTTATTCAAACACGAAATCTTTAAAACTTGCAACCATGTATTCTTTCAGAATCTTCCCCTCTCTCTCTCTCTCTCTTTCTCTCTGCTTTCTAGTATGATCAAACTTGATAACTATTTTTCCCTCTTTGAAAACTGAGACCTCTAAATTAAAAGCAGAAATCTTCAAGATCAGGGGCTCTTAATCAATAGCCTGTGTATGTGTTTGTGTGTGTTACAGACTTCTTTGGCAGTCTGGTGAACTTCTGCATTACTTCTCAGCATACTGTTATAAATGCATAAAATACTAGAATTACAAAGAAACAAGTTAAATTAATACTAATTATTAAAATATTTTTTAAAATCCAAAATTCTGACTTAGTAAACTTGGGTTAAATGACAAAATCTAGCAGAGGATGAGATAACTGCTACTATTTCAAAGGGTGATAAGCATAAGTGATATTTTTGAGATAATCATGGCACTTTAAAGTGATATTAAAATATTTGTTATTATTATTGGTGAGAAAGTCACAGGTACTATTAATACTTATGATTTGTTGCCTGTATTCATGATTGAAGAAAATACCAAATTTTAGTTGAAGTTAGTAAAAATAAAGATGTATTTTCCTCATCCATGTTCCAACCCTCTTGAAAACCAATATTCTGTATATAAGGGGTCTGGAGAATTTTTTATTTTGTAAGGGGATCTACCTTATATGTTCAGTGTTAACATTTATAATCAAATACCTTATCTGAGTAGGAACTTTCTGCATGGAAAAGCAACTCCAGTTCCCAATAATTGAAACATAAAGGCATTGAAACATAAACATAAAATGAAGATAACATTCAATCTGAACCAAGTTCAGAGCAGGGTAGTTTTAAATGGGCTTAGGTGCTGCCACAGCAAAGAGCTGTTTCAGTCGCTGGTTATCAGGCTCACAGCCAGGTAGAGTCAGCAACTTCCAAACTGACTGCTGATGGATTAAAATATTGCGAGATTTGTCACCCAGATTCAGGAGTGTCTTTTCAAATGTCGTTAAGTAGTCACGCTATTGACTTTCTGTGTAATATAAGATCTGGGAGAAGAAAGGGAAGAAAAACAATATTGTAACTTACCTCATTTTTAAATTTAACTTTAATTTTTAAATTAATTTTAAGGTATAATTGGCCAGTAGCTTACTCCTTATCTGCTGACAGAAACTTCATAGGTGCGATTGTTGTATATGGACTGCCCTATGTAGGAATCCCCAGGGCAGGTTAATTTCCTTTCAACTTTTGCTTACTTCCCGATAATATTTGCATCTTAACTGTTTAAAACCAATTTACCATGGCAAAACATTCCTTTTCATTTTATTTCATTTGGGGGAGTGAGGGCAGTGCCTGAAAAATTAAAATAGTCTTCAGCACATGAGAGTAACTCTTTCTGGAACTCGTAAGTTCTCATCAATTAATTTTTAACGCCTGCTCAGTTAATTTTCTTTGGAGTTTGCAACACACGTTTCTACTAAAATTGGTTAGAATTGCTTATCTGTGGGCTGACTGCTGTAACTGAATCACACGCCTGACTCAGAGGCTGCTACAAGGTTGGTGATATGTTTTACCAATTATAGATCACAGAATTGGAGTAGAGAAAAAAATCCGTGATTCACCCTTGTATGTATTATCAAACTGAATGTGAAAATCCTAATAATGTTGGCAATCTTATCTCTATAAGAGATGAATAGGTAGCACGTTCCTATCTGTAATCTCTGGTGAATTTTAGTTACAACAAATGTTTAAAACCTATCTTTAACAATGAAGAAATATTTAATTCACTTTTTCCAGATTGGTGCATCTCTCCACGTCTTCTAAAGAAGTCAGGAATATTTTCTAATAATCTGTAAATTGTGCCAACAAAGCAGTGTAGCAAATTCTGCTGTGATCCTACCTCTGTGGATCCCGTTATGTGAGAGATGTAAATTAAAAAAAGCTGGGCAGTTTGGATGTACTGTGTACTAACTTAGACTGTTTACTGCTAATTAACAGTATTCCTAGTTTAGGGCTACAACTTTTCTTTGCAAGCTCAATCCCAGCTCTTTTCACCCCTTGCTTCCATTCATGCATTCAAATCAATCTTCCGTGAACTTCTACTGAATATACATGCCTTGCGCTCGTGGAGCTTGTGAGTTTAGAGTGGACTTAACTGTTGGCAAAAAGCAGCAGTGTGGTACTCGGTCTATCAGAAACATTTGGAGCTCTCCCACCAAAACTGAATGTTCTTTGATATTTAATTACCCTCTTTTGAAGTTGTCCTCTTTCTGAGAGGATGACTTATGACTTGCTGTGCCATATTCCTGGAACAGGAAGCTCTCTGAGGTCCACAGGGTGGGTCCTAGATGAGTGGCATGTGTTCCCATACCACTGAGTCTACGTCTCATGACCCCACCACACTGCATCTTGACTGTCTACGTGTAGAGCTCTATTGTCTGATGTCTAGGGAGCTTTCATGGTACAGAGACTGTATCTGCCCTGTTTCCTGTCTTATCTGTAGCGTGTAGCATAGGGCCTCGTGTATAACATATAACAGGTGTTTGAAATGAATGAGTGAACGTACAGGATTTCCATATATAATTAAATGCCGACTATAGAGAGCAAACCATCCAATATTCTAGGAATTCAAAAGCTATTAAAATATTTGTGGAATGAAAGTGTTTAGAGGAAATAAGAGAAATTTGAACTGGATCTTGAAAGGTAAGAAGAATTTGGATAAATAGAGGAAAGAAGGGAGAATATTTCAAATGAAAGAATGCATAAAGGTAGAGAAGTCTACGATGTATTCAGTGGATCCTGAATTTACCAATTATCAGGTAGTGATTAAAGATACAGGGCTTCCCTGGTGGCGCAGTGGTTGAGAGTCCGCCTGCCGATGCAGGGGACGCGGGTTCGTGCCCCGGTCTGGGAAGATCCCACGTGCCGCGGAGCGGCTGGGGCCGTGGGCCATGGCCGCTGAGCCTGCGCGTCCGGAGCCTGTGCTCCGCAATGGGAGAGGCCACAGCAGTGAGAGGCCCACGTACCGCAAAAAAAAAAAAAAAAAAAAAGATATAATGTTAATGATAATAATAAAGTAAGCATTTATTTGACCCTTTAAAGTTTACAGCATACGTTTATCTGGTACTATGAATTTATTTTTGTTATTTAATACAGTATTGCTTACTGTTTTTGTAATTTTCAGTCATTTCTGACTTTTTATTAGCTTTAGCTTTAGCTTTATAACCATATTTATTGAGTAACTTGTAATATATTTATATTAAATAATGTTCCAAATTATAAATGCAGATTAGCAATTTGTATAAACACTAGTCATAGCGTTAATCAAATTTAAAATAATCCCAAACTGCTTTTTGAACAACAGAAGAAAATCAATTGAGAAATCAAATTCTTAAAGATTATTTTTAATGAACTTAACTTTAACTTCTGCTTGAATGAGAAAACACATTTCAGCTTAGCTGCTAGATACTCATTCAAGCGTTGTTGACATTATTTTCTTTTCAGCAATTGACATGATGGGTTGAATAGCTTTTGTAGATTTAAATTAAAAATATATAAATTCTTCATTCAGTTCTTATAGCCCAAGTTATATACAAAATCACTTAGGCTTAAACGTAAACAGCATTGACAGAAGAGTCAATGGCAGCCAATAGGCCCACAGTGGTTACTTCTCATGATATGACCGTAAGATTGAACAATCAATCAAGAGAAGGTTCTCCAGCCAGAACCATCTATTCACCAGCATTTTGTAGCACTCGTCTTACATACATTTTATGTAATTTTCCGTATCAGTGCTGCTCATGTGATATTAAAAAACCCCAACAAGATTCATTAAATATTGAAGAATAAGATTTTTCTGGGTAACATTGAACTTTGGAAGGCCACACACCATTACAATGTGTAAGATTTTACTCCCCAAGAACTAATTTTTAACCCCATTAAAAAATGTATGTTATACCCTCCTACATGCCTCTCTGCATGTCCCATTTGTGGTGTTCTGGGAACCCTCCTTCTCTTGTGAGGGACATCAATCTGCATCGTTTGTAAGGGCAAGCTTTCCAAGTTTTAACACCATTGCTAAACTCCCTTGAAATATTTCTCATCAAGTAAGTAGTGCCACATGTTGTCCATTCACATTTATCTTCTATGCTCTTACCCATGCCTTTTCATTTTCCATAACTTTTAAAAATCTATGACTTTTTCTACATTCTTCTGGCCCTTGTCACTTTCTACCACCATCTTGAAGGTAGGATCCAAGTACAATTTATTTTTGTTTCCTCCATAATAAATAGTTCATTTTAGGCACATAAAATACTTGTTAGAATAAATGAGACAGATTTCCAATATCTCAATGAACTTAAATATAAACAAGGAGAACAATATGTAAGTATATAATAAAAGGAATTTACAAAATGGAAGATCTGGGGGAATATTTGGGGTGGGACATAAAGATGGAATTGTCTATGCAGTCTAGACTGAGTCTTTATTCTTTATAAAACCACTACCTTTGTGGTGCTAATTTAAAACCCTGTATCATCTTGTGGTTGATGTCATTCTCTCAAGAATGGAAAAATAGAAAGATAAGCATGGACTTCACTGAATTACTGTTCTTTTTATGAATTAGACCATTTATTTATGGATTTACTTTATGGATCAAGAATTTAACATTTGATTTCCTGTATCATATAGTCATATATTAAGACTTTAACATGCACATTTCCATGACTGAGTCACTGAAGACTGTTACGGATTACAGATACAGATCAATATTATTTTCAATTCAAGATGTGCCATTTACTACATCCTACACATGATCATTGTACATTGCTTTGTCCTCTTTTATGCTAACCTCCTGGTGGCAAGAGAGCATACTACTTCAGTTTTACGAGCTGAGGGATCATTATTCTGAGTGTTAGCAATTGAAGTGACATAGAGACTTGAGGTTAAAGAGAAGGGTAAAATAATATTTTCTGTGAATTTATGGATTTCTTTTCATCAGCATTCATGAGCCCTAAGGACTTTTAGCAGTCATATTTTTAATGAGTTAACTTGACTCTTTTTGACTTCACTGGGGTCATGCAGCAAATAAAATCTCACCAAAGTTAGAGATGCATATGGCTTCTGAATTACGACAGAATGGTGAGAAAATTATTTAGTTTAGAGGAGGACTCAATTTTGAAGGGGGGGATATTTAAATTATTTTTGAGAAAAGTTATGTTAGGATGAAAATAATAACTTTCTTAGCTTCATTAAAATTGGAGCTAATTTTTCTTTGTAGTCAAAAAACATACAGAAACACACATATGGGAACATACATATATTGAAAAGCAGAAAATAATACTTCAAATGGCACTAAACAAGCTAAGTTTTTGCCAAGCAACTTTTTTCTTTTTAAAGTTTTTTTTTTTCCTAAAGATGTCTAAACAGAAGATAAATTAAGAAAAAGAAATAGTCAAAATTAAAGGACATTTTTTTCTTTTTCATTTTCTTTCTACATTTGAGCACAAAATATGATGGGGACATATAGTTGAATTTTTTTTTTTTTTTGCAATTTACTTTGTTTACTTAGATGAGGAAAGATTGTGAACAGTTTTATTTTTATAGATATACAGTTAGTAGTTATTTTATAGTGCATTTATGCTTTTCTATTACTACTCTATCCACACAGCAATAAACATCATTTGCAAATTTTCAGATACCTCAGTACTTGAAAAATATTTTTATACTTTATAAAATGGTTAAAGGCACACTGTTGATCTGGAGCTCCAGATAATTTTTTTCCAGATAATGTATTTGTAGCTAAGATGTGGTATTTTCTATTTCACATTAGAAGTTTCTGAGATATCCTGCTTTCTTGAAAATCTCCCATTTTTTTCCTCCAAACTTTCTAGCCCCAAACATATAGTATTTTTCTGAATAGCTTAGATACTATTAAATTTCTAAGAAAATTTTATAAATGCAGGCATAGCTGGACAGTGACCTAGAGCCGAATAAATGGCAGTGCATGGTTTTGAATGACTGATGGATGACTATAGATTCACTTTGTTTTCCTAGGTCTCTGGGGGGAAGTGATAGCTCCATATTATATTTTTGCACACACATAACGTGTATTAACTTTTTTTAAGTCAGCACTTTTGAAAAGTTCTGTTAAATTTAGAAACTTCAAAGTGAATCACTAGGATCAGAATCATTATACAAGGCACAGTACTCAGTTCATCCATCTGTACCTTCTCATGTATGATAATTGCTTTGAAAATACATGAAATTCTATACACAGAGAAGAGAAAGAAACTTACTAATTTTTTCCTTGTAATGGCCTATGAATATATCTATGTGAATAAAAAGTCTACGTATGTATTCATGAAAATAATTAGCATTTTATTCAGTAGGAATTTCATAATGACAACAAAAAAATCTTGCAAAAGGTTAATTTCTGAGAAGAGACTGGAAATGAGGCATTGGTAGTCTTTTGCATGTATTGACATTACTTTAATTTTCTTAATCTTTCTGAATTTGGTAAGAATGCTTAAAACATCTTCCTTGGGACTTCCTTGGTGGTCCAGTGGTTAAGACTTCGCCTTCCAAAGCAAGAGGTGCGGGTTTGATCCCTGGTTGGGGAGCTAAGATCCCACGTGCCTAGTGGCCAAAAAACCAAAACATATAAAAACAGAAGCCATACTGTAAAAAATTCAATAAAGACTTTAAAAATGGTCCACATCAAAAAAATCTTGAAAAATAAATCTTCTTTGCTATATCTGAAGAAGGAAGTAAGAACTACAAGTAGAATGTAGAAGGGGCTGCATGAACGAAATCATTACTTTTATGGAAATTTCTGTTCATAAGAAGGGCCATCTCCCCTTTGAAGGGTAACCATTAGCTAATATTTTTGAGATTATTTTTATATCCCCCAGTGAACTGCTTACCAGGAAGCTGCTTCTCAGCATTGTGTACTTTTATCTGAAACTCTCAACAGTGTTTTCAGCCATTGATTATTCTGTTCTAGTTTCTGTCTGGGACTCTGAGACCCCTGACTTGATGCTCTGCTACAATTACCTTGCTGTTTTCGCTAAACATAGAAAACCATATTCCCCTTTGATCTTATCCATTCATTCAAAACAAAAGCACCAACACAAGACTTAGGTGTATGTCATAGATTTTACAGAAGGGTTGGAGCTAATGAGTGTTTTGGAAAGTAAGAAGGGAAACAAAATTAGTTCTCAGTCTTACTCCTTTGCTTCAGGTTTTTTTTTTTTTTTTTTTTCTTTTGCTTCAGTTTTGACCTTCCTTTGAGCCTTTCAAGGAATCACATGATCTGTCCTTCCAATGCATAGAGAGATGCCAGTTTCAGATAACACCACTCCTAAACATAGCACTTGTTCTTGACTTTGGATGCATTTTTTCTCCTTTTTGCCAGAGTGATAAAAGATACCACAACTTATATCAGCTCATCTCCCAAGGTGTGAGGTATTTAACTGACAGAATTTCATAGTGGGCTTCAGGATATATCAGAAGATTACTGGACATGTAGCCAGAGAGAAAGACTTAGATTTGAATCCCAGATGTGCCACTTATTACTCATGACCTTGGGTAAATCACTTTGCATCTATGAGCCACTATATATATATATACATATATATATATATATATATATATATATATGTATGTATGTATATGTATAAAATGATGGTCATAATATGAGATAAAGCAGTTTTAGGATCATCAACCCCAAATAATAATAGGTGAGAGTGTGCTTTGGAAACTATAAAGCATTTGACAAGTTTTAGGTCATTTTTTTCTATTAATTCCTAATGAAAAGTGAGCTTAGGAAAGGGAGAAAAAGTAAAATTTAGAGCATATATTTTTGTTCTTTTGTTAAAAGTAAACTGTATGAAGATATGTATCATCCAAAAATGCGCTCTGTCACTTGTCTAAACAGGAGTTTTCATATTATTTCCGTTTAAGTGTCCTTCTCTTTGATGCCAGAATTCATTACCTGTGTTTATTTTCACACATTGTCTGTTTGGATGCATAGAACTTTGTGCCTGTGTTCACTGATAGCTGAGCCATGATGAGGTTCCATCAGGCATTAAGCTTAGAGCACAGGCTGCTATTGTTTGCTTCCCATAACGTGGCTAAGGATGTCTGTCATTTAGGAGATAATGTTTAGAAAAGCAGAATGTTGTCATGAGGTGGGTTATTCATGACAGATACATACCTAGGTAAAACTAAGATATTCGTTGTTTTGTTTTGTTTTTTTAATTTCATGTCATTGTAGTTTGAATTGATAAACATAGGTTTTTAATTTATTTATTTATTTTTGCTGTGTTGGGTCTTCATTTCTGTGCGAGGGCTCTCTCTAGTTGCGTCAAGTGGGGGCCACTCTTCATCTCGGTGCGCGGGCCTCTCACTATCACGGCCTCTCTTGTTGCGGAGCACAGGCTCCAGACGCGCAGGCTCAGTAGTTGTGGCTCACGGACCTAGTTGCTCCGCGGCGTGTGGGATCCTCCCAGACCAGGGCTCGAACCCGTGTCTCCTGCATTAGCAGGCAGATTCTCGACCACTGCACCACCAGGGAAGCCCCAAGATATTCATTTTTAAAGTAAAGGAAGGGCATTGAGATATGCCAACACAGTCCATTAGAAAAACATTATTCCCCATCTCCCACATGACAAATGTTCAAATAATCCCCATATCTCGCAGATAGAAGTGTGTTAACATGATGTAGTGCCATAGAAACTCATTCAGTAGTTCTGTACGGAGAAAAAATCCAATGCCCACACTTTGTTATCAGAGTATCGGTTCTCCAATAAAGCACTGAATATGAGGAGGATAATCTAATGATTAATATGACTTTAGATTTTTTTTTTAGTTTTCTATGTATAACCCTTGTGTCCACCTTCTTTCTCCAAATACATGTACAACTTTTCTTCCTATTTTAGATGAGGTGGGATCTCTCTTAGCTGATGAAGGCTAACTCCTCCACCTCTGGTCTTGATTGTACCCCCATCCATTCTAAAACCTGGCTGGACATAAGCCTGGATTAAGTCTCAGGATTTAAGATCCAGAATCTGTACTTTAAACCAACTTACCATATTTCCTCTATAAATAAAGAATTCCTGCAGATTGCTAAAGCATAGCCAAATGGGCAAAAGACATAAGTAGGTATTCCACCTAAGAGAAGGTACAAACGCCACTAACCATATGAAGAGATGCTCCCCCACTGTAGTAATCAGGATAATGAAAATCAAAACACAAGCAGCTAGTAGTTGTATGCAATTGCTGAGCAAAAATTTAAAAGACAATACCAAGTGTTGCCAAGAAAGTAGAACAAGCAATGAAATGTTTGTATATTCTCGGTAGGAGTGTAAATTGGTATAACAATTTTGGAAAATAACTGCAGTAGTAAGTAAAATTGAGATGGCATATATCCCATTATCCAGCTCTGTTTCTTGTTTGTATATTCTCTAGAGAAATAATTGCTTGTGTGTCCGAGAGTCATGAAAAAAATTCAAAGCAGAGAGTTTATAAAAGCTCTAAGCTAGGACTGACCCAAATGTCAGTCAATAGAAGAATGACTGAATATGACTATTCCCATAGCACAAAAGGAAAAACAAATATCAAATTTTCACACATGCTCTTCCTTCAGCACGTTCTAGTTCCCATCTTTGCTCCTTCACTTCAGTTTTGACCCTCCTTTGAGTCTTTTCAAGGAATCACACATATTCTATCCTCCTAATGCATATATAGACTCCATCAAATAACGTGTGGTATGTTCCAACAATGAAAATCATGCATTAGTGAAATACATTAACAAACAAAATAAACAATTTAATTAGATAATGGGCAAAAGACATGGAGAGACATTTCACTAAAGAGACTATAATAGATGACAAAAAAATTATGAAAGGGTTTTCAACATTATTAGCTATTAGGGAAATACAAGTTAAATCCACAATAAAATATCACTGCACACCTATCAGAATGATTAAAATAAAAATAAATAAATAAGTGTCAACACCAAAGGCTAAGAAGGATGTAGGGACACTGGGTCACTCATATGTTCCTGAGGAGACTACAAAGTGGTACAGCCACTCTGGAAAACAGTTTGGAAGTTTCTTAAACAAATTAAAAAAAAATAGACATGCAACTACCATATGACCTAGTCATTAAACTCCCAGATGTTCCTTCCTGAGAAAGGAAGACTTATGTTCACACAAAAACTTGTACACAAATGTTTATAGCAGCATTATTTCTCATAGCCCAAAACTAGAAATAACCCATATGTCCTTCAGTGGGTGAGTGGATAAATGAACTATGGTATATCCATGGATACTGACTCAGTGATAAAAGAACATATTATTGATACATGCAAGAACCTGGATCTACCTCCAGAGAATTATGCTGAGTGAAAGAAGATAACCCCCAAAGTTTGTAGACCATATGATTCCATTTATATAACATTTTTGAAATGATGACTTTATTAAAAAATGAACAGATTCGTACTTGCTAAGAGTTGAGGAGGGGATGGAGGTGGGAGAGAAGTGGGTGCAGCTACAAGACGACAGTGAGGGTTAGGAGTGATCCTTGTGGTGACAGAATGTTGTGTACCAATGTCAGTATCCTGGTGATGATACTGTACTAGAGTCTTACAAGATGTTTTCACTGGGGGAACTGAGCAAAGGGTATCTCTGTATTATTTCTTAAAACTGTATGTGAATCTACAATTATCTCAGAATAAGAAGTTTAATTTAAAATAATCGTTAAATGTTAGATTCAAATCCAAATGGTGATTTGTTTCATTTTATATACAGCTAAACATTCTCAGCAATTTATACAATGTGAAAGTATTTCCATCTTCTTAATCGTGACATTATATTTAGCTCTGTGGAATCTGTAGGTCATTATATTACCACAAATGGACGCTGTAATAATCTTAGTTTATGGTGTTCCAGATTTTGGTTAATTGGTAGCTTGCTCTGTGTCTGTTATAAGCCATGTTCTGAAATTAATACACAGATAATATTTGTGGCTACCTACAGTTCAACTTTACTCTTATTTTAGCAATCCTTATTTTCAAATGTATTATTTTCACACACTTTGCTTTTCATATTGCCTATATTATCCCATGTTGGGTTTTAGATTTTAGCTGATAGTATGGTAAATGTTTTTTTTTTAATTAATTAGTTTTTTTAATTGAAGTACAGTTGATTAACAATGTTGTGTTAGATTCAGGTGTACAGCAAAGTGATTCAGCTACATATATGTATGCATATATATATTCTTTTTCAGATTCTTTTCCCATACAGGTTATTACAGAATATTGAGTATAGTTCCCTGTGCTATGTAGTAGGTCTTTGTTGATTATCTATTTTATATATAGTAGAGTATATGTGTTACTTCCAAGTTCCTAATTTATCCCTCCCCACCACCTTTTCCCTTTGGTAACCATAAATTTGTTTTCTTTGTCTGTGAGTCTGCTTCTGTTTTGTAAATAAGTTCATTTGTATCATTTTTTTTTAGATCCCACATATAAGTGATATCACATGATATTTGTCTTTCTCTGACTTCACTTAGTATGATAATCTCTAGGTCCATCCATGTTGCTGCAAATGGCATTATTTCATTTGTTTCTTTTTTATGACTAATATTCCATCATGTGTACGTATTACATCTTCTTTATCTATTCATCCGTCGACGGACATTTAGGTTGCTCCCATGTCTTGGCTATTGTAAATAGTGCTGCAATGAACATTAAGGTGCATTTATCTTTTCAAATTATGGTTTTCTCTGGATATATGCCCAGGAGTGGGATTGCAGGATCATATGATAGTTCTATTTTTAGTTTTTTAAAGGAACCTCCATACTGTTTTCCACAGTGGCTGCACCAATTTACATTCCCACCAACAGTGTAGGAGGGTTCCTTTTTATCCACACCCTCTCCAGCATTTATTATTTGTAGACTTTTTGATGATGGCCATTCTGACTGTTATGAGATGATACCTCATTGTAGTTTTGATTTTCATTTCTCTAAAAAATTAGTAATGTTGGGTAAATAGTTTTTGATACTTTATACCCAAGTTTAGTTTATGTCTTTTTAACCTCATTTCAAATCACTCTAAATGAACCTTGAAGCAGTCCTTGTGAATGTCAAGTCTAGGAAACAGACACTCTTCTCACTACTTTAAAATTTGCATTTGGGATGAAGCTGTAGTCAGGCATTTCAAATCAAAGAATTGCGTAGTACAAGCCTGGCTCTTGACCTCTGGAAATCTAAATTAAATCTCTCAGCTAAGTGTGAACACTGTACACTTCAGGAAATAACCTTGGTGGTAAAAGCAGGGAGAGCGGAGAGTGGAAATAGAAGTTAGTGAACTGTCTTCCCTCCTTTCCCTCCCTTTCCTTCCTTCCTTCCTGTTTTAAACCAGCCATAGCTGGGAATAAATGTTACATGATAGCAGTAAATTGATCATTAATTTATTATTCTAAGAATTCCATTTAGCTTGTGTGATAGCTCAGAGGTTACAGACCTGAAGACCCACTCTATCAAAAATTGAACTTTGGTAAAAGAACATTAAAGAAAGAACCTCCTTGGTGTCAATGTTTCCTAGCAACATAGTCTCTCTTGATGTTATTTGACCATAAAGGTTTTTTTCCAGGTTAGTTTCATTAACTATCTCTCAGTTGGACGTTTTTGGTAAATGTGCTACAATTTGATTTTCAGGAAAGTATTGTCAATGAGTACATGATTTAGTATGGTATGATGGTGGACAGTTTTGGGGTTGAAAGAAGTTGAATATTGGGTCACCCTCTTAGGCAACAGTGAGTGGAAGAAGGATGTGTTTAAAGTACGCTGTAGCAATTGTCTACCATGATGTAGGGGCCAGCCCTGAATGTATCAAATTCAGAGTTATAGGGAGATATTGTTTAGACTCCATCATCTTACCCTTTTCAGCTAAGATGTGAAGATCATAATTTAAAATATTTAGGTTTGTGAATAGATATAGCTAATTCTGAAAACTGGTAGCTGCAGCAGCTGCTAGCATTTACCTAGGGTTCTCTGATACCAGTATTATCCAAACCCCACATAACAGGTAATAGGCATAAATGTGTGCTTAATGGAGTAATGAATGGTAGCTATTCTTATTCTCTTCCTATTAACTAAGCACCTTTTTAACTAAATGCATTATCTCATTTATTCTTTACACTAACTCGATGAAAAGGGTGTTACTATAATACTCTTCTTAAGATGGGTTAACTACATTACAGGGTGCTCATTAACTTGCTAAATTGAGGAAGAGGTTGAGCTGGAGTGTACATCTAGACAGTCCAGCTTGAGGACTCAAGCTCTTAACCATCACATAAGGCTGTCTCTCGGTCTGTAGGATGTAGATTTATGAATTCCACACACAGCCTTCACTCAACAACTAGCAGGCAGACAACCAAGAGACACTAAGTACTTTCCTAGACCTCTCTAAGCGTAACAGTGATTTGGAGTTTGGTGTGAGAAAATTTTGCTATTTAATTATAAAACTATATTAAAGAATTTTAAAGAAAGTATGAGCTTTGTGGGAGAACAGTACGCACACATTCTCAGATCTCTTTACTTCTTATTGATCATTGTGTAAGAAAATTGCATAATATCTGACCGTCTTAGAAAAAGCTTAGAATGGAATCTACACTTTTAAAGAAGGGCACGTGGGTTTGGGTTCACATAAACTACCCTGCATAAATTGAATCAATAATTAATAAAAACAATACTAGAAAAACTCCATCAACCAGCAAAGAAAAGCAACAGGGAAGTTTGCCATTTTTCAGGAGTCTTGTGTGGGGCTAAAAAGTCTCCGAAATAACTTGAAAACCCCGATTTGTAAAATGCTTCAATGAGAAATCCCAATGTATACTATCTGCATGATGGAGACATGCTAAGCTGAGAAATTAGCATTAAAATAAATGTAGGACAGCTGGAGCCTGTAGGGTTGAACTTAAAGCCCCGTAGGGACACATTCAGAATTTAAACACACAACCTAATGAAATGAACTCACAAATCAATGTAGGGAAATGAGCCATGAGGAGGATGGGTCAGCCACTAGAAAGTCAGAGAATTATCATGTTCTTTTTACCAATAAAAATAGTAATCTCTTGCCATTTTTCCCATGAAAATCCTACTCATTGTTGAGGGAAATCCATGATTTGTGTATTACTTATTCTCTCTCATAGTAATGTTAAGTATAGATACTTAATGCATTGAGTAAATTAAAAGTTATTAGTATGTAGATCAAAGATTTCATTTTACAGGGAAAAAATGTCATTCTTGTATGATGTATTTTAGAAGATAATTTTATTCCTATAAATTGAACCCCTATAGATGGATTGAAACCTTTGGGGAAAAAAGTGATAATAAACATCAATTTTGGAGTACGTTCTATGTGCAGGCACAGCATATATCAATACATGATGTACTATAATTCCCTTAAAAGTATTATGAAACAGTTATTCATGTTACAAATGAGGAACGTAAGCTCAAAATTTTTAAGTCTCTCTGACTTCATAGCCCGTGATAACGATGAACTACTACTAGATAGTTTTGAAATTTGGGGCCTATTAATAATTTTACACTGACATTGTGTAAAATGGCTTTAACTTTTTATTGTTTCGCAACACTACAGATTTAGCTGTGAGACACTGATAGATTTATGTTCTCAGAGAAAGCGGAAAAAACATACTTCAATAATAATTCTCAGTTACTATGCTTGCCCTGGGCTTCTTTTGCCAATTTCCTGCTTTCTATTAGATTGATTTTGAGAGATTCTCTTTTTTGCAAGTTTTGACCTGTGCTTTGAAAATTATATGTTAAATATCTGTTTATTTAGTGGACACAATTTAATTTGACTACTTCTCTTTTAATCATGAAAAATATAAGAATTTTAGGAAACATTAATGTATACCCCCATCCTTCTCCACCCATCTACCAGATTATTTTTCTCTATTTTCTCCTTATTTTTCTACCCCCACTACATAGCCAGCAAGTTTTTTTTTTTAGATAGTGTGTTTACCAGTTTCTTTCCCCATCATTGCTCCTAACTCCTTCCCTCTGAGTTCAATTTCCTTTTAAATGTGGTACATAGTTTAGTAGTTTTTTTCAGTGAACGTCTCCTAGTTCTAGACCATGCAGAGTTTTATGGCATACTGTGTTCAATAATTAGACTCCTGGGTAAATTATCTCTACTCCTTTTCCAGAAGGTTATTGCATCGTTAACACATGGGATGCACTATAAGGGGGTAAAGAGTAAAATCCATTCAGGTGTAATTTAAAACTGTCATAAAGAAATAACTGATAAACCGTTTTGTCACAAATAGGATGGAAACCATAGGATACATTTTTGAAAACACATTGTCAACTAAGTGGTTTGTGAATTGAAATTGGGAAGCCATGTGAAGAGAGGTATAACAATCCTAACTTTTAGTGTGAGTGATTAGGGTAAAAACTTATAAGCAGGAAGAATAGAGAAATCAGGAAGAAGATCAACCTAGTGTGGGGGACGAAGCTGATGAATTAGTGTTAGGTTGTGTTTTAGTGTTTACATGACATGCAGCTTGTAATTTGAATTATGTACGTGTGGCCAAAAGATGTTGGAGTTGGAAGTGAAAATTTGGTAATTACTCTCAGAAATATATTAAAGTTCTGAGAAAGGATGTAATGATTACATTTCAGTATATAGGGCAAGTGTAAGGACTTAATGACAGCTATTGATAATCAGTATTGTAACCAGCATCCTCTGAGTCACCTCTTCCCCCCAAGAATTCTGTAGGCTAGCAATTTTCTTTCTTTCTTTCTTTTTTTTTTTTTTTTTTGCGGTACGCGGGACTCTCACTGTTGTGGCCTCTCCCGTTGCGGAGCACAGGCTCCGGACGCGCAGGCTCAGCAGCCATGGCTCATGGTATCAGCCACTCCGCGGCATGTGGGATCTTCCCAGACCGGGACACGAACCCGTGTCCCCTGCATCGGCAGGCGGACTCTTCAACCACTGCGCCACCAGGGAAGTCCTAGCAATTTTCTTGAACAATCGGGGTGTTACGAAATTGCTTGGAAAACTTATACATGGCATAGTTTTCTACATAAATATGAAAAATGCAGGGAGTATCTTGATGCAGTATAATACCTTACTACAGGCCAAATACTTCAGACCTCATATTGTTCTTAGGCAGCCTCAAATGTGTGAATGATTTCTTTTCCAAAATATCATCAGTAAATCCACTGGTTGGGACTTGCAACACATTTTTCTGTAGAAACAATATTGTAAATCATGGTTTGTTTCAGAAACTAGTCTATAAAACCCTATTGAAACCATAATATGGCTCTACATCTGAAATTAAAATAATAGGTATAGGGCTTCCCTGGTGGCGCAGTGGTTGAGAGTCCGCCTGCCGATGCAGGGGACACGGGTTTGTGTCCCGGTCCGGGAAGATCCCACATGCCGCAGAGAGGCTGGGCCCGTGAGCCATGGCCGCTGAGCCTGCGCGTCCGGAGCCTGTGCTCCACAACGAGAGAGGCCACAATGGTGAGAGGCCCGCGTACCGCAAAATAATGATAATAATAATAGGTAGAGAAAACATCTTGTTTTCTTTTAAATGCCAAAAATATAATTAAGCACATGGGGCAGTCAGAATAATCTTTGGTGGATACAATGATTTTTAAATGTGTTGAGTTAGAGATAACTAAACCAAGTGGAAAACATGCCCTGAATAAGATGAGTTTTTAGATTTTATATATATATATATACATATTTATTGGAGTATAATTGCTTCACAATGCTGTGCTAAGTTTCTGTTGTACAACAAAGTGAATCAGCCATATGCATACATATACCCCCATATCCCCTCCCTCCTGAGCCTCTCTCCAACTCTCTCTATCTCACCCCTCTAAGTCGTTGCAAAGCGCCGAGCTGATCTCCCTGTGCTATGCTGCTGCTTCCCACTAGCTATCTATTTTACATTTGGTAGTGTATATATGTCATTACTACTCTTACTTCACCCCAGCTTCCCCTTCCCCCATCCCGTGTCCTAACACCATACACAAAAATAAACTCCAAATGGATTAAAGACCTAAACACTATAAAACTCTTAGAGGAAAACATAGGAAAAACACTCTTTGACATAAACCACAGCAAGATTTTTTTTGACCCACCTCCTGGATTGATGAAAATAACAACAAAAATAAACAAATGGGACCTAATTAAACTTAAAAGCTTTTGCACAGCAAAGGAAGCCATAAACAAGACGGAAAGACAACCCTCAGAATGGGAGAGAACATTTGCACATGAAACAACGGACAAAAGATTAATCTCCAAAATGTACAAACTCATGGGGCAGAAGACCTAAATAGACATTTTACCAAAGAAGACATACAGATGGCCAAGAGGCACATGAAAAGATGCTCAACATCACTAATTATTGGATTTACTTTTGAATGTTGACATGTGAGGAAAATTAAATTTATTTGGGGAGTGATAAAGAAGATGGAGAGATGTGGAGACTAAAGGGAATTCACGAGCAGTCTCAAAGTCCTTGAATGTTTATTGTACTTTTCTGTTTATTTAATTGTATTTCAACACTTTTCTTTTTTTTCTGCTTGGTATTGGTATATTGCCCACACCAACAATTAGGTTCATTTTATTTATTTGAATTTTAATTGAAGGAAACATTTTTATTTGAAAACACCAAACTTTTCTAACTAACCGCCTCCCCTCATCCTTCATAATTAAAAATTCCTTCTTTATTCTCCCTTGGATTGATTTTCTCTACCTTACTTTTCTGTATTTTCCTTAAGTTTTTTTAATTTTCTCCCTCAGTGGTAGATCCTTCCTGACACATCAGTATTCTCATTTTACATTTACGTATTCTTTGTTCTATTTTGTGTCTCTGGCCAGACCTCAGTTTTTAGCCGGAAGATTCTGAGCTGAGTCCCAGGTCTTCACACTGTGTCCCTCCCAAAGGCAGGTATCCCTCTATAAGAAACTCAGACTGCTGGTACTTCCCAGTCCCATGTTGAGGTTCCTCCACCCCAGAGGTTTAAACTAAACCATAGGACTTAAGACGTTATGGAGATTCTAGAGACACGCTCTAAGGAATTGGTCATGGGACACTATGGACTCTTACCAAAACTAGCATCATATCTTCAAAACCAAAGAAGTAGATTGGAATGAGAAGGAGACTTCTAAATCAGTTATTGTGGGCATGAAGAGTGGTTCACGAGCGTTTTGAGTCAAAGAGCTAAAATTAATAGATGCCCACCAGGAAACGGGCAGGGTATGGGGAACTTGGGTGGGCATGATAAGAACCTCAACAGCCACCCACATACTGCCAGCCAGCTAAACACATATCCTAATACGACACAGCCGTAAGAGGATTCTTCTGTTTGGGCATTGATCATACCTTCAGATCTGTATAAGATTTGTATTCATTTAAATGAAGGTTGGTTAAATAAACTTTTCAAAAAAATAGTTAATGATATTGGGATTCCCCTTCTGAGTTATTAGGTAAAATCAATAATTCAAAGATATAATCCCTCTAATTGAGAATCTGTTAAAGATGATTTGTATTTTCATAAATAATGTATTATTACACTGTCTTCGGGCTAATTAAGTAAATTAGCATATTTAAACATGATAAATGGCAATAAAAATGCCATTTCTACATGTAGACCAGACAAGGAAGCAGGATTTTTTTTTTAATAGGACATACACAAATTACCAGACCATGTTAATGGTAGGGTATTTTTTGTTTTAATTAAGAAATAGATCCTAGAGAATGGATGATTTCTGTAGGCTTTCACAGAAGTATTTATTAAAAATATCCTAGTTTAGTTTTCATGTTTTATGGGGATAGTTTAAGAATTTTAAGAAGCGAAAAACCCTGGCTATGTAATACTGCCGATAGGAAAGGGTGTGCTCGTGGTCTTTGTGATCTCTGGACAATAAACTTTGTTTGGAAGTAGTCAGGGACTTTTGTCTATTTTGTTCACAGATGGATCCCAAGCATCAGGAATTGGGCTTGATAAAGAGAGGTACTCAAATATTCACTTACTAAATGAAAGGGGGTTTTTAAGGAAAAATAATGTAATCTAAGTAAGGGATGTATTGTGGCTTGTTTCTGGCTGTAAACAAACTATATGTTTCTAAGATAGCACTGGTTATAGTCAATGAATTTGCCTAAGGGAACAAGACAGGAGTCACAATGTCTTTACAACCTAGTCTCAGAAGTCACACACTGTCATTTCCACAATTACCCATGGTTATATAGGCCAGCACTCTTCAACGTGAGAGGGGGCTACACAAAGGTCTGTCAGGCTAGAACTCAGTAAATACAAGAGGATGGAGAGTGGGGTCATTTTGGAGGCTGGCTGCCACAGGGACATCCTGATATCCACTCCCAGCTTAAACGTCATTGATGTAAATGCTTAGTGTTCTCATTTGCTCATATATATTCAGCAGTTCCTCATTCCCAGCTGAAAAAAAAAAAAATTCAAGCCTGTGAAGCTCGCATATTACTCTCAGCTGTTGGCACTGACCAACTTTGACCTCCCTACTCATACAGTTCCTCTCCAGTTAGCATCTGTGTATGTTCTGGATTGTAATCCTCCTTCCTTCTGTACTTGCTCCCACGATGATGCTCTTTCTTCTGTTTTCAGTCTCACCCTCTCACTGCATCATCCAATCAGCTTTTTCAATCTTTTAAAACTCCTTTATCTATGTAATTTCTTGCTTTAGTTACCACCTCTTCACTTGGCTTTTCCCTTCACAGTAAAACTTCTTAAGAAGTTGTTACTCTTGCTCTAATTTCTTCAACTTATATTCACTCCTCAGCCAACTCATATTCACCTTCCCAAAACTCCACTAAATCTTCTCTTGGAAAGGTTACCAGTTTCATCTCACCAAAGCCAATTAGCACTTTTCTAGGCCCAAGTTGCTTGGCAGTTCAGCAGTATTTGACATCTGTGGCCATCCTTGCTTAGAAACACTTTCTTTTCCTTGTCTTAGCTTATGGGATACTGTACCTTCATGGTTATACTCTAACTTCTCCATCTTTTCCTCTTCATATCTTTTCCTAACTCTTCTTCCAGGATCTTTGCCTCCTTATTCTCATTATTCAAGTCTCCTTATGTTATCTTGTTCTTCATATAGCTTTCAACGTTGACTGTTTTGTTCCTTGTCTCACATCAAATGACTTAATGAATTGAATTTCCAATAAGTTTAACATACACAAATTAAACTTTGATTTTGGTGCATGCTTTTAAGTTCCCTGATTTTATAATAGCTTCATGTGTATATGACTTATGTTTCCCAGAGTGGTTGTAAATAGAGTTTCAAAAATGCATTTTACACTTTTATATTTGTTATGACACATAACACAATGAGAGGGAACTATTTGGTGCTTAATACCCATTGAAATCAAATAATATATCAATATGACAGGACAAGTACGCCCTATAAAATAAAGGCTATCTCAATTCTAGGCAGTGAACCAAATTTACTTCTAAGTGAAGTTGTTAATTAACCTTACTGTAATAATTCACACGAGCACAAATATCTAACACTGTAACTTAAGTAAGCATACATAGCACATCTGAATGGGTAGAATATGCTTTAAGAAATATCCTCAGATGAATACAAGATGCTTTTTCTAGACTGACATCATTCATTTTTGTGTATGATTTGTATAGCTGCTGAGTGCTATTTTTACTCATTCCTTTACCACAGTGTAGATTGTAGAGGTCTCAATTCAGAGTGGCTGTATATAGATACAGATATAAAATGTATATGTAATATATACAATTTATATCTAATATATAATGTACATGCATCATATATGTGTGTATATGTTCGATATATGTGTATATGTAATGTAACATGTATTATGTTACATATCACATCATGTAAATATGTGATGTAGTGGAAATACCATTTCCTTATCTTTCAACAAATAGTTACTGAGTACCTGTAGTGTGCGTGGCACTGGGGTTACAACAGCAAACACGTGCATAGACCCCCCTGCGCTATGGATTCACTTCTCTTAAGGCAAACATACTAACCTATGAAAGGTCTTGACAGCTTTCTCTGTATTCATGAACGCCTGTGAGTTCATCATAAAGAATGCAAAATCTTAGTATAAATATAGATCTCCAAAAATAACTATGTGCTGATAAGCTATTATTATATTTGAGCTTAGGAGATAGATATATTCAGCTAGCCATCTAGTAACCTAGTTAGCTAAATGACATAGATAGATGGATAGGTAGATGGATAAAACACACACCACTTGCCCCACCTCACTGCCACACACACGTACGCATTGCTTTCAAACATAAATGCCATGGTTTAGAAGATTCTAAACTAAAAATAGTTAAAGGTTATATTTTTCAGCCTAATATACTACTTCTAGGTATGACTTTGGGAATATAGATATACATTTTTTTTCTTACATAGAGGAGAAGACATCTTCTCTATGTGACTCTGAAAGAAACTTTTGCTTGTGTTTAATGTATAGAATAAGGCAAGTCCTCATTTTGTAGGAATTTCAGTAATCAGAATTGTATCTGTTACTTTCACTGCCCTTTATTAAGTGGAGGAATACAAGTTTTAACATTCATTGTTATCTTTTCCTGTCACCATAGACGTTTCTGATGGCTCTGTCTCTCTCTCTGTGTGTGTGTGTGTGTGTGTGTGTGTGTGTGTGTGTGTGTGTGTGTGTGTTAAGCCTAGAATTTGTTATACACTATGTTCCAGAAACTCTGCTAATAAGAGGCAGCATTTGAACCCTGGCTCTCTAATGCATTCTGGTTCTAAGCACTGACATTATAATCCTGGCTTTGGAGATGTGTAAAGAAACTCACTAACTTAAATAGGGAATAATAAGTAATACCGAATTCACCTGAAGTCATTGTAGGACAAGACAGGCAATCGTAAAAGAAAGCACTTTTAATTCTTGATTAGAGGCCACAGTGAAATGAGTACAAGATATTACAGACACCAAAGTCCTATAATTACTGTGTCCCTGGGTAATTACTCCAGAAGTAGAGAATGTTTGAAAGCTTTGCACACTGACGAGTATAAGAAAGAAACACATTTTATGACTGCAAATCTGACCAAATGCAGCAATGATTAATTACTGCTCTAGTTAAAATATCCTGTATAATCCACTCAAATTAATATAGCTAAAAATACCATTTATGCTTTTTCTACTATCAGAGTGCCAGCTTGTCAGTAAGAAAGAATATTTTGGTAATTCATCCTATCCATCTCTAGTCTTCAATGACAGATTGTTATGGCATTTTTTTTTTTTTGGATCAGGACAGGGTTAAAACCCTTAACTTGAAAGACATGTCCAGCGTTTGGCTTAGAGACAGGGATTTCAAAGACAAGAGCCAAGGTTAGAGTGCTCGTGCCAAGAAGAAGGGTGGAAGGAGCATATGACTGGACCCATCTGTAGCAAACTGCCTTTGATGATGCGACAAAAAATAATGAAAACACAGCAAAGAACAGTGAATGATTCCAGTCATGAACAAAATCCTCTGGAAGAACGATAAAGATACTAGTGCAGAAAACATAACATTTCTTCCAGGAAGAAGTTTTGAAAAGGAAAATCCATTTCTTTAACTTTTAAAGTCTTATGGCTTCTCTGTGGGCTCCGTCACATTTACATTCTCTCCTAACCTCATGTTGGCACTAATAATAGTCATTAAAATTGACGGTGAAGCCCTGAGATGGAATGTCACTCTGCAGTATCTTTGCAATTTTATGATCAATAAAATACCCTTATTCCAGAACACAGTAATCAATGTATGAGAAATGAATTTCAAACAAAACAATAATAAAAGTATTAGCAAGATAAATATCTTTTAGATGTTAAAAATGCCATATGCAAAAAATAAACACAGCAACACATAGGATAGCTACAATTTTTGGAGAAGTCATGAAACGAAAGCTTGAAGGCTTATGAGCCAGCCTGCTAGAGAGAATTTAAGAATGACGAAGATAATTATTACCCCATAATATCTGTGCATAGTGTAGTAATTGCTTTCTGGCTCCAAAGCTATAGGTTCAGAGTGAAATGTACCAAATGAGAATTGCATCTTTTTATACCTGGTGATGAGATGTAGCATATTCTGGATCTATAGTTTATTGGAACAATATAAAATAGTTAATGCATTATATAATCTTCTAAGCCAGATTTCACTTTCTCTCTAGATTGCTTTCCTGAAGTTTATTCATCTGGATTTCCATTTTCCTTTCCATGTGGGAAGTTTATGAAGCCTCACTAATTGGGCTGGACATTTCTAAAATGCAAAGTGCAGACTAATGATAGCATTTTCATTCTTCACTCGTGTGCTCCAAGAAGGCCCCCAGGAGAAGTAGTTTGGGTCTGCACTCACTTTCTGTCCCACTTTTGGGCAATCCCATCACTAATCAGGCTATGCTCCTACTGGTAGTGTTTGTAACTAATCCACTCCTGAGAGTGGAGCCCATAATGAGATTCTTGAGACCGTGCAGTGCTCACTCTGCCCTCATGGCTACCTGGGCCATGCTGTCAGGTTGGAAGATGCCCCTTAGAATGGAAAGACTGAGATTTGACCCAAAAAAGTACTCATTCCAATTGAAGAAGTTTTGTGAAGCCTAATAATTGCTGTATGAGGTTCAGCTAAATCTGGCTTAGAATATTTTATAAAGTTGTAATTGTTTATACTCTTCCAACAAAGCGCAGATATAGATATTGTGTATTCTCACCATTTCATAGTAAAATGAAATTTACTTAGTTTTACTAAGTAAAACTGTTTCTTCGGGAGATAAAAATTTACTACTACTCTAGGCACAAATATCATAATAATTATTTTTGTTATCTTTAAGGTAGTTTAACTCAAATGATCATGATTTAGGAGTAATAGGGTTTCAAGTTAATATGATACTAAAATCACAAAAAAATGACCCTACAATGAAGTTCTCTATGCAAATCGTGATGCTAACTTTTAAACTAAGTGCAGTAAGCATTGAGTCATTCTGCCTGCAAGAAGTACAGTACCTGTGGCACTTTGAGTGTCCATGGAAGAATATCAGAGTATTGAGGGACTCTAGTGGCAGGTCATCAGGCTTTTAGAGACATGAGACAACTAACCTTGGTGTCAGTAGTGAAAGGAGGAGAAATCAGGGGTTGAGGCCTGGGGTGGAAGGCTGTGTGTTCCTTCCGCACGTGATGTGAAGAGCCTAGCTATTAACAAGGCTGAAAAAGCCTTGCAGCTTCATGTCACCCTGAAGCACTTCCTTATGTCATTCATGGGGGCCAGGATGCAATCAGCATAAGGACGACCATTCTAACAATGAACAGTTTGACATAGGAACAGGATGAAAAATAAGCCTGAAATGAGATGATTATGTCATGTGAATCATTTATGTTGGGCATTCATCTAACAGGGATGACATAAAAATATGGATGAAACCAATCACAGAAGAGACTGATGTACAGCCAAAAGAAAATAAGAAAAGCAATTTGTTTAGAATATACAGTCAGTTACATCAATAGAGCCAAGAGTTGGGAAATCTAGCTCATATTTCTGGAATGATGACAATTGTTCCTTAATGTAATCTTAACTGATTTCAACTCAAATAAAACTAAAAAAAGAGACAGCACTGACTGTCCTACACAGAAACATACATTATCATGAGGTTTGCCTCTTTACTTGGGACACTTCAAAAACCAGAGCTCAAGTCACTTTCAGTGCCACAATTAAAATATTACAGAAAGGTATTTGCTGCTTTTGTGAAATGGACAGTTCACCATAATCTACTTTTGTACTCAGAAACTGCCCCAATTGTGTTGGCTTTAAGTATTAACATTTGCTTTAAAAATCACATTAGTTCTTGCTCTCTGAGTCTTGAAATGGCCTTTATCCGAAAGTGATAAAATTCTGAGCTGAGTTTGCTTGGCAGCCAATACCAGCCACCAGATCAACATCAGGTACCAGAGAAGTCTGGGTCTCTAAAAGGATGGCTCATTAAAACTGAATGTCAAGAGATTCAAACAAATAAAATTTGAAACATAATGCAACAAAGGGTAAGAAGATAGCATTGGAACGGGGGGGGGGGGGGGGGGACCACTTTTCCAAAAAGCGTAGGAATGGTTGACCTGAATGATTTTCGGCTCTGTCTTCTTACATATTGTAGTTGTATATTTAATCACATCATTAAAAAAAAAATGATTGGGGGCTATTTCCTCCCTATCTTTTCATCTGCCAGAGGGGCTTTGCAAGACAGTGGTGAGCTGCCCTTAAACAGCTAATGACAATGTGAAGTAAACCCCAGCCTTTTCAATTAGTCTTTAAAAATCAGTCTTGCCCCGCCCCCCCAACAGGCAGTAGAGTTGACAGGTGCGGAATTTGCCTCTGTGCCATCTTGCTGTTGGCTGCTATCCGTGCCATAGTTGGAATCTGAATCTTGAACTTTCTGAGGAGAGCATCTGAGCTTCAGGGTTCCTATCAGCTGAAAAATAATTAAGAAATTAGAGGACCTTCGAGATGGCAGAGGAGTAAGACATGGAGATTACCTTCCTCCCCACAAATACATCAAAAAGACATCTACACGTGGAACAGCTCCTACAGAACACCTACTGAACGCTGGCAGAAGACCTCAGACTTCCCAGAAGGCAAGAAACCCCCCACGTACCTGGGTAGGGCAAAAGGAAAAAGAATAAACAGAGACAAAAGGATAGGGACGGTACCTGCACCAGTGGGAGGGAGCTGTGAAGGAAGAAAGGTTTCCACACACTAGGAAGCCCCTTCGCAGGCGGAGACTGCTGGTGGCAGAGGGGGGAAGCTTCGGGGCCGTGGAGTAGAGCGCAACAACGGGGGTGCGGGGGGCAAAGCGGAGAGATTCCCGCACAGGGGATCAGGGCCGACCGGCACTCACCAGTTCAAGAGGCTTGTCTGCTCACCCGCCGGGCATGTGGGGGCTGAGAGCTAAGGCTCAGGCTTCAGAGGTCAGCTCCCAGGGAGAGAACTGGGGTTGGCTGCATGAACACAGCCTGCAGGGTGCTAGTGCACCACAGCTAGCCAGGAGGGAGTCCAGGGAAAAGTCTGGAACTGCCTAAGAGGCAAGAGAACATTGTTTCCTGGTGCGCGAGGAGAGGGGATTAAGAGCGCTGCTAAAGGAGCTCCAGAGACAGGTGTGAGCCGCAGCTATCAGTGCAGACCCCAGAAACGGGTATGAGATGCTAAGGCTGCTGCTGCAGCCACCAAGAGGCCTGTGTTCAAGCACAGGTCACTATCCACACCTCCCCTCCCGGGAGCCTGTGCAGCCCACCACTGCCAGGGTCCCGTGATCCAGGGACAACTTCCCCGGGAGAACGCACGGTGCACCTCAGGCTGCTGCAATGTCATGCCGCCTCTGCCACCACAAGCTTGCCCCACACCCGTACCCCTCCCTCCCCCTGGCCTAAGTGAGCCAGAGCCCCCTAATCAGCTGCTTCTTTAACCCTCTCCTGTCTGGGCGAAGAAGAGACGCCAGAGGGCGACCTACATGCAGAGGCAGGGCCAAATCCAAAGCTGAACTCCAGGAGCTGTGCGAACAGAGAGAAAGGGAATTTTCTCCGTGCAGCCTCAGAAGCAGCAGATTAAATCCCCACAGTCAACTTGATGTAGCCTGCGTCTGTGGAATACATGAATAGACAACGAATCATACCAAAACTGAGGAGGTGGACTTTGGGAGCAACTGTAGACTTAGGGTTTGCTGTATGCGACTGACTAGTTTCTGATTTATATGTTTATCTTAGTTTAGTTTTTGGCGCTTGTTATCATTGGTGGATTTGTTTATTAGTTTGGTTGCTTTCTTTTTTTTATTACTTTTTTAATTCTAATAATTATTTAATTTTTTTTATTTTAATAACTTTGTTTTCTTTTTCTTTCTTTCTTCTTTTTGTTCTCCCCTTTCTTCTGAGCTGTGAGCTATGTGGCTGACAGGGTCTTGGTGCTCCAGCTGGGTTGTCAGGCCTGAGCCTCTGAGGTGGGAGAGCCAAGTTCAGGACACTGGACTACCAGAGACTTCCTAGCCCCACATACTATCAATTGACTAGAGCACTCCCAGAGATCTCTGTCTCAGTGCTAAGACCCAGCTCCACTCAATGACCAGCAAGCTCCAGTGCTGGACATCCCATGCCAAACGACTAGCAAGGCAGGAACACAACCCCACCCATTAGCAGAGAGGCTGCCTAAAATCATATTAAGTTCATAGACACACCAAAACACACCACCAGACACGATCCTGCCCACCAGAAAGACAAGATCCAACTTCATCCAACAGAACACAGGCACTAGTCCCCTCCACCAGGATGCCTACACAACCCACTGAACCAACTTTACCCACTGGGGACAGACACCAAAAACAACCGGAACTACGAACCTGTGGCCTGCAAAAAGGGGACCCCAAACACGGTGAGTTAAGCAAAATGAGAAGACAGAGAAATATGCAGCAGACGAAGGAGCAAGGTAAAAACCCACCAGACCAAACAAATGAAGAGGAAATAGGCAGTCTACCTGGAAAAGAATGCAGATTAATGATAGCAAAGATGATCCAAAATCCTGGAAATAGAATGGAGAAAATACAAGAAACGTTTAAAAAGGACCTGGAAGAACTAAAGAGCAAACAAACAATGATGAACAACACAATAAATGAAATTTACATTTTTCTAGAAGGAATCAATGGCAGAATAACTGAGGCACAAGAACGGATAAGTGACCTGGAAGATAAAATAGTGGAAATAACTAGCACAGAGCAGAATAAAGAAAAAAGAATGAAAAGAATTGAGGACAGTCTCAGAGACCTCTGAGACAACATTAAATGCAACAACATTTGAAATATAGCAGTCCCAGAAGAAGAAGAGAAAAAGAAACAGACTGAGAAAATATTTGAAAAAATTATAGTTGAGAACTTCCCTAATATGGGAAAGGAAATAGTCAATCAAGTCCAGGAAACACAGAGAATCACATACAGGATAAATCCAAGGAGAAACACGCCAAGACACATTAATCAAACTATCAAAAATTAAATCCAAAGAAAAAATATTAAAAGCAGCAAGGGAAAGGAAACAAATAACATACAAGGGAATCCCCATAAGGTTACCAGCTGATCTTTCAGCAGAAACTCTGCAAGCCAGAAGGGAGTGGCAGGACATATTTAAAGTGATGAAAGGGAAAAACCTACAATCAAGGTTACTCTACCCAGCAAGGATCTCATTCAGATTCGATGGAGAAACCAAAAGCTTTACAGACAAGCAAAAGTTAAGAGAATTCAGCACCACCAAACCAGCTTTACAACAAATGCTAAAGGAACTTCTCTAGGCAGGAAACACAAGAGAAGGTAAAGACCTGCAAAAACAAACATGAAACAATTAAGAAAATGGTAATAAGAACATACATATAATTAATTACCTTAAATGTAAATGGATTAAATCCTCCAACCAAAAGACATACACTGGCTGAATAATACAAAAACAAGACCCGTATATATGCTGTCTATAAGAGACCCACTTCAGACCTAGGGACGCATAAAGACTGAAAGTGAAGGGATGGAAAAAGATATTCCATGCAAAGGGAAATCAAAAGAAAGCTGGAATAGCAATTCTCATATCAGACAAAATAGACTTTAAATTAAGACTATTACAAGAGACAAATAAGAACACTACATAATGATCAAGGGGTCAATCCAAGAAGAAGATATAACAACTGTAAATATTTATGCACCCAACAGAGGAGCACCTCAATATATACAGCAAATGCTAGCAGCCATAAAAGGGGAAAATGCGAATAACACAATAATTGTAGGGGACTTTAACACCGACTTTCACCAATGGACAGATCATCCAAAATGAAAATAAGGAAACACAAGCTTTAAATGATACATTAAAAAAGATGTTCTTAATTGATATCTATAGGACATTCCATCCAAAACCAACAGAATACACTTTCTTCTCAAGTGCTCATGGAACATTCTCCAGGATAGATCATATCTTGAGTCACAAATCAAGCATTGGTAAACTTAAGCAAACTGAAATCGTATCATGTAGTTTTTCCAACCACAACGCTATGACACTAGATGTCAATTACAGGAAAAACACTATAAAAAAATATAAACCAAATGTAGGCTAAACAATACACTACTAAATAACCAAGAGATCACTGAAGAAATCAAAGAGAAAATCAAAAAATACCTGGAAACAAATGACAATGAAAACACAACAGCCCCAAACCTATGGGAGGCAACAAAAGCAGTTCTAAGAGGGAAGTTTATAGCAATACAATCCTACCTCAAGAAACAAGAAAAATCTCAAGTAGACAACCTAACCTTACACCTAAAGCAATTAGAGAAAGAAGAACAACAAAAAAACCCCAAAGTTAGCAGAAGGAAAGAAATCATAAAGATCAGATCAGAAATAAATGAAAAAGGAATGAAGGAAACGATAGCAATGATCAATAAAACTAAAATCTTGTTCTTTGAGAAGATAAACAAAATTGATAAACCATTAGCCAGACTCATCAAGAAAAAGAGATTTGAGAAGACTCAAATCAATAGAATTAGAAATGAAAAAGAAGTAACAACTGACACTGCAGAAATGCAAAGGATCATGAGAGATTACTGCAAGCAACTATATGCCAATAAAATGGACAACCTGGAAGAAATGGACAAATTCTTAGAAAAGCACAACCTTCCAAGACTGAACGAGGAAGAAATAGAAAATATAAACAGAACAATCACAAGCACTGAAATTGAGGCTGTGATTAAAAATCTTCCAACAAACCAAAGCCCAGGACCAGATGGCTTCACATGCAAATTCTATCAAACATTAGAGAGGGATTAACACCTATCTTTCTAAAACTCTTCCAAAATATAGCAGAGGGAGGAACACTCCCAAACTCATTCTACGAGGCCACCATCACCCTGATACCAAAACCAGACTAAGATGTCACAGAAAAGGAAAACTACAGGTCAGTATCACTGATGAACATAGATGCAAAAATCCTGAACAAAGTCCTAGCATACAGAATCCAGCATCACATTAAAAGGATCGTACACCATGATCAAATGGGGTTTATCCCAGGAAGACAAGGATTCTTCAATATACACCAATCAACCAATACAATACACCATATTAACAAATTGAAGGAGAAAAACAATATGATAATCTCAACAGATGCAGAAAAAGCTTCTGACAAAATTCCATACCAATTTGTGATAAAAACTCTCCAGAAAGTAGGCATAGAGAGAGCTTACCTCAACATAAGAAAGGCAATATATGACAAAACCACAGCCAACATCATTCTCAATGGTGAAAAGCTGAAACCATTTCCACTAAGATCAGGAACAAGACAAGGTTGCCCACTCTCACCACTGTTATTCAACATAGTTTTGGAAGTCCTAGCCACAGCAATCAGAGAAGAAAAAGAAATAAAAGGAATCCAAATCAGAAAAGAAGAAGTAAAACTGTCACTATTTGCAGATGACATGATACTATACATAGAGAATCCTAAAGATGCTACCAGAAAACTACTAGAGCTAATCCATGAATTTGGTAAAGTAGCAGAATACAGAATTAATGCACAGAAATCTTTTACATGTCTTCACACTAATGATGAAAATCTGAAATAAATTAAGGAAACACTCCCTTTTACCATTGCAACAGAAAGAATAAATTACCTAGGGATAAACCTACCTAAGGAGACAAAAGACCTGTATGCAGAAAACTATAAGACACTGATGAAAGAAATTAAAGATGATACAAAGAGATGGAGAGACATACCATGTTCTTGGATTGGAAGAATCAACAATGTGAAAATGACTATATTACCCAAATCAATCTACAGATTCAGTGCAATCCCTATCAATCTACCAATAGCATTTTTCATAGAACTAGAACAAAATATTGCACAATTTGTATGGAAACACAAAAGACCCCAAACAGCCAAAGCAATCTTCAGGAATAGAAACTGAGCTGGAGGAATCAGGCTCCTGAACTTCAGACTATACTACAAAGCTACAGTAATCAAGATAGTATGGTACTGGCACAAAAACAGAAATATAGATCAATGGAACAGGATAGAAAGGCAAGAGATAAACCCATGCACGTATGGTTACCTTTTCATTGATAAAGGAGGCAAGAGTATGCAATGGAGAAAAGACAGCCTCTTCAATAAGTGGTGCTGGGTAAACTGGACAGCTACATGTAAAAGAATGAAATTAGAACCCTCCCTAATACCATACACAAAAATAAACTCAAAATGGATTAAAGACCTAAATATAAGGCCAGACACTATAAAACTCTTAGAGGAAAACATAGATGGAACACTCTGACATAAATCACAGCAAGATCCTTTTTGACCCACCCCCTAGCGAAATGGAAATAAATACAAAAATAAACAAATGGGACCTAATGAACCTTACAAGCTTTTGCACAGCAAAGGAAACCATAAACAAGATGAAAAGACACCCGTCAGAATGGCAGAAAATATTTGCAAACAAAGCAACTGACAAAGCATTAATCTCTAAAATATAGAAGCAGTGTATGCAGCTCAATATCAAAGAAACAAACAACCCAATCCAAAAATGGTCAGAAGTCCTAAACAGACATTTCTCCAAAGAAGATATACAGATGGCCAACAAACACGTGAAAAGATGCTCAACATCACTATCATTAGAGAAACACAAATCAAAACTACAATGAGGTATCACCTCACACTGGTCAGAATGGCCACCATCAAAAAATCTACAAACAAGAAATGCTGGAGTGGGTGTGGAGGAAAGGGAACCCTCTTGCGCTATTGGTGGGAATGTAAATTGATACAGCGACTATGGAGAACACTATGGGGGTTCCTTAAAAAACTAAAAATAGAACTACCATATGACCCAGCCATCCCACTACTGGTCATATACCCTGAAAAAACCATAATTCAAAAAGAGTCATGTACCACAATGTTCATTGCAGCACTATTTACAGTAGCCAGGACATGGAAGCAACCTAAGTGTCCATTGACAGATGAATGGATAAAGAAGATGTGGCGCAATACAATGGAATATTACTCAGCCTTAAAAAGAAATGAAATTGAGTTATTTGTAGTGAGGTGGATGGACCTAGAGTTTGTCATACAGAGTGAAGTACGTCAGAAAGAGAAAAACAAATACCATATGCTAACACATATATATGGAATCTAGGGGGGAGAAAAAGGTTCTGAAGAACCTAGGGGCAGGACAGGAATAAGATGCATACGTAGAAAATGGACTTGAGAACACGGGGAGGGGGAAGGGTAAGCTGGGATGAAGTGAGAGAATGGCATTGACATGTATGCACGACCAAATGTAAAATAGCTAGCTAGTGGGAAGCAGTCGCATAGCACAGGGAGATCAACTAGGTGCTTTGTGACCACATAGAGGGATGGGGTAGGGAGGGTGGGAGGGAGACTCAAGAGAGAGGGGATATGGAGATATATGTATATGTATAGGTGATTCACTTTGTTATACAGCAGCAACTAACACAACAATGTAAAGCAATTATACCCCAATCAAGATGTCAAGAAACAAATCAGTCTTTTCCTTATTCTTAGCCTAATAGTAGAGGTTTGGCTGTTTATTTTGATTTTTACCTCAGTTTTTACTTCACCTGTTATTCATGATTTCTTCCTTCTTCCCTTTATTGTTAGTGCCTCCCCCTGTGGAAAGAAAGAATGGCTTCTAGTGACTCTCAAGAAATAGTAGCGTTGAATAAGTTATGGTAGATATACATATGTGTGTGTATATATACTCAGTATAGTGTTATGTGTATGTACATGTATACATACATATCTACATGTGTTTATATATATATATATATTTTTTTTTTTTAAACTAGAGGTTGCCAAGTGTGGAATCAGAAAAAGGGTGTGATTGTTGTTGGTGGGTTGTCATGAACTGCAAGGGTGAATCAAAAAATGAATGATTCTGGGCTTCCCTGGTGGCGCAGTGGTTGAGAGTCTGCCTGCTGATGCAGGGGACACGGGTTCGTGATCTGGTCCAGGAAGATCCCACATGCTGCAGAGTGGCTGGGCCCGTGAGCCATGGGCGCTGAGCCTGCGCGTCCGGAGCCTGTGCTCCGCAACAGGAGAGGCCATGGCAGTGAGAGGCCCGCGTACTGCAAAAAAAAAAAAAAAAAAAAAAAGAATGATTCAGTGCCTTTTCTGTCTATTGTGTAAGAAGTGCTTCATACATTGTCCTGAGTTGCTTAGAACTGGAGAGGGAAATAAGAGGGAAAAGACCTTCAGTGGGTATTTGGCTCTACTTCTTGAGAGGACAGATGGATTTTATGTGGAGACTCTGTGGTCCTGGGCATTGTGGAGTGGGATGATTGCAGAGAAACTGTTTGTCCTTAGAGTCTCCTTTGAGCCACAAGCTACCAGCCTATTCATTAGTCTCCCCTCCCCACCAAATCCTAGGGCACTAATCTAATTCTTGAGTATGAAGATGTATACATATATTTTTTTCTTATTTTTATTTTTCTTCATCTCACTCCCAAAACATCTCACTGAAAATAAATAGGGTGAGATATGTTACTGTTTAAACAATTATGATTTATATTTTTAAAATATATATTTAATTTACTAGAGATCTTATTAATAAAATATTCATGTATGAACATATATTGGTAAAATGTGAATGTCTTCTATGTCAGACATTGTGTTAGATGCTTCAGGCACTTGATCTCCAATCCTTAACAAAAGACTGCAAGGTTAATGTGATAGTTTTCAGATGAGGAAAATGAGGCTCGTAGTGGTTGAAAAACATACCTAATTAGTACAGATCTGGGTTATTTCCATTATACTCCATTGTGCTCAGAATAAAGTAAGTATAGATAAGTCAAGTTTGAAAATAGTGAGAGATTTTAATTCATTTATCACTTACCATGTGGTTTAAGGGATAGGAAATACCTACAGAATGCGGCACTGTCCTCCCATCCAAACCTCATTCTTGGAAGTTGTGACATTCTTTACTGCTAAGCCCACAAGCAGTTTTGGAATACTTCTTTTCATAGATGAGAGGAAATTCTAGCCCCTCAAATCTATGGATAGAACTTTATGTTTTTTTCATCCTTTTAAATATGTTCTCCCTTTTCTAATTACCCTCCTCTTTTAGATCGTGTGTGTGTTTGCAGCTTCTTTTTACTAACAGGTGCAGCTACGAGGAATATCTGCGGCCAACGTCTAGGTCAGTGTACTAGGATTTGCCCAATTTTTACCGCATGAGTTTTCCCTTAACCACGTTTTTATCACTTAGTTTCATCTTGTTATACTCTAGTATCCCCACCTTTCATCCTTGGAACAAGGACATGAATAAATAAATGCAATAATTATTTCTTATTCTTGGCCTTAGTAAACTTCTTACCATTTATTGCTGAGTAATTAATCCGCCATTCATGGGCATTTTGGTCTCAGTACTGTTGCCTGAGGCTTCAAGGGACATGCACAGCTCTTTATATTAAACCTTAATGAGCATGTCTCTCATATTTTTTATATGCATAATAAATTGAAAGGCTAAACCAAATCAAGCTTTCATTTTTTGGTTCTTACCCTGGCATTTCAGCAGTTAAAATGTCCAGATAATAAATTATAGACTGAGCGTTGTTATTACCTTTTATTTATTTATTTTTGTGCTACGCGGGCCTCTCACTGTTGTGGCCTCTCCCGTTGCGGACCACAGGCTCCGGACGCGCAGGCCCAGCGGCCATGGCTCAAGGGCCAGCCGCTCCGCGGCATGTGGGATCTTCCCGAACCGGGGCACGAACCCGTGTCCCCTGCATCGGCAGGCAGACTCTCAACCACTGCGCCACCAGGGAAGCCCTGTTATTACCTTTTTAAAGAGAAATATTCCATTTGGCTTAGCAGAGGCTTAAACCATGCAGCACTAGGCCTCTTGTTAGCGTGGCTTTCCTGTTCCAGGTAGCAGGTGGTGGCATGAGTATTACATTCAGACAAGTCTGAGTCCAACCTCTGCTCTGTCCTTATATTTCTTGGTGTGTGTTCTCAGTCTCAAGAGTCCTAAGTACTCTGAGCCTCAGTTTTCTTATTTATAAAATGGATTCATAATAGGTACTTTTCAGGATTGTTATGAGCATCATAGAGACTGTATCTAAGACCCCAGTGTAATTGTAGCTCCTGTATTAATATTATTATAATTTATATGCAGTACATACGCGTGAAAGCCAAAGAGGATCAGTTATTTTATGATTTATTGAGCATCTTCTATATAAGACAAATTGTACTAGGCATCTTTGATAGAGGAACACAGAGAAATAAGACATGGAATTTCCCATGAATGAGTTCATCCCAAAAAGATACATATGTATACTACATAGAACCATACACATACATGTGCAAGATGGCCACATATCAGGTCACATACAATAACTTCCTGAACTAGAAACATCAGGAGCTCACCACCTGTCGAGAAGCTCTCACCAGTGTCAACTGTTCTAGGTCAATGTCCCCCCCTTGTGGACAGAATAAAGAACAGTTTGACCTAATAGCACTTTCCATTACTACCTTTATGTCTTCTTCTGGTAGGGAGAGAGTGCCTTTGGGAGATGAAGTGCTGGTGATTAGGAGGTGAGTGGATGGACAGTCTCTAAAAGTTTTACCTACTTTTCACTGCATGCTACATTTTTTGTTAATTTCCTCAAAGGTATTCCTTCTTTATAAAGCACAAGCAATATGTTTACCTGCTTCCTGCAACACCTCGGAAAACATTTCTTTACTTGAAATTGCTCTAATTCTGAATTCTTTTTTTTTTTTTTTTTGCGGTACGCGGGCCTCTCACTGCTGTGGCCTCTCCCGTTGCGGAGCACAGGCTCCGGACGCGCAGGCTCAGTGGCCATGGCTCACGGGCCCAGCCGCTCCGCGGCATGCGGGATCCTCCCAGACCGGGGCACGAACCCGTGTGCCCTGCATCGGCAGGCGGACTCTCAACCACTGCGCCACCAGGGAAGCCCCCTGAATTCTTTAACTCTGAAATACTAATCTCTGAATACTACCTTTTGTTACTTTATGTCTCAAATTACTAATCATTATCTTCTATCTCATGGTGACCCCCAATCCTCCTTATTCTCTTAATCTCTGCCTCTTCTTTGTCATGGTCACAGCCATCATCCCCATCATAAGAGCTATCATTTCCCATGTGGTAGATGATCTTCAAAATCCTTTACATATACTTTACATATACTTTACGTACTCTTTTAATCATCACAGCCCTATGAATTAGGTGCTACCGGTTCACACACTACCCTACCTATAAATTCAAAATATAAAAAGCTCTGAAATTTATTTAAAAATGTTTTAACTCACTCAACATGAAAACCTGATACAAACTGACATGAGGCTATTGGTAGTCTTTATTTACCCCATTGAAGGTAAATGGTCATATATTTTACTTCCAAAGTATTCATATATTTTATTAGGGAATTGATAGTATAAACTTGCTGGATATACACCTGAAATATAGTATGTGAACCATAATATCTGCCTAAATTTTGAAAAATTCTGAATTAAATAATCTCATTTTTTGTCATAGAGGTTTGAAATAAAGGGCTGTGAATGAGTTTTGCTGTCATCTCCACTTCACAGCTAAGGAAACAGAGGCTGGAATAAATTGAGTGATTGCCCAAAGTCACCCACTAGTAAGTGACACAGCTAAGATTCAGAGTCACTGTGTATGTAGAGGCTGATTTCTAAGCATGTGCCTTCTTCTGACAAATGCTGTAGCCCTAAGTTTTCTCAGCTCTGCTTTACACACTTTACATCCACATTTTCCACAATCTTTATCTTATTTCTAGTTTTTGCTTTTGGACTACTGAGAAAGCTGTGTATTATATTGTTCAGTTCCATTAAGAATTTGATTTACAATTTCAGCTAGATCTTCAGTGCAGCCCCGTATGTCTCCCATTCATTCCATAGAAATATCTACTCTTAGAGCCCTCAGCCTTTGCTCCCCACATTTCATACCTTCTTGATGACACCTGCCCTATCCCAGTCTACGTATATATTGCATCCATTTCTTTCCTCCATCGCTCCAGGATTAATTGCCATGGATCCGTCCTGCCCAGGGTCTTCAGCTCTTTCTACTAAAGAGCAGATCTTTCTAAAGCAGATCTGGTAAGGTTACTCCCTTATTTAAAAATTGTAGGGAATTCCCTGGTGGTCCAGTTGTTGGGATTTGGCACTCTCACTGCTGGGCCCCGGGTTTGATCCCTAGTTAGGAGAACTTTAAAGAAAAAAATTGTAGGTGGCTTTCCATTGGCTATAGGATTGAGCTCTTAAACCCTCACAAAGGAATTAAAGACACTTTCCATTGTATGGTCTTGGTCTCTATGTCTGAGTCTTACATCCTCAGTCTTTAACATACTTTTGATATTCTAATCATATCAGACTATTCAGGGTTCCCCAAATATTCCAGTACTTCCATATCCCACTGTCTGCAGTCATGTGATTTTCTTTACTTGGAGTGTCCTCATATACTTTATGTACTTGGTGATATTCTGTTCGGTTTCAAAGCCCAGTTCGAATGCTATACTCTTTATTACACCTTCCTAATTTCACACAGGTCCTTCAGTTTACTGAAACCCCACCAAAGTACTATATTATTTTTCTGTAATATTATAGGATTTGCTCACATTCAAGTTAAATAGTTGCATGGTGGTTTTGTTTCCATTTATTTGTGAGTCCCTTAAATCATAACAGCTTCTTACCTTTCTTCTTGACACCCGTGTCAATTAATGGCCTATACAAGAACCTAATAATAATTGACTTAAATTAAAATTCAACATTCATGTGAATCATAGCTATTCATTACTTGCAATAGGGAATATTAAAATGTAGTGAGCAAGTTAAACATGTCTGCTTTGAGATTATTTAAAACAAGCTGAATATTAGGTTGTGTTTCTGTCATTATAACATTTTATCAGCAAGTAGAAGGGTGTCTGACCTAGACTTGATACTCAGTATACGGGTTAAGTAAGTAGAAAAATGATAAATTCATTTTATCATGTTGGGGTTCTAATCTGTAATTAATAAACCTTTGTTTATCCTACTTAATTCCTATCCCGTGTGAATTGATGACTAGACTTATTCTTTTGTTATTGATTTAATTCTCATACTAATATTATCTTTTCATCTTTATGCTCAGATTTTAGGTTTGTAATCCTTTATTCAATTTACTTTTTATTTCATTAATATATTTTCAGAGTAAAAGTGTGGATATATTTGACTTTGTTAAATACCAAACCGCATTCCTGTTTTGGTGAATCCAATGATTTATGCAAGTCAGACATTCTCATTCTTTATACATACATAATATATATTTTTCTGGGTAGTAATACCTTTATACCTATAATTTTGTGCCTACTATTTACTATTTTAAATTGAGAATTTTATTTTTTAAATACTCTACTGAAAGGCCATTATTCACATTGTATAAACACTGTATACCAGTGTCCCTTTTGGAAGAAAACTTTGCACAAGGATCTTTCTTACCTTGAGGTTTGTCATTGCTCTGTACGCATTTGCTGTTTCACACACATATGTTTGTTTTATTCTCTCTCTCATTATTCCCCACCCCTGGAGGAAGACAGTGAGCTGAGTTATGTCCAATAATTTTGTCATAAAATGCTGTTCTGTTTGCATTGAGTGGTTATCAACCCTCATGAATGGCAGCATGCCATACAATCATTCATGACTGACATTCTGTTCCAGACCTTGCTGCCACCTCTTATTATGCTTCCTGCCAGATGCTTCCTAAATACTCCTCATTTTTTATTTTTTCCCATTATTCTTCTATGTTCAACCATATGAATGTTTTTCTCCTTCAGGAACCAAAGGTAGTGTGAAAGACAGTAGAAACAAGCCATCAACCACTGAGTAGGAAATCACCTTGAATATCATAGATAGGGAAGTTTTATTGGGTTAGCGAGCCCTTTCTTTAAAGTGAGTAAAGACCTCGCAAGACTCATTCTGAATGTAACTTTGTCAGAACAATCAGCTCCACAGCCTATTTCTTATTATAAATAATTCTTACTCCTTTTTGTGTCAACTAAGATTGAAAACAATTACAGTATGTCTGAGGAAATTACCTCTATGAATGTAGTAACTCACTGTTTAGAGAACATATCTGTTAGTGGATTTTTAAATGTTTGTTATGACAAGCTATGCAATTTAAACACATTAAAACTAGTTTTTACCTATATCAGAGAAAGAATCGGAAATCCAGTAGAATTTTTATAAAGAAGGCTATTTTCAGCCAGGACTAACAGTTCCACGCAACATCTTAATTCACCAGTTTGAATTAAGTATGTATTCATTGATTAAACAAACGCTTTTATAGTGCCTACACGGTGCCAAACTTATTTTAGGCGTGGGAGATGCAGAGGTTAATAAGATGGAGAAAGCTTTTGTCCTCATGGACTTTAAATTGTAGTGGTGAAGACAGACAATGAAGAATTATTGAAATAATTAAAACACGAGATGATACTGGAAAATGAGAGGTGAAAGTGCAATAAACATTAAAGCAGGGTGATGCCATATGAGTGAGAATGGAACCCACCCTGAAGGTCCTGGGAAGGCTTCTCCAAGGTGACATTTGAAGGGAAAAAGATAATCACTCATACTGGGAAATATATATATCAAATTTGTGTATGTGTATGAATGAAAGAGAAACTAAACTTTCCATCTTGTACAGTGTAAATGATGTTATGATTCTGTAGTTGGAAACCCTGGAAAACAGAAAGATTGGAATGGTAAAAAAAACAAAAAAAAAAACAGTGATTGTAAGAAATTATACAACTGCAGCTTTATTGATCTCTATGCTTTGCATTAAACTGCCTACATTGCCTAAGACCCCCATATTGGTTGCCTAAAATTTTAAAGAAAATTATCAAGAAATAAATGTTTTAAATTTAAAGGCGCATTATTCTAGGAAAACATGAGGACATACTGTTTAAAATGTTTTCAACGAATGTACGTCTAAAACCACACGTGTCTGTTCAGTGAGCATATTAGTCAAAACTTCAAAATCATTCTGTCAGAGCAGAAAACCTCCTCTAAGCACAAGAGCCACTGACCACAGATTTTACTCCCAGAAAAATAGCTGTTTGCAAGTTATTTCTGTGGAAGAGATTTGATGCACATTTAAAATAGCCTGTACTTGATTTCATTCTATTTTTGAAAATTCAAAATAGGATTAAACTATATATAAACTTTAAATATTTGAAAATGTTTGGAGGTTTAAAGACTATAAATTTCTAGTATTTACTTTTTCAAATACTTAATATTTAGATGATTTAAAGAATTATCAATATTTATCTGCTAGATACAGATATTATACTAAATTCTAGCCACTCCTTTCCATTTCTTAAAAGATATTTTTAAAATATTTTATTATGGCAATGAAAGGTTTTAGTACCATGTGGCATCATTAATCAATATTTTAGTCTTATCTAGAGGCAGAAGACAAAATTTGGTTGCTATACCAGTGATTAGGACCAAACATGTATTAAATGGCTTTGGTTCAGAATGATTCCTGTATGACATTGCATCTTTTTTATGTGCTTAATCTTTTGTGAGCATTATGTTTATTTAAAAGTTGATGAAATTTCAAAAAAATTAATAGCAAAAATAACTCATGAACATGCCAAACACAAAAAGAAAGTTTTATTTAAGTGGAATATTTGGAAGTTGTGCTCTATTATCTTAAAAATGAGTAGAGATCGAATAGTTCTTATAGTTCTTACTTTTTCTGACTTTCTCAAATTTGACTTGATAATTTTTAGTTACTCGTGGAAATTACACTATATATTTTTATATGGATATATACATTTATATATTTTAAAATGGCACTTATTTAAATGTTTTATTTTAGAATAGTTTTAGATTCATGTAATTGTTTCAAAGATTGCACAGAGAGTTCCTGTATACCCCACACCCAAGTTCCCCCTATTATTAATATCTTACATTAGGATGACACGTTTGTCACAATTAATGAACCAGTGTAATACATTATTAGTGACTGAAGTCCATACTTTATTCAGATCTTCTATTTTTCCTTAATATCATTTTTCTGTTGCAATAGACATGAGTCTTAGCCTCAATGACCTTGTTTCATACATTTGTAATACATTTATATAGTTTGGTCACATTTTGCCTTCCTTCCTGGGATATTGCAACCTCCTAAAGATGGTTTTTTAATTGCATACATTAAGGTTACTTTCTTACTGTAAAATTCTGTGGGTTTTGACAAATGCTCGGTGTCTTACATTTACCATTATAATGCCATACAGAAAAGTTTCACGGCCTTAAAAAATCCCCTGTGCTTTACTATTCAATTCCCTTCACACACCCTGAATCACTGGCGGCCACTGATATGTTTACCATCTCTATAGTTCTGGCTTTTCCAGAATGTCATGACAATTTTCATGGCAGTGGTATTCTAGAGGAGTATATTAGAGTGAATATAATGATCCTTCTAACATTAGAGATGCTATGAATATTGGCAAAGGGAGTGTGATTTGCTGTAGACCTTTCCACAGCAGGAATAAATGACAAGCCCCTCAAAAGGACAAGAACACAACTTTTATGCTTTTACCTTTGTAGTTAACACAGATCCGTTGGCTTAGGTGTAGGTTCTAGGATCACCATTTTTGTTTAGCCTTTGTTTTCTTTTGCTTCTGCTTTGTTTTCCTCAGAAGCCTGAAAATTTTGTTCCACTGTTTTCTATACTTAGTATTTTAGTTGAGAGGACCCTGATTACCAATATAATTCTCATTTTTTGTAAGTCAACTACTTCCTATTTCTGGAAGTTTGAGACATTTTCTTTTAAACTCTGAGTTTAGAGATTTCACCAGGAAGTGCCTTGATCTTAAAACCTTGAGCTGTTCCTATCTCAGAAATTTTCTTTTATTGTTCTTTCTGATTATTGCTCCTCTAAAATCTATTCTCTCTTTTTTCCTGGAACTCTTGCATTCAAATGTGGACTTTCTAAATCTACTCACACCTCTTATCTTTTCACTCATAATGTTTAATTCTTTTTATTTTTGCATTTAACATTTTTGCATTTGTTAATAATAAATATTATTACAATATAATACCAACAATTAATGTAGGTTCTCTGTTAACATTACTCATTTTAATCCTCACAGCAATGCTGTGAGGTAAACACATTTACTCTCCATTTTACAGGTGAAATAACTGCTAGTAGGGGCAGAGCTCAGGTTTCAACCTGACTGTCTGACTTCAGAGCCTGGAGGCACATCAGTATGACGCATACTGTATTTTGAGATAATAATTCCATTTCATCTTTCAAATCTCATATTTGGCTTCTAGAAGTTTCAATCCTAGTTCAGTTTTTTTCTGAAATCAATTATTTTTTAATATCCCTCAGTCCTTCATGTTCTCAAATTACCCATTCCAACTACTTCTTAAACTTCCTTAAGATTTCTGGTAGTTTCTTTTTAAAAAAAACAAAAAACTATTTTTTAAAGAACAATTTTAGGTTTACAACAAATGAGATTTCCCATCTACTCCCTGCCTCCCTCATGATCAACATCACTCACCAAAATGGTACATTTTTTTTTACTAAATATATTAAACCTACTTGGATATGTCATCGTCACCCAAAGTCCATTACTTAGGGTTCACTCTTGGTGTTGTACATTCTATGGGTATGGACAAAAGTATATAGTGGTATATGTAATACCATGCTGAGTATTTTCACTGTCCTAAAAATCCTATGTGCTTTGTCTCTTCTTCATCTCTTCTCCCCCTCCTCCTGGTGACCACTGATCCTTTTACTGTCTGCATGATTTTGCCTTTCCTAGAATAGTTGAAATCATATAGTATGTAGCTTTTCCAGATTGGCATTTTTCACTTAGTAATATGCATTTACGTTTCCTCCATGGCTTGATGGCTTGATGGCTCATTTCGTTTTAGCACTGAAAAAAAACATCCCATCGTATGAATGCACCACAGTTTATTTATCCATTCACCTACTGAAGGACATCTTGGTTTCTTCTGAGTTTTGACGATTATGAATAAAGTTGCTATAAACATCCATGTGCAAGTTTTTGTATGGAAATAAGTTTGCAATCTTTGGATAAATACCCAGGAGTGAGATTGCTGGATCATATGATAAGAGTATGACTAGTTTTGTAAGAAACTGCCAAAATGTCTTCCAAAGTAGCTCTACTATTTGGCTTCTGGCATTTCCACTAGCAATCTGAGAATTCCTGTTGCTGTACTTCCTTACCAGCGTTTGGTGTTGTCAATGGTCTGGATTTTGGCCTTTCTCATCTGTGTAGTAGTATATCATTACTGTTTCAATTTGCTTTTCTCTAATGACATATAATGTGGGGCATCCCTTTATATGTGTATTTGCTATATCATCTTTGGTGGGGTATCTGTTAAGGTCTTTGCCCTATTTTTAAATCAGGTTGTTTGTTTTATTTTTGAGTTTTAAGCATTTTTGTGTATTTTGGATAACAGTCTTTCTCAGAAATATTTTTTGCAAATATTTTCCCCCAGTCTGTGGCTTGTCTCTAATTCTTTCGATTTTGCCTTTCACAGGCTAGAAGTTTCTAATTTTAATGAACTCCAGTTTAACAATTATTTGTTTCATAGATCACGTCCTTGGTGTTTTGTTGTATATTAAAAGGCATCATTATCCAAGAAATTAGAACATTCTCTAGCACCATATACAAAAATAAACTCAAAATAGATTAGAGACCTAAATGCAAGACCGAATACTATAAAACTAGAGGAAAACTAGGCAGAACACTCTTTGACATAAATCACAGCAATATTTTTTTGGATCCGTCTCCTAGAATAATGAAAATAAAAACAAAAATAAACAAATGGGACCTAATTAAACTTAAAAGCTTTTGTTCAGCAAAGGAAACCTTGCACAAAGCCTTTTAAAACTCTGATTCCATCTGTTTTTAAAATTCTGCTTTAGATGTTATATGTTGTTCAGTTTATTCTCAGCCTCTAGTAGATATTTGGCCTCTTAGAGTCTAGTTACTTTGGCCTGTGAACTCTTGCATCTATAGTAATGTGAGGTGCTCTCTGGTGATTTAGGAAAAAGCAGAATACCAGCCCTTTGCCTGTGTCCATCCAGGTGAATTTAAGGAAATGTGAATGAAGGGTGAGCCTTACAGCAGAGAGACCTAAGTACCACAAAACAATTATTGATCACTTCCATTAGTTTCCACTGGGCAGCATCTCTTCTCCTATCATCATTTGAACCTTTAAATATTGGAAGCAGAAGTGTAGGTGGCAAACTCTGTAGATTGTAATTCACATCTCTAAGAATTTTAAGGGGAATTGTGTAGGAAGAGTGGACTTATCACCTCTTCATATGAGCAAGATTTTTAACTGCTTTGATACCTCACAGATATTACAGCCTGAAGTTGAATTACTGTTTTCTGAAGAGTCTGGTATTCATTGTTCCAAGCAAGGAGGAAGGAAAACATGACCATACAGGAGCTCTCGACTACAACCTACACTCTTATTGCTATTTTCAGCCACCTTCTTCCCCAGACTGCTGCAAACCACCACCATCACCACCCCCACTATTCGACACCTGTGTTCAAGACAACGTATAGCCTTCCCAGGTTTTTCTCAGTTTTTGTCTCTTTCTTTCTTTCTTCCTTCTTTTCTTCCTTCCTCCCTCCTTCCCTCCCTCCCTCCCTCCCTCCCTCCCTTCCTTCCCCCCCCTTTCTTTTCCTTTTACTGTTCCCCAAATCCATCCTTCCCAATAGATTCCGTAGTTTTTCAGGATTGATAGTGGGTGATGGAGCCACCAGCCATTGTTAGCTCACCATCCTGACAATATGATTGTTTCTTTGTATTATCAGTAGTCAGAAAACAGTAATAGAGAAGTATCACCATTATAACACACACTGTAATATATCTAGAGATAAATTTATAATAAGTGTTAAGTTATTTATGTTAAAGAACTATAAAATTTTAGTTAGTAGCATGAAAAGAGACCTAAACAAGTTGAAACATAAATGATATCTCAGGGTAAAATAATTCTATATTTAAATATTTCAGTTATGCATTAAATTATTCTAAGATTCATTTGGGAGAGTGAATGTATGAGAAAACCAAAAGAATAAAAAAAATTTTTGAGGATAAAAATGTGACCTATTAAATTATAACGTTAAGGTTTAACCAACTCAAGTGTAGAAAGCTTAACTCCCTTTACATATCTTTATTCTCACCCACTTATAATATTTATGTCTTAATTATTTCCTTTATATACATTTAGAATCATATTAGACAGTGTTTTAATTTTTTCTTAACCAATAAAACATAACTTAGAAATTAAAGAGGTTAAGGAAATTTTATTGTATTTACTAATATCTTTGCTACTTTTTCTTCCTTCCTGGTGTTCCAAGATTTCTTTTTTTTATCATTTTCTTTCTGTTTAAAATGTTCCTTTAGCCATTCATTTAGGGTAGGTCTAAAGGTGATGTATTCTTTTAGTTTTCCTTCATTTAAAAAAAAAAACTTGGGAGGAGAGGTCTTGGGGCCCTTGGGGCATGATATAGGTGAAAGTCTAGGCTCTCTGGTCAGCCTTTGCTATTGGGAGTGGGGGTCAGAGAGTAATTTTTCTATGGTGTTTGGCTGTTGTAGAGCTATTATTATCTAAATATTTTCATTCTCACTGGACTTCCCCTTTCCTGGCCCCTTGGCTAAAGAAAGTAGTCTGCTCATGTTTCATTTCCAGGTTGTCAGATTTTCGTGTCAATTTTGGAATATATGATGCAAAAGGAAAAGCTAGGAAACACCACCTTGTGCTCCCTTGAGTCCCAAGGTCCCTAGCTAATCTGCCTTCTCTCCACTTTTCAGAGTCTTCTTCTGTTTATACATAATTATATATGATCTCTGGGGGTTTTAGTTGTCCATAGCAGGAGGAATATAGAAAAGGAAGTCCACTCAAATCTTCCCAGAAGAAGAAAATCTAGTGGCTTAGTAAGTATGACATTGATGGAGGAACAGAAATCAGAAATTCACCTGGAAACTGTAGAAACAGGTTCAAAATATGTTAAAGGTGTCAGTGGAGGAAAGAGTTTTGATCAATTGGTTTTGGAAATATTGGTTCATACTTTGGGGATAATTTATATCTTTACCTCAAACATATGAAACAAATTCCAAGTGGCTATACTCCATGAATACACATCTATAACTTGAAGTGGCTCTATCTTTTTAGCATTTCTTACTGCCTTTCTTTACATAACCCAAAGGGAATGAGACTGGCATAAAGCAGGAAGACAAGCATATTGCCAAAACAAATATGCAATACATAAGGTAAATCATCGATATGCATAATACTTTCGGGAAATAATTCAAAATTGTGTAAAATGTTGAATTGTAAGAAGAAAATATTTTTTCAATTTCTATAACTTAACCATTATCATATTAGTGTCTATTTTTTACAGTTATTAGTGTGTTTACTCACTTTTCAAATGTTTACTGCCTTGGGTTCTTGAATGTAACAACCACATAAATGTATCCTTGGGCGGTAGCAAAGTCATGATTGGAATTGAGAGATTTTTCTCTTAAAGTATTTAGAAAGAATTGTTATCAGAATTTTAACTAAATAAAGCAACAGTGGGTGCAGAACAACAATTGGGGGAATGGATATATAACCACTTCTTTAAAAGTTGCTCTGTTTTATGTTTCTATAGTAATTTTATGGTATTTACTTTTATGACTCACCTCTATTAAATGATTACCATCACAGGGTAGGCTTCCTCTCTTTTCACCTTCTTATTCCTGGTGTCTAATGTAGTATATGGCAACTGTGTGCGAATCAAATATTTGCTGAATAAGTGATGAAAAGGACTGGCTGGACAAGTCAATAAATAAATAAATCTCCATTGCACGTTTGGATTAATACTTTTGATAATTATGGGAATATGATTTGGTATGTTATATCCAGAGTTGCATGAGAGCAAATATATTAGAATGATATATTATAATAACCCATCATTAGGTTGATCCATGGTTGGTTTTCTTAAAGACTTAACCCTCATTTTTGTCCTACCGCATAAAATGACAATGAGTATATTATTTAAATCTCATTTATTAGAAAGCCAGGTGTCAGAGTTAAGAAATGGTTTGTATTTTATTGGTTAAAGTGATCACACAGCCTTCTTTGTTGAAAACCCTTTTGGGGATTGGCATAGTGTATGAGTTGCTGAAACTGACTAATAGGAAAAATTAGCAAAGTGAATTAAGTTTGTTAATTAAAACAGACTTTTATCTATGCCTGTTATATTGCTAAGTGTTAGATGCCCTCTACTTTAATCTTTAATTTAACTAATAATTTCTTTGGTTCCAAATCACTAAGACATCACTGACAGTCAAAGACTAACGCTGAAAAAGCTTCTCTTCCTTAGTCATTAAACAGATACGAAATTCCATTAATAAGGTGTGACTTTCCCATCCCCTTCAATGAAGAAGCTACGTGTGTCTCTGGGTGTAAAAATGTGTTTGTTGTTTTGGGGAGGATGTTGAAAGCTCTATCTATGCACTGTTAGTTGTTTTGCAAAGTTAGTTTTAGAGTAACTGATACAGAGTTCTACTTTCTCTCTCTTATTCTACAGAAGAGCCGCTTGATTGATCTGTATCTCCTTTAACAGAACAAGGTGTCAGCCACATTTATTAACATTAGTTCCCCTAAAGCATGGATCTATGAATGTGTAACTCTTTTAGATCCCCTCTTCAAGCATTTCTCTTTTTTCTTTAGTGTACATTTTTTTTAAAAATCCATAATTATGTCTATCACAGTTGTGTGCTATAAATCAACTGGAACATCTTGCTTGCTTTTCTAGCTGCCATTCCATTAAATATTCTCTTCTATTCCACTGTTTTGATTATAAGCTTCAGTGACAAAGTTTACTTGTGAATTCATCATGAAAACACAATACTGGACCCTGAAATATTAATTTTGGGGGCGTAACCGTAAACATAATTCTATATATTTTTTTCTCTTTCTTTCCTATATATCCATCATCATGATATGTTAACCTCTAATTCCCAATAAGGGCTATGCCCAGAATAGCAAAAAGCAACATATACAGTCTAAGCCTTGTCCTTGTGCTCGACTGACTTATATTCTGTTTTACTCTTGGTATCATTTTTTTGTGTCATTAGGGTTATGCTACATGTCATGTCATACCATGTCATGTCATGTTATACCAGGATTGTTCATATATTAGGATATTGTACTGCTAGCAGACCAACCTTACACATTCAGAGTGTTACTGACCCAGGTTCTTGCACTCTTTAATCAATAGAAATTGATAAGAGGTCAGACAAGAAATTCAGGCAAGGCTTTCTTGGGACTCATGCTACAGCACAAGCGAGTGAAAACAAGTGCCAGGTTCCCTTGCTTGCTCCCTGAGGCGGTGGGGGGGGGGGGGTGGTCCCTTAAATGGCGTGAGGGTATGGGGTCAGGCTGGAGGAATGGCTTAGGTGGTCTGCCCAGTCCCCTGCTTTTGCTCCTGGCACCTCAGAAGTGGCAGTTGGGTTTATCTTATTGTTCATAATTTGCCCCAACTGTGCATGTGCGCATGTGCATCCCTTATAGTTTCTTTGTATTCTGTTGCTGAAGGAAACTTTTGTCTCAAGAGGAGATATTTAAATAATTTTTCTTAGAAAATTAATTTTTCCTTTACCATTGAATAATCTGGTATAAAATAATTATTGTTGGTGCTCATATAATCATTATAGTAGAATTTTATAAATATCCAAAATCATATAATAGAATTTTTGAAATCTGGTCCTAGAAAGATCACTTTCCCTCTGTGCTCAATTCACTTCACAATTTCTTATCATATCCATCAGGGATATGTGATTTCTCCCACATATTCCTCCTCTTATCTCTCTTTTCTCTTTCCTTATGTAAGTTATGTAAGCTCTGTAAAGGAAGGTGCAATACCAATGATTCAAGAATGTGAGTAGAAAGTTGGTGGGAAGGGTACCTAGAGCTGTAAACCCAGGGCACCTGTAAACTGTTCAGATTCCATCAAATATCCATTGAGAATTTTGTGTGCAAGCAAGGAGAAGTGGATTTAACTGAGTAGGCCACTATCTAATAATGATGTCTCTCAAAATAGTGAAACAAGTTTACTGCTAATCTTGCTAGTATTGCTTTTGGGAATACCAAGTAGATTAATGAGCCTCTGTTTTGATGACGTAAAGTATATCATGAATATTATCAGTTTTTTTAATCAGTTTTCACTGATCAGATACTTCTGTTCTAAATAATTGTTGTCGTGTATTTTTCCTTCTTTTGTGTTTAATCATCTGCCTAATGCAAACTTCTTTACCTTCAGACAGAGAAAGGACTATCAAAAGTATGGCAAGAAAGTAAACAGAACTCTGATGATCATTGGCAAAAGGCTGTCATCCTTCTGGGAAAGTTAAGGAATTTTGAAGTCATATTTCAAGGTATCAGAACAAGGGATCTGGGAGGAGGAGCTGCAATCGATGACATTGAATTTGAAAACTGCATGACTGGTAAGTTTCTGGAAAGCACTGCCGTTTGGAAGCACATTTATAATCTAGCCATTTTATCTTTGCTTCATATTTATGAAATGTTCTGCAGTTATGTATTTTGTACGTCCATAAAAATCAATCGAAAGAGAGAATTTCATAATGGTTGAACTTAGCTACATGTTAAGAGATAATAGTTTCTCCATCCTTTAATTACACAAGTAATTCCTCTCTTCCTTCTGCGTCATCCCCTTTCTAACATGCAGCAGTGTTGTCCTTTGAACTAATTTTCAACAAAATTTAAAATGTATGCCTAATACATACATTTATGTAATTTAATTAATTTTAAATGAATCAGTAAAAAGGGTTAGAAAGCTGGAAGTTAGTGGATATATAAGAAATACATGCAACCAAGTATAATTCAAGCAGAACTTAAATTGAGAGCTCTGCTTAAGGGATTTAAAATGCTACCCTAGCAAGTGAATAGTAACTTGAAAAAACATGCGATCACTTATCATGCTTCTAAATGTGAAGTATAATTACACTTAGATTTTCTTTACAAAACTTCCCAGAAAATGTCAAAAATAATTATAAATACATTTGTACAGTTTCACAGCTGGCACAGTTGCTTTCTGAGGAGTCATTCTATCTGATTTCCAAAATAGTACAGTGTGATATATCCTGCCCATGAAAGATATGCCTTCTGTGGTGTCTTACACTGATTCACTTAGAGGCAAGCCCCTGGGACTGAAGAGCTCAACCTGAATGCTGTTTAATTCTGTTGCTGCTTTCATATTAAAATATCACTGCACCAAGGCAGTGCAAAAATGTGACTTTGGTTTTTGGTGCTGTTAAAGCATTTGCTCTCTTTATGACCAGGGCTGGTGAAAAGGATTCTGCTTAGGAGTCAGTCTTTTGGAGTTTGAGTCTCTCCCACACACCCCACCATGTTTCCAGCAAAGGCAGCTGATACTCAGCTACTATATATATATATATATATATATATATATATATATATACGTGCATACATACACACACATATACATAGGTCCATACGTATTACATAAAATCAGAATTCATGCACCCTAGGTGAGCACAGGGGTCACAGAGCTCCAGGTCTCTATGTCAAGCAAAAGACAGGGTTTGGGCTTGGAGATGTTTAGGAGAGGGTTCCTGGACCACAGAAAAGGGGATCTGAAAATATAATCATGAAAATGTATCTTAGAACATGCTTTTTAAACTCTTTTCTAGTAACTTTCCTAGTAATATGCTAAATTTCTATTATAGTTTGTTACTCAACTTATATATGATTCTGGCAAGTTCAAAAGGAAAAATTCTTCAGAGCTTTTTCTAAGATTTTTAGAAAGAAAGAAGCTTTTATTAAACAGGAGAGATTCTTTTCCTCTCAAGGGAAGCAGAATGATTCTTGGATGGGCCGATTCAGGACAGAAGAAAAATGAGAGCTATTATCCCAGCTCTGCCAAGTTTCATGTAGAAATGTGGACTATTTCTTTCCCTTCTTCTCTTAAAGTCCTGTGGCAATTTACATGATTATAACTCATTTCGTTCAAGTTGATCAAACATTCACCGTACTGACTAATACTTTAATGTCTTATACATTTAGTGATATACTACTTTAAGGCTTTCTTTGTTATAAATAAAAAGGCAAATTTTGGTTAATCGTAGTGAATATGGTCAACTGTATGTCGAATATATTTTAGGAAGAAGTAACCATTTTTTAAATAGCCAGCCTGCTACAAATAACGAGGATTTTCAGATTATGTTTTAGTTAAGATAGGAAAAGAAAGTATTTTGCAAAAGTTTAAAAGACTATGTTTGGAACTAAAAAACAATGATTTTTTTTTTGTTCCCCTAGTTTTTATATGCCACTAAAATAGAAGTGTTGTGAAAAATGAGTAACAAGAAAGCAAATTAGAGCATAAGTTACCCTATGTTGTTTTCTAGTATTGCCAACTTGGAAGAGAATGGTATCTGACAAAACCCCTAAACATCAGAGAGGCAGTGTAGAATAGTGGTTAGGAACAAGGTGTCCAGTCAGACTACCTGGACGTGGACTCTGGCTCTGCCACCGACTAGCTTGGGTGAGTTTCTTCATTTCACTTTGCCTCAGTTTCTTCATCAATAAAATGGGGTTGATAAAAATAGCACTTCCATCATAGATTTCTGTGAATGTTAAATATGTTAATATATGAGAAGTGCTTAGAATAGTCTTGGCACATAGTAAAATGTATGTATTCCATTTTATCGTTATATTCCGTCATCATTATTATTAACTATGCCATATTTTCAAGTGGTGCTTTATTGCCCCCTATTAGGAAACCAGCTTCAAATCATATGCAAACCGGTCACCATAAAATCTATCATGGAATTGTTGCTGTTCCCCGTTCGAGATGAAGAACCTAAAAAATGACAGTGTTTATTTCTCTGTCACATCCTGCCAATAACAATAGAGCACATACTGTATGATACCATTTATATGAAATGCCCAGGATAGCAGATGTGTAGGGACAGAAGTAGATTAGTGGTTACTTAAGGCTAAAGAGCATGGGGTAGGGAGTGACTGCTAATGAATATGGGGTTTCTTTATGGGGTGATGAAAATATTCTAAATTTTTATTGTGATTGTAATATAATTTCATAAGTATACTAAACCCATTAAATTGTAAACTTTATATGGGTGAACTTAATGGTATGTAAATTATACTTCAATTTTTAAAAAGTATTTTAAATAATTTTTTTTAAGTCAAAGCCTAGTTAACAAAGCATATAAGCTATGGAAAACATATGCAACAAAATTAAGTGAAAATACATCCCTATAAAACCCAGTATAAACAGGACCTCTATGCTGTTTATGTCTATAAGAGAGAAGCCAGGAGAATCATGAAAGGCCCAACAGATATTCACTGGAAAAATGCAGTCACGTGGTTTGAGAATGACAGGTAAAACTGGGAGGGGTTTCATCCACCTTTAGAATAAGTGGGTCCAAGGGGTCTGTGGTTAGGTCTGTGGGGCTAGAGCAGTCTAGACCCCATGAAAACTCAAATGGATCCATCAGGATTCCTTTCTAGGACAGTAGCCCGCATTCAAAAACAAAACAAAAAATGAACAAACAAATAAAAACATCCCTGGGAGTAGAATCAAAATTGAATAGACTAAATACAGATGAAGGATAGTGAAGACCCACATCAAAGAGTTGGAGGGGAATAGAGCCAGAAAATTTCAGAAAGCAAATCATATTTTTATAGATTTATATAGAATCTATAGACTTATAATCCTTTTTAGGGTCCTAACAGACCACCTCTGAAATCTTTCTTGGACTTTCTGACAACTCTGTAATCTTTGCATATTTTTTTAGACTTCAGAGTAGTGCAGAACAAAGTTTTAAATTGATTAAGAGTGAAAGTGGAGAAGGTAGAGGATATAGATGAGATATATATTTGATGGTTATCTACCTCACCTGCAAATAAGAAAGCTACTTGAGCATCATATTTATTTTTTACTTTCCATTCAAAAACACATAACTCAGTTTATTAGATAATATTTAGTACATGGCCAACATAAAGCTGGATATATGCTTTTTTATTTCTTTGCATTCTGAACACATCATGGTGCTATCTTCAATTTACTATCAAATTTATTGTATTTTTCTAAAAAGAAAAATAAAATAAAAGAATAGGCATATCTTTGTCCTGTCCAAAGATACATTGAGAAGCATATCTCCTTTTTGGAAGCAAGTAGCTTATTCATTTTTAAAAAGTGACATTATGAATTCAGTATTTCCTCGTTTTAAATTCAAGTTGATTTAAAGATGATTTGTACAAAAATCTTATAAAATGCAACCACCATTCTATGGAATAGAAAAGTAGAAAGAGAATTCATATAGAGAGGAAAGGAATATTCCATCACTGTAATTTATAAAAGTGCCAATTCTAAATTTAAATGGTTACTCATTTTCAATCAACATTAGTTGTTAAGCGCAATCATTTATTACATACAATCATCCAGCTGATACTTATTGAGTCTACTATTAATACTAAATAGCATTTATGTCAGCTTTGCAACAAGACCATTAGGTGCAAATCCTGGTTTATCCACTTGCTACCTGCTCCATGGTTTTAGGTAAATTATGTAATCTTCCTTTGTCTTATTTTTCTCAGCCGGAAAATGGTAAGAATACTGCTTCCACCTCATAGAACTCTCACAAGGATTAAATCATTTACTTTATACGAAGTACTTTGAAGAATGCATGGTGTACAGAAAGCACTGAATATTTTTGGCTAAAATATAGATGAACAACGTTGACAAAAAACTTGTCATTGTTCTAGGCACAACGCCTTTAAACACATCAACGTTTAAAAGCTTGTTCTGTTCCGTTCACATGTCCAGCAGCCTTTATCGCTTGGCTAGTCTGCAGAAAACTCTGTGCAATGAGCTGTGTGCACCTCCTCGGAGCAGGGCTGAAATGCATGTGTCACACAGCGTTTGGCTTTCCTGATTTTTTCCGTTTCCACTTTTCACTGCCCCTTTCTTGACGCCCGGCATTTCCTCCTCTTCCCCGTGTGCCTCTCCCCTGCCACCATGCCTTCTGCTGCCAGGGCTGCTCTGTGAACAGTCTCCAAGACACTGGTAAACCCAGGATCTCAGGGTGGGAGCCGATAACATTATAAGACGTTGCCTTTTCCACTGAAAAATCTAGAAGGTCCAACTGAATGATGACCAGTTTTCCATTGGGGGAAAAGGAAGAAATAATTCAGGGACTAGCAAATGCTTCCAAAAGTCAATAAAATCTTCTAAGTAGACAGCAGCACAGTAGCTACTCTGTCTGTCTCTAAATTCGTACAGAGCAAAACACATCATGTTCCCCAGATAATCCTAAATGTGAAAGGAAGGAAATACCTTGGGGATAAAGTCAGAGAAGACAGAATCATTATAGTTTCAGATGTTTAGTACATTGTCTTCACGCATAACTTGAAAAGACTTCCCTTTTTATTGTAACCCCTTAAAAACTGTATGTATGACTCCTAAGTGTACTGTCAGCAGTGATAGATTTGGAGTGAAAAATAGTGGCTTGATGGTAATGATTTCAATGCAGCATCACTCTGAATTAAACTGAACTTGGGAGATCACAAAGCAGTGATTGCTCTATACAGAGTTCACAAATACGTAAATCTATGCACAGAACCCTGTAGGGTGACTTCAAAACTTAGCTTCTTCACTTAGTTTAGATGAAAAGCTGTATTTCTTCTCAACACGTGAGTGTTCCAAGTGCTGCATTTAGGTCTCCCCCAATTTTCTTTTAAAGTAAATGTGTGTCAGAAAAGAAAAAAGAAAGGAAAATGATAGTCAGTAGAAAAAATAAATATCTCACCCTAATGAAGTAATTAAAAGTGACTTTTATTTTTAATAACTAACGGATAGATAATATGTAGTGCGTATAATGTAAGGGTACATAAATGATGGATGAATGGGTGGATGGATGGATGGATAGGTAGATGGACAAATAGATGGGCGGACAGATGGGTTAATAGAAAACGTTTGTTCAAATCTTGTTATATGTGTGAAAATTCAGAACAGAGCCTTCATTGAGTTACATTCTGCCGGCAGATGCAGACAGTAAGCAAAGTAATGTGTAATACTGTGTCATGTAGTGTTAGGTGCAGTGAATGATACAGGGAGAAAGTGAGGCAGAATTATTACCCTGATTAGTCAGAAACAGTCTCTGAAAGTTACAGTTGAGCAAAGGCTTAAATGCACTAAGAGGCAACCACGCAAATGCCCTGAAAAAAGCACTCCAGGTCTCGGGACAAGCAAGGCAGACTTACTAGGAGGGAGCGTTTTGCTGAAGCAGAAGAAAGTAAGGGTGGGGAGGTGGCAGGGGGCCTCATCATGCAGAACTTTGTCATTAGAAACACCTGCTCTGTACTAGCGATCATCTCACAGCACAGCGGGTAAGCAAGCAGACTCTGGAGTCAGCCTTCCTGGGTTTAAATCCTGTCTCTGCCACTTAGCTGCTGTGTGACCTTGAATAAGTGCTTATCAGCTCTTTACCTCAGTTTCTTTATGGCAGTAAAAAGCGAACCTACTTTATAGGGTAATTGTGAGGATTTAACAAGTTAATATATGCCAAGGGCTTTGAACAGTAACTCTCTTCGTAGTAACTACTCAGTAAAGGTTAGACATGATTATTATTGAAATCCTCACTATCATGGTTAATTGAATCTTCATTACAACTCTGGAAAATTGAGGGATCCGGAGGTTACACTAAATACCAGCCAACTTGATTCCCTTACTGATGCTTAATGGCACAGAAACAGCCATATTTAGCCATAACAGCATAGAATACTACTAAAATCATGATGAATACTATGGCATAAAAGCGATCAGACAACACCTGCCACATCTAGGTTGCCAGTAGTTTCGAATGCTCTTGAAAGAAAGCAGGCGATATCAGACATATCACCTGTACTCCTAACAATGATGTGTTTTAGTAACACTAGTTGAAATATTTTAAACATGGTAAATCCTGTTTTTTTTAAATTTAATGTTCAGCCAGTCTTCATTGTTACATACTTGTTTTATTTTGGATTCAGAAAGTTTTTCAGTAAGAGGAGGGAGGGAAAATAAAACAGACTTTATGAACGAATGTTATAGGACTTATGAGATCCAGTTCACAGCAGTTTCTTTCTTTATCTGATTATATATAACTATTTTTGTTCTAGGTTTTCTTATACACCTTTTGTACATAAGGCTAAAAATGTCTGCCAAGAATTGATGTAATTTGTTAAATATATTCTGTATGTCAGAGCCAATTCATATCTTTAAATTAAACCTGAAACTTTCTGTGAAACTTTATCTGTTGGCTGGTGAAATGCCCAGTGGTTCTCAAATAGTCCTGAAAAAGACGATGAAAAAGTAGTCTTTACTTGAAGTAACTACTTTACATTTCTGCAAATATCTTTTCTTGATTAACAAGAAGTATCAAAGTCATGCTTAAAGATATTTCATTATAATAAATATATATCCTGATTATATTCCTCTCCCAACTTACGTATCAGTATCAATAAGATATCCATCCATACATAAATGCATCTTTACTAAGTATATACCATATATTATGCAGAAATTAAGCATTTTGACTTTTCAGTCAAAGAAAGGTAACTAATTTTTATTGATTCAAAAGTTTAATTCTTTATCAAAAGGGAAGAATGGTGATCTCAATTCACTGATTTATAAACAAATTACTACAAAATATTTAAACCTACCATTGTACGTTATAGAGATATTTACTATTTTCAAAATATCCATTTTCTCCCCCATGTGTCCCAGACCCTTTCAGGTAGGTGGATCTGTGTAAAAAAGCTCTGGCCAGAGTGCTGTGAGGAAGTGAGGTGTGTCACTTCCAGGTTGAAGCATTTCCAAGCTGGTGTACAACCCACCTGGTCTCCCTTCTGCTGCTGTGGTAGAGGACACCTCATTTTCCAGGTGATGTGTCTACATCTGCCTGGTCCCCTTGAGTCTGTAGAGGAAAGTCCCTCTGCCAACTTGTTTTAGACATATATAGCAAATGACCCAAAAAATGGTGTTTTTGAGATATGGAGATTATTTTTTAAGTGTCTTATAATCTAGTCAGATCTAACTAACACACCATGCAATTTCCTACCTTAAATAGAAGAATATTATTTACAGTTAGGGCTATGATATAAAAAATATATGTACCCTTCAGTTTCTAATACTCCAAATATGTTAAGAAAGAACATCTAACAGCATCCCTGGCTCCAGTCTTATGGGGAAAATAGTCAGAAAATGAAGTCCACACTAAGCAAAATTCAAAACCAATAAGTAGAGAGAGTCCTTGTGGCATCAACCCTCTCCTTCCGGTCATTGACAGCTGTAGCCCTCACTTTGCTTTACTGCTTGAATTGATTTGAGCCAGGCCTCAGGGGAGAGACTTCCTTGTCATGGTCAACCAACAACATTGCTCTTCATTAAGCCTGAGAGCCACGTTATTTGCTTCTCATAAAATCAGGGAATAGATTCTTATTCCTGGTTCCATGACCATATTTTAGACAATAGAACTAAGTAATTGAATTTATTATATCTTTAATCGCTATTTTTAGTTAAAAAATCAAAACCATGAATGGATCTAATTAATGTTGTGTTCAAGGCAATCATTATTATATACCTAGAAAATATCAGATATTACCTTATCTTTCAATAATCTTGATAAAATTAGCATTTCAATGTCAAAAGGTCTACATTTAAAGATGTAACTGTAATCATATCATAGTGATAAACTGAATATTATAATTAATGTGATTATACTGGATTATAATCAAGCACAAGGATATAACTTGGCTCGTTCATAATATTGAGAAAATATAATTACTTGAACACACGTTTTAGTAAGCCTTAAATAGCCCTTGAAATGTCCCTAGGTTCAAATGAAGGCTGCTGTAAAGCTGAATCCTAACATTATCCTCTATTCATGCAATTTCTAAGTAGAATTTGTTTCAATTACAATGAACATTTCCCCACCTAATATCTAGGTCAGTAAGACCATTACATAGAAAATTTGTGACAATATGGCATTTCAATTTTTATGGAATTATGTTTTATTAATTATTTTCTAATCAAAATGAATATTAATGTTTATCAATGAGACTTACATTTTACACTGATATAGATATACTTTTTTCATTACACTATTGAAAGATAAACTCTTCAGTCCTGAAACAAATGTGTATATATATATATATATATATATATATATATATATAGGATATACAAGCTACAGGTGGTACTCAAAATAAGTAGATGTGGAACTCAATAAATTTATATCCAGGTGGTTCAAACATAAATAGGTTTCAACTAAATCCACAGGTATTTATACATGCACAAATATTAGGCCAGGGCCAGAAACCAATTTTTTGTCTATTTGATGAAACACACACGCACATACATATACACAGAGGCATGCATGAGTTTCTAAAAAGTCTCCTATTTTGAATGATCACATAAAAGGGCTTATGGGAAAACAGGATTAGGTCAAACCACTATAAGCATAGATAACTGAGTTATATAGCACTAGCATAAACAAAAGCAACCATAATAAAAATACAGGCACAGTTTAAAGCATTTTAAAATCCTAATAAATAGAGGAACTTTTCAGCAAATGTGCTACTTTACCTAAAAAGGTGGGTAGGGTACGATGCAAGGAATCTTGATGAAAGGGTGGTATAAAAAAGAGTTTAAGACTGTTGAATTATGGAGACATGGGAAGAGTGACAAAAGACCAGGAAAAATTTTAAAAAACATACAACAAATAAGCATTTCCAAGAGAACATGTGGAGAAAAGGAAGACGGGGTGAGGTGCATACTCAACAGCCCGTCATTCTTCTGTGGCTCTCCGGCTCAGCTGTGTTAGTGTCCTTCCCTCTCATCTGCTATGCCTTGGAGGCACAAGACATTACTGTAGAGGGAAGAATCATGCAGGCATCGACACAAATTCTGTGTTGTATTGACTTAATTCCTTTGCTGATTAGTTACATACAAACTTCACTGTTTTACAGACCTGCGTAGCATACGTGAACTTCAAGACAATAGAAGGAAACTAATATATATTGAACACCTACCACTGTGGGTGACATCATGAAACTAGACCCAGCACATCTCTTTTAAGAAGGGAATAAAGATGTTTAATACAGAAGGGGTTCTTGAGGGATTTGAGCAAAATGAGTCACACAAATTGTTTGGAAAGTTGCCTCAGAGGAACTGGGAAATACAGTTTTAAACTGTTGATTAAAAGGTCAGGAAGGAGCTCAGCAAAAAAAAAAAAAAAAAAAAAAGTGTGGTTTGGATTTCTTTCCACTCATTTACTTTTCGGCCTTTCAGTCTTTATACATCCTCATGATCATTTCTGGGAAACCTCTAGTTTAATCATTTCTAGTTTAATTGCCAGTAGCGTCAAACATAAAGAGTTTATTTAAGGGTATGAGGAACCTCAGGAAACCCGAGCTCAGGAGTGCAGTTCAACTTCAGGAAGGTTCTAAAACCAGGGATTGAAAAGAGGGAACTTGAGCCGTGATCTTTCTGTGCCTCTTGTCTCTTTTAACTGCTTCCCTCTGCACATCTGTTTCGGGCCCCTCTCTGTGGAACCAGCTTTCTATGCTTCACCATACATAGGCAGAAAATGTGACTACACTGCAGGATTCAAGAGCCTCAAAACGCTGTTGCAAAAACCCACTAGTTATATTTCTAAATTCTCTGGTAGGTGATTACAATTGACCTATCTTGGGTCAAACAGCCATCTTCAGACTAGTTAACTAGTCTGATGTCAGGGATATGTACCAACATGCCTCCTGAGCTCCCACCTTGGTGACCATATGGATGAGGGGATGAGAGGGAGTCATCAGACGAAGGGAGTGGGGTAAACAAGTCCCCTCTAGACTCACTGAACACGTATTCTTAGAATAGTATTCATTCAACAAGTACAATACTTCCACAAATAAGTACACAGATGAGTTGGTTATTCCAATAGATGGCTGGTCTAATGGAGTAGGTAAAAAGTAATAAATTGTGCTAGAGTATTGCAATAGAAATAGAGAGGGGAAGATGGCTGAATGAACTAGTGGGGGGAGACACTAGCTCAGGATGGATGCCTGTCAAGCTCCCAGCTGGCAGGAAAAAATTAAGCTAGGAGAAAACAGCAAAGGGCACACACCAACTGTCCTTTAAAAGGTTTCCTTGAAGCTGTTGCACATCAGTTCCACCTATAACTAATTAGCCAAAATTTTGTTGCATGGTCAAACTGGAAGGAAATCTATGAAATGTGTTTATTCAAAACTAAGGATGAGGAAGGGAATGAACATTGGTTTAGAGAATGACTAGCCTACCACCAGTTCCTACTGGGTAATATCCCAGCCTAAGGGTATACAAAATTATGACTTTAATATATATTGTCAATAAGAATGATTATTAAGGGCTTCCCTGGTGGCGCAGTGGTTGAGAGTCCACCTGTCGATGCGGGGGACACGGGTTCGTGCCCCGGTCTGGGAAGATCCCACATGCCGTGGAGCGGCTGGGTCCGTGAGCCATGGCCGCTGAGCCTGCGCGTCCGGAGCCTGTGCTCCGCAACGGGAGGGGCCGCAGCAGTGGGAGGCCCGCGTACAGCAAAAAAAAAAAAAAAAAAAAAAAAAAAAAAAAAGAATGATTATTAAAATGTAAATTTCCACTGGCAACCCTTCATCCACTGTTGTTTGCTGTTTCTTCACATGCCACCCGTTAAGGTTGCTTATTGCTTTCTTCTCCTCAGCCTTTGGCCATGTTCACCTGTCTCCATAATTCAACACCTTGAACCTTTCTTAAACCCCCATCTCTTCCATCAAGATTGCTTTTCCTTTTTAGTTTAGATAAATTAATTTATCTATTTCTTTAAATCCTGCTCAACATTGGTTTTCATTCGATTTCTGCAAGAAGTTTTTTTTCTAATTTAGTAGATGAAATGGTATAGCATTTTAATTTACATATGTGGTTAATAATGCAGTTAAATCTCTTTCTTTAAACCAGTAAGCCTGTTGTTGGTCATTCACATTTCATCTTTTGAGAACTGCCCATTCATTTCCTTGTCAAACATTTCTGTTGAGCTGTTTGCTTCTTGTATTGATTTGGACATGCTTTTTCTTCACTAATTATATAAACATTCTTTTATAAGATATATTTTAAGTATGCTTTTCTTGCTTTTTATTGTCCTTTGATATTGTTTATGGTACTTTTGATGAAAACATCCTCATCCAATTTATTTAATCTAATTTAATCAAGATTTTACTTTATAAGTTTGCTTTGTTGTTTAGCTTAAGAAACACCCTCAGATTAAATGCTCTTTATGTTTCTTTCTGTTTTCCATCTTTACATTTTGGTGCTTATATTTAAATGTTCTTGAACCATACTACTTCATCACCACATATATTTTTATTAACTTTAATTATGCTTTATATTTTTGGTTATTCCTTCTTCCCAAGTGTTCTACCAAAAAGAAAAGTCACTGTAAGATTGTTTGTTTGTTTGTTTGCTTTTTCCTTTGCAACATGCTGGTACATTTTACTTTCCTAGTATTGTAATCTACTCTTTTCTTTTTTAGTCTGTTGTACTTTGCACTGAGGGAACACCCTACATTCATTTCAGTTTTTTAGTTCTTAGTGGTTAATTAGAATTCTCTTAATTGTCCCAATCTAATGGAAATTAAAATGTGGAATTAGGTGATTATCCTGATTATCAAAGACTCATCGGAATTCATTTGGAAGGGTGATGCTTTCATTTTCTTAATTGCTTTAAATATAAGCATAGCCCAAAGTATTAAAAGGGTCTTTTAATCTATAAAAAGCTAAATGTGTTGGTTGAACTAATAAATAAAATAAAAATATGAAAGTATTAATTAATAATTTTATTATTCATTAATTGATTTTTTACTCTTGTTAATATATTTCTAGGTCATTTTAGTGTGTTATTTTATGCCTAGATATATTTTTATGGGTTGAATCATTGAAAGTTATCTCATGTATTAAATATTATAAACACATTGAAATGAAGTTTAGTGGAACACAGCTTTCTTTGAGCATTGGATGTGATTGCCCAATACGTTATGCAGTGTCTGAAAGAGATCATGAGAACATAACATATGCTCAGTAAAGCATATGGAGGCCTTCAAAAAGGCATAAAACATAGCCCCAGTGTTTAGATGATCTGAAAAATTCAGAATCTCCAACTTTCCAGGATTGGTCAACCTCTTTCTCTCTCTCTCTTTTCCCGCACTCTTTCTTTTTTTCTAACCATGTTTACTTCCTATTGTGAAATGCATCAGTGTTTGTGGCCCTTAGCTCTGGCCTCACACCAAAATCTCTTGAGGAGCTTAAAAGAATATCTCTTCCCAGGCCCCATTCCAAACCAATTAAATCATTATCTCTGGATGTGAGTTCCAGGCATCCATAATTTTTAAAGCTTCAGATAATTCTAATGTGCAGCCAGCTATATGAGCCCTTATTATACATATAAAAGTGTAGTTTAAATGTGTATTTTTAGCTTAATATTAAAATAAAATGATTCCCCCAAGTTACTCTACAGAAATTATGCATATTACCTGTACTTCAGAAATCCTTATACGCACTTCTCCTATCATATATTTTTCTGCTAGAGGAGATCATTACCCTGCGTTCTATGATAATCATCTTGAATTTAATTTTAGTTTTGGCATAACTATATTCCTAAATCATATTATTTAATTTTGTCCAGTTTCATACTTCATGTAAATAGTCATACCGTAAAATTGTATGTATTTTTGGTGACTTGCTTCTTTTTTAGCTAAAGTTTTTTTGAGATTCTTCACTATGCATGAAACTGTGACTCATTCATTACCTCAATTTTATGTATTTATGAATGAATATTCCTAGAATAAGAAAGAATTCAGTTCTATTTCTAAGTTTTGCTTTTACTGAAATAAGTGCTAAGAAACCATATTCACATAAGACTGTGATGTTTGTTAAGATTGAATTTTGTTACAGCATCGTCCTTCAAGTGCTTGAACTGGATTGCCAAAAATATAAGTCAAAAATCACAATATTTTATAATCAAAAATTATTTTTTGATCTAGCATCTGAAAACTAAGTCATTGTTCAGATTTTTGGAAGCGACAAGTTAGAAACCACTTGACTTATAAAAGCATTTTTTACAATATAGTCAAGTAGGATTATTCATTCTCTCAATTTCTGGGAATAACATCCAAGAATGATTTACCTAACAAGACTTAAAAAGACACTATTAGTAATCCTTTTTACTCTTCCATTTAGTGGCTCCTTTTTTAACATAATATACTCAAAGATATGAGAAATTTGAAACAAATAATATACCTTTGTCAATTATTTGTGATAAAATAAGTTTATTCACCACATGATTCAAGCATACTTTACATGTTACTAAACAACCAGTGGGTCACTGAAAAAATCAAAGAGGAAATTAAAAAAATAAAAAAAACTGGAGACAAATGAAAATGGAAACACAACAATCCAGGATCTATGAGACACAGCAAAAGCAGTTCCAGGAAGGACATTTATAACAATACAGACCTTCCTCAAGAAACAAGAAAATTCTCAAGTAAACAATCTAACCGTACATCTAAGAGAACTAGAAAAAGAAGAATAAACAAAACCTAAAGTTAGTAGAAATAATAGAGATCAGAAATAGATGAAATAGGAACTAAAAAAAAAAAAGATCAATGAAACTAACAGCTGGTTCTTTGAAAAGATAAATAAAATTGTTAAATCTTTAGCCAGACTCATCAAGAAAAAAGAAAGAGCACCCAAATTAATAAAATCAGAAATGGGGACTTCCCTGGTGGCACAGTGTTTAAGAATCCACCTGCCAATGCAGGGGACATGGGTTCCAGCCCTGGTCTGGGAAGATCCCACATGCTGTGGAGCATCTAAGCCCATGTTCCACAGCTACTGAGCCTGCATGCCGCAACTACTGAAGCCCGCGCGCCTAGAGCCCGAGCTCTGCAACAAGAGCAGCCACTGCAATGACAGGCCTGCACACCGCAGAGTAGCCCCCGCTTACCACTACTAAAGAAAGCCCACACGCAGCAATGAAGACCCAAAACAACCAAAAATAAATAAATAAATTTATTTATTTATTTATTTAAATTAATAAGTAAAATAAAATCAGAAATGAAAGAGAAGTTACAACCAGCACCATAGAAATACAAATGATGGTAAGAGAGTACTATGAACAATTAAACTCCAATGAAATGGACAACCTAGAAGAAATGGATAAATTCCTTAAAACATACAGTCTCCCAAGACTGAATCAGGAAGAAAAAGGAAATACGAATAGGTCAGTTACCAGTAATAAAGTTGAATCAGTAATAAAAAACAACAACAACAAAAGTACATTAAAAGATGGCTTCACAGGTGGATTCTACCAAACTTTTAAGAAGACATAACACCTTTTCTTCTCAAACTATTCAAAAAAAAATAATTGAAGAGGAAGGAATGCTTTCAAACTCATTTTAAGAAACCAGTATCACCCTGATACCAAAGCCAGACAAAGACACTCACACAAAAAGAAAATTACAGTCTAATATCACTGTTGAATATAGACACAAAAATCCTCAACAAAATATTAGCAAACTGAATTCAGCAACACAGTAAAAGGATTATACACCATGATCAAGTGGGATTCGTTCCAGTGATGCCAGGATGGTTCAGTATCACAAATTAAGCAATATGATACACTACATTAACAAATAAAGGGGAAAAAATCATACGATCATCTCAATAGGTGCAGAAAAACTTTAGACAAAATTCAAAACAGTTCTCATTTTCAAACCAGTGGGTTTTCATCATAATAAGCCTGAGTATATTTTTAAAATTTACATAAGTGTGTAAATACACATCCTCACGACAGCTGTCCCACTTCTAGATGCAATAATTGCTGGATATTAATTTATCCCTTATTCCTTATATATCTCTTTTAAAAATATGAAAGTTTAATATCCAATAGTATTTTCCATTTTAATGGCAATATCCTATATTCTATGTAGATCAAGGTTAAATGTTTTTGGCAATCCAAAGCTTGTTTGTCAGTAGAAATGTTCCCAAATTTAAGCAGAGGATAAAGTCAGGCTCTGCCATAATACCTGCTCTTAGAACAGTACCTATCAGCAGACAATCAGCAAATCTTTTTAATTTTTAAAAACATTGTGGCAATATACACAGAACATAAAATTGACCAGCTTAATCCTTTTTAAGTGTACAATTCAGTAACATTAAGTATATTTACATTGTTGTACAGCCATCACCAACGTCCATCCAAGAAATCTTTTCATCTTGCAAAACTGAAACTCTGTACCCATTAAACAGTAACTCCCCAGTTTCCCCTGCCCTCAGCCCCTGGCAAGCACCATTCTACCTTCTTTCTCTGTGAATTTGACTGCTCTATTTTCCTTATACAAGTGGACTCATAAGAGTATTTGTTCTTTTGTGACTGGCTTACTTTGCTTAGCATAATATCCTCAAAGTTCATCCATGTTGTACCATATATCAGAATTTTCCTCCTTTTTAAGGCTGAGTAATATTCCATCATATGTATATACCACTTTCTGTTTATCCATTCATCTGTCAGTAGACACTTGGGAGATTCCCCTGGCGGTCCAGTGGTTAAGACTTTGCCTTCTAATGCAGGGGATGCAGGTTTGATCCCTGGTCAGAGAGCTAAGATCCCACATGCCTCACGGCCAAAAAAAAACAAAACATAAAGCAGAAGCAACATTGTAACACATTTAATAAAGACTTTAAAAGTGGTCCACATCCAAAAAATCTTTAAAAGAAAAAGATAGACACTTGGTTTGCTTCCACCTTTTGGCTATAGTGAATAATGCCCCTATGAACATGGGTGTGCAAATATCTGTTCTTGTTCCTGCTTTCAATTATTTTATGTATATGTTCAGAAGTGGAGTTGCTGGATCATATTGTAATTCTCTTTTTAATTTTTTGAGGGCCAACTCAATATTATTTATGGTGACTACACTATTTTACATTCCTGCCAACACTACACAAGCATTCCAGTTTCTCCACATTCTCACCAAAACTTGTTATTTTCTGGAGTTTTTTGTCTTTGGGGTTTTAAAAAATATAGTAGCCATCCTAATGGGTGTAAAGTCACACCTCATTTTGGTTTTGATTTGCATTTCCTTCTTTTGCATTAGTGATGGTGAGCATCTTTTCAAGTGCTTCTTGGCCATTTGTATATCTTTTTTGGAGGAATATCTTTCAAGTCCTGTGTCCATGTTATTTGGTATTTTCGCTGTTGAATTTTAAGCAAATACTTTTAAAAAGAGTAAAGGAATGAATATGAGCAATAAGGGCACCCTTCTGCTTAGTCATGGAGCAGCTATATCAGAAAAAATAAACAGATGTAAATACAAATATATAAACATTTATAAAAATACCTTATTCCCAATCTAAGTCCAAATATACTTGTGCAAAAGTGTCTAAATTTCAACACGCTCTTCTTCGCTTGTTGTAATCTCAGTAGCAACATAACCTTTCTTTGCTCTAAGGCATAGCATTATTTTAATCTATCATGATTTTTTTGTGTGTGTGTGGTATGCGGGCCTCTCACTGTTGTGGCCTCTCCCGTTGCCGAGCACAGGCTCTGGACGCACAGGCTCAGCGGCCATGGCTCACGGGCCCAGCCTCTCTGCGGCATGTGGGATCTTCCCGGACCGGGGCACGAACCCGTGTCCCCTGCATCAACAGGCGGACTCTCAACAACTGCGCCACCAGGGAAGCCCCTCTATCATGATTTTTGATGCACTCTGTTGAACAATGGCTTCTGCCATCACATTCATTCATGGAGCACAGTGATGTCATTACAGGGAATCAACCTTCTGATATGCTGAAATGAACATTTAACTTCTGGCTATTAACAGTACCTCAGTCATTTTTCTATGGATGTTCATGTTTCCCTAGCTTCCACTGTGAGCAATGCTAATTTGTATCAAACTTTCATATTTCGATGGGAGCTTAAAAATATCAAAGTTATTTATATTTGTACTTAGGTATTCAGATTTATTAATTTTAAAATATAGCTTTATTTTTAGTTATGAATGCATTGTTAGTAAATAGCATTGTATTATAAAATTGTTTCATGCTAATATTTTTTCCCTTCAATCTCATGAAACTCCATCAGGCTGAAACATTCTTTGAAAATAGGGAATAAAAGAAGTGAGACTTTAAATGAGCTAAACATTATCATGTTTCTACTATCACAGCTTGCCCATGTATACTTTTGAATGTCAAATAGAGGGAAAGATGCAAAGCTCTATCTTCTATAAAGCGTGGAGTGTGGTTGTGAAGGAGTGTGTAAAGTAGAACCAAGATGATCATAGGTGCATTCTTGGCACATCAGTTTCAGGAAGCTTCATATTTGGAAATGAAGATCTAGAAATTGATTTCCTTAAACCTGTATGCCTTTATCTCCCTTGCAACAATTTTTATGTACTCTCTGGTGCACCCATAACTTAGCCTGAAGACTGCTAATACATGATAGGTCCATTCTTTCCCTTCTGATGTACATGCCAAGTCTGCCAAAAATCAAATATCTAAACGCATGGGGTTCAATTCTAGGTCTTCTATTATGTTCTCTGGTCTATGAATCTATCTCTGCTATTCCATACCTCTTATTTATTATAATGTTTAAATAAGTTTTGTTACCTGAAGTATATAGTCTCTTGATTTTGATTTTCTTTTTCAGGAGTGTCTTGGCTCCTGTTAGCCTTTTGTTATTCTGTATAAATTCTAGATTCAGGATATATATATATATATATATATATATATATATATATATATATATATATACACACACACATAGAGAGAGAGAGAGAGAGAGAGAGGGATCTCCTATAGGTATATATCTATAGAGATGGATAGATAGACAGATAGAGAGATAGATATTCAGGTGATTCATGTATATCTATATCTCCACCACTTCTGAGAGGCAGGTTTCTTTCTCATTTACTCTAAAGCTGCAAATATAAACCTATTGATTCCAGTTTTGTGTGGGAACCTCCAATAAATCTCCTGCCCTGGGTAGTTCTTAGCCCGTGAAGTTATCTCCAGATTTTAATATAAATTCCAGTTGGCTGAATTCATTTCATTTCTGACTTTGAAGAGTCTTGCATTTGAAAATGTATTTCAGTATTTTATTACTGAATTGTAGATTGTAGATGTTTTCTCTCAGTTGGCCTTAATACCGTGACTAAAATCTCATACTGCCAAGAAAAGGAAGTGAAAAAAGATTTTCTATCAATATTATTTAAAATATTTTAAAATGTAAAATACATTACTAACACAAAGGTATTTTGCAGTGTTTTATAATGTATTTTATGGAAAATTATATCATTTTTTAATGTTTAGCTACTTAAAATGTACATCTTTTCTCAAGATGTCAAGTCCTGCTTTATTCCTTTGGACATAATGTACTATTTGGTGAGTTTATCTTTAAAATAATTTATGCAACATATTAAGCAATTTAAATATTATGTTGAATTTGACAGTGGATCAAGTGAGCTTCCAGGTGTTTCTAGTCTAAGAATTATCTCATAGTCCAAGAAATCCTGTACTTTTAAATACTTTTAAACATTTTCAAATTTCCTTAAAAGCATGGGATATGCAATTTAAATTATATTTTTCATCACCATTTTGACTGGAAAAGCAATAGCTTAGAGGTTATGTAACATGATGGTCATTGGAACCATTAGCTCAGTTTGAATTTTAACTTCACTGTTTCTCAGGTGTGTGACCTGGGACAAGTTACTTCACCACTCTATGCCTTTTCTGTACAATTGAATTATTGTGAAAATCTATTGATTTAATCCTTGCAAAGTGATTAAACCAGTACCCAATCCATTGTAAGTGAAAATTTAATATCTCTTAATACCGATAGCATTTTCTAACACTATTTAGAAAGTAAATGATAGTGTAAAATGTTATTAATGATTTCTCAAAGAAGCGTTTTGTTGTAGAGAGAATGCTGACCTCAGGTGACTACAAAAATAATTAGAACTTTTAATATCTCTAAATCAATGACAGTTTTACCAGCTTTATATGCTTTACCTTCACTAAATCTTGGTTTTTTTACATATAAATTTATTTATTTTCTTATTTATTTTTATTTTTGGCTGCATTGGGTCTTCGTTGCTGCACGCGGGCTTTCTCTGGTCGCAGTGAGCAGAGGCTCCTCTTCGTGGCAGTGCGCAGGCTTCTCATTGCAGTGGCTTCTCTTGTTGCGGAGCACAGACTCTGGGCGTGCAGGTTTCAGTAGTTGTGGCACGCAGGCTCAGTAGTTGTGGTGCACAGGCTTAGTTGCTCCACGGCATGTGGGATCTTCCCGGACCAGGGCTCGAACCTGTGTCCCTTGCATTGGCAGGCGGATTCTTAACCACTGCGCCACCAGGGAAGTCCTTTCACTAAATCTTATAAGAACCCACTTTATAGATAAAGAAACTAAGGTTCTGAGAGGGCAGGTTCTCAGGAATCAAGAAAAAATTTGGAAAAAGTAACATTAAATTACTAAATGTTAAGCCTGTACTGAAAACTTTGCATACATGATCTCATTTAATGTTCATACACCTCTGTTATTCATGTTGGAACTTCAGTATCTCCGTTCGTCAGATGCGGAATCTGAGCCTCAGAGAGATTAATTAATTTAGCCAAATGACACAACTGGTAGAGATATTACTCAGGGAGATTTTAAGATTTTGTTAAAAAATATCGTAAAGATTCTTTGCTGTGGCTAAGCTCTTTGTAAACAATTAAAAAGTGCATCAAAATATTTTTCTTTAGTCCACAGTAAACTTATTAAATTCTGAAGATTTGAATGAAATATTATGTCAAAAATACAGTGCAAATTAAATTTTTATACATCTCACATATATGGCAGAGTTCAAAGGTAAGGGCCAAAGATAATATTATGCGGTGATCAGACTTATTTGTATTCATTTTATGCAGAAAACCATAACTTGATCACAGTTTGATGCTGGAATTTGCATGTAAGTTGAAAATTATTTAACAGTGTCCTGCAGTGACCTGACTATACAAATAATAGAAAAGACAAACGAATTCAGAAGTCTGAATCAGATTGCTCAGCACTTCAAAAGCTTTTATTCTTCATTAAAACTCATTAATGGTATCAATATCAATGAGGTTCTAGAATCTTATATTTTTAGGAGGCCATATATTTCCTTGAAGTGGTACTGTTTTCCTTTATTACACATATCATTGGTTATGGTTGCAGCACTCCTAAAGTGCAACCAAGATAGGGTAATAATAGAGGCAGTTAACAGTTTATATCCTTTTTTAGTGCATGTACTAGAAACCAATTTTACCAATCAAATAAATAGAGGTCATTTTTTCTAAAGATTCTGGGATGGATCAGAGAATTGAAGAAGCAATTGTGTAAGCCATCCTTGAAAAGAATAAGCTCCAAGGACCGAAGTAACAGGGGCTCGTGGGAAGTTGCTCCAGTGAAGTGCCCATTAGACACCTGTTCCCCCCAGAACTGCTATTTCTGTGTGTCTTGGTACAACATTCAATCCCAAATGCAATAATCCTGTTGGCTTATCTTTAATCAGTTATCTCTCCTTTGATCAATCAGCTATGTAATACCACACTGAGATTCTGGGTGATGAACATTAGCTGGCTCTTTTCTGTTCTTCCTCAGGCCCCACCCCACCCCATTTGGCAAGGAGTCTGTTGAGAGCTAAAAGGACATGCCCACTCAGAACCTACGTTCCCCGTTCTAAATCTCAGATTACTCTGATCATGCAGCTCCAAGCTGGCTTCAGGGGTCTTTCCTCACCTCTTCCCCAGTTCTGTCTTCTCATGGAGGGACTGCACTGCTGGTGTGCATACCCTGAGCTGCAAGGTTAGCTACACGATGACTATGAAGATGAAGATGGGATTGTACCCACAGACTGGGGTGTCCACTGCAGATCCTGTGCATGTTAAAGGTGGACCTATTGCCATAGCCTGCGTCATCACCTTGAACCAGGAAGCTCATTCACCTTGTGTTTATTTTGAACATCAGTCTATAACATATTTTATAAGACCCTAACTATTCATGTTTTATATCCATGTGATATATTCTCACACATTAAACACAGATGATTCATAATCTGCTCTTGGGGGGTATGTACACTTCAGAAATATGTCTCTACGTATTCAACACACACTTCCATATTCTCCATCTCATTAAATTAAGTTTTTTGCCTCATTATTTTTATGTATTTTGTATGTAAAAATGTTAGTGTTTTGGTTTTTTCCAGTTATTCCCACATTTTATTTATATAGGATCAATGCTGGTAAATTCTTGGGCTTTATGCAACTCTTGATTTCTTCATTCTAGTGGAAGTATAGGTATTGGAGTGGGGCAGCCTATAGCTGAGACATTCTACATTAGTAAATTTTAACTCTTTAATGCCCAACAATTTTTTTTTTTTTTTTTTTTTTTTTTGCGGTACGCGGGCCTCTCACTGCTGTGGCCTCTCCCGTTGCGGAGCACAGGCTCCGGATGCGCAGGCTCAGCGGCCATGGCTCACGGGCCCAGCCGCTCCACGGCATGTAGGATCCTCCCGGACCGGGGCACGAACCCGTGTCCCCTGCATCGGCAGGCGGACTCTCAACCACTGAGCCACCAGGGAAGCCCAATGCGCAACAATTTTAATGGAATTTTCATCTTACATTTTAGCTCACAAGAGAAAAGTGCTTTTGGGTGGCTGAAAATAATAATCTTAGATTACTTGTTACAGCATTTTTGTACTTGCATTTATATTTTTAAAAAAACAACCAGAGAATTTCTAGTGAATTAACTAAGAAAGTGTCTTTGAGATAGTATTCAAAACCCCTAGAACTTTAGAGTGGAAAGACTTTAGGGATCCAGAGTGTTTGAATGATTTCATTCCAGCTTACTTGGATGTTTGACACTGTGGGAACAGAAACATAGCTCATTGCCTCTCAATTTAATGACTATTCTGTCACTCCATAGTAGGTGTAGGAGAACAAGAAGCAAACACACATGATAATTACTGACTTGGGTAGTAAGATGTATAAAAATAGTTGTTTTCAATTTGGTCAAAATGAATCAACTATTTATTATAAAATATATTTAAATAAACGTATATCCCTACTATGTATTAATATTTCGAGCAAATCAGCAAGTACTTCCGTATAATTTCTATGCAAAAGTTACCTGAGCAAAGGAAAAAAAATAGTATTTTGAGACAAAAGCTAAATAAGCAATTGCATTTTTCTTCTGTGCCATTTTCTATCAGATATATATGACGTTGGTGCTTTGATGTACACATTTCCTCTTACACCTCATCTCCAGTGGAATGGAGATAAACTTGAGCAAAGTGTGTACTCCCCTCTTAATACAGCAACTAGAAAATTTTAATTAGGTCTAAACAGATGACATATTCCATCCATTATGGGTCTTCTTCAAGCTAGAGTTGGAATCCAGCATGTAGACAGACATCCTTAATAAAGGGCCACTTGTGAATGATGATTACAATTTCCTTGGGTGAGTTTTTTTCTTTCCTTACAATTTTATGTCTCACACCAAAGTCGTCTTCCTCACAAAGAGTATTTATTGTCTCAATACTCCAGGTTCCTGTGCCTCACTTCTCTTTAGATTATCTTTGCTTTGTCTCGTGTCATCACACACCATGGGCCTACTTCTCTGTGTAGAAACCAATAAATCGCATCATTACCTGTGCTTATATAGACTATCAAGCTCACAGTATATATTACATCTCAGAAATTATCTTAGGCAGTGACAGTAGTTATCCTACAGTCTATTTATCCTCTAAACAGTTTTCAAGAGTTGACAGTTTTCTTATAACCATTTTTAACTGTGAAGTTCTATAGGAATGGTTCTGCCCAATATAGTTTAAATTCATTAAATGTAATTCTTAGTCCTTAGTACTCATAGCATGTTTAGAATTCATTTTATGTTTAATTAACCACCTATTCTGATTGTAATGGTAAAGTCCAGGCAATTTTACAAATTTAAACACAGTTCAGCAAATGTTACTTAATCACCAAAAGGTCCCTGGGATCTGTGCTATGTATTAGGGATGTAGTAATGAGTACAACATAGTTCCTTCCTTTAAGGATTCTTTCCTTTTTTTTCCAGAAGAAACATGTCTAGTTTTCTGTTGTATAGTGGATGAATCCAACAGGAAATATATCAGTGTACTGTATTTCAATACCACGTGCTAGAATTGATATTATCCAGAGCACGAGCAGAGCTGGATGGATAAAAGGGACTTTGAAAGAGTAACACTTAACTTATGGCTTATGGGATTGCATATTTGAGCAGGATGAGAGGAGGAACGGGGTTTATTGGTTAAGAGTAAAGGCTGGGCTTCCCTGGTGGCGCAGTGGTTGAGGGTCCGTCTGCCGATGCAGGGGATGCGGGTTCCTGCCCCAGTCCGGGAAGATCCCACGTGCCGCGGAGTGGCTAGGCCGGTGAGCCATGGCCGCTGAGCCTGCGCGTCCGGAGCCTGTGCTCCGCAATGGGAGAGGCCACAGCAGTGAGAGGCCCGCGTACCGCAAAAAAAAAAAAAAAAAAAAAAAGAGTAAAGGCTGTAGTCAGAGCATGAATTCTGGCTTTGCGATGATGTAGTTGTGTGACCTTCAGTAATTTTAATAAGACAAAAAATTATAGTACCTGCTTCATGAAGCTATCTTCGGAATTAAATGAGTTTATATATGTAACGTGCTTAAACAGGATGAGACACGCAATCTAGTCTCCTTAAGAGTCAGAGCCACCATATTCATCAACAGAATCATCCTCGTTGTATACCAGTTGTAGTAGGGGAGGCTACAGCTAGATCACAGTTCAAGTTCATTTCTTATTCAGCTTGCAGTAGTTAGCAGGTGAGCAGATTAGGGGGACCACTCTTCTCATGCATTTATTCAGGGACCCAGGCAGATCTTTAGTCTCTGGCCTTCAAGGTCCACCCTAGTGAACATCACATCGTTCCTATCCAACGGAGAGAGGAAGAGAACATGACGAGCTGTGTGTGGAAGTGTGTGTGGCTTTGCCTGGAAGTGGTGAGTATCACCTCCACTCACACTCCACTGGCTAGAACTCACCCTTGTGGCCCCACCTGGTTGCATATGGTGTTGAGAAGTCAAGTGCCTGGCTGAGCAGCTGCTACCCAGCAACAACTGTCTGCTGTAGAAATTTGAAGGTATATGTTGTAAACAGCCGGCCATCTCCACCCCACGGATGAGACAGGATGAAGGCGTGAAACAAGAGTAAGGACCAAAGTAGGTGAGAAAAGATGTTATGCTTCTGTGGACCATCCACATGTGAGCATTGTGAGGTTTAGTGTGAGTCCAGAAGTAGAGAAAAATAAAGTAGGAGGCAAAAAGAGAGAAGAAAGTACATTTTTTGGTCACGTTTAGTGTGTCTGATATGTTATAGAGAAATCCAGCGTGAAGTGTATCCTAAGCGACTAAACTCAGGAAAAGGGACAGATTAGGTTGTAGATATCAGGTCATCAACCCCCCAGATGTCAGGTAAAATCATGACAGTAAATATGATGCCCAAAGAAGAACAAAGGGTCACAGTTTGCTGCATTGGCATTAAAGACCTGGACTGGAAAAAGAACCAAGAGAGAGAAGGAAGGTTAAGCTGTGATGGAGTAGTAGGAATATGGTGGCCAGGAGCTAAAGGGATTGAGGGTCACAGAAAGGAAGACATTTTTGGTATATCAGATGCAGAAGTAAAGTCCAGAATGGAAAGGGTCAACATTTCTTTTAAAATGGTAGTTAGGAAATTACCAGAAAACGAAGCAAGGGTTCTTTTAATGGAGCATTAGGACCTGAAAAGAGATGAGGGATGGATGAGGACTTTTGAATCACTAACCCACTAAAAATGCTTCTTCAAGCGGAAAAGCATACTGGTCATTATCAAATACCACTTCTGAATTTTGTTGTTGATTTTGCTTTATTTTCTTATTATTTCCTTTTCCTTCATTGTAAACCTTCTAAAAAGGTTTTTTGTCTAAACCTTTAAATTAATGATTTAGAAAACTAGATATTTACAATATATCCATATCTAAAAAAAGCTAAAGATAAAAATCTGAGTTGCATGTCTGAAAAGAGAGGTTGACATATATAATTTTCTTTCAGACAAGTATAGTATCAGTTTATAAAGTCACCATTTTGCTTAAAAAGCTGAAAAGTTGATCTTTAAGATATTTTCCACTTCATATACACCTTGCCTCTGTGTAGCACAAGTGGATTTGCATTTTTTTATATTTTCCTAAGCTCTTGCTATCCTCTAAGACATGGTCCAGTAACTCTGATAACACTTCGATAATTTTGGCACAAACTGAACTTTGCTGTCACTGAGCTCACGGAGGTTGCACATTCAGATGTGTTGCTCTCAGTTGTCTGATATGTGCAGTGACCTTCCTGAAACCTAGCAATCTTTCTAACATAAGATAGATTTAAACGCTCACCCTGAATATAAAATATGAAAGGTATTCATTGTTATTTTCTGGACATTTAAAAATCCTGGTCATGAGATATGTAGTCATCAGCAGTGTTGAGATTTCCTTTGATTTGCAAACTTGCCCCCATCCTATTTCAAGAACAAGAGAGCCGTCAGGTGAAATAGGCAGTTCATCTGTGAAGGAAGATTTCAGGTGTGTGATCTTTCCCAAAATATTTTTTTCTTGAGCCTATTTCGCCCCCCCCCCTTTTTTTTTTACCCAAGTGTTATTCTTCAGATAACATTGAGTCTTCCGTATTTGCAACATGTGGCCAAACGTATTTGATAAGGAAACTGAAATGAATGGGGTTTTATAAAGGACCTGCTTCTTCTCAGTTGAGTGGTCTGGCCTCTTTTTCTAATTGGCTACATGACAAGCTGAGATGATATGCATTTTGAAAGGTCAGCGCTGAATAAATGTATTAAATATTTATTAACACACCAGTGCAAACTAGGGCTACATTTTGTTGTCCTCTGACAGCAAGCCATTAAATATCTTCCATTACAGCACTAAACAGCCTGTTTTACATATAAGTTTTCACTACCGGATTATAAATTCTTTGATGATAAGAACTATCCACCATGGTGTCTGACAACTGTTCAATATGTTTCTAGGATGAATAAGTAAAGATACTAAATGGATGATGTCACTAGATTTAAAGGTATAGTACTTTGTGTGAGAGAGTGATTACCATTGTTTTCATTTAGAGATTGATAGTAAATGAGTTACCTAAGGTTACAGAGCTTTCATGAGAATGGAGGTTCAGATCAATACATTGGCCACACATATTTTGACTTTCCACTAGCAATCAATGTTTACTGTCCAGTATTACCAGCTGTAACTAGAGGGAAGCTTTTACTTAGAATGATAAAACTTTTGAAGCATACCTACAATAAAAGCTATCCAAAGATGATTTATTAACAAGTTAAAACAGATAAATGACAAGGAAAATGTATATATTAACAAACAAAAAGAAACTATGTTTATGAAAAAGTTCCCTCTTCTAGCCACTACAAATATATCTTTATGTTTCTGTTTCAATGAATGCACTCAAATGTTCATATATGTTTACTTTTATAGGAACACAAGGTAAAGAAAATGATATATGCCAATTTCAGAGGGTTTCTTTTTATAATAAGGAGCATGATTTGGAGAAAATTGTTTTATGGGACTTTCTTGAGATTATTTTTAGAATTCATGATATAAGGTTTTAACAGTTTTTAAATATTAAATTTATATTGAAAATTAGACTACAGAAAAATTAACAAAATCATATCATAGGATGTGCTTTCCACTCACTACAAACATATAAAAATATCTTTAAAAAGCACTTGTTAATACTCTAAACTGAAACTTGAAAAAGAAAAGAAAATATACCAGTTCCAGAACCAAAGAGGGGACTCAAACATAGACCATAGATGAAAGCTAACTTCCCAGGGGCTTAAAGGACTTGGGAACCTGGACATAGAAAATGGTATCTGGAGACTGGAAGTTTTAACCCTATATCAGAATAGGAGAGCTAGACATGTACCCTTGCATAAAGCCTGGTCCTTTCCAGAGAAAGCCCAGAGAAATTTGTTTTCTGTCCAGGAACTTGGAAAAAATTAAAGAAAAATAAATGAACAGAACAGGAGCTACCAGCATGAAACCAAAACCCTAAAACTTGTGCCATACCACACATAGGATAGTACATGCTGTGAGACTGAGAACTCAAAAATAACACATTAATATTAAAATTTCTAGAACCACTGAAACTTCAAGGATAATGCACGTAGCCAGTGTAAATTTATGCTGTTGGGAACACACGCTATTGGGATCATAATACAGAAAAAGGAAAGCATAAAATAAAATAGGCAGGATACTAAATAAAATAATTAAATTTCACTTCCAGAAATTATAACTGAAAATAAATATCAATGGAAAAGTTAAACAAACAGATTAGAGGCACAGTTGAAGGATAAATCATCAAATAAGCGTGAGCTTACTCACCGAAATGCAACACAGCAAGGTAAAGAGAAAAAAAAATATGAACAGAAATTGAGACATTGAAGATAGAATAAGTGAATCTAACACTTCTAATAGCAACCGCATAGCCTAGGGAGATCAGCTCCGTGCTTTGTGACCACCTAGAGGGGTGGGATAGGGAGGGTGAGAGGGAGATGCAAGAGGGAGGAGATATGGGGATATATGTATATGTATAGCTGATTCACTTTGTCATAAAGCAGAAAGTAACACACCATTGTAAAGCAATTATACTCCAATAAAGATGTTAAAAAAAAAAAAAAAAGTTCCAGAAATAGAAAACAGAGACTTAGGGAAAGATAGTACTTGAAGAAATAAAATTGATCATTTTCTGTAATTGAAAAATGGCATGACTCCTCAAGTTATCATAGCATAGAAACAATGACACCCCAGTAGCAGGGGGCAACCTAGTACCCAAATTTTGGTTTCCGACAGCATTCTCCAATAAAAGGAACCAGGGGTGCTTGGAGAAATGGCTGATGGCTGATTCTAGGACTGGGCTGGGAAAAATACAAGGTAAGGCTGAAGCAACTACGGTGTTAGAACAGAAAGCAGTGTGCAAAAAAAAAAAAAGGCTGCATTGATGGTAGCATGTCAAAGGGACATAGAAGCCAACTGAAAGAGCTCCCCTTTGCCAATTTGAGCAATAAAAAAATAAAGTAGCATTGTATTATGACTCAAATTGTAAAATAAATATCCTTGAGTCCATATTGATATAAATTACTAAATAAATATATAAATGGGAGGGAAAAGACCAATCTCCCATATGTAAGAACACTAATTTATGTAGATTCTCTACCCTCAAGGAGGGAAGCATAGATCTCCTCTCCGCTATGTGGTCTGCACACAGTGACTTCCTTCCAAAGAAATATTGTATTTAAAGGGATAGAAAAAAGAAAGTAACTTTAAAGTGGAGAAATATGACAAGAACTACATCAGCCAGGTAGACAAGGTCAACATGAACAGTGACAAGTTGTGTCATAGTACGTGCCCTGGTCATGATGTGATGAAATTAACACTTTACTTCTGTAGTCTTCCTCCCCTACACCCATAATCCTACCTAAATTATAAGGGGGAAAAATCAAATTCTAATAGAAATCCTACAAAATACTTGACCAGTACCGTCCAAATTGTAAAAGTTATCAAAAACAAGGAAAATCTGAGAAACTGTCACAGTGAGGAGAAGCCTAAGGAGACATGACATGGTCATGGTTATTCAGGCTCCTTCAGCCTAAGGAGCCTGAATAACACACTCTTCAGTGGGGAGGAGTCTGGCCATTGCCATCACGTCTTTTATGTCCTTCACGTGGTAATATTCTGCATGAGAAATAAAGGTGCCAAAAATGTGTGCACATGTGAAATTTACTGTCTGAAATCCCAGAGCATACTGAATATCATCCCTTGAAGGAGATGATAAAACGAGTGTGTGTCCACAAATATAACCTGTAGAATGATTATATCTAATTCTATGTAATGAATCCTGTGCACAAAGCTGTTTTAATCCAAATCCAAATTTATACGGGCAAGGATTTCTTTACTGTAAATTCTATTTCAAAGGAGAATAATGTGAGTTTTCAATGGACGTCACTTTAACTTTGGGGACGGTGTATTCAAATCCACAGTGGATTAGTCCTATATGTTCCTCGTGCTTTTAGTGGATTAAATATTCGATTCTTATGGCTACATTATTTTGCAGACATTTTCTTCTTCCTAGGATTTTTTCCATTTATCGTGTTTTAGTTTTAGGTCTTTTGGACTCTGTCAACCTTTATTTTCTAAGCTAAAATAAATATTTAGTCTGTTTCATGTGCCATATTCTGCCAGCAGGTCATCTTCAACTCGCTCTTATGAGCACCAGTGCTCTTTCCATTCTCATATCATTAACTATAGTATATGTGAGATTATCTTTCATTTCATATATTTGTTGACCAGGTTAATAGGTACTGCCTTTATCATTTTGGCTAAATGAAGAAATTGAAAATGACTAAACACATGCAAGACGTTCTCACTAAAATAATGTTCCTCTTCTATTTACCATGCTGTTTTTGCTAACAGCAGTCTGATTGACTATATTCTTGTCTTAAAGAAGATCTACTGTCCTTAGAATTGCAGTCTCTTTTTATTTTTAATCCGTGCAACCCATATACCATAGATACTCTGGTTTATACTCAGTTTATTATAATTCAAAGCATTGACCTGATTCCTCTTCATGTTTTTTCTATTCTATGTTGTTAAGGTAATAAGCCTCATTTAGAGATGGAGTCTATTTCAGTCATTTTTTTTAAACTAAAGAACCAATTATTTAGATTATAAGTCAAAACCCATATCCTCTGTGGAGTAATTTTATGACTCCACAGCCTATGGCACAGAAAAATAATCTCCAATGCATAGACTTGCATACTAAACAATGTCCACATAGTTCTCTGGGTTAACTGTAAATTCTCACTAGTGTTAATTAAAATTATGTGGCAAAGTTTCTAAATCACTCAAAGAACACGAGCTTTCATTCTTCACCTTACTGATACCCACGATCTACTAAATATTGGCTGTTCTTTTAGATGCCTTCTCTCAATCTTCGTATTGAGACTACATTTTACTGGTAAATTATTTCTGGAAATTATTGAGGTTTTAGCTATTGTATTATGGGGATGACTACGGAAAGACTCTGGAAATGCACTTTTGTGAAATCTGTAGAGTTTTACTATTTTCCTTCATGAAAATACTCCCTAACCTTGAGTAACCTACCCCCACTGCAGACACCCTATCCTGAACCCATACTAATCGATGTAACAAAGGAATTGCTGAGCTTTATTTAATTTGTTGAATTTGGTAAAGATAGTTTCAGACCTTTAACGTACATCACTTTGAAGCTATAAAATATTATCATTAGGCTTCATGTCAGTTGAAATGATATGCCAACATGTGAATTGCTTTGAAAATTCTATGTCAATTTGCTTTTCTAAGCCCCCTTTAGATGAAACCATTATGCCTTCAGTTATTATAACCAGCATTTATAAAGCACAAATTGTATATTAGGTGCTGTGTTAGGCCCAAGGAAACACAGCAAAAACTCCTGTGTCGAAGGAGCTTAGAGTCTGGGAGGACAGCCAGAAGTGTAAACAGCTCTTATACGAGGTGGTAAGCATTTAATATAGGAATAAAAGTGTCCTTAGGCAGCATGAAACAGGGAGTGTCCAACCAGAGGCTTGGATGGCAAAGAGAAAGGCAAGACAAGGGTAGAGAGAGAAGTTGTTTCCTTGAGTCCTAAGGTTGAACAGACCACAAGAGGGAATGAATGGTCAGCACAGGTAAAGGAAGCAGCATTTGTGAACACGTGGTAAAATGCAGACCAAGTGGCATATTTGTGAAGCCCTCAGTCCTAGGATATAGCTTCCTGCAGGTGCTTAAGAGAAGAGTTGCAGAAAATAAGCCTGGAAAACTAAGCTGGAGCCAAAAACCAAAATATTTTTAATGCCTTGATTGGGAGTTTGGGTTTATGTAATAGACGATGGTCAGCCCTTGACTGGTTAAAAGATATTTTGGAAGTACAATCTGTGTTACTTGCTGAACAGTTCCAGGTGGGACTGAGAGATGGGGAGCTGTCTACAAGTCTACCTTGGACAACAATTAAAATCTTTAACTTATCTAATAGTGTGGGAACTAAAAGGAGTATTGCAATTTGATGAAAGTATTACCAAATGATGTTTGTGTTTGTTATTTTGTTTTCCCCCCAGTGGGAGAGACTTCTGAGATTTGCCCAGAAGCCACTGATTTCTTGTGCCACAACAAGAAGTGTATTGCATCCCACCTGGTCTGTGACTATCAACCAGACTGCTCTGATAGGTCTGATGAAGCTCGCTGTGGTAAGTGTATTTGTCTGTTCTAATGCTGCCAGTTCAGCACAGATTTTCGCTTTGTTAGCAGAGTAACTTATTGGCATTGATGACTGAGAAGAAATGTTCTTCTCATGCACCAGAGTAGATTTAGAATAGACCATACATTTTCCCAACTTCTCTATGCAAATATTTAAATGGCAGCCCTTCCATCCTTTTTACCCCCAGACTAAAAACTGCAACAAATCTATAGCAAATCATGTTACAAAAATTTCCCATCACGTCATTATATAGAACTGTGCGCAGAGTCAGGGTTAAAATTGTCAGAAACGGAACTAGCAGAGCCTACATTTCTTCATCAGTTCTCATGACTGATTCCATTCCTTTTTCCCCACAAAATGACTGATTTTATAGATGAGGTGAAAAAAGAACACTTTGAATAAATACTAGTTTAATGATTAATTTTAATAATTACATTGCCCTGGAAAAAGAGGAATACAAGAACCACTTTGGTTTTTTTATTCAAACTTTAATTCAAATGATTTTTAAATTCATGTATAAAGCCAAGTGTGTGATTTTAAAATATGAACACATATTTAAATCCAAAGAATTTTTTTTTCATATATCTTATTGATGAGCATTCATATGGAATCTTGATACCATACAGGCTGCCTGTTGCCATTAATGTTTGCAGCGTAACAAACTACCCTAAAAGTTAGTGGCCTTAAACAAGTTTCATTTTGCTTGCAATTTTGTGGATCATTCATTCAGGAAGGAATCGGCTAGGCAGCTTGTCTCTGATCCACATGGCTCAAACTGGTACAGCTGGACCTGGAGGATCACTTCCAAGATGCCTTTATCCCCTACATGTTTGGCACATGTGTAGTCTTTGGTTTCTCTGTCTGGATCAACATGGAATCAACCTCCAGGGCAATCCCTGTGGCTTGGGCTATCACAGGTTAGTCAGACATCTTACATGGGATTGACTTTTACCATGTGTCGACTGTAAAAGAATGCACAACCTAAAAGTTAAGAAGTATGTTTTATTGGCAGACTTTCTGAGGACTTAAGCCCAGGAGGCAGCCTCTCAGATCCCTCTGAGGGGCTGCTCCCAAGAGGTAGAGGGGGAGACAGGATATACAGGAGTTTTGGGAGCCCAAACATCAAAAGATTACTGTTAATTAAAGAAGACCAGATAGCTCAAGTTAACGAATTTAGTGCTTTTCTGTGTTTGGGAAGATGCAAGAGACTGTGTTCAGTGAAGTCATTCCTTTGCTATACACCTTAGCTATCTAGGGCCAGCATCCTGGTTCTTCCCATCCTAAATCCCCTCAGGGTGCACCTTTGCGAGGGGTGGGGGGGGCGGAGCGCTGCAGTGGGTGAGGGTTTGATGGCGGGCATCCTGTTGTTTCTAACCTGAGTTCCCTCGGGGCGCACCATGGGGGGGTGGGAGGGGCGGGCAGTGGCTGATGTTTACTGCCGTGGCATGCAACATTCTTCATTCACAGAAAGTTCCAAGGGCAAACATTCCAAGAGTCTGAGGAAAAATAGCAAAGAGTTTGTATGACTTAGCCTCAGAAGTTCCAGAATGTCCCTCCCGGCTCTTCCTAATGGTTATTCAAATAACAAAGTCTAGCCTAGATTCAAATAGAGGAAGGGAATAGACTCCATTTCTCAGTGGGAAAATATCACACATGCACAGGGAAGGCTTACTACACAAGGCACGTTTAAGTGTTTATTTTTAGCTCAGTGTTATTTTTATTCCTCGGGATGTTTACTTCTGAAGTGTTCATTTCTCTTTCTTGCATTCGCTATTTTTTTAAATTGTGGTAAAGTATACATAAGATATACATAACATAGAATTTACTATTCTAACCTTTTTAACTGTACAGCTCAGTGGCACTAAGTATATTGGCATCGTTGTGAAGCCAACACCACAGCTTCACACTTTTGCCAGCTTGCGTAAGTGTCATCGGAAAGGTTTTTCCCTTAGAGGGCGTCCACAACCCATATCCAGAACTTTTTTTATCTTGAAAAATTGAAACTCTGTACCAATTAAACAATAACCCTCTATTCTCCCCACCCCCAGCCCCTGACAACCACCATTCTACCTTCTGTTTCTATGCATTTGACAACTCTAGGTGCCTCATGTAAGTGGAATCACAGTGTTTGTCTTTTTGTGACTAGCTTATTTTACTTAGCATGTTATCCTCAACATTCATCCCATCTTTTAATTTTAAGTCAAGCAAAGAAGAAAGTGAAAATGATTGGCACTTTTTTAAACTGTATTTTGAATACTACAGTATTGTAATCTTAATTTCACAAAATATTTCCTTTATAATATATATATTCTCAAATGAAATTTATAATACATTAAATAATACTTTCTAGTGTTATTTCTAGCTTCTTTTAAGTGCACCAAAAATATATATTTTTTTATATTGACTGTTAGGGATTGATTTCAATGGAGTTCTAAAACAATGCTCTGAAGCATTTTGAAACCACCATTTTCCCCACAAGACATAACAAATAGAGCATTTAATAATCACCAGCAAAACATTAAAAACTTGGCCAGATTTATGAAGGCTCTAAAGAAAAAATAATTTGAATATGATGGCATTGACATACATAATCCAGTGGGGTGAGAAGGACAGCTATCACATGCATATAGAAAACTTATTACAGACAGTAAATATCTTCCTCTCATGTAAAAATGTACATACATTGAAAAGTTTATATAAAAATTATTCTCTTGTGTTTATTCCTGTTCCTAGTAGGGCTAGGAACAACTTTCTAAACATTGGGTATATAAAAATGAACAAGGCTTCAGAAATTCATTTTCTACTGTGGAAAGAAAAAACCTAGAGGGAAAAATGCATTAAATATAATGTTCTTTGCTTTTTGAAAAGGTAGTTAGTAAATGAAAAGATTCCTGATTATTTTTTAAGTGTAACAAGTGCTATCAGGAATAAGGTTATCACAGCTTATGTGGGGAATACATATGAAGAAAAATATGTGTGTGTGTATGTACATCTGTATATGAAATATAAAAATAGACCTAAAAACATCAGAAAGAGTTACAGGTGTTTTGGTTTTTCAAGTGTGAATGCTGCCCATGTTCTTTTTGCTTCACTCATTTTTCTTCTCAGAGTACCTTATATGATTCTTATTTTTTTCCCACAGCTATTTAAGGTATTGATATAAAACACACAAAGGCAGTTTTGATTATCAGAAACTGAAGTCAGTTACATATCCATGTCTGTTAGTGTTACCCATGACTCTGATGGACAACTGCAAGAAGTATTTGAATTTATTAAAATAAAAGCAATATGTTGACAAATGAAATAGTCACTTTTCTTAAAACTTCTTCATAGATTTTGTTCACCTCCAAAAGGAACATTGCACAGCACACAGAGATATACAGGTGACTTACTGATGCTGCAAGTTGACTCCATCAATGTTTTATATGATGGTCTTTGGGAAATATTGGAGGCATCAGGGCTGGATTCCTGCAGGCAGAGAATCTGTCGTGGATAATGGAATAAATTACAACATTTTCAAAGTCACCTTTGGAGAAATATAAGGAAACAATTGACCTTTGGGTTATTAAACTGAAGTCTTCATTTTGACTTTGACCATCATTTGTTGGGCAATTATTTAAATTTTCAGAGGCTCAATTTCCTTATCTATATAGTACATATAATAACATACGGAGTGCTTTGAGAATTAAATGAAATAATGTAAAGAATATATTTGTTCAGTCTTTCAGGATTAATGTTAGCTTCTTCCATGCCATTATTTTTATATTCTCTTGAAATTTGTCAGTCATTGTGAATGCCTTATTTACATGTCCTTTATACTTATCAGACAATAAATTCAGCTATTCCTCGTGACTAAATTCTTACCTTAGGTTATGAGCAAAGATAAAATCTTCTTTTGCATTGCTACCTCTTGTTGCAAAAATGCATGGTTGGTAACAAATAAGATCAATTCTTTTTAAAAGAAACAGTTAAGTTAGAAAATATGCTCTTTTTTTCATGGAGGAAATTATTACCTAAAACACGTAGTAAGCGTGCCTTGTATTCTAGGCTAGGGCTGCGCAGAATGGGATGGGTACTTTCTCTCCTGCATCTTACAGTGATAAACATCATTAGTCAGTCATGTCACTCTTCCCCACTGTAGCCAGATTCTCCAAAATCCTTCTCAGTGCAGCTTTCCAAAAAGGCATTTCACAGCGAGGAGAAACTGTTTAATGGTTCTATGTTATATATCATGGTATGGCAAAATAAGGTTGCTATGTGGATGTGAGAATTAAAAATAATTAATTATGGAGCCATCTCTTTAATATAACTGAGTTGATTAATATTTATACTGACCTACAACAATATGGCTGAATATTGTACCAGTGGAAAAGTGCCAGTCGTTTAAAACAATGTTAGTAATACTTTGAATCCGTTCAAGGGATCATAATAAAGATCACAATTTGGAAAATATTTTTTCTAAAGCAATAGCCATTTTGAAAATATTGATACATATTAATCATCAAGAAATATTAATATTACAAAGTCTTCATATCATCTATCATTCAGTAATTAGTATGGAATCACGGCTTATATAATGCAGTTCAATAATAATACCTGATCACATGGAAATGTTTACAGTAGTTCAATAGTAAACAACAATTAAGGTGGCAGTGCAAAATAAAGAAGTAATAAGTTGCCAAACGAATAGTAATAACTATGATTACTGTTATAAAACACACACACAGACCCTGAGAACTGACATGATCTGGAAAGAGAAAGATAGTACAGAAGTTGGACATTCAAGAAAGAGTATTATTTGCTAGATGGAATGGAGAAGGTACATTAATTAATACACTTGTAACAGAAATTCCAACCTTGACAGGTGTAGACATCATAACAGTCCCTGCTTGTTGCCTATCCATTTCTTTTTGTTCCTTAGAAACAGAACTGCAGTTTTATCCAGGGCAACATTATGACCAGCCACAGGTACCATCTCCTCCAAACTTCTTCGTAGCCGCCCGTGAGCACTCGCCCACCAGTGAGATATATGTGGGAATTTGGGGAAGGTATCCCTTTCAAAAAGAAAAAGCACCAGAATAGGAAAACGCTTTTTTCTTCTTTCCTCTTCCCACTCCTTTCAATGCCTTGAACATTTGAATTTTTCAACGCTGGAAGGTGCAGCAGCATCTTGCAACCATGAACGAGCATGAGGATGGCAAGATGACAGAAAGGAAAGGTGGAAAATGTGTGCTTCGCAACTACACATTTGAACCACAGTCACAGTGCCAACCTTAAACTTCCTGACATATTGTTAATTGAGATAAATGAATAGTAGCTGTTTAAGCTACTATTATTTGGGTTATCAGTTACTTGAAACTAAATGCATCTCTAAGTGATACAGACAATAAGGAAAATGTATTATCTCAAATAGCAAGAAGTCCAAAAGCAAGGGAGCTCTAGAGTTGGTTAATTTAGTAACTTTTGTCATCAAACGTATAGAACTATATGCCCTCCTTCATTCTTTATGTTCTGCCATCTTCAGATAATGGATTTTCTTATAAAGTCAGCTCCCCATAGAATCTCTTTAGTCCCAAGCATCGCATCTTTGCAATGATATCCTGAGAAAGGACAAATAGGTTTTCTTCCTTTTGATTTATTTTTAAGAATAAAGAAACCTTTTCGTAGGTGTCTTTTCCTTAGTAAGTCTCATCGTCTATAAAAGCATCCCAAGACTATCTTTTTTTTTTTTTTTTAAAACATCTTTATTGGGGTATAATTGCTTTACAATGGTGTGTTAGTTTCTGCTTTATAACAAAGTGAATCAGCTATACATATACATATGTTCCCATATGTCTTCCCTCTTGCGTCTCCCTCCCTCCCACTCTCCCCATCCCTCCCAAGACTATCTTAAACCACTCAAGACAAGGGAAGTTTGAACATCGCATCATGATTGCTTAGATAAACCATGAGCTGCCTCTGGTGTTACAGGGGGCCGTTTCACTCTTCAAACAAGTATCTGAGTGAAAGAAGGTGAATTCCTAGATAAAACTGCAGTTCTGTCCTGAACAAGAGAGGGAAGGAAGGACTGACAAATGAGCATCGAATTGCTAGAGAACATGTGCAAAAAAAGAGAGAGAGAGAGAAGTAGTTCAACATAAAAGTTGAAAAAAGTCAGTTTTATTCAAAAGAAATTTTTCTGAAAGATTTCATTGAAGTAGAGGCAGTTTTGGAGACAAGACAGATTTCAGGCTAAAAAAGCATTGCATCAACAGAAAGGTTATTGTATTCAAGGCTAGAGGTTTTGAGGGCATTTTCAAATAATGTGAACACCTGAATATTTCGAGCAAGGGAAATAACGTGAGAGCAGTCTTGAAGATTAATAATGTGGTTTGGGTGTATAAGGTTGATAGGATGAAGGCTACACTAAAGAAAGAGGCTCTTAACATAAACCAGGGGCTTGAACCAATGGAGCTGGAACAGGAACTCTGGAGCTGCAAAGAAAGGAATGAACTAAACAAGTTCTCGAAGGGAGAATCTATAGGTGTTGGTGATAGATTAGATATGGAAATAAAGAATGCAGAATCAAAGATAACTTCATAGTTCGAATCTTTAGAAAAAGACAGAAGATTCATGCTATGAAATTAATCAATAATCTCAGAGAGAAGAACCCATTTGGAGGGATAAATGATGAGTTCATTTCAGGCTTGTTGGTTTTGAGATGAAATTTTGAGACAGAAATACTATAGAACCTGTGTGTGACATCATTCTAACAAACACACAATGGCTGTCTTGTTTGTAATATTGGAAGATTCCACATGTTTGCGGTTGTGTTAACTAAACACCTGGAGAACCACATTCCTCACTTTTATCCATATTATATAAGCATGGTATAAACCTATGTATAAGCATGGCATAAAAAGGATATACAGAGCCCATAAATAAGTATATAAAAACCAATGGAGCATAAGTCATGTAGAATGAATGAAAGAAATGTATATAATTAAAAACGATTCTAGTTTTTAGGGATAAGATACAATCATGCCAGAGAAGTAAAATGCTGAGATTTTATGAAAATACTCTTAGAGATCCAGAAAATTTTTCTATAAAAATATTAAAGCTTTGTTTTGCCAAATGTTTGGCATCCATTTTAACAGCAAGTTTTTCCTTGCTGACAAAGTTTCTATATATGCTAATAATAGTTTTATGTTAAGAAAAAGTTATGAACAAGAAACCATCTGGAGAAGAAACGTTAAAAATAATACAAACTTCATCTTTCTCAAAAACAAAAGTCAATGACAATCTCAGTTGATTCATACTGATTAAACCACCCAATAATTCATTCTGTCTCTATAACACAGTTTTTACAGTGAATGCTCGAAAATAATAACTGCTATGCAAAAAGAAAATTAAAGAAAAATGAAAGCAGTATCAGGGTATTATGAAGGCACTTTTCACAGATGACTAGGTAGTAGACAATCAGTTATCTAGTAATTTTTCTCATTGTGAACAACTTAGTTTTTTAATGAGTTATGAATCAATACTTTTAGAAGAGAACTTCTTTCATTATTTAGTGAGAAATAATTTAGTCACTGGCTCTGAAATGTTGTACGTGGGTGATGGGTGTGGAATGCTGAGAGGGTTTGCATCCTATATGGTTTACTACTTCTACCAAAGGCACCTTTTCTCTAGTTAAATGATTTTTCCTCTGTAATGGTCTATGCTGTTCAAACACCAGAGTGGACAGAGGGAAGGAGTTAAACATCCAGACAACTGGAGATACTGACTTATTTGACCTGAATAATCTATATTATCATAATGTTTTGTACATTGTTCATGTGTAGATACAGTTTTTTTATCTATCTAAAATGTTATTAGTCAATCCATGTAAATCCTTAATGGCTAAATGACAGTATTCATGCACTGCTTCTAGACCCTGTGATAAAAAAAGTTTCGGTGTACAACTGATATTTCCAATGAGTGCAAATACCCTGGTTCTTTAAATTTTTAAATAAACAGAGTATGCAAATACTAATTTTAAATCATCGCAAATGTAGTATAATATCAAGTGTGACATACATTTCTACAACATACCATTAATATTTTTGTTTCCTTAGGCCAGTATACAAACACAACAGGAAGCTGCAATTTTGAAATAACTTCAGGAAGCTGGACCACAGCTTGCAGTCTTACTCAAGACTCTCAAGATGACTTGGATTGGGCCATTGGCAGCAGAATTCCTACTGAAGCATTGAGTCCAGACCTTGATCACACACCAGGTAAATGCAGTAGAGATAGGCCACGTAGTTCACTGGGCTGGAAATTTGCTTTAACAAATTTGAGTGAATGTCAGAGCACCTTCCTTATGTCTTTGTGGGGGTAGAGCTCAGTAGCCTTTATGAAAAGAGAGTTAGTTCCTTCCATTTAACCCCTGAATTATTTAATAGACCTAGAACTGATATTGCCACAACAAGGAAATCAATGACTCTATTTAAGAGACTCACAGATTTTATTTACCCTACCCTAAAGGTGGCCTTAAAGTCCCCAACTGGGGCAGGGACAAGTAGGGAACATTCAGATTAACGCATGCAGTAGACAAAGGTATATAGTTGGCATGCTGCCACGATGATCGCTAGCCTGCCACCGATTTCATTCCAGACCCTCTGAAGTACAGGGGCAGAGATTTAAAAGGTAAGTGGTGATAAAAAGAATGAGCGTCAGCAAACTCTGAACAAGGTTTGCTTCCTGCCTGTGACATGAGATCAATGTAATCTTAAATGGTTTTCCAATTAATAGAGTCAGAGTAGAAGGCAGCTTGTGTTCTTGTTTACTTTTACCCTGAAATCTTGCCTGATACTCAACACTTTTCTTAGGAATCTAACTTTCTTACGAATTAAAAATAACTTTTTTCAGTGATAACTTTTCTTAGGGATAAAATATCATGATGTTCAATTACAGCATGGATGTTCATTCTTATTTTAAAGGTGTTTCCTAATTCAGCTTCAGATTGAATATTTCTATTCCTTTCGACCTGTCAAGTTGTATTTTTTCTGCCTTTCATCAAGTTTTTTTCCCTTAAAAAAAAAATGAGATTAGTATACACCACGTTATAGGTTAATGGAACAGGACAGAGAATCAAGACACTTAGGTAAGTAATTAGGAGGATTTAGTATATAATAAAGGCCAATTCAGTGGGAAGACGTTGTATTATTTAATATGATGCTGGCATAGCTGGTTGTCCACCTGGAAGGAAATGAAATTAAATTCCAGTTTTTCTTCTATATATTTCATATACAACATATATTCCTGATGGATTAAAGATGTAGATCTAACAAATTAAAATAATAAAACTCTTACCAAGAAAACATAGGGTAAACTATGTATAATTTAAAGGCAGTATCAAACTTCCAAAAGCCTGGATGTAAAATTATAGCTATGTTCTAAATATTTCATAAACAAAATCAACAGGCATATAATAGATTTGAAGTTTTTTTCTTTACATATTACAGGTAGACTATATATACAGATAACTCTCACAAACTTATTAGAAATGGCAATTTTAACAACCAGGAAAGATTTGCCTAGCCAGTTCACAGATGATCAAATTCAAATAATCAACAAATATATTAAATGATGCTCAAGTTCACAACTCATCAGAAAAATGCACATTAAAATAATCAGATGGGAAGAGATTTTCAAAAGCCACTTACAGATGATTGAGAGATGGAGTGGGGGGAACAGAAGGATACTCATTAATGGTTATGGGAAATTTTCTGTTTTGGAAAGCATTCTGGCCACATAGAGATACAAGGACCAAGACATAAGTACATGTGTGTAAGGATATTTACGTCAGCATTGTTTGCAGTTGAAAGAAATGAGAAATAAAATGAACATGCATCATTCATACAATCATTTATTCATTCCTTTCTTCTTTTATTTATTCATTTATTAAGTGTCAGGCACTGTTCTAGGTCCTGGGGTTACATTAGTGAATAAAACAGACAAAATTCACTGCCACGGTGGAGTTCACATTCTAGACGGAGGGAAACAATAATAAATAAACATAATAAGTAAATAAGTTATATGGCCTGTTAGAAGTAGAGGAAAGAAAGAATAGAGGAAGTAGGATCCGGAAGGCCAGGGGATGGGTTGGGGGAGGATGGCAATTTAAATAAGCTGGTCAGAATAGGCTGCACTGAGAAAATGCCATTGGAAAAATGACTTGACGGAAGTGAGAGAGTGATACAGGTAGGTACCTAAGGAAAGAGTGTTCCAGCCCCGGGCACAGCCAGTGCCAAACACCCTGAGATCAGAGTGTGCCTGGTGGGTGACTCAGCCTGGACACTAGTGATGTTCTGGGTAATCTAATTAATTGTTGTGCGGCTATCCTGTGCGCTGTGTGATGCTTGGCAGTACCCGTGGCCTCTACCCACTTGATACCAGCATCACTCCTCTCCCGGGTGCTGACAACTCAAAATGTCTTCAGAAATTGACAACTATCCCCAAGGGACCAAAATTAAGAACCTAGAGGAACAGCCAACATAACTGGTTACATCCACAACACACAATATCACGCAGTCACTAAAAAGAGAGTTTAGTGCCATGCAGCTGATTTGCAGGGATTTCCAAAAGATATTCTAAAAGGAGTCAAGCAACGTGCAAAATGATTATATGGTGTGATCTAATATGTCTAAAACAAACAATGACTGCCCCCCCATCTGTGCATATGTATAACTCCATACCTAGATATTTCCAGAATAACTACGTGAACGTGGAAAAGAGGATGAAAAAGGATACATACTCGTTTATTAACACGAATTACCTGGATGGGTGATAAGGTTGGGGTAGAGGAGAGGAGGAATAAATGCAAAAAGAAAAAGAAAATAATTGAAACCAGGAATCACACCTCAAAAGAAACTCTAACGTACATGATGGTAGCACATTTGTGTGTGTGGAAAATGTGGTGGATATTTTCAAGTTTTACTCCTTAAAAAGCCTGAACTATTGTATTTCACTCTTTTAATATTTATTTTTTTCTTCAGTATTTCTTTTCATCAATTTTACATTACTGAGTAATATATCTTTTTCTAAAATTTTAAAAATATAAATAACCAGAAAAAAGAAAACCCCAGTTGTTCCAGTAGAGTAATATAACCACCTTTAAGCTTCGTATTTGTGTATCCTGTCATTCTTCCTTAATGCACATATTGGCCAATAAAAAGAAAGTTTCTACTTGATTTAGTAATTTAAAAAACATAGTGCGAACAAGTTTATGTTATGAAATATGTTTAGCAACATAGTTTTTATTATATCATAGTATTCTACTTGTTGGATATACCATAATTTATAAAATTAATGGTAAATTCTTAAATTATTTCCTAATATTAAACATCACAGTAATCAATATACATTTAGATGGAACTTTTTTTACTTTTCTGATAGTTCCTGAGGATAAATATTAGTTTCTGTTCCTTGAGAAACTGTAAGAAATAAACCAATATTTATTTCCTACTAAGATCCAGACAGTAACATCTAGATAACAAATACTGGCGGGTTCTTTTGATAACATCTGCAGCAATCTTTGCAATCTTTCCTTCTCCTAAGACAATATTTGAAAATTACCGAGCATGTCTGCTTGTATAATACTACTAATGGGACAAAAAGTATTGTAGGCTCAGTTTAAGAAAAAGTAGAAGTATAATCGATGGACATGAGAAAGTTTCCACACATTGTCCCAAAAGACAAGCATAAGTAATCTATGGATACCTTTTAATGCAACAATTAAGGACTATTAATAGTTGTGATTATTTTCTTTTTTTGAACTTTTATAGCTTGTGTGAGTTCATTAAAGACCACATGAAAAGTTTTCCATCTGGTTATTTATGCAATATGGTATACAAGTAATGTCATCCACAGATAAGGAAAACTAATCATTCTGACAGAATCCTTTATTATCCTCCCTGTTAATCACTACACAAGACAGTATATTTTTGCAGAGTGCTCTTTTCAAAGCACTCTGATTATATCATCCTGGCTACACCACTACAGCTCACTAAACTTGTTTAGACATCACTGAGACAATGGGCCGCTAAATAGATTATAAGGACATTAATTAACGTTGACCTTCTCGGAAAAACAAAATTCTTTATGAGAAGGCCAGCAGATTCAAAGAGCCTACAGTCTGTTTCTAAGCATCACAACATCGCTGTTAATTAAAGCTGCATTTATGTATCTTTTCACTTATTGTTACCAAGATGAAGCATTAGATACATAAGGAGGGCATTTTCAGTGCCCATCACAGGCCTGTTTATGAGTCTTTTTGGAGCCATTGCCAAAGTTGTAGAAAGAAACTTCAAGCATTAATCCACTCTCCAGTCTACACAGGAATAAATAGTGTCTGGGATTAGTATATACGGGATTTAATGGCAAGAATGACATTTGCGTGACATGAATTAACAGAGGTAAAATTCAAAAGGCTGCTGTCTCTTTTTTATTCCCTTCCCTCGTAACTTTATTTTCTTTTTAATGTTATAATAAGTTAACCATCTCCAGAATTAGATTGTAAACTCCGGTAGGGCAGAAGTCACATCTTTTGCTATTTTTATATTCTCTCCAGCATTTAAACTTGAGTAGCACTTGACGAATACTTGTGTAGGCCTCATGTGACCTGGATCTATCTCCTTCTGTATTTATTGCAAATATTTTGGATTAATTAAGGCAACGTATATTTCCTGAGTGCCTACTAAACACCACACACAATAAATAAATGTTTGGAAGGTAACTGGAATGGAATATGTTGCCTGATATAACCCACATGCTTACTGTTGTGCAATTCTGTGTTCACAGCCCAAGGTCAAAAAGTACCCGCAAACAATCTTAGTGACACTAATGCTCTAATGTGTATGACAGCAGTTTAAAGTATTAAGTGTTCAACAGACAGAACTTACTTGGTACTTGGTTGACAGAGCCCTGCAGGCTAACGGGTGATAACTGTACTTCCTATCGGGCAGACAGGACAGATGTTATTATTCCTACATTAGAGATGAGGAACCAGAGAAGTTGAAGGTCTTCTCTGAGCCTCTATACTGAGTGACCAAGCCAGAAATGAACCCCTGGTGTTTGGAGCCTCATCCAAGCCCGTTCCCAGAACATCACTATCTTCCTTCGTCCTTATACAGCTCTGTCTGAATCTCCTTAACATCCATATTTGGGGCCACTTAACCTCTATTCCTTCTAGATTTATATCAGCAACTCACCCTGGTCTCTGATAGAGTAGGGAGGGTGGAGGCTTGGTCAGGGATATGGTGTGTTATACACAAAAGCCAGCCCTCGATCACATGTTTATCAGACCACTCACTTTGATCATGTCCACACACACTCATGCACACATACATACACATGCAGAAGGAGATAATAACTGTACTGTAACACATTTTTTAAAATTCCAATCCTTGGACCAGAAATGTTTGAGGTATTCCAGAAGGGAATAAAAACAAGCTGATGGGATCAGAATGAAAGGAGTAAAGACAGCAGAAATCCCATCCTAGGGAAACATGGCTACACAAATATTCTAAGATTAAAATCAAAAGCACTGTCCTGGACGGAATTGTGTCCCCCCCCGAAATTCAGATGTTGAGGCCCTAACCCCCAATGTGACTGCATTTGGAGAAAGGGCCTTTAAAGAGGTTTTAAGGTCAAGTGAGGTCATAAATTTGGGGGCTTCATCCAGTAGAACTTGTGCCCTTATAAAAAGAGGAAGAGACACCAGGAGGCACCTACACAGCAGAAAGGCCCTGTGAGAACCCACAGTCAAGGTGGCCGTTTGCAAGCAAGGAGAGAGGCCTCAGGAGAAACCAACCCTGCCAGCACCTTGATTTTGGACTTTGAGCCTCTAGAACAGTGAGAAAATAACTCTCTATTGTTTAAGCACCCAGTCTGTGGTATTTTGTCATGTCAGCCCGAGCTAATACAAATACCGAGAAATGTTATGAAGAATTGTTGAGAGTAACTGACTGAGGAACAGCGCTCAGAACACCTGGCTGAGCTGGGAACCTGGCCCCACCCTTCGTGTTTCCCTGCCAGGACCAGGGTTTCAAACACAACTGCTCACAGAAGTAGCTTTTTCTCCCAGGATAAAATCAGACTACTGTCATCTAAAGAAAACTGGGCATCTGCCTGCCTGGGAAAGGATTATCGTGAGATAATTAGATCCTGAAAAAAGAGACAGGGTCATACATGGGGCTGCACAGGATCAACACTATAGGTTTGCAGGAGGAAGTAAAGAAAGATAACTCTGTCCAAGAATAAAAAATTGGAGCATTGCATTTTGCATGCCTGCCGACCCCTTGGTCTCACAACCAAGGACAGTGGTTCTCAATCTTGGCTGAATATTAGAATCAGCTGGAGAGTTTAAACAAAGTACTAATATCTGGATCCCCCCACGAAGATTCTGACTTAATTGGTCAATGTTGTGGCCTGGGCAGCAAGATTTTTAAGAACTCCCCATAAGTTTCTAATGTGTATCCAAGGTTGAGAACTACTGCCCCATAGGGACGTCTATGTGGCTACATGCCCAACCCACCTGTCCAGCACCTTCTCTTCATTCTTCCAATCAAAGGAGAGCTCGGTGGGGAAACAGTTCTGTATAACAGCAGCGGAAATTCTTTCCTGTTACCTATATACTAAGCAACAAAGGCCTTCATTCAAAAGTTGAAATGAAATGATGCTATTTGCAGCAACATGGATGGACCTAGACATTGTCATACTGAGTGAAGTAAGTCAGGCAGAGAAAGACAAATATCATATGATATCACTTATATGTGGAATCTAAAAAAAGGCTACAAATGAATTTATCTACAAAACAGAAATAGAGTTACAGGGGTAGAAAATAAACTTACGGTTACCGGCGGTAAGGGGTGGGGATAAATTAGAAGATTGGGATTGACACATACACACTACTATATATTAAATTGATAACTAATAAAGACCTACCGTATAGCACAAGGAACTCTACTCAATACTCTGTAATGGCCTATATGGGAAAAGAATCTAAAAAAGAATGGATATATGTATATGTATTAACAGATTCACTTTGCTGTATACCTGAAACTACCTCAACATTGTAAATCAGCTATACTCCAATAAAAATTTAAGAAAAAAACAAAAAAAAACGTTGAAATGGATAACCAAGAATTACCAGGCATTTAAAGAAAACCAATGTCATGAAAGAGAAAGATAAGGACGTGAAAAGAGAACAGTTATCCCTGGAGGAAATAGATAACTCGGTGTAGTAGACGTTTGTCATATGTTCTCATCGCTCTTTAGAAAGCTACTGCTCTGTTCGTTTACTGTTGAGCCTTTAGAGTCCTGTATCACCCAACTTGTCATGTGCTTAGGATGAAAACTGCCAATCTGATGCCCATATGGAAGGCTTTGATTTGAAAACAAACAGCAATTACCCTCTTCCATTTATTGCAGCATGCTATAGGAGTATAATCATTTCTATGTGCGACATTATATAAAAAGTTGGGAATACATATATATTCCCATGTATACATATATGTTCCAATAAATATACTTATATCTGTATTAACATATAAAATATGTTTCCTACTGACTAAATATTTAATTATAGTAAGGGAGTATAGTTCATCTTTAAATGTGATATAATAGTTATGAAAAAAGAGTTCTAATCTTGTAGAAATATATACTGAAGTATATAAAGATGATATAATTTGATATTTAGGGTTTCTTTCAAGTAATCTAGTGGTATTGAGGATGTGGGTGGTAATATAGAGGACACAAGACTGATCATGGATTGAAATTGTTGAAGCTAGGTTTTGGGTAGATGGGATTTCATTAGACTGCTTTTTATACTTCAGTATAAATTTGCAATTTCCCAAAATAAAGATGTTTTTAAAAATAGTTCCCCAAAAATATGAATGCAACTTAAGTGAAAAAGCCCTGGCAATATGACATCTAGCATGAAATAAGAACTGGATATTCAGAAAACACTAAGGGATTTGTACACAAGGTAGAAATGAAGACATGAAAACAATAATAAAAATAATCTCTTCACTAGATTTTCAAATGATACTCAGAGAATCAAAGTATATGATTTGTAAATATCTACTTCTTTTATTTTATCTGATCCTTAAACAATACACTGGAATTTATTATGATACCGGTTCACAGCAAATTTCTGCTTAAAATGGAAAATTTTTGGATACTTCAAGGGAAGTTAATTACTAACATACAACTACTCTACACACTACTACTCTTCATCGTCATCATCATCACATTAAAGTCTGAGAAGAGTGTTAAAGGAAAACAGCTCAGATTTGTGTGCTTCAGCCACCCCTTTAAAAACGCATGTGACTAAATGGAAGAGTTTCTACAGGTGCGTGATGCACAAATAAAATGAATTACGTTGGCATGGTGAAAAAATGTTTTTTCGGTCATTCATTCATTCAACAAACAGTCGTTGAGCCCATTTTTTGCTAGCTGCTGTTCCAGTTATTTGGAATATATATTGAATAAATCAAAAAAGGATCTCTGCTGTCATGTGGCTGACACTGTAACAGAGGGGAATAGAAAATCAATATCAAGCATTATAAATAAAAAGCTTGTATAGTTTCTGGGAAGTTAATTACTATGAGGAAAATAAGGAAAAGTGGAGCCTTCAAAGAAGGATCAACCAGGAACCAGGAACCAGTGGAGAGTAGCCTAGGAGTTACAAGGGTGGGAAGGTGCTATAAATTAAAGACATTTTTCTGTGTAGCCACTAGAATGAGGGTGCCTGCATTGCTGTTTCCTAAAGGGCTATGGATGGATGTTGAATAGTTGTTGTTCTTATCTTCACGAAAATCCAAACAAAAGGATTTTTTTTTTCAAAAAAAATAAGGAGAAAATTCAGAGGGATTTAGAAAAAGAGAACTAACATATGTTAAATGTTTCCTAAGAGTCAGAAACGGTAAAAGATTTGCATCTGTTATCTTATTTAATCCTTTTAATACATTGTGATGTAGAGGATACTAAATTCTTAGAAAGGTTAAAAAACTTGACCAAGCCACAAGGGTAAGCGGGCAGGGGGATTGGAATATTGAACTCTCTGACTAAAAGGCTTTCTTTTATAGCCTACACTGTCTGATATGATAGCCACCAGTGACATGGAACTGTTGAATCCTTGAAATGTGGCTGGTTCAAATTGAGATGTGCTTTAAGTGTCAAATACACACTGCATTTCGAAGATGGAGTACAAAAGAAAATAGAATTTTAAAAATATCTCATTAATAATTGGTGCATTGATTATATGTTGAAATGATAGCATTTGGGGAACATGGGGTTAAATAAAATGTATTACTAAGGATTAACCTATTTCCTTTTACTTTTTTAAATGTGTTGCTAAAAATTCTAAAACCACATGTGACTCACTGTTTCTGTTGGACAGTTCTGTTCTATATTACATTGCATACATAGAGAAGGCTTTCTTGTCTCTCAAGTGAAAAAAAACCCACTTGAATTGACTAAAGAGATACTGAAAAGTATCCATATCTGTATATCTTCGAAGATGGGCAATCTCTTGCTTATGAATTCACACACTTGCCACTAGAAAGTGCAAAAATTATCTATATTTAACTTCAAGTCTACTTTAAGCAAAAGGTACTTTGAAAAAAAAAGAACATATAAAAAGTAAAGTGGGGTGATTATCTTCATAATATTATATTGTGTATATTACATCCTAATAATTAAACCTTATCATGCAGTTTTTCTTGTGGCATCAGTAGTCTCTATGTTAAAAATACTGCTTTCTGTATTTCTGTATTATTGCCCAAATATGGTGGTTCCTTGTTCCATAACTTTCAAAGAGAAAAAACAATGTCTTTCTTTATTTCCATATTTTCTTTTATTTGTCTTCTATATGTTTTTTTTTCCTAATATGTAGTTAAGGTTCAAAGTCGATAGTCTATTGTTTTTATGAAATTACAGAGTTGGGAAATACCAGTTAGACAAGAGTTATGACTATGTGATAACATCCCTATGATGACAGGTCTTGTCTACATAACTCACTATACAAGATGATCCCAGATCTGTATGTATACGTTGTGTATTAATTCTTACAGGACCTACATTTTCAAGTAATCACCTTAAATTTTTTTCTTAAGTACTATATAATGCAATAATTTTTGTTGGTAGAATTATGCTTTCCTTACGCTATTTAGTTGTTTCACAACTAGACAGCCAGAATTGAGTTGAAAATAGTGGCAATCACTGCATCATGAATCTCAAACACCACCACCACTACAGCCATCACCACAACTATGACCATCAGCATGGCCAGCGCGGCCACCTGGGCCTTTACTGGTCATATAAATTGATTTCCTTTGGATGCTCTGCTTTAACAATGAGTTAGACAGCATTATCCCCATAATTGGATCTGGTATCATGTGGGATCTCTGAATTTATCTCAGATTCTTTTGAAAGCTTTCTCTGTTCTACTTAATTTTAGAGCTGTTTCTTTGACTTGGCCTAGACAGGTCCATTTATGTTTAGCATAACTACAAAATACGTAGTTATTCTAACTTTCTTTCATTGTCAATATTTTTTCTTTATGCTCAAGTTATGCATTATAGAATGTATGTAAATTATGAATATTAGTATTTTTCTCATTTCCTGCTATTTGTACCTCCTTTTTCTTTCCCCTTTACTTTTCTCCTGTGTTGCCCCCAAAACATATAAGCATTAGGTAAAAGGGGACATAGAATATTAGGATAAAATGAGTAATAATAAATAGCATAACATATTTTTCTGACTTTATTATAACTTTTGGTAACCTTTAATATCATCTTGTAAAAGTAGTTTGGCTCTGATATTTTCTAAAAATGTATTAGTTCAGTAATTATATACTTTAGAATGAAAGAGTACTAAAGAGTCTACTTTCGTACAGTACAGATGAAGAGAGGTTTTTTATTGTTATAATTTATTTCTTTTTACTACTAAAAATTGATAATTGTTAAATGTAACTAAACAGAACAAGTCTTGTCAAAAATTGTGTCTATGTAGCTGGTATTCACTGAGTGCCGATCACCAGGTCCCTGGCTTTCTTCTGGCTTTCTTGTTTAATCCTCACAATACCTTGAAGTTTTACAGCAGAGGAAATGGGTGCACAGAGAGAATAAATAACTTGCCCCCAGCCACACAGAAGACACTTGTGGAATCCAGCACTGGGACCCATGTCTCTCTAAAGCAAAAGCCTACATTTGTAACCCTTAGTCTCTAAGGCTTAACATGACATTCTCAAAACTTACTGAAATGTGAAATGTGATGATCAGATAAGTGAAGAATACTCAGTAGTTTCTCTTCTAAAACACAAAAATGTTGGAAGATGGCATTTTATCAGTATAAAATAGCTCAAAGCAAACAAGTATTTTTTTCTATATTTCTTATTTACTCTAGTTGCCATTTTCTTACCACAGTTCAGTATCATTTCTACTCTGTCTTGTGTTACTTTTTAGAACTACAAACATTCCACTCCAAATATACAGCAATGCCAAGGAAAAAAAAACAGGAGACTTTTTTGGCTGATAAATCTCAGAATGTGTCTTGCAGGTTTAGATTTCTCTAAACCATTGCAAAAAGGCAATGAATGACACTCATCATTTGTTTGTCAACCAGAGTTAGAATAAAGGCAATTCTCTTTCTCACTTCATCTTCATGAAGTGAGAAAACAAGGGTAGTTCTCTTCATGAAGTGAGTGGTTAAGCCAGGGTTATCCCTCTTTTCCTTATTTTACTCAGAGACAAAGGGTAAACTTGACTTTGGTGATGTTTAGACAGCAAGAACAAGCCCAGATCATCTATAAGTCCTCTATGTGTCTTAAGCTCTCATGATCTGACAGTGATTTCCATTTTGTTGGCAAAAAGCAATGCTGGTGTCAAACCTTGAACCACTACCAATCATCCACACGTACCATTTGTGTTTTATTTATTTATTTTATTTATGGCTGCGTTGGGTCTGTTGCTGTGCGTGGGCTTTCTCTAATTGCGGCGAGCGGAGCTACTCTTCATTGTGGTGCGTGGGCTTCTCTTGTTGCGAAGCACGGCTCTAGGCGCACGGGCTTCAGTAGTTGTGGCACGTGGGCTCTAGAGCACAAGCTCAGTAGTTGTGGCGCACGGGCTTAGTTGTTCTGCGGCATGTGGCATCTTCCCAGACCAGGGCTCGAACCTGTGTCCCCTTCATTGGCAGGCAGATTCTTAACCACGGCGCCACCAGGGAAGTCCCCACATGTACCATTTGAATCAATACCCCAACCAATTTATATCACGTTTTTCTGCCTCTGGGGAGAAACAAAATCTTAATTTCTGTTTTTCTTTTCTTTGTCTTAGTTTTGTCTGTGTTCACTTAAAATACTTCCAGGAATACTTAATAATTGTTTCAGGTAGGACCCAGATGATGCTTTCTTATTTTTGAAATGCCAGGAGGTATTATCATCTGTGAGACATGGTGTTCAGTGAAAACCATGTGAATGAAGCAATTCTTTTAGAATCCTGTAGGGCAAGATTAAACCCTGAATAAATAATCTGAAAATCTTTCAGGTTAGTTATCATTTTACAAGTATCCAGGAATCATGGTTTCTCTAAAAGGAATTTACTAAATGCATATTTATTTACAGACTTTATTTCTCAATAAAATAATGAACGATTAAGCTTATCCCTTTCTATCTTCTCAGAACCTTGCCTCCATGTATTTACTTCCTTTTTCGTGTGTCCTTAAATTGCCTCTTTATCACTACTTTGTGCCTTCAAGCATCACAATTCTCTTACCTTAAAAAACATACAAAATGAAATACCTAACTACCTAACCTTAACTTTGTTTCCCATCTAAGTATTATTGTTTTTTATTGTTTTAATCTCCAATTACCATTTCCCACACATTGTTTGTATCCCCTACCTCACTACACATATCTTCTTTGACTCTCTACAATCTGTCTTCTGCAAAAAATATTATTTCTTCAGCATATAATTATTGGTCACTGACTTTTGGTCACCGATGTAAAACTGTAGAGATAATTGTTTATCAGATACATTCCTGACCCTCATGGAGCTTGTATTCTGGCTGTCTTTGAGGACTTTATTGATTTCATAATCATAATGACCTGATTCTTCTAATGCTGCATTTGATCAATCCACACCTTCTCGAAGTGTTCATCTGTGTTTTCAGTACAGAAGACTGTGATTTTTCCCCTAATGTTATATTCATATTTTGTGCTTTTTCTTTCTCCTTCTAAGACCTAATTGTGAGTCTCACCCAATATTCTGACTTTGACCTTTTTATGTCTTTTCCTACATATTTTGCTTACTTAGAGGTTTTATTCTCTCAGTGCTCAAAATTTGCTCATTCCTGCATTTATGTAGCCCTTATTTCCACAACCTCGTCCCATATTTTCAATTGCCAGTATCTCCAAGTCACATATTCAGACTCATACTTACCTTCCTTTAAGAAAGAATCTCCCATAAAATAAATGAAATTGAGTTATTTGTAGTGAGGTAGATGGACCTAGAGTCTGTCATACAGAGTGAAGTAAGTCAGAAAGAGAAAAACAAATACCGTATGCAAACATATATATGGAATATAAAAAAAAAATAGTTCTGAAGAACCTAGGGGCAGGACAGGAATAAAGACTCAGACGTAGAGAATGGACTTGAGGACACGGGGAGGGGGAAGGGTAAGCTGGGACGAAGTAAGAGAGTGGCATGGACATATATACACTACCAAATGTAAAATAGATAGCTAGTGGGAAGTAGCTGCACAGCACAGGGAGATCAGCTCAGTGCTTTGTGACCACTTACAGGGGTGGGATAGGAAGGGTGGGAGGGAGACACAAGAGGGAGGAGATATGGGGATATATGTATATGTATAGCTGATTCACTTTGTTTTAGAGCAGAAACTAACACACCATTGTAAAGCAATTATACTCCAGTAAAGATGTTTAAAAAAAAAGAAGAAAGAAAGAATCTCCTACTCCTGGTTTTATTATTTCGGTTATTGACATTATCATCAACACAGTTAATTCTCTCTGAATTGCAAATTGTCACCTCTTCATTCTCAACTTATATCCTTTTCTTTCTTTGCGTCTCCACCTCTGTCGTCTTAGTTAACTCCTGGGCTATTGCACATGTCAAGGCAACTCATCTCCATGCAAATATTCTCCTAAACCAGGCCACTCTTCACATTGATGCAGGGTTAATATCCCTAAATAATGATGCCTGGTCTCCAAATCATCAGAAGCTCTTCATTGCCTTTTAATTGGCTTTAAAGTCTTCCTATGTTCTTTCCCAAATTGCATTTCTGATTTCATCTATTATTCTTCTATAAACTGTGTTCTTGTCCCTCAAACATGCTTTGGGTATTATAAATGTCAACTTTGGGCCATATCATTTTTTTAGTATGACCTGTAATTTTGTGTCAATGGTGAACATGGTGAATTGGTTTGAAGGAATCAAGGTAAGCAGGCCTGTAGTATAAGGTTTTCTGTTTATCTGGCTAGGAGTAAGGTTGTGTTTACTAGTTATTGCAGCTGTAGATGACAGAAGGTAAAGTTTCCTCTGGTGTCCTTGTTTTTGTCTCCCTTGTATCTTCATGTCCCAAACTTCTTAAATAAGGTCTGAGAGATGATGCTCTTTCAGTACAGTTCCCTGTTAGTATGTAGGAGCCCTACGGATGTGATGATGGGGTGGACAGGTGCTGAGTGTAAGGTCAGGGGAACGGAAGCTTTCTGCAATCCTATGGTTTGAGCTCAGTCTTCTAGTGAGTCTGCGGCCCTTCACTGTGACTACTCTCACCCTACCCGACCCCACCCCACACCCCTTAGGTGAGATAGGAAATCTAGAATTTGCCAAGAAAATTAGGCACACTTCCAAATGGCTTTTTCCCCTCTCCCTGTAAGAAGCAGAGGAGATTTTTCTCTCCAGTCTTCACCGTGAGAACTTGGTAGGGCTCCTGGAGGTAACATTGTTGGGGTGCCCCTAAGACTGGTCCCCCTAGAGTTCATATCCCTCCAGCTTTCCCACACTGAGCCTCCAGCAATTTGTTAATTACAGTTTACCTTTTCCTCACCCAGTACAGGCTCCAGCCACCGTTCCTTTACCCAAGTTTCTGCTTTGCTAAGTTGTCACTGTCTATATCTGCCTGTTGTCTCTTCAGTTTTGGGGCAGCAGTTTCCCCTGTGATCTCTATTCTCTGAAGGATCTAAGAAGAGTTTTTTGAGTTTTTGTTGCTATGAAGATGAAACTGATGCTTTTGAAGCTCCTTACATGCTGGACTGGAAACCAGAAGTCTTCCCCCATTTTTTTTTTTAGAATAATCTTTTCCCACTCCTATACAACCTTCTTTGCCTACTTCATCTCCACTGTATTCTTTAAAATACTAATATAATCTACTATCTTTTATGAAGTCTTTCCATATCCACCAAATTTAAGCCATCTTTTATCTGTTGAACTGCATAGCAATTATGATCTACATCAATCCTTGGTATTATATGCTCACAGTAACCCCAATGAGCTGTATATCATTATTATTATCATCCCCATTTGATAGATGATGAATATGAGAGACAGCGGGAATTTAGTGTTTCGCCCAAAGTCATAAAGCTCACAAGTATCAGAGTTTGGATTAGAACCCAGCTAGTCTGACCCAGAGCTTATCTACTAAATAGTACATATCGTTAGCTTTTTTTCTTAGAGTCTTTTGGGTATGTTTCATATTTTCCCAGTCATAACTTGTCCATCTCCCTAACATCCAAATGCAAGACACGGTGTCTTCTATATAATAGTTATCCAATCAGTAGCTTGTGATTGATTATTTAATCAATTCTTAAATGATTATTTCCACTGCTAAAATCATATTTATATCTATTCTTTAAATTTTTCATGAGAGTAACAATAATTTGCAGCTGTGTTCTAAGCACTTTACATGTAGTGTATCGTTTAATCTTTACTGCAACCCCATGAGGTTAAAGTATCTACTATAATGATCTTATTGCTTCTGAGTCCTGGAGAATTTAAATAGGCTGCCCAAGGTCACATATCTAATAAGTGGAAGAGTCAGGATGTGAGTCAAAGCCTCCAGTACCTGCAGACTTAACTAGTGGAAAATCCAGCCCACAGCTTCTGCTGTTTATTTATTAAAAGAATATGATAATCCTGTTTTCTGTTTCCATAAAAATCAATATTCTCTTCTTATTTGCTTTCCATGCAATGGATCAAACAAAATCAAAGTTCTTACCATATATCACTTACCTAAAGAAAAGGGTTTATGATTTATATTTTTATTTTACTTTTTAATCTCAACTTGGCAAATGAAATCGTTACAGAAATGCTGTTAAGCCAGTAATGTTTCCAAAGGCATCTTGACAAGAAAAGACAACTAAAGATGTTGTTCAGTGTTCTTTTAGTATAAAGATTAAGAACTACAGAGTCCTTTGAAATTCCTAGACTTATAGGAAGAACCAGCCAATTCCATTCATATTTCATCTTCGTGTGATTGAGACATTCTTGCTTCTAAGCAAATTAGAAGCTTTCAAAATAAGATGAATCTACCCTGTGTTGGCATGTCACAACTAGAAGCCTCACTTTTATATGAGAACATTGCATACTGAGGGGAAAAACTTGCAGCACCAAATTTGATAATAGTAAGTAGTACTGAAATGAGACATTCAGCTGAAAAACATGTTTTAAAAATAGGTAATAATGACTCTCAAGAGAATAATGTCTGTAGAATAAACTGTTGGAAAGGGTAAAAATAAAGAAATGCCAAATCTATTCATTACACAGCTCTACAAAAAGCAAATAGAAGTGATATAATGACAGACAATGTCTATCAAATACCATGAGAAAATTTCATTTGACTTGAGAGGTGCTGCATCTGTGGCTGCCATTTTGACAACTTTGAGGAAACTTTTGTTCTCTAAGTATGTTTACATTTCACAGGCTGTAAAACTTGCAGATGCAGATAGCCGGCACCTTGAAAATCTGGGGGCGGGGGAATGAAAGTAAAAAAAGAGATTGAGGGCGTTCCAACTGATAGTCATTATCTATCATTCTTCTATTTTAGAGTGAGAGACAGGTAGAAATTATAGAGAATGTAGAGCCCAGCTAAGTAAGTCTGACTCTGAGGAAGGGAGAATTTGCTATCTTGAGAGACATATTGCATCGCATTTAAAAAAAAAAAACATTAGCTTTATTTTATGAGCAAGAAAAAAAAAAGATGAAAATTGCCTACAATTTAAAACAGGGAATGAATTCAGATCACTTGAAGTGGGAAATTGTCTTTTATGATTTGACCCTAGGGCAAACGAGTATGATTCTGCTGAGGGCACTGGAGCTTTAAAAATACAGCTTTCTTTTAAAAGTATTAACTGTCTACTTTAAGAAGACATGTCAAATTTATTACCTTATGGCATAATAACTCAATGAAACATTTTTGAAAACTCAAGATTGTAGCTAATAACATCTAAAAGACAAATTAGAATCTTTACTCTCTACAGACACCAAAGTTAAAAAAGAATGTCCATGAAGCATGGTGATGGATTCTGAATGTGGCTAATATATTTTGGCCTCTAATGTCAAGAAACAGTAGTGATTTGAACAAAGTACACTTTGATACTGAATTTGCCCTATTTGACACTAAGTCAATTTTTGAAAACATGTCCAATTCTTTAAAGTTTTTAAGGTAAAAAATTGAACATTAATGAGAAATTTCTATCCAGTTCTTATTTTAACTAATTAAGATGTGAAATATAAAAGCTATACCCTAAGAATCTTAAGAACTTGTAATCATTACACATGTACAAGCAAAATTGAAGTATTAATCTGAAAATTTACAGAAAATATCGGGAGGCAGAAAGTATGGGGAGAGGTAAAACTCAGACAATATTTAGTGAATGCCTATGTTCTAGAGTATTACATCTAGTAGTGTTTAATTAAAGTACGATAGATTTTACAAACTTAATTGAATGCATACTGTCTAATATATGAGAGTTAAGTAACATTTTAGATGCCCAGTAGAAAGCTGTGAAACAGTCCAAAATCAAACCAACAAACAAAAAATTCCACTTCTGTAGAAATCTGTCCCACGAATGAATGTTGTTGATCATTCCATATAGTTACATTTAAATAAAGCTGGTTTAATGATTTATCATTAAATTCTAACTAGGTTGTGGCAGCTGAGACTTTTCAGTTTTATTATCTGCTTTAACAAGTTCTGAACTTTGTGTGGGAGGCTAGATTCCCCTTGACCTTCCCCAAGGATTTTGCTGGATAGAAATAGGTAATTCACCTATAAATAGGTAATTCTCAATGAAGCAACTAAAAGTTTATAAATGTTCGAAAGTGGGTCTAGTCTGAGCTTGCTAGATAAAGAACGAGTCTATTTCTGAAAATATAATTTAATGTAAGGTTTTATAATTTTGTGATACAGTACATAGTTCCTGGATAATTCATAAATTTCTATTAATAATTTTAAGAGGCTAAGCAACTTTTCACCTTGATGATTCTCCAGAAAAAATATGACATTGCAACAAGTCTATTCCACTTACAAAGTCAGACTTACAGATGCTTGAGTTCTAGAATTTAAAATCCCCAAAGACCAAATTTGCAATGGTGGCTTCTAAATTGCCATGCACGGTCTTGCAATCTTAAATTTTTTAATGGATAAAACTTTACATTTACACGCACTAATGCATCACACAGGAATTGACTTTCTAATTTTTGTGTTTGACTGTGGGATTTTGTAAGACCAAAATTGAATATGCAAATCAGAAGAGGCCAGGAGGGGTGTGCTTTGGAAACTCACCCCGAGTCCCCTAACTTTGCTAACTTTAATGTTACGCCGTATATAACATTGTTTGTCTTGTACTGAAATAAGTATACTGCAGTGAAATGATGGATAATTATCATCCCCAGTGAACTATAGTTTTTTTGCGGTTTTTTTTCTACACTGAGTTCCATGATATAGCCCTAAAATACAAACATCAGATTGTCCCACGTTCTTTTCAGTGATGTATCTTTGCTAAACTGCTTTTCAGTAGTCGCTGTAAGAAAAAGTAAGTACTGGGGAAGATAAATGTGAAATAGGGAATGAAGGTGAGGGTTTTCGATCTGATTTCAAGGTTTAAGAATGTGTGCCCAGTAGGCACACATTCCAATAGAAAGTAACTGTGGCTAATTAAGAATGAAATAATTTGTTTTCAGTTTGTATGTTTTAGTTTTTAAATGCCTGTAATATTGTTGGAATACCAATAAGCATTAAGTTCTTTGGACTTAAATACTTAATAAACAAAACTGCAGTATTGCTCCCCACCTGGGCTGCTGTGAAAAAGGTATTGGGAGAATTCCTAACTTTGTAAAACAGATTAAATTTGTGTCAGTGAACACAATTACTTTTTTCCCACTGCCCTAAACATTTGACCTTCAGCATCAGGTTAGCAGTAAAGCATAGAATGAGATATATTTGCTGTCCGAATTAAACATAATCTGCTTTTGAGTTAGAAGTTCATCAGTCTCATTATGTATGCCATACTATTTAAGAGCTGAGCTACTAAATGTGGAATAGTTTCATACAAACATAGTTAACATTAATTTACCTCATTTGGAACTAGATCAAGGCTCTTTCTTTACATCCAGTATAGGTTGAATAGACTCCATATTTTCGATAAAGTCTTAACTTTATAAAAAGGTAATTATTATAGCTAATTGTATTATATTTCCTCATTCAGGGTAATGTTTTGAAGCATGTTCCATAAAGTGTAGTCTAAATGTACTGGAAGTCATCAAGAGTGTAAAAAGTAATCAGATGAAGGAAAACTTAGATGATCTTGTTTAATCAAAATAGCGTGGGTTTACAAGGCGGGAAGGTGACGGGGGTGTTGGTGGTGGTGTGATGAATTGGGCGATTGGGATTGACATATATACACTAATATGTATAAGATAGGTAACTAATAAGAACCTGCTGTATAAAAAATAAATTAATTAAATTAAATTTTAAAAAATAGCATGGGTTTAAAGAATGCATGTTCTTAATGAATAAGCCATGGTTCTTGGGAGGTTTGACAGATGGAGTGTAGGTGTATCTTGGTTGTGCATGCCACATATATGTCTTCGTTTTCCAAACAAGAAAACAAACAAGTGACATCCTTGCAAAGAAATGTGAAAGAAAACTTAGAAAACTGTTTCATTGCTGAATTAAAATAGTGTGTACAATTTTCCTAATCCAATATTTGCTAGCACATAAAATATATTTCATAGGACAATGAAGATAGAAGACTGTTCACTGATGCAATAGGGAGACTTTTCAACTTTTCAAATTATTTCCACTACCACTCTTTTATATTGAGGAAAATCTATATATAGATTTATAATAATTCACATGTCATGTTCCTTGGTTATTTTTCTTGATTAAGATTTTTTTCTTTATTTTGCCAGATATTATAAGGGTTCTTAGCAAAGAGAAATATTTTCAGTAAGGAACATTTTTTTTTAAATAGATACAAGTCACTTTCAGTTTCTCATCTGTCATGTAAGTCATTTGGAAGTCATTATTCCCATCCGCATAACAAGACAAAAAGCTGAATAAACTAAAAGTCAACAACTCTTCCTGATCTGTTAGAGAATTGAGGTCAAAGGCAAACCACTGCCTCCAAATTGGAGACAAACAGGAGAAACAGAATCACAGCTTCCTGGAGCAGAAGCTCACGAAGAGAAACCTCTGCAGGAATCAGAACTGGGGTAGGAAATCCTAAACTATAACTGATGAATTGTTGCAGGCTCAATGTGCACACATTTGAGAGATTAAAAAATCCCAGGGGATTCAGTGTTGGGGGCTCCACACTTGTGTAAGTTTTAACTTCAGTAGTCCTGCCATTTCTCACAGTGAAGATAGAGAGACCTCCTCTCTGCTTTGAGCTGGTGGAGGGGAAAAGTAGCCATTTTGAAATTTACCCAGAACAGTGTGTTCTTAATAACAAGACCTGCCCTCAAGAGAGAGCACCAATAAGTATTGGCTATTGCAACAGCTAAATCCAAATCACTGATAACACCAAATGTGGATGAGAATGAGAAGAAACAGGAACTCTCATTCATTGCTGATGGAACTGAAAAATGGGACAGCCAACTTTGGAAGACAGGTTGTCAGTTTCATACAAAACTAAACATAGTCTTACATTAGATCCAGCTGTTGTGTACCTTGGTATACTCACAAATGAATTGAAAACTTCTGTCTACACAAAAGCTTAACACACTGATGATTACATAAGCTTTATTCATATTTGCTAAAGCTTAGAAGAAACCAAGATGTTCTTCATAGGTGAATGGATAAGCAAACTGTGGTACATCCATACAAGGGAATGTTATTCAGTGATAAAAATAAATGAGCTATCAAGCCACAGGAAGACATGGAAGAACCTTAAATGATACATATTGCTAACTGAAAGAAGCTAATCTAAAAAGGCTATGTACTGTATGATTCCAACTATATGACATTCTGGAAAAGGCATACTGTTAATTCACAATTTATGATTTAAGAACATATATCTCAGTAACAATAATAAATACCACAGGAAAAAATACTTTTAATTAGAAAATATGTTAATAACCTTAGTTTAGAACTACAAATAAATATTTAGCATAAGAAAGTATATATATATATTTTTTTTCATTCTCCCCCAATAAACGCCACAGAGGGAATAATGACTATGATGAATTTTGATGATGTCGGCAGAAAAATAAAATCCAATTGTGTTTAAATGGAGAGCTCTTTCACATACTAATGCAGTTGAGAAGAACAAAAGTTATCTATTGCTTAGAAAAATAACGTGGTGACTTTAAGAATTACATTTCACTTTGCAGTTCTTGCCTACCATTCACTGTTAACTTTGGTCAGCGTGGGAATCGGAACAACCAAAAATGAGATACAATATCAATCAGCCCCAGCAGCCTCTGAACCTGCTCTACATGCAGCATACAAAATATTTTATGTATTTGAAACTGACAGACAGGTTTGAGCAAACTAGGAGAAAAGGAATACACTTTCAGAGTGAACACAACTATTTGATCACTTTATGCACAAGTCGCATACCAAGGTGAATTTTATGAATCACATAATCATAGTGACACTCTTTTTAATATTGGTTCAAAGAATTAAATATTATTAATATATAACAGAAAAAGAAAATGAGTTGTGTTTAATTTTCTGTGTGTGTGTGTGTGTGTGTGTGTGTGTGTGTGTGTGTTTGGGGAAAAATGAAATCTGTACTTGATTTAAATATATTCTGCCTCATGCTATAAAACATATTTCACTAAATAAAAAATATATTCATCTGTTACAAGGTAGTGGCCAGCACTTCCTGTATGTCAACTCATCTGGCCCCAAAGAAGGATACACTGCAAGAATCACTACTTCTCAATGCTTCCCAGCAAGCCTCGGAATGTGTACTGTTCGGTTCTGGTTCTACATGGTCGATCCCAGGAGCATGGGAGTATTAAAGGTACAAAAGGAAGATAGAGATTTGTCTTTCACTGAGATATTCAGAGCATGTGTTTAAACATTTTTTTTTTTTTTTGGTAGTCAGACAGCACCCATCCTGATTCTATTAACTTCTCTTTTCTTTCTGGGGCGATGGGACTTTGGCAAGCAGTGCTGTCATTCATCTTAATCTCATTCAAGATTTATGTCATTCACTGCTGCCACCTGAACTCAATTATGGTTCATGCTATTTAAAAGATTATCTAGAGATAAAAGATTATGGGCAGATTCTACATATATCTTCTAATAACAACTTAGATAGGGACAATGAAGAAATATGATGAGAGGGATAATAATGGAGAGAATTTTCTTCCACACAGTAAAAGCAAAGCACACTTAAGATTATAAGTATATATCAGCTCACGCTAAAAACAACATACCTGCTTCATTTTTAACTAATTTAATATAAGAATCTGCACCAAATGCAAATGTCTTTAAAGAAACAAGTTGCTGCATTTATACTTCTTATTGCATGAGAGATCAATGAATGAGCTTTTCATTCATTAGGAACCAATTTTGAAATCTTAATTTCTAATTCAAAGATTGTATATCAGAACACAACATGTAGTGTTATTGCTTTGAAATTATAGAGTCATTTATTATTGGGATAAATACAATTTGGAATTTTTGTCTTTATCTCAAACATTGTCCCTTATAAATAATAACAGCTATTATTAAGTGATTCCTATCTTTCTGGCTGTTCATTTTAACTTTATATGTGTTATCAGTTTTAATTCTCACATTCACCTGATGAGGTAGTATCTTTTTCCCAAATTTTTAGTAAAGAAACTGAAACTCAAAGTGACTTAGTAATTTTTCCATGATTACACAACTAGCCAAAAATCTGATTTCAGAGGTCTGACATCCTTTATCCAGCATTGTTTCTCAGATTTTCTGCAGTATTCAGAGTTGTCTAAGGAAAAACGTGAGGGAAAGAAGGAATAAACGGCCTTATCAATTCTAGCCATTGATAGGAAAGAGAGCTCTTATCAAGTAAAACTAAAAACATGCAAAGAAAGTGGTGGAGTTATATGGATTCTATTTAAATGTCCATTTTCCTAAATGTCCATTTTTAACAGTTTGAATACATGTGAGTCTATGTAGATCATGAGAAAAGTTTGCTTTTTTTTTTCATTGTTTTTACATAATGTGAATATTCAGTAGATTAGCCTTTTGCTTTTGCTAAATTTTGTCCAGGGTAATTTATAACTACTGATCTTAAAAAAAACTCTGTAACATGTTGTTTTTACCAACATTTTAAAACATCGATGCTGCAATTGAAGAGGACACTAGTCAATGGTTATTTGTTACACACGGAAGCAAATAAGAAATGGAAAGGCCAATGAACCATTCAATGGAATGCACGCGGATTCCAGTCACTTTCTAACAAAATGTTGCTTCCTCAATTCAAAAACAGTGTCCGTATATCCTTTAGCTCTTCACCAGCTGGTCATTCAGTGCTATAGACTGAATGTTTTCGTCTCCCAAAATTCAAATATTAAAGTCGAACTAAGACAGTCAACTAGTTTAGTTACCTAGTTAAACAGCCCACTGCTTTAATCCATGCTTCCACAAATAACCTTTGAAATGGAAACGTTGGCCTCAAGTCTTGATTTCTGATAGCTTGCTTTTGGTGAGTACAGGTTTTTCTAACTGGAGGCCAGCAGTTAAGTGTAGCAATGCTTTTATACTCTGGGCTGCCTTCAGAGAGGTCTACTGGAAAGAACAGTGGAGGCCAATGGTAGTCAGGTTGACACCCAGGTTTTGTAGAGGAACTGCCCTACCCTACTCCAGATTGTCTTGGTAGGTTTGACTGTCACCATGGCTTTGTTTTTTTTTTTACCGCCTCCATAGATGACCCAAGTGGGGCCAATCATAGTCATTTACAGTATTTGATGCAATGTTTATAAGAGGCTTTCTCTTTCTTCTGTGTTGCAAGTCACAAGGAAGTAGGCTAAATCTGGGGCTATAGAAAGCCATCTTTCCCAATATGGGGAGAGAGATTGTGTGAGAAAGAAGCTAGCACACAGAGGGACATAGGACTAAAAAAAAAAAAGGAGGAAACAGAATTGTGCCTGTTTTGTTTAAATCCTGGAGCCTGCTTTACCTGAGCCAGTAAAATTCTTTTTGTTACTTGCTATTGAAAAATTCCTAACTATGACAGGCACCCAAGGAGAAACTGTTTTCATAATGTATCCTTATGTCTCTGACAGATCACAGTTCCTGTGGCAAGTCTCTTTCTCAACTATTGCTTTTAATCTTGAATTATTCCCAGACTGAAAAACTTCCTGAGTATGCCATATTTTTATATGTGAGTGAATCAATTAAGTGGAAACCCATTCTTTTTACCCTTTAAATCAAGGCTTTCCAGCAACATGCTGTTTGTTCACATGCAAGTTTATTCTTTCTTTTAATCTCTAATTTGGGTATAACAGTGTCACATTTTACAACATTTTCTACGGTGGGGTTTTTCAACTGATGTGTTGCATTTGAAAGAACCTGTAGTTACAGCATTGGCAAGTCTGATGGACAGATAGCTTCTTACAAAAGGTCTGAGAACCCAACTTTGTGCATGTATTTTCTAAATTAACCAGAAGTCCAACTAATATTATCTGGATTTGTGGTGAGGAAGAACCTCCTCTTTTGCATATTAAAAAGAAATTTTTAAAGAATAAAATAAATGATAATGTCCACTGAGGGCATGGATGTGGAGAAATAGATAGTCATTGCTATCAATATGCAATTATAAAGAGCATTTTGGAAATTAAAAGCTTTATAATTTTTATACTACCTGCCAAAACATTCTACATCTATAAATATTTATAAAGAAATAAAGATAGATATGCTTGATGTTTTATTTATAAGGTTCTTCATCTCACTGTTGTTTATAGTAGGAAATATTTGAAACGACCTGTATGTCAAATATTAAGAATTGGTGAAATATAGTACATTCACTCTTACAATGAAATACTATGGAGAAATTAATTCTATGAATGAATAATTAATGATAAAGAGAAGTATTTATGATTCATTAATAACCAAAGTAACCAAATTAACAAATGTGTATTTTAGAATGCCATATAAAAATATATCTAGTTTTATATATGTTAACATATGAATATCTATATCTATATATTAATTTAATAAATATCTGTATCTGTGTGTGTGTATATATATATATATATATATATATATGAAAAATATATGGAAAGATAGACACTAAAATGGTAAAAGTAATTACCTCTAGATGGTGAAATGAAAAGATTTTTTTCATTACTTTTACTCTTATTTATTTTATAATTTTTCTACATTAAACATGTATTACCTTTCTAATGAGAAAAATATATATTTCTAAAGGGTCTTGATGTTTGAAAAGGTTGAAAGACACTGCTCTAGGATATGCCATAAATAGGTGACTTCTTGAGTTAATAAATAGCAAATACAATTCTGGAGCATATGGTAGATTATAACTGTGCTAATCTGAAACTATTTCTTACACTGATTACATAAATCCTTTAGAAAGGATATGGCAAAGAAAATACCTACAGTGAAGTTTCATGATAGAGCATCTATAAGGCCATAAAAATAACAAGGTATTCCTAAAAGAGATTTCAAATTGCAGATTGTGAGAGAATGCTTTCTTGTCAGCACAAATTTTATGAAATTGTATTAAGTGCTATGTATTCCTTGCCCTTCTGTGCTCTGTTCTGTATCCCAGAGAACTACACTTTCCCGAGTCCTTTGCTGTCTGCATTCCTGAATAACTTTGGCCAACGGAAGGTACTGGCCAAAGATCTGAGGGCAGGAAGAGGAGACAAGCCTTCCTCCTCTCTCTGTCTCTCTTCTTCTCCTTCTCTCTGTCTTTCTCTCTCTGTCTCTATATCTCTGTCTCTGTCTCTCTGGCTGAGTTTCTGCTGCATCTCATCTGTGACTCAGTTCCCCTAGAGAGTCCCTGCTTCCCTGGCTCTGGCTCCCACCAAGGATGCCTGCCAAATGCCATCTCCTTCCAGCAACTTAGCTTCACTACTCCCTCCCTTTGACCCTCTAGTTTTCAGATTGGAGACATCTTCCTGTACATACTAATCTAGACATCTTCCTGTACATACTAATCTTCCTGTACATACTAATCTTCCTGTACATGCTAATCAAAATTTCCTTGGTAGTTTCTCATATCTTCCATAAACTTGGTACCCATTCCCTATATTAAAGGTCCTCTATTTGAAATATGTTAGTTTATATTTTCTAACTCAGCCCTGTCTAAGTGCCCACCCCAATGAAAACACAAATCTTTTGAAGACATTAACTGATAAAACAATGAAAAATTTTGAGTGAGCTTCATTCAGTTTAAACTTGTCCTCCTTACATTAACTTATTAAAAACTTACTGTTTAGTAGGGGGGGACAGAAAACAAATTTAAGAAACACAAATAGGAAAACTTCAATTTGTGATACAATACTCTGGAGCAAAGTAAACTGTTTTCTGCTATAAATAATTACTCATGGTCTGCTGAGAGAGTTATTTTATATTGAATGGTAAGAAAGTCTCTCTGAAAAATATGAAGTTTGAATTTAGATTTGAAAAACCAGAAAGATCCATTCTTGTGAATAACTGAAGTAAGCATGTTCTAGGCAGAGGAAACAAGCTAATGGAAAAGCTCAAAAGTGGGAGGTATCTGAAGGCCAGTATAGCTGGCACAAAATAAGCAAGAGAGCGAGATACGCTAAGAGATAGGTAGGAACCAGCTCCTTCAGGGCCTTGTAAGGATGGTAAAGAGATTAGATTTTATCGTAAGAATCACGGGAAGTCATTGGAGAGTCTCTTAGCTTAGCCTGCTATAACAAATTAACATGGCCTAGATCGCTCAAACAACAGAAGTTTATGTCTCACAGTTCTGGAGGTTGAGGAGTTCAAGATCAAGGTATGGGCCAATTTGGATCCTGTTGTGAACCCTCTTCCTGACTTTTCACTGTGTGCTCACCTGTCAGAAGGAGATCATCTCTCTGTGTCTCTTCTTATAAGGACACTAATCTCATTCACAGGGACCTCACCCTCATGAGCTAATAACCTCCCAAAGATCCTACCTCCCAAAACCAAAACATTGGGAATGAAGGCTTCAACATATGAATTTGAGGAGACTCATTAAGTCCATAGCAGAGAGTTTAAAATCGAGGGATAATAACACCTCATTTGAAAATTTAGAAGATCTGTCTGGCTGCTGAGGGGAAAAAGGACAGGACCTGGGGGTAGGAGGAGGCCAGAAAGTGGAAGTGAAACAGGGAGACAAGTTAGAAGATGACTTCCAGGGGTCTCCGGCAGAGAAGATATAGCTTGGTTTAAAGTGGAGTATAAGGATAAACTGGAAAACAATTGCTACAAGTAATGAACATGACTTAGATCTTCACTGGCATATTAAGATTATTTTCTAAATAAAGCACACTTTAATTGTATTAGTATATTAGTGAAGGACATCATATAAAGCTGGGGCAGTCAAAGAAAGCATACAGTTGATGAGATCAAAGTGAAATTCAATTATGACGTCCCTATTACTTTTTAGGGTAAAAAGCCAAACAATTCAGTTTTATCCCAGCCTGTAAAGTAGAGTGCTGCATGATGGAGGAAATGTTTTACGGGAACTGGAAAGCCTGGTAGTATAATAAGTGAATAATATTCAGGATAGTGAATGAATAATATTCAGAATAATAAGATAGCTATACAGGCATCAGTATCCCTTGATTCACAGGCTCACAAATTATGGAACAATGCTAATACATACTTTATTTTCTAGGTCAGTTTCTTTCTGTCTTTCAATTACCTACCTACATATTAAATTAAAAGCACTCTTTAAAATGGTTCTGGTCTCTTTCTCATTCACATTGCCAAAAGAGCCCTAAGTGAAACCCAATTAATTTCCCTTGAGATTATTTAGTTTCAGTAGTTCATCTTTCTAGCTTCTGGCTTGTTCTGATATTTAATGCTAGCTCAGGTGAGTTATTTAATATCTATGGAAAGAGGTAAAGTTTGACACAGGACAAGAGAATGTCTCTGCAAATGACTAATATCCTTTGGTTACTCCAGACTCATGTTTTAAAGATACAAAAAGGAAGTGAACTTTTATAATTAATACTTTTTGTAATTTATAGAAATTTCTAATTGCTCAGGGGGGGAAAAAACGAACTATTTCCTAAAACTTCTTTCAGTGTTAACAGGTGGGTTAATATATCTAAATGGGCTTCTAGAAGGCTGGTGTTCATATATCAGAACAGTTAGCCACCAGGTTGAAGTGGCCTTGATTTTAAAGTTGAGTTTTAGAGCTACATGATTTCTGCTAAAACCTATGGAATTTAGCGTGTAAATATTCCATTCGGGAAGCCATTATTGAGGTGGCCGCATGCTTGTGAATTCTGCTTTGTTTTGTTTTAATGTGATATTTAGGACGATAATAAGATCAGAGAAAAAAAAGAAAAAAGCCGAGAATAATATCGGAGGGTTACTGTATGCCATACCCTGAAGTCGTTTACATGTATTGATTGATCTAATCCTCACACCTTCCATGAGGCAAGTAATGACATTACCTACATTTTAACAGATGAGGAAAATGAGATACAGGAAGCTTCAGGAACTTGTTCAAGGTCACAGAGCTATTTACGAAATGGCTCCAGCATATGCTTTTAATTACTATGCTCACTGCCTCTCAGAACTAGATGGGTTTTTTATGGCGTATTTTATTTTCCATATTTTATTATTCAAAATCATCTTTTATTTCCTACCAATAGTTACTGAAATCTGGTTCTTTAAAAGGTGCTTTGCATATTTCCGGTTCTACATATTGTAGTTTTCAGTATAAATTTGATTTGAATTACAAATGTAGCAAAAAACAAAAAAAAAATTGGTGTAACAGTTATTTAAATCGTCCTCCTAAATGTGTAGTGTGTGTAAGGTGGTGTGGGAGATGCTTTCGGTATTTCTTTTTCCTATAATTGCCTGTGTGACAAACCATTTAATCCTTCTGTGCTGCTGCTTTTGGTGATTAACTTGTGAATGAGCCGTTCCGACTACAACCTCTTTGTCAAACTGATCCAGGCCTCCTCTGGTCAGTTTTGGAGTCCTCTTGGGTTTGTCATAAGAACTATAGCTGTCCTTTTAGAAGAGTTGGACCTTTCAGGGGCCCATTTTCTAGGATAAATGCAGGAGGAACTTCTGTTTATTCCCTGTGATGTTTCCAGGCACATGAACTTCAGAACGGGAAGTTTAGCAGAGAAGGAAAAGAGGGTCACTTCAATTCAGCCTTGTTTCTTAAATGCAGGATGACCTTGGGCCCTCTGGGGGATGGTGCAGAGGCATAGTGCACCAGCGAGGGCCAGGTACTGTGAGATATTCTGGAAAGGACTTCTGACACATCAATCAGCAACTACCCTTATCACTATATATAATAATATAATCAGAAATAATTAAATAATGAATCAATGAAGTATTGTGTGTGAACAGTTTCTAGTTAACAAAGGAAATGCATTTTAAATTTACATTCATTTAATCAGGGCACTGGGTTACCACTTAGTGCAATGAAGTAATAATTTACAAGATGGTAACCTGTGTTAATGACTTGCCCCAAAGGTTCTGGTTATTACCATGAGATGTTATGTTACCACATAGATGAGGACCTGGCCCATTTCTCAATTATCACTAGTGCTCTAGAGATTCTTCCAGTGATATGTTGAGTAAAAAGAGAAAGGAGGGGGCTTCCCTGGTGGCACAGTGGTTGAGAGTCCGCCTGCCAATGCATGGGACGCGGGTTCATGCCCCGGTCCGGGAAGATCCCACATGCCGCAGAGCAGCTGGACCCGTGAGCCATGACCACTGAGCCTGCGTGTCCGGAGCCTGTGCTCCGCAACGGGAGAGGCCACAACAGTGAGAGGCCCGCGTACCGCAAAAAAAAAAAAAGAGAGAGAGAAAGGAGGAAAATGTTAAGTTTCGAAAAGGAAAAAATATATTTTAGAAAGTTGAATATGTACTTGTATTCATATAGAAATATATATACAAAATTAAATAGCTACTAGTTTGTATGGCATATGCTTCAGACAATTTACACATCAGATTTTTTTGTTTAATCCTTTTCTTTATTATTAGTGCTTAATTTAACAATGCATTTTTTATGATGTTATGTTATTGTGAAAGTTGTTGAGAGGCACTATCAGTATTCGGTCAATAATTTTATTCCTTTTTTATATGCATTTTAACTGTCCCAGACTAACCAGTTCTCTCTCATTCCTGTCACATGCTAAACCTCATGGTCATTATTTCCACAGGTGGTGGTACACTGCTTATCAAAGACAGCTTTTTTTTGTTTTGTTTTGTTTTTGTTTTTGTTTTTTTTTTTGCGGTACGCGGGCCTCCCACTGCTGTGGCCTCTCCCGTTGCGGAGCACAGGCTCCGGACGCGCAGGCTCAGCGGCCATGACTCACGGGCCCAGCCACTCCGCGGCATGTGGGATCTTCCCAGACCAGGGCACGAACCCGCGTCCCCTGCATCGGCAGGCGGACTCTCAACCACTGCGCCACCAGGGAAGCCCAAAGGCAGCTTTTGAGAACAACATTCGATAGTGTTTAAAAGCAGAAACAATAATATATGCAGATATCCCCAGGCATAAAAGGTTGGAAGTGTGTGTAGGAGTCACTGAGCATACTTAGCACATTTCTGCCCTCTAAACAGACTTGTCGAAGCTCGAGATTATACCCTACATTTGAGCATTTCATACTAATTTAGCATAAACATAACTAGTAATGTACTAAGGCGGTAATTCGCAACGTGTCTCACGATGTGACACAGGTAATATGCAAGAACAGTAGTTAAAATGAACCCAGGTACTTTTTAGTGATTTCCTCCCTTTTTTGAGTATAGATTCAAGATTCTCCCTATATTATATCAGTGTGCTGTATTTAATCTGACAGGTCTTATTGAATAGAAGAGAAGAAATGTAAGGTTGTATCTGATGTGTCAGGCATTTTGTCAAGCAGTTTGCATGACCCTCAGGACCATGTGATGAGGGACACCGAGGAGAGTGCGTCAAACACAACATATCATCCATCACATAGTGAGACTCATGAGCTTCTGTTAACAACTTAGCAAAGGTGGGCACACAGACCTTGACAGCAAAGATACTTGGATAGGAGAGGTAGAGGAAACGATGCTGACATGTGCTGTGTATCTTTTATTGTAGATAGTAGACATATAAACCTCAGGATGGTAAAAAAATGCTGCTGCAAGTTTCTGTTAAAGTATAAATTATCAGGCTGGGATGGCACTACATGAAACGCAAAGGGTGACACTCAGAAGGAGCTAATCGAATATGACCTTCAAATTAGACTTTCCCTTTAGAGTATAATAAAAGCAGGAAAAGAAAAGTGACCTCAGGTTGAAGAGTTATGCTGCTAAAAATTAAAATCAAGTTACCGTTTTAGGACAGAGACATGGGAATTTGCAAAAGAAGGTATTTCTTACCCCTGCCTACAAGCAGGCTAGATGCAAAGTCACCTTGAGAAAGAACCAAAACTCAGCTTCACGTAGAAGTCTGGGTCCCAAGCTGAATATTGCTTCTTAAAAAAAAACAAACAAACAAAAAAAACATTTAACAGATTCATAGTTAAAGCAACTTTTCTTTTACATTTTTATTTTGTGAAATCTGTCAGTCTCTATTTTCTTTATAGATTTTGGCCTTAATACTTTGCTTAGGAAGCCCTTTCCTGTCATAAAATAAAATATTCTCATTTTTTTAAGTTATCTCATAATTTTGACTTTTTAGATTTAACTAATTCATCTACTTATAATTGGTTTTGCATATGTATGGTGAGAAGTTAGAAATTCATGATTTTCTTTCCAAATAGGAAGCTCGTTCTTCCAACATCACTGATTCAGTACTGTGTCCTCCCCCTGTTGATTTGACATGCTTTCGTAATACGTTAAGTTCATATATGCATTTGTAAACTTTCTACAGATGTATGAAAGAATGATTGTTTCTTCATTGGATGCAAAGATAGATGCACAGAGAGATGATAGAAACACAGAGATAAATTAAATCATAATCCTCTACATCCTTACTCACTGTTATCTACGTAATTTGTCAATTTAGGGAAAAAAGGTATTTTAAGTTCCTCCAATATAAAGTCTCAGTTTGTCTTTCTGTTCTTATTGGTCTCAGCCCTTACATTTCAAAGCCATATGGTTGAATGCACGAAGATTCAAGACAGTTATAGGTGCTCAAGGAATTATAACTTTTATCAGTATCAAGTACCTCCTTTATATTTTCCTGAAATCTTATTTTATCTGTTAATAATATGGACATTCTTACCATTTAAAAAATAAATGCCGTAGACATATATACACTACCAAATGTAAAATAGATAGCTAGTGGGAAGCAGCCGCATAGCTGAGGGAAATCAGCTCCGTGCTTTGTGACCACCTAGAGGGGTGGGATAGAGAGGGTGGGAGGGAGATGCAAGAGGGAGGAGATATGGGGTTATATGTATATGTATAGCTGATTCACTTTGTTATAAAGCAGAAACTAGCACACCATTGTAAAGCAATTGTACTCCAATAAAGATGTTAATAAAAATAAATGCCTTAACACCTTACTCATCCCTTTATTTTTAACAGTCCCATGACTCTTGACTTTAGTTATGTCAGTTATAAACAGCATATGGCTGGATTCTGTTTTCCGTAATCTGAGCTTCTGTTTTTTTTAATAAATCAATTCAGTCCTTTCACATATGTACAAAACGTTTTTCGTGTGTGTTTTCTATTAGTCTTTTTCTTGTTTCATTATCTTCCCCTTTACCTCTGCCTTTAATTAGAGTGATTGTATTTCCTTTATTCCTCCTTATTCCCAGTGTTTGTAAGTTTTAATTGCTGTATATTTTTTCTAAAGTGGACATTTAACTTTTAGTAAATCTATTCAAAATATTTATCCATTTTTATTGAAAATTAATTGCATAGTTCTAACCTATCCACCCCTCAAATTAAAGAAGACCTTTGGCAAAATTTTACTGACCTGGCTCATCCTTCCAAACAACTCTATGGCTTACTAAAATTTGTTGGAACATTAGATTCATGGTGTAAATAATTCATCTACTCTCCTGGCAGTCATATTCTTTAAAATGCCTTAGACCTCACCGGTATATAATTATCAAGTAAGACTATATGTTTTACAGTTACCTTTGCTTACTACTCTTTATTAATTCCTCTGCAGTCCGCTATATTGGATTCTTTTTGTCTGATATGTATATCAGTTTGCTCAGGGCTGCCATAACAAGATATCACAAAGTGGGCTACTTAAACAGGAGACATTTATTTTCTCACAGCTCTGGAAGCTGGTGGTCCAAGATCAAGGAGTCGGCGGTTTTGATTTCTTCTGAGTCCTCTTTCCTTTGCTTGCAGATGTTTGCTTTCTCACCATGTCCTGGTCTTTCCTCTACGTGGGTGCATTTTTAATATCTCGTCCAATGTACAAATTTCCTCTTCTTATGAGGACACCAGCAAGATTGGATTAGGGTTCACCTTAAGGGCCTCCTTTTAATTTAATTACCTCTTTAAAAGCTCTATCTCTAAATACAGTCACATTTTAAAGTACTGGGGTTTAGGGTTCAACATGAACTTTGGAGGGTCACATGCAGCCCATAGCATGTTTTATTCATAGGTATTTCAGAAACAGTGCATGGCTGGTAAGCTTTTTGAGTTCCTGATTGGCTGAAAGAAACATATCATGGATCCATACTGGAAAGATAGTTTGGGTATGAATTTCTAGGTTCAAAATTATTTTTCCTTAAGTAATTGAAGGCACTCCTGCATTGTATTCTAATGTCCAGTGTCTATCTGCCATGTAGAAGACAGCTGTCTGACTGATTATTTCTCCTCCAGGATTTTCACATGTCCTACTTTTCTCGCAGGAAGTGGGTAAAATATTCTTTTAATCCTTGGAGTTGATAAATTCTCCTGGGAATTTGATGGGCTCTCATCATTTTTCACCTCCGGGAGGCTTTCATCTGTAATTTATTTAATTATTTCCTTCTAAAGACATCTATTAGACTGATGTGGAAACTTCTGGATCTATCCTTGCTATCCCCTACCATATATTCTCAAAGTTTTCATCTCTTGGTCCTCTGACACTGTGGTCTTGGGAGGATCACTTGGTTCAGTTTTCCAGTTCACTTTGTGAAATTTAATCTGTATCGATTCTGCTATGCTGTTCATCTCTGGGGACTTTACTTCAGCAATCATTTCGTTAATTTCCAAGAACTCTGAATGCTTCTTTTTCATATTAGTTTGTTCTATTTTATAGATATGATGGACACTTGAATCTCTCAAGGGAATTAATTACATTTCTTTATATATTTCCCCATTTATCCTATTAGCAGTTGTTCTCATGGTGTTCAGTACTGGTCTCAGTTTAATTCCTGTCTTTCAGAATTTTCCTCAACTGTCAGGTTACTTACTATTGGTTTTCTATTCCTATATGTGGATGCGTCTAGATTGGATAATATTACCATGTGTATTTTATTGTATCAGACCAAGTAAGAAATTTTCTTTTCCTAGCAGTGAATATGCATTCTAATTCAAGATCTCCAGTTTTATTGCTCTGGTGTAAAGAAGGAGATGCATTTTCTAGTGGACTTACATTTCTGATGTACTGCTGGCTTGTTTATTTGTCGAGGGAAGTACAAGTACTTTGTGGCAGTCACAAGGCCACCACCTCACTTCTTTGGTCTCAGTGCCCTTTCGTGAAAACTCCCGTGTCAGATCTCCCACGCCAGCAGTATTTATCCACCTGTGTGTCCTAGGTATGAATGCCTGCATCAGTAACTCCTAACATATGGACTGATCTGGCTTTTTGTGGAGTCCTTTGATTAATTATGAGCTAGTGACACATGCGTAGCTTCTTCTCTATGCTGTCCACCTCTTAGAGTTATTCCAGAATTCCACTGCGAACAGTCACTTTTTTGTTGGTCTTTTTTTCACCTGTAGATGTTTGCAAGTTCCTCAGTTTTGTTTATGTAATTTCAACCAACAGTTTCCATTTGGTTTAAAACTTCCAGAAAGTCCTTACTATTTTTGTATGTTGGTAGATGTGCTCCTAAGTTTCCTGTGCTTCTGTGGATTTCTTTCAGTATTTTTCCTGTCTTTGCAGCGGAACGTTCTTGAGGTGTATAAGTAAACATATGTTTTTAGTTAGCCATCAGAACCAGGAACCATTTTTCCAAATATTTACAATTCTGCAGAATACACTAAAAAAAGTAAACTCCCTTTTTTTTCTGTTTGTTGTTTTACAGTCTAAAAATTTCCCTCATTTTGAAGGAAGATGTTTTGAAGGCATTTTGAAGGTAGTCTGTACAGTGATTAGTTGGGAGAAAAAACATGGAGGTATCAGGCTAACACTGAATGCTACACAGGTCATTCTACTATTGAGAAATATTTGGTTGGTGCTTTATGTCTGATTACTCCTAAATAGTCTGTCTCTTTCAAAGAATGTGAAGTTAATGTTGTAGAGCTAAATACAAGTCAGCCACTTCAATTTCCACATGCATAGTAGCTGTAATTTTTCTCAGCTCTTCTTCTTCTGATACAGCCAGTGATGTTTTTTGCAAACTAGCGATGTTCAGGAAAGGCAATCAACTGGAAACCTATGTCCTAGACCCAGCTTTCTAAGTTGCTAATGACTAGAAACTTACAGAGTTTCTAAAGCTCTCTGGTTCTCATTCCCCTTATTTACAAGCACCCTAGTGATGCATTTGTAAAAAACCTGAAAAATCTGAAATTGTGCCCTGAAATCATTTTTTTTTTAAATCCCGTGAATGTGTCAGCTCATTATGGTGAAGTTGCCTAGTTAACTTTCTTATTAACATGACTCATCCTACTATATTAACTCTTTTTTTCTGAATGGATGATATATGATATGTAATAGCAAGCTCTTAGATAATAATAAAAAGGAAATGTATTTAGTCTTGATACTTTATATACATTATTTTAATTTAAACCTAATAACAGACATATCAGGAAGATATCAGTATTTCTTCCATTTAACAAAAGAGAAATCAAAGCTTGAAAAGGTTACATAATTTAGCCTAAGACATCCAGTTAGTATTGGCAGAGCCAGGATTAGAATCTGGGTCCTAGCCCCTGACCATAACACTGTTCAGCCTTCTTATTTATAGGGAGGTAAAACCCTGAAGGAAAGTTATATGCTTTTTAAATATGATAGAGGGACCAGAAATTCCTCCTTTTACCACAAATATTCACCAGCAAATTTGGCTGGTCCTTTATAGTTTGAACAGGGTTTTCATGTCAGTGAACTCATTTAATTTGCTCTGAGATGTTACAGAACAAACTGGATTCCCTTTTTCCCATCTCCAATGAGAAAGGCAAAGAAAAAAAGAGTGATCTATTTCCACAGCCTTTAGGGACAGAGCTGAAATGTAGATGGTTCTGCAGTTCAAATTCTGACGTTCTAAGGTTTTTGTTTTTTTTTTAAATCATCCATTCTCCTACTTACCTATGGTGTATTTTTAAATTTTAAGACACCATAGCTTATTTATAACTCACTGACTGCCTAACCCAGAAAGAAAATTGTGGTGATGTTTTAGTGCGAACAAGGAACTATTTGTAAGAAATAGAGATTAGGGTATTGCTAGCTCTCACAGCAGTACCTGAATAATCCTGATTTTTATAAGTAGATACGTTTTCTTTATCAGATAAAATGATGAATTTGCCAAGGTAGAACTTGTGCAGTGAGAAACAATGAGAATGCTACTTCTACTTCCACCACTGGTCATCGAGTTACTTGGTCTCTAGGCCCTGTAAAGTTTTTGACTAGATGATCTCCAAGATCCTGTCCAACTCCAAAGTTCTTAAATCTTTAGCTTTTTCATTCTTTCATTCTTTAGCAAATGTTTACTGATCCCCTATTATGTACCTGGCAAGTGCTCAAGGCATACATAAATAAACAAAACAGACAACTCCCTGCTCCCGTAGAATTTATGTCATAATGGGGAAACTGCCATTAAACAGCAGGAAATGAGATCAGTGAGTAAGCTGAGTACTCTTTTTCAAGACTCTGTGACAAAGTAAAGCAGTGTAAGAGGATCGGTCGGGCTGGGTATGGGCAGAGTGAGCCGCTTTAAGGGCGTAAGCTTAGAGCAAACGCTTGAAGGAGGTGAGGCTGTGAGCCACGCAGATACAGCGCCCGGAGTGGGAGAACAGACAGAGAGAAAGAAACAGTACAAAGACCCAAGTCAGGAGTGTTCATGGGGTTTAAGGAGATGGGCAGGGGAGTCTTGTAGCTAGAGCACAGGGAAGGAGGAGAGAGTAAGAAGACACAGAGGAAGGGGAATGGGGAGAGGTCTTGAAAAAACTTTCATACCATTGGAAGGATATTTTTATTACCTTTGTTGTGTGACCCAGTTCTAGAAAGTTGCTATTACTGAGTTCTTAAGTGCCTCCTTTGATAGCTTAATATACCTGGTACTTTGATAATTCTTGCCTCTGATCAGGCAAAGGAGCTTGGTCTTAAAGAGGGAGTTGGGAAAAGGAGCTGACATTGGCAAGCTTAGAAGTGATGTGCCACTTGACTTTTTTAAACGTCCAAAATTGGAAATAGAAAGTGTGATGGAAAGAGGGTAGGGAGGAAAGAGAGGGTGAGTAAATGTGTTTAGAAGACCAAGTGACCATTTGAATAATTGCTTTAATTGGCATTGAAATGGATGAGGCAATTGTTTTTTTCCAACAGAATAGGAAATTGAGTGAATGAAAGCAAATCAGGAAAATTCCACACTAGCTCTGTCATTCTCTACTGTGAATATTTTGAGTTTTTAAAAATATTCTTTAGATTCATAGACTTTATTTCTTTTAGCAGTTTTAGGTTTACAGAAAAATTGAGCAGAATGCCCAGACGGTTCCTGTATACAGTACCCACTCTCATTACCCCCAGCTCCAAGTTTTCGCTATTATTAACATCTTGCATTACTCTAGTGTATTTGTTACAGTCGATGAGCCAATATTAGCTCTTTATTATTAACTAAAGTCCATAGTCTACATTAAGGTTCACTCTTCATGCTGTACATTCCATGGGTTTTCACAAATGTATAAGGATGTGTACCCACAGTTTCATACAGAATAGTTTCACTGCCCTAAAATTCCCCTGGGCTCAATCTATTCACCCTTCCCTACCTCTCCCACACTTCTGGTAACCATTGATCATTTTTTACTGTGTCCACAGTTTTATCTTTTCCAGAAATTCATATAGTTAAAATCATTCAGTCTGTAGCCCTTTTAGATTGGCTTCTTTCACTTAGAGATATGCGTTTATCCATGTCTTTTTTGTGGCTTGATAGCTCACTTCTGTTTTTATCACTGAATAAGATTCCAGTGTATGGATGTACCAAAGTTTAACTATTCATCTGTTGAAAACCCTGCTGGTTGCTTCCAAGTTTTGACAATTATAAATAAAGCTGCGATACACATTAATATGGAGGTTTTTGTGTGGATATAAGTTTTCAGATCCTTTGGGTAAATATCAAGGAGTGCAATTGCTGGATCATGTGGTAAGGATGTGTGTAGTTTTGTGAGAAACTGCCAGACTGTGTTCTAGAGTGGCTGTACCAGTTTGCATTTCCACCATCAATGAAAAAGAGTTTCAGTTGCTCCTTCAGAAAATTTGGTATTTTCAGTGATTTGGATTTTAGCCATTCTAATGTGTGTTCAATTGTTTTAATTTGTATTTCTCTGATGACGTATGACGTTGAACATCTTATCCTATGCCTATTTGCCACCTGTATTGCTTCTTTAGTGAGGTATCTGTTGGACATTCTGTGTATTTTTAAATTGGGTTGTTTTCTTATTTTTGAGTTTTAAAAGTACTTTGTATATTTTGTAATAGTCCTTTATCAGATATGTGTTTTAAGATATTTTCTCCAATCTCTGGGCCATCTTTTCATACCCATAACAGTGTCTTTCACAGAGCAGAAGCTTTTAATTTCATTGAGGTCCAATTACCAATTTTTTCATTCATGGTTCATGATTTTGGTTTTCTATCTAAAAAGTCATTGCAAAACTCAAGATCACCTATAGTTTCTTTTATGTTATCTTCTAGATGTTTTATAGTTTGCAGTTGACATCTAGGTCTGTGAACCATTTCGAGTTAATTTTGGTGAAACATGGACGCTCTGAATCTAGATTCACTTTTTTGCACGTGGATCTAGTTGTTCTAATACCATTCGTTGAAAACACTAACCTTCCTCATTGAATTGCCTTTGTTCCTTTGCCAAAGATCAGTTGACCATATTTATGTGGGTCTGTTCTGGGCTGTAGAGTCAGTTCCTTTGATCAATTTGTCTATTCTTTCCCCAGTACCACACTGTCTTAATTAATGTACCTCTGTAGAAAGTCTTGCAGTCAGGTAGTGTCACTCCTCTGACTTTGTTCTTCTCCTTCAATATTGTGTTGGCTATTCTAAGTGTTTTAGCTTTCCTTATAAACTTTAGAATGAATTTGTCAATAGCCCTGAAATAACTTGCTGAGATTTTGGCTGGGATTGAATTCAATCTATACATCAAGTAGGGAAGAACTTACATCTGGACAATGTTGAGTCTTCCTCATGGAATATCATCCATTTAGTTAGATAGTTTTTTCATCAGTTTTGTAGTGTTCTTCATATAGACCATGTACTTTATTGTTACATTTTTACATTTATATTTCTTTTTTCAGTGCTAATATAAATGGTATTATGTTTTTAATTTCAAATCCAACTTTCATTGCTGGAATATAAGAAAATAATTGACTTTTGTACATTAACCTTGTATCCTACAACCTTGCTATAATTGCTTATTAGTTTCAGGAGTTTTTTCATTGTTGTTACATCTTTGAAAATTTCTACATAGACAGTCATGTCACTTGCAAACAGAAGCATTTTTATTTCTTTATAATCAGTATACCTCTTATTTCCTTTTCTTCTCTTATTGCATTATGTCAGTTTCCAGTACAATGTTTAATAGAAGCAGTGAAAGCAGACATCCTTCTTTGTTCCTGACCTGAACAGGAAAGTCTCCAGTTTCTCACCATATACAGGCAAAAGTGATTTAAAGAACTCCAATTTCAGACACATATTGAAAAAAATATATTTAACTTTAAATATGTTGAAAAAGAAGCTTATAAGTATCTAAGTTGGATAGCACAAATTAACTACTATGGTAAGACTGTAAGACTGAGCTAAGATTTTTCTGCTGTACATGAAACAATGCCTGGTACTTAGCCAAAACTCACTAAATATTTATTAACTGAATGAACGAAATGGTAAATGAATGTGTGATGACAATGAAAAGCAGGACTCAGAACATAAAACATTTATGTTCTTCATTAAAAAAAAATAAAAACTGGTGACATAAAAATAAGAATGAGATTAGCTATAGGTTCTTTGTAGGATATTCTTTACAAGTTGAGGAAGTTCCCCTCTATTCCTAGCTTCTTAAGAGTTGTTATCATGAATGGATGTTAAAATTTGTCATATGATTTCTCTGCATCTATTGATAAAATTATATGATTTTTCTTCTTTAGCTTGCTGATACGATAGATTACATTAATCAATTTTCTAATGTTTACCAACTTAACATACCTGAAATAAATTCTACCTCATGGTTGTGTATAATTCATTTATACATTTTTGGATTCATTTTGCTAATACTTTGTATAGGATTTTTGCATTTATGTTCATGGAAGATATTGGCCTGTAGTTTTCCTATCTAGTAGTCTCTTTGTCTGATTTTGGTATTAGGGTAAAGCTGGTCTCATAGAATGAATTTGGAAATGTTTCCTCTGCTTCTATTTTCTGGATACAACTGTAGAGAGTTGATGCCATTTCTTCCTTAAAATTTTGGTAGAATTCACCATCAAACCCATCTGGATTTATTGCTTTCTCTTTTGGAATGTTTATTAATGATTGATTCAATTTCATTAATAGATAAAGGCCTATTCACATTATCTGCTTTTCTTGTGTGAGTTTTCATAGATGTGCTTTTCAAGGAATTGATCAATTTCATCTAGATTATCAAATTTGCGGGCATGGAGTTGTTAATAATTAATAACCCTTTATTATTCTTTAGGGGATCAATGATGATGGCTACTCTTTCATTTCGGATATTTATATTTGTATCTTCTCTCTTTTTTTCCTTAGGTAACCTAACTAGAAGTTTATCAGTTTTATTGTTCCCTTCCAAGGACCAGTTTAAATTATTGATTTTAGATCTTTCTTAATTTCTACTTTATGAATTTAATTCTGTGAAATTTCCCTGTAAACATGGCTTCACTATCCCACAAACTTTGTTTATATTTCCATTTTCATTTGGTTTGAAATACTTTTAGTTTTTCTTGTGACTCCTTCTTTAACCCATGTTTTATCGAGAAGTGTGTTGTATAATCTCAAAAGTATTTGGCCTTTTTCTTCAGCTATTTTCCTGTTACTTATTTCTAGTTAAACTCCACTGTGATCTGAAAGGATACATTGTATGATTCCATTCTTTTAAATTTGCTATAGTGTGTTTTATGACCCAGATGTCTTCAATCTTGGTGAGTGTTCCCTATGAGTCTGAGAAGAATGTGTATTCTGCTGTTTCTGGATGACATAGTCTACCAATGAATTAGATCCAGTTGATTGATGTTATTCAGTTCAACTATGCCCTTACTGATTTAGTGCCTCCCACTCTGTCAGTTACTTATAGAGGGATGTTGAAGTCTTCAACTATAAGAGTGGATTCATCTACTTCTCCTTGCAGTTGTACCACTTTTTGAATTGTACTGTCTCAAGTATTTGATGTTCTGTTGTTGGGTGCATACACATTCGGGATTGTTGTCTTCTTAGAGAATTGACCGCTTTCTCATTGTGTAATGCCCTCTTCATCCATAATAGTTTTCTTTCTCCGAAGTCTGTTTTGCCCAAAATTAATATAGCTTTTCCAGCTTTCTGTTCATTAGTATTAGCATGGTATATCTTTCTCCATCCTCTTACTTCTAATCTACCCGTGTCTTTATATTTAACTTAAGTTTCTTATAGACAATACAGAGTTGAGTCTTGTTTTTTAATCTACTCTGACAATCTTTGTCTTTTTATTGGTATATTTAGAAAACAGACATTTAAAGTGATTATTGATAGTTGAGTCAATACCTAGCATATCTGTTACTGTTTTACATTTGTTAACTTTGTTCTTTTTGTGTGCATGTGTCTTATACTCTTTTTTGCTTCCTTTGTTTTAAATGAGCATTTTTTATGAGTCCTTTTTTCTCTTCTCTTAGCATATCTTCTTTTTAAAGCCTCTTTATTGTTTGCCCATGAGTTTGCAACATGCATTTACTAATAATCCAAGTACACTTTCAAATAACACTATACCACTTCATGAGCAGTGCAAGTACACAGTATTCTCAATTCCTCCCTCCCTTCTCTTATAATGTGCTGCCATACATTTCACTTGCCCAAAAGCTAAAATCACTGAATACATTCTTGTTATTATTATTTTGACTAAACTATTATCTGTTACATCAATTAATAATAAGAAAAGTAAAATATTTTATTTACCTTTATTTATTCCTTCTCTAACACTCTTCTTTTTTCTATGTAATCTGATTTTCTGACCATATCATTTTCCTTTTCTCTAAGGAACTTCTTTTAACTTTACTTGCAAGACAGATCTACTAGCAAAAAATTTCCTCAATTTTTATTTGTCTGAGAAAATCTTTCTTTCTCCTTTATTTTGAAGGATAATTTTGCTGGATATGGAATTCCAGGTTGGAGTTTTTCTTTCGTCACTCTAAATATTTTGTTTCACTGTCTTCTTGTTGGCATGTTTTCTGAAAAGAAGTCTGATGTCATTCTTATCCTTGCTGCTCTATAAGTTGTTTTCTCCCTCTGGCTTCTTTCATTAGATAGATTCTCTCTAACCTTTGATTCTCTGAAGTTTGAATATCATGTGCCTCAGTGTAGATAAATTTTAGTGCTGGTATTTATCATGTTGATGTTCTCAGATCTTCCAGGATCCATGGTTTGTTGTCTATCATTAAGTTTGGGAAAATATCATTTATTATCACTTTAAATATTTTTTCTGTTCTTTCTTTCTTCTCCTACTGGTATTCACATTATGCATGTTATACCTTTTATAACCATTCCACAATTCTTGGATAGTCTGTTCCATTCTTTTGTTTGTTTTTTGCATTTCAGATTTGGAATTGCCTATTGACGTATTTTCAAGCTCACTGATTCTTTCCTCTGCCGTGTCCAGTCTGTTGATGTGCCCATCAGAAGCATGCTTCATTTCTGTTAGAGTGTTGTTGTTTTTCTTAATTTCTAGCATTTCCTTTTGATTCTTTCTTAGAGTTTCCAGTTCTCTGCTTACATTGTCCATCTGTTCTTCCATGTTGTCCACTTTTTCCATTAGAGCCCTTAGCTTATTAATCATACTTGTATTAAATTTCCTGTCTGATAATTTCAACATCTCCACCATACCTAAATCTGGTTCTGATGCTTAGTCTGTGCCTTGACAGCCTAACATGATATACTGGGTAAAAATTAGGCCTTTAGTATGAGGTTTTATGTTCATCTGGCTAGAGGTTAAGCTGTGTTTGCTGTTTGCTCTAGCTGTAGGATCAGGGCTCTATAATTTTCCCTTTTGTCCTTGTTTTTGTCTCCTCTGCTGTCTTTGGGTTTCCAGAGAGATTTCTTCCTAAATAAGGTCTACAGTGTACTGTTCTTTAAGTTGAATCCCCGTATTGTTACATAGAAGCCCTACATATATGTTGGTGAGTTGTGGGGTGAGAGAAAGCTCTCTGTAGGGCTACAATTAGGTCTCAGTCTTTTAGTGAGTCCTTTACTACCGCTGGGTTTTATTCTTTATAATTTCCCCTCAGATTTTTACTTTTTTCACTCCTTAGGTAATACAGGAAGACTAGAGGGAGCTGAATTGGTAATTTCCCCCTGCATGGAAAACTACCAGGCACTGGAGTTGGGTATTTTCTTTTCCCCAATTCGGTTAGGCTCTAATGAACCTAGTCAGTTAAGCTCTTTTTAAATAATTTGTCTTGCGGGTAGGCCTTGCTGAGAAGAACAGGATGCTCTAGGTATATTTCTGGGTATATTTTCCCCTCCTCCTGCCAAAAAATTGAGGGAAACTTTTCTGTGATTTTTCCCTGTGAGGACCTGATAGGACTCCTGGAGGTCTAACTCACAAAAGTTTGGAGATACTCCCCACTGACCCCTGCCACCCCAGATTTTTTAACTTTCAAACTTGTCCACAGTGAGTCTTCAGCAATTCATTAACTACAGTTTAGGCTTTTCGATCTCATTACTGGTCCCCACAGGGGTTTCTGTCCCTTGGTTTCTGTTTTAGTAAGTCGTGATTCTCAGCATCTGCCTATCTCTCTCTCCAATTTTGGAGGCAGCAGTTATGATTGCTCTGTGACCTCAATTCACTGAAGAATTTAAGAAGAGTTGTTGATTTTCGGTTTATTCAGCTTTTCTCTTGTCGTGAGGACTAGAGTAACAATTTCAAGCTCCTTACATTGCTGTCCTGGAGACTAGAGGTCTGTGCTGTACACATGTAATGAATTGTTTAACCTCTCTCTACCCCAGATTTCTAACCCCAGATCTGTAAAGGGAAGTTAATAGTCTTACCCTACATCTACTACATGTGGTAGTGTTCATATAACATAACATATGTGAATGTTCTAGATTTTATTAATATGGGCAATATTATTGTTATTTCTATCCTTTATTAAATGAATATAAAGCCTATAACCTCCCTTTTGAGGGAAATTTCCCTTTTCATTGCTTTTGATTATTTTCTTTCCTCTCATATAAAATTTGAGTGTTTTCAAATGAAACCATGAGAAATTGTGCACTGCTAAGGATTAAGTACAGCTCAGTTCATTGCATTGCCCTATCAGTAGTGATTAAAGAGCAGACACCTAGCAGAACAGCTGAGAGTTAACTGAGGGCCAAGTAAAGCCAAGGTTTCCTCTCACTGATGCATTTTACACCCTAACTTTAATGAGCTAAGTATGTGATGAAATGGATAAATGTTTCCGTTATCCAAAAGTGTCCATTCAGAGTCTCTAAATCAGCACTGGGACCTGCCTTCAGTGTTTCAGGAACCTGGAGACTGACTAGTTGCAGGAGAGGAACTTTAGGAAAAGCTACTGGTCGAGTTCTTTTAATTCTTTATCTGGACAACCTAGATACATGGATATTGTTGAGGAAGCTGGTCTCTAAGAGCCATACTCTTCTGGAATTTAATCATCATCACCCATATTTTCTATTACCTGTTGCTGAGTGTTCTCCTCCAGAGGAATGTTCATTCTAAACAAATGCTGAGGAGTTGCTTTCTCAAATCCTTGACATAAATTTAACTGGTTAATGTTATAATATTTGTATTTAAATGGTATAATATTATTTTATTCTGACTATCTATGTTTTTGATTTAGCAAGTTCTCTTTAATTTTTTCTTACCCTACATTATAAGCTTGGATTATAATATCACCTTTGAATATAATATAAACTTGATTATAATATCAATACATAAACTTCATTATATCTTTATATATTCTTTGAATACATTTTGCTTTTATAATAAAAATCATGGTAACAATGGTTGTTTTACAGTATATAATGTTAACAATTATTATATTAATGGTGGGTGTTCAACCAAAATGTAGAATATCAAAGTAGAAGTAACCAGATTATTTATCTAGCAGTTGATTTTTATAAAGCTATTTCAAATAATGTTGTTATTGCAACATGAATTGCTTTTCAGTATAATTTGTGTATTAAAATACAAAATTAGAAACAAATGAATTTAGAATTAATTAGCTTTGAAGACATTAGCCACTTTAATTTTTCAAAGTGATAGTTGTTTAGGGCTTCCCTGGTGGCACAGTGGCTGAGAGTCCGCCTGCCGATGCAGGGGACACGGGTTCGTGCCCCGGTCCGGGAGGATCCCACATGCCGCGGAGCGGCTGGGCCCGTGAGCCATGGCCGCTGAGCCTGCGCGTCCGGAGCCTGTGCTCCGCAGCGGGAGAGGCCACAACAGTGAGAGGCCCACGTACCGCAAAAAAAAAAAAAAAAGTGATAGTTGTTTAAAAGTTTTTTAAAATAAATACTTTGCTGAGCATTATCATATACATACACACAAAAAAAGTCTCAGGAGACACTGAGTATCATTTCTGTTGAAAGGCAAAAAATACATACCATAATTTTAGTCTTTAGTGGGTGTCCCATTGGCCATAAATAAAATCCAGCATTAAAAGGAGTCCATAAATGATTCTTCTAGTTTTTCTATTGGCCATTGTGGCTACAAAAATCACTTTACATGACATGCAGTTGTTCAATTTAATACACTGGTGGTTCCATAAATACATATTACTATTGAAACAACTAATGAACTTGTCAAAAAGTTTTGTTGAAATTAAGTAGTAAGTTAGTAAACTCAACCAGAATTAATTTGGACTGTAGTAGGATGAAATAATGGGATAAAAATAGGTTGACATATATTGGAGAGTTAATGCTCATGATGAGAGGGTACAAGAGGGATGGCCAGGAGATGTCATGGTGGGGTTTTGAGAAGTAGAGTAAAAGGAGAATGGAAGGAAAGGGAATCTGTCAAGAGCATGTAGGATCGATTGAAGATTAAAAAGACTGAAAGCAGAGAATAAAATGAAGTGTTAAAACAATAAAAATAATACATTAATAAATAAAACACACGTATGCTAGAGTTTTGGATAAAACCAGAAAAGGTTGTGTTATATTTTCATGAAATTTGGTTTTCTGAGATGATTTTCCCAGAAAAAGAGTTATAAAATAAATAAAATAAAGCTATTTCTTTTTAAATCTCTGTGATGTAATCCAGGATTGATGCAAAAGGAGGGCTCAACTTAGTTTGATTTTGTAGAGTTGTCCTGTTATCAAGGTCAGTCAGAAGCTTCATACGTATTTCTTTTTAACTTTTAAAAAATGGGTAAAATTTGTATGAATTTGAAAACTAAGTATTCACTAAATCTTGGAGCTGAAGACTCTTTGGAGTGAGTGTTTGCTTATGTGTGAGACGGAAAACAGTCAACTGACCCAAATTCCTTTCATATTGAATCTTAGCTTATTTTATTTTTCAAGAAATCAAATATGAAAGGTAATTTTTACTTAAGAACTGTCTGCTTTTCCAAAATGTTGGTGTTAAAGTCTCACTTTTCAGGTTTCCAAGCTTCAGGCAAGTTTTTCTTTTCTTTTTTTTTTTTAGTCTGTCATCTTGATTTATTGTTGGTATTATGTTTAATGTCCATTAAGAGCTGGATTTCTGACTTGACCTTAGACTTTTTGTAGTAGTGCTCATTGGCAGTATGCTTAATTTCTGGTCTGAATTATTTAGTGGTTTTTGGTAAGACTCCTAGAATGTCAATATAATATCATGTGTAACAGAATGAGTGATATTGTCCTCTCCTTCTAACAGTATAAAATTTGGATAGATTTTTATAGGATAAATTATCTGTAGATAAATTTTGACACTAAGAAAAAAGTGAGGAAGTAAGATTTTTCAGTAAAGGGAAATGTCATTGAAGAAAAAGAATATTGCAATAGAAGAAAATTACTATCCATGAGTATTCTTTACTCTGAGCCTTATTTTTCCCGTGTAAAAGAAAGGATTGTATAAGTGATTGCTGAAGTACCTTAAAAGTACATTATATATGTATAATATATATGTATATATTATACATATGTATAGCAACTAAGGAAATGGTAATCATAAAATTTTGGTGCAAAAAAATGTAGGAAAGTATCTTTTCAACTTTATTTTTTGTTGTTTAAATAGATTTTTTTGAAGAACGCTAGGAAATGTCTGTTTTTGTTTTGTTCGGAATTGTTTTTATTGTTTAAAAAAAGATCAGAACTTGTCATGGTGGTTGGTTTCAAAACAAGCTCTATTTCTATTTCTCTTCCCTTTGAATCTGTTAGTCCTTATACTTTAAAAAGTCCTGAATATTGATGTTAGTTAATTCAGATAGATTTTCTGTCTGTCAAAATGTTAAATATTTTCCATAGATTGGTTCCTGAAATGACTTGTTTACTCTCATATTCATTTACTATGAGGATTTTCTACAGTAACACACCTTAGTCGAGATGGATGAAGTTTTTTTAAGTGGTGAAAAATTCTAGTTGTACACCTCCGCCAGCTTTTTAGATACTTGAGATAGTTACAGTTTGGGGCCATGTCTAATTTGGTACACAGAAATTGATATGTCAAAACTAAACAAAGGTCTGACTCACCAAAGGAAATATAACATCCATAGTCTCACTTTATAACCACAGCTTGCCTGAGTATAAGCTGGATCTTGCCCACTATGTTATAGAACAGATTGTACATCAAGGATGATTAAAAGTATTATTATTGAGTTGTCGCATTGCTAGATTCCATTCTTTCAACAACAACCTGGATGCCCATATGCCTCTAACATCCAAACAATGAAGAGTTGATTTTTCTCTGTTTGTTTCTTTTTCTTCCCCATTTTTAGGTGTATACTGTTGAGGAATCTGGACTAAACATCCTGGTGTGGTCAGTGATTGGCAATAAAAGAACCGGTTGGATGTATGGACATGTACCTCTCTCCAGTAACAGTCCATTTAAGGTGGTATTTGAAGCTGATCTGAGCGGAAAAGAGAACATCTTTATTGCCCTTGATGACATCTCCTTTACCCCAGAATGTATATTTGGAGGTAAGCCATCCCTTCAGAAAATGGGATGTTCAAGGATTGTTTTAAATATCTGAATATAGAAGAATGGGGATTTTCTGAGGCATTGCATTTCCTTTCACGTCCAGTCCTACTCATACATTGTAGAAAGAACAGTATGTACTGTCGGAGGTAAAGTTTTTCTCTCCATGAAACTTTATCATGAAATTTTCATATCCTCTAGGCAACAGAATAGCTTAGACTAAAATTCTTTAAGAAACCCAGATACACAATGGAATATTACTCAGCCTTAAAAAGAAATGAAATTGAGCTATTTGTAATGAGATGGATAGACCTAGAGTCTGTCATACAGAGTGAAGTAAGTCAGAAAGAAAAAGACAAATACCGTATGCTAACACATATATATGGAATTTAAGGGAAAAAAATGTCATGAAGAACCTAGGGGTAAGACAGGAATAAAGACGCAGACCTACTGGAGAACGGACTTGAGGATATGGGGGGGGAAGGGTGAGTTTTGACAGGGTGAGAGAGAGTCATGGACATATACACACTAACAAACGTAGTAAGGTAGATAGCTGGGGGGAAGCAGCCGCAAGGCACAGGGATATTAGCTCGGTGCTTTGTGACAGCCTGGAAGGGTGGGATGGGGAGAGTGGGAGGGAGGGAGACGCAAGAGGGAAGACATATGGGAACATATGTATATGTATAGCTGATTCACTTTGTTATAAAGCAGAAACTAACACACCATTGTAAAGCAATTATACCCCAATAAAGATGTTTAAAAAAAAAAAAAAAAAAGAAACCCAGAGAAAATTTAGTTCCATCAGTATAGCTTTATTGTCTACTTTCTTTATTTCCAAAGGTTCACAACAACTGCACGAAGTAAAGATTCCTCTGTTCACCTGTCATCTTCCAGACAGTCTTTTCCATCCATATTAGCTTTTCCCTTTCCCTGGGCCATTTCCCTTCTGTTTCTACACTACAATCTAGAACTCTGATTCTATTGCATAAAGAAAAAAAAAATCTTGTCAGTAACTCCTTTTCTTAGAAATCATTCGCTTAACTGAAATCTGAATTTCTAATGTTTAAGATGCTTCCACTTAAGTAGCTATTTGTTCTCTTGTAAATTCTTCACGTTATCAACATTAGAGAGTAGGATCATTGCCTTTCAGACTACTCCATGCCTCTTTCAAAATTCTGTTCTTACAGCCTTTATTCAAAATTTTCTTCTCTTTTAAAGCCACACATCTGGGTTCTTTTTCTCATGGTTTTCCACTGGATTCTAAATCCTGGGCAATCTCAACCTCCAGGTGAATCAAACTGTGTGAAACATTGGCCTCTTAAATTCTAGTAACTTTCATAAATATTTTTCCTCATTAACCAACTCCCATAGTTATATTCTGAACTTTATCATCCCCTCTGAAAATTTAGGGTTGAAAAATATAATCTAATCATTATGTCTTCTACTTTTTGAAAACTATAATCTAATCATTATGTCTTCTACATTTATGTCTTCTACTCCTCCTAAACCTGTTTTCCAATGTAAGTAATAAGAAAAAATGCAACTCTAGATTTGCAATGTTTCCTGTTTTTTTCCATAAAACAACCTTTTTTATACTTTTCCCCTAATGGTCTCAGATTTAATGATCTAACACCTCAATTCCATTCTTAATCAAGCACTTTGAATTCTGTCCTCTTTTTTTCATTTTAACATAAATTTGGGTCCTAATTATGTTCCAGGAACTCTGCTAAGTACTTTGCAAGTATTAACACATTTATTTATCAGACCATCCCTGTAGAATAGATACAAGTATCTAGCTAATGTTCCGTATAATGGCTTTATCAGTCTTTGAAATTGACTTACAGTAGCCGTAGCTATTTGCATTTTCCAAACTGCTACTGGTCATACTCATTGGGACCACTAAAAATTTCAACTTATCACTTTAGCTGGACTCCCAACAGTCCTAGATGCAGGTTTAGGACCATTCCCTGGCACTACTTTTCTACGACAATCCTCAAATCCTCGTCTCTTCCTTGAACTTTCTTCACTCTGCCAATGTTCTTATATCCTTTGAACAGAAAATAGAGCCTGTTTATAAGGAACTTCCTTAATTTTCTCTTCCCTTCCTCCAAATGTGCCTGTAACTGCAACCAAATTATTTTTGTCACCGTTCGTCTCAGGAAAAAATCCCTTGAAAAATCCTGCTGAGAAATCTGCTGATAGCCTCAGGGAGGTTCTTTTGTATGTGGCAAGTTACTTTGCTCTTGCTGCTTTCAAAATTCTTTCTTTTCTTTGACTCTTAATGATTTAATTATAATGTGTATCTGGGTAGACTTCTTTGAGCTGATCCTGTTTGGGCACTTTTTTTGTTTTGTTTTGTTTTGTTTGCGGTACGCGGGCCTCTCACTGTTGTGGCCTCTCCCGTTGCGGAGCACAGGCTCCGGACGCACGCGCAGTCTCAGCGGCCATGGCTCACGGGCCCAGCCGCTCCGCGGCATGTGGAATCCTCACGGACGGGGGCACGAACCCATTTCCCCTGCATCGGCAGACGGACTCTCAATCACTGTGCCACCAGGGAAGCCCTGTTTGGGCACTTTTGAGCTTCATGAGTCTGGATTTCTATATCCCTTCCAAGATTTAGGATGTTTTGGGCCATTATTTCTCTAGGTAAACTTTCTGCCTTTTTCTCTTTCTCTCTTGTTCTCTGGGAATCACATGATGTGGGATTCAAGCCAGGTCACTAGGCCGCCTCAGGGACCGTGGTCAGATTGAAGCCAGCAGGCCTGTGACTGGGAGTACACACAGGGCTCCTCCTGGTTGCTGAGGGAGCAGGAACTGAACCGTGGTAGAGCAGGGTTGGAACTAGTCACAGGGCAGCTCCACGGTCCACAGCCAGGACTGACGTCAGCGGGCCTGCTTCCAGGGGCACAAATGTGTGTAGGCAGGACTAACTCCTGGAATGCAGTAGAGCAGGGCTGGAACTGGGTCATAGGACTGCTGCAGGATCTTCAGTCAAGTCCAAGGTCAGCCGGCCTCTTAATGGGGCACAGACAGGCATGGGTCCTCCCCCACCTCTTGGCATGTTGGGCTGGTTGTAGAAGTGTGGCCAAGCATGGCTGTAGCTGAGTCCACTGGGAAATGGGGCTACTTTTGGTCTGTATCCAGGACCACTTTCAGTGAACCTGCCACCAGAGCATGGGCCTCCCTTCTCAAAGCAGCTCTCCCTGGTCTTGGGCTTCACCAGAGTTTCACAACTCCTGCCGGGATCCTAAAGCTCCCACGAAGGCACTTTTGTCCATGGATGACTGCTAGTTTGTTGTTTGGGGTTGGAGGGATGTGAGCTAGAGACCTCCTATTCTACCATCTTTCTGATGTCACTCTCCTCACATGGAATTTTTAAAGGTTTTTTAAAAAGAAAAAAATAGCAATTATATATTTATGCCTCTGAAACGTTTGGTAAAAATGGTCTTCGAAGTGTTAGCACTTAGCAAGGAAAACTTCATTTCCTAGTAATACTGTATAAAGGAAGCATTATTATCACATAACATTTAAAACTGATCAAATTTCAATGAAGTTCTCTGCAAATATTCTAATTTTATTGAATGAAAATGCCCAGGATGGGACACAGTTTTCCAATGGAATATAGTTGTAAAAAAATGTTAAAATTCAGATGGTACAGGGCCTTCTACAATGAGTATTTGTTGAACAAAGCAAGAGAAAGATTAGATAAATGTTTCCAGTATTCATCTATGTGTGTCCTTCTTCACTCAGCTCGCAGAGAATGTGAAAAATTCTCTACCATCAAAACTATTGAATACTTGCTGCTTCCATCTTTCCTTAATTAGCTCGGTCTCGATTCAAGTGAACTAGGCAAGCTAAATTAGCTTAGATAATATTCTCCAAATCTATAATAAAGCATCCAGATGTTTACATTTAGCATATTACATTTTCTGATGTCCAGATTAACATCCTAAGATTAAAAACAGCATCCTAAGATTAAAAACTCTCAACTTCATTTCAACCTCATATTAGGTTTTTTGGTTGTTTTGACCATTCTCCCCACACACCCTCAATAAGATACACTCTTCCATAATATGAAGGGATGTAGAACTACAGCATTTGTCACCATAAGTTACCTGTAGTTTTCTTTCCATTTCGAAGACTGCCCTATAATGGCGACCCCTCCCCTACCCCACAGATCTTTAGTTTCTGCGTTATTACTTCTCTATCCTTCCTTTAATTACTTCAGGTTTCCCAGGGAAACATTTTCTAAATGGAGACATCCTTGATGCAATAAAGCATCTCCAGCAATTCTGAGTCGGCAGAGAAATGCATTTATTTTCATAGAGCCTGGTTTTTTTAACCATGTGAGTTTCCAGGGTGGAAGGTGTTTTCTATTTTTGTTCTATAATTTGAAACAAGAAGGAACACATTTTTCTCCCTGGTGAAGAAACATTTTACAGGGCTGGTAGGACATTGCTGCCTTTAAAACTATACAAGACATTGTACAGTATTTGAAGCAACAGTGAGTGAGAAAATGTAGCGTACTTGAAGATATGGTGCATATCTACAGAATTTTTTTCAGGAGTCTAATAAGGGGGCAAATACCAGTAGACACAGCTGGAAGGGGAATGTTAGGTAGGAAGCAGATTATTTTGGTGTTCTGGGTTGAATAGTGTCCTCCTCCAAATCCATGGCCTTCCCAGGTCCTCAAAATGTGAGCTTATTTGGAAGTAAGGTCTTTGCAGATGTAATTAAGATGCGAGTTAAAATGAGGTCATACTGGAGTAAGGTTGGCCCTTAATATAATATTACTGGTGTCATTCTAAGGAGAGGAGAAGGGACACAGCAACAGACACGCAGGAAGAACATCATGTGATGAAGGAGGCAGAGATTGAAGTGGTGCATCTCTGAGTAAAGGCATGACAAGGATGGCCAGGAAAACCAGAAGCTTAGAGAAAGGAATGGACTGGGTTCTCCCCTAGAGCCTTCAGAGATAGTGTGTCTCTGTCAGCACCTTGAATTTCAGACTTCTGGCCTGTGGAACTGTGAGAGAATAAATGTCTATCATTTTAAGCCATCCAGTTTTTGGTACTTTGTTATGGCATCCCTAGGAAACTAGTACAACTGGGAACACTGATGTCTATTTTATAACCAAGAACTGGGTTCAAATTGTCATTAAAACACTTACTACCCACTTGACCCCATTTTTCTTATCCATGAAATGATTATCATCAAGATTTAGGAAATGTGCCTTTCCTGGAAAGAGTTGCAGTAACTAATTTTTTAAAAAATTTTTATTGGAGCATAGTTGATTAACAGTGTTGTGTTAGCTTCAGGTGTACAGCAAAGTGAATTAGTTATACATATACATATATCCACTCTTTTTTTTTTAGATTCTCTTCCCACACAGACCATTATAGAGTATTGAGTAGAGCTCCCTGTGCTATACAGCAGGTTCTTATTAGTTATCTATTTTGTATATAGTAGTGTGTATATGTCAATCCCAATCTCCCAATTTATCCCTCCCCCCACTTATCCCCTGGTAACCATAAGTTTGTTTTCTACATCCATGACTTTACTTCTGTTTTGTAAAGCATTAACTATTTCAGACAAAAAAAAAAACTAAGAATAATTCTGCAACATCTTGTCTTCTACTGATTAACATTCCTAATTGAAATGTACTGAGTCCGATGCTCCATTATTTAAATACACAGTAAATAACAAGGGACGCTGCTATGGATTTTAAATCTAAGAGAACTCCAGTTTTAGGGATTAACTTTATGAACAAACTTTCCAACTAGATTTTTTTGTTAAATTGAAAGAAAATGATCTTCAGGAAGTGAATGCAAAGAAAAGAAATATTATCCTAGGGCATCCTTTTTTAAAATTGACTTGGTAAATATAAAATGAGAGTAACTAGCAAGGTGCCAAACAAATAATGAAATTCATAAGGCGTTCAAGGGGAATAAGCAGCCACAAGTTCTCCTTGTTTATATTATCACTGCTAAACAACAGGGGCTCTCACGTCATTCTGGAATAGAGATTTTCATTCTTGTTTCACATCTCTGAATTTGAGCAGCAAGTATTACTCTGGAGCATTTCCAGGACAGGTATATTCTCTTGAATGCAAATTATTTAAAGATGGAGACATTTGTCTGTTTTCATCATCTTCATCATTTATATCATCTTCAGTGATGTATTCTACATGCCTAGAAGAGTCCTGTTATATAGGAGCTACTCAATAAACATGTCCTATGAATAAAGAAATATGTCAAATGAGTAGATGAATAAGTAAAAGTCATCAACTGAATTTATCGACATATGGTACCTCCTTTCACTACCACCGATGAACTCTGCCTCCAGTCTTATTTTCAAACCCTTGTTTGGGAGGTTAAGAGAGACAGAGACAGAGACAAAGAGAGACACAGAGAGAATCCAATAGATTCTGTGTGGCTATATTGAGTGATAGATGACAACTATACTAAAAATTTGGAGACATGAGTCTAAATCATGACTGTATCACTAAATACTTGTATAATTTTAAGAAACTAATTGAAACTCCTTAGACCATGTTTTGTCATCAGGGAAATGATATAGACAATCTCTTAAGTCCCTTTCAGGTCTCCCGTTTTATGATCATATGGGACTTGGTTTGTAAAGGAGGATTAGGAAGGCAGAAGGAAGGCATAGAGAATGACATAGAAAAGAAGAGAGTCCAGAGAGAATGAGGAGGGAGTTCAAAGGGATCTAGGGTTATGGCAGAAATGTCATTGCAGGAAGACACAGAAGACTTCTTGCTACTTGCTGTATTTGTGAACTTGAGTAAGTCTGCCCTTCATTTAGTCAAAGTTGAGAATCTACTGCGTGCTGTCCTGGATTTAGATTGGAAGGACATATGTGCCTATAATATTATCGCCAGCTCTCCAGGAATTTACAAACTAAGGACATATTGGGATAATGATGCATACGTGGAAGCCTAAAATATTATATAGTACATTTGAAACTCAGCTCTAAAACTATAGTTCTAAGATGATTTCATTTGACTTGAAGGCAGCATCAAGTATATGGAAGTAACTTATTGAGCCATCAATGAATATTCATAAGAAATATTCAGTGGTGTGTTGGTAGACTAGCTATCAAGGGGGAAAGAATCCCTGATGTGTAGCATTTCCCTATTTCCTTGGTTAAATACCCCCAGCATGGTTAATTTCAGGTTGCCAGTATGACCTCACTGAAGGTGTATTTGAGAAGAAAAGCACACAGTCAGCTTTGGTGAAGCAGTACAACAGGCTGCCATACACACACGTCAGAGGAAGGAGCCTCAGGGTTAATGATGCTCCTTTCCTCCCAGCTGGACAGAGGAGTGAAAACTATGGCTGTGGTCCAGGGCAAAGAATGAGCACATTTACTTCTCATAATGGATGAAGAGTTTGCTCATGAAAACTTATCTCATAATAAGGATATTTGTACCATTTGTATGAGTTTATATTTTTTAAAAAAGCCTCAAAAACCTCTTGGTTACGAACCATAAAGAGATGTCATCAATTTTTTAGTGCCTTTATCCTTTTTTCAATATCCACTTTGAAACCAGAGATTCTGCCTTCTTTTTTCCCCCTCAGTTCCATTTTACAGCTCAAACTCTACTTCAAGACCTTCTTATTACTCATCGGAATCCCTGTTATGGCTGCATAACAGACTTATCTAATTTACACACACACACGTAACTACCGGCTTAATCTTCTAGTCCCTACTATAGTGTAAGTTCCAGAAAAGTAGACCTTGCATTTTTCTTATTCACCACGATAACAAAAAGAATTTTTTATTGCAAGCAACAGAAGCTGACTCGGGCTCACTTAAAGGCAGAAAATAAGCTTACTGAAAGAATATTGGATTGCTCCAAAAATTAAGTGTAAAACTAAGAATCTAAGACAGAAAAATAAGTGGGAAGTGAGTAAGACTGAGTAAGCCAGAGGTTGAAACTACCTAAGTCCACTGCCTATGAATACTTCCTTCAGCGCTGGGCTGTCTACTTTCCTGCCACCATTATGAGTAATCTCTAATCGTCCCTTTGTCACCCCCTTAAAATTAAAGGAGCTGGTTGGAAGCATACTGTTGACCAAGCCCAAATCATATGTCTAAACTTCAGAGTCTTGTAAGTTACACTTTTATTTCTAATTTCCACATCAGCCACCTCTGGCTGACGACCATTCCTCTTCTTTTTGAAAAAATCATAATCGACCTTGAATATTCTGCAACCATCTGGACCAATTTACAAAGCTGACCAGAAACAATAAATTTTCTATCTGTACTCCAATGGTGAGAGATGAAATAAAACTGAGACTAATCAAAATACATAAATTCATACAAGTTGTAAAGAAGAAAAATGCTTAGAGGCTGTCAATTGCCTACTGGATATGTTTCTTATCCTTTGTCGCAGCTCCTGTCTTATCTCTCTGATTCTGGTTATGAAATGATCCCTTAAAATAAGACCTCTTGCCTTTCTCTAGTCATGTCCCATATTCTGTCCTCTCGTCTCATTGACTTTAATCTTACTGCTCTCAGGCTGGAGATGCCCTGCCCTTTATCTCCTCTTGTGTAAATCCTTTTTCACTTTCAAGGGCAGAGCAAAAGCCACCTTCTTCATGAATTTATCCTTAATATCCCCAGCAGGAAACCAAACTCTGTTCCAGATTGTTAAGGCCTTAAGTTTGCAGCTCTCCTGTGATATATCTTACATGGTATTTTGTGATATGTGTAGCCTGTTTTCTGTCATTTTCAGTTCCTCTCCATTGAAAAATCTCCATTGTCATTATCTTGTCTTTTAAAGAAAATTTTAGTGAGTATGAGTATCTTTAACTTTAGGTTGATTGATAAAAATATAAATTTGAAATAAGTGTATGATATAGAGTAGATATCCATTTTATATCGGAAGAGATATAGCACTGTAGATAAATGATTTAGAACATGGTTTTAACGCATGGGTCATTTTTATAATTTTGATTCAGTTAGTGATTCATGGGCCTAATTTTTAAACAGATAGCGATGAATGTACAAAAAACGGAATGAAAATGATTATCAGTCAATCCTGATTCACTTATCAGCTTATAGAATATTATTAGGTTTTAAATCTATTATTGCAGTCAGAGTCCGTGAAGTCCTCCCAGTTTGTCAAATGATGGGATAATTCCCCTTTATTCCTGGAAGGGACACTAGATTAGAAGGAAAAAACACAAGAACTGGAAAATGGCATTAAAAGCTAATACCAAGCAGGCTTATGGGAGTAAGATCTGGATTCCCTCTTAACTACATTTGGTGGAGCTTGTCTGTTATACTGTGAGGTGGTTCTTATTGGGTTTCCTGCTGATCTTCAGGCTGGAAGGAATTTTATTGAATTAGGGGGAAGAAATCTAAATGACAACCATGGAAAAATCAGTCCCAGTAGGAACCATACTCCATTAGCCTGGGTTTGACAGGTTCCCCATATTGAATGTGAAGATAAACCACAGTTCACTGTCCCAACACTGTCTTAAAGGTGAATGCTTTTATATGAACAATGATGTTTACCACATAATCATATATATTTATGTATCCATGGTATATAAATATATATGTATATTTAAAATAAAATATGGTATGGTGAGTTAGGCATTTGTCTACCATATAGTCATTTTTGAAAATTATCATAACCTTTGCTGACTCTTTTCTTTTTACTTGGAAATATTCAGCGGGCCAGTGTTTTACCAGACCAAGTGTGTCTGAGGGATTCTGGGAGTTTTTCAATAGCCAAGGTCAATCTGGGCCTGTTTTGTTCCCTTGGGCTATTAAAGTCTACTTCTATTATGGGTTTCCTGATTCCCTGGAACACATATGTTGTTATCTGGAAAACATTCAGACTTTATGAAAACAAGCTTGTTTGTTTGTTGCCTAAGAAATAAAATAAGAAAGTGACACTGCTTCACTAAAAAAATCTGTTTTAAGAAAAGTTTTTTTTTTTTTCATTGAAAACAAGTGACTTCAACAGAATGACCAGTTTTTCTGAGAGCATCTTATTGGCATATGAGAACATTTCACCTAGAAAAGACCAGTTACTCTTTGTGGAAATAGTTGGAAATGGGAAAATAGAAAACCAAAAACAAGTTTCTTGGCTTAACAAAGAATAAATAAATAGGTTTATATGTATGAGTTATCATTTTCACTAATATAAACTTGGTCAAAATAGAAAGCATGCGTTTAGAGAAATAACCAGTTTTTGATAAAAAGGGGTCTAAAGGAATGACAGGCCCATGGTTGGTCTTCTCTGCCTGATGGAGCAGATGATTGGTCAATTAGGAGGTCAGTTCAAGTGCTGAAACATCCAGATCTTGCATTTTGCCCTTTCTGCTCTTTCTGATTTCAATGTAATTAAGGTAATGCTGGTTGGGTATGCCTCATGTAGGGTTTCATATGGGGCAAGATAACCCAACACACATTAAAGTGATCATTTTTTTATCTTCTCAATAAATCAATTTTTGTTTATTATTAAGCAATGAATGAACTACTATTTCTAGTAGTTCTTTTTGACTTCAAGTGTATTTTCCTTTTTTTTTCAATTTTTATTGGAGTATAGTTGATTTACAGTGTTGTGTTAGTTTCAGCTATACAGCTGTACACTTTAAATTCTTTTATTAGAAAGGCAGAAATTAGTCTTAAAATTACGTGGTTTTAAAAGTAAAACTAATTCAATCATGTAGAACACTCCAAACTTTAGGTAAAGCTACTTATTCATATTCCTCAGAAGTTAATATGAAGTTAAACATAGTTGTACGTATTTGTGTTTAGTGCCAATGCCCTGTTAACTGGAAGTTATGGGGTATCACAGCCACTTTCTCTAGTTTCTCTTTCATCGAGGCAGTCGAGACAATACAGCTGGGAGATCTCTGAGAGACCGCCACGTCTAACTCCTGAGTGGTCTTCTCTACTGCCCACCTCGATATCTCCATCTCAGTACCTGCCTCTCTCTCCGTTCACCTGCCTGAGACATGTAAAACAGGTGTCCCCGAAGTGTACTTGAAATTCGGCAATATTCCCTCACAGACGATTGCCTCAGACTCTTAGATTTCCTTCAATTGTGTATATTTGTGGTGTGTGATGAAGAGACAGCTTCCCACTCTCCATCTCAAGCCTTCTACACTGAGACAAAGATGTAATCTTAGGCGCCAAAACACCCACTCATGATATCTGTTAAGTGAAAACCTTCCCACTCACAGGAATGACAACTGCATTCTCCTTCCTGCCCCATCCCAGGTGGCAAAGAGTACAATACAGTCATAATTGAAATAGTCGTGATTTCCTCTGCAATTTTAGGCTTTATTGGGAGAATATAGGTGAGGCTGAGTCAGGAGTTAGGTCACTGAATAACCACAGGGCAGTGGACCTTAATCTGGTAAGGACAGCGGACCACCCTGTGAGGCATTGGAGAACCAGTTTTGGACAGGATTCTTCCTTTAGGAAATGTATTTTGGAAGCAATGTGAAGCAGGAATTAAAAGGGGGAATTATTTAATAATATTGGCCCTAAAGCAGAAGTTAAGAGTTTAACATTTGGGGAATTCTTTGACTATTAAATAAAGTTCAGTTAATACGGAATAGAGCTGTCAGTGAACAATAGCATTAAATTAGGTCAAGTACATAACCTGGCCCAACATTGCATATAAAAGAGGCCATACCAGCACAGATATGTCAGACCAGGAAATATAGTGTAGGACCATCTGGAGATGATAAAAGAGGAATGTATCTCTTATCCTCTGGGGTCTCTCTGGGTTCCAGGCCTCATGACAAGAAAGAAATGACCAGCAACTGCTCTAACATTTCATATTTTTGTATATGTTTCCACATTCATGTATGTTTTAGATTATCTGAGGTTATATGAAGGCAGAAAATTCTTCCTTTATGCAATTTCAGACATTTGCAGTGGTATCACTATTCATAGTTAGGAAGGAATTCACTATCATTGTGGCAAATATTGATGCTGAGTAACAATGATAACTCTTTGGGGGCCTCTTAATATGTCCTGCTTCTTCAGCTCTTGATTTTCCCTAGCACGGAAAATATATTCTTGATTTTCTTTCGAGTCTGGAGCCTCTGTGTGTTGGGGGAGAGAGCGGGCTCCATCACAGCTCCGTGTTGTAGGTAACCCAACATCCACTGCCCTGTGTCTCTCCTCCACCCTTTCCATCACTAGTGAAGAGCTTGGGCTAGAATGTAGATTCTGAGGGATATTGGTGCTGAGATTCATACACACACACATTTTATTTTTTAAAACAGTTTTCAGTTCACAGCAAAATTAGGTGTAAATTACAGAGTTTGGGTACACCTGCCTCCCCCACAATCAACCATCCAGCACCATAATGTTATGTTTGTTACAGCTGACTAATCAACATTGACACATCCCTGTCACCCAAAGCCCATAGTTTACATTAGCATTCACTCTTGGTATTATAATTTCTGTGAGTTTTGACAAATGTATAATGGCATGTCTTAATCTGTTCAGAATGCTGTAACGAAATATCATAGACTTGGATGCCTACAAACAACAAATATTTCTTTCTCATAGTTTTGGAGGCTAGAAAGTCCAAGACGAATATGCTGGCAGATTTGGTGTCTGGTGCAAAACTATTTCCTCAACAGTGCCTTCTTGCTGGGTCCTCACAAAGTGGAAAGGGCAAGGGCCAGTTTTAATAAGAGCACTAATTGCATTCCTGAGGGCTCCACTCTCATGACCTAATCAGCTCCCAAAACCCCACCTCCAAATGTCATCACATTGGGAATTATGTCTCAACATACGAAATTTGGGGGGGATGTAAACATTCAGCCTGTGCCATGGCATGTATCCACCATTACAGAGCCATAAAGAAGAGTTTTACAGCTCTAAAAATACCCCTTGTTCCTCCCTTCCTTTCTACCATCTCTGGGTAACCAACGACCATTTTACAATATCCACTGTTTGCCTTTTCCAGAATATCATAAAGCTGGAGTCAGACAATACGTAGGCTTTTAAGATTGACTGTTTTCACTTAGTAATATGCATTTAAGGTGGTGCTAACGTTTTTCAGGTTATAAAAGAGAACAATTAATATCGTTCATTTTTTATAGAATTATATGAGAAAGACATTAACTGTCTTAATTAGGTAACTCCATGGGTGATACCTAAGAATAAACACGTTAATATTAAAATTTTAGAGAAACCTTCTTAACTTCTCAAAGAGGGTATGCAGTAGAAGGCATTCAGTTCAGAAGATATACATAGTACATCTTCCAAGAGTATTCATTTTATTTGAATTCCTGGAGGAAGTCTTTTAGAGTGAAAAAGCTTGAATGTCCTATGTCGTAGAATGTAGAATTTTCATCAGATAAAACAAGAGACTTAAAAGAAATGTTGAGCTTATGGAGAACTACTTCTGGCTAAGGGGGTCTACCTAGAGTCCCTTTAGGGGTGCAAGTTCAAGTTCCTCTTGCAACAAAAGTATTTCCACGGAAAATTTGAGAAGTGATTCGACAGTGTGGGGAGGGCGTTTAATTTAAAACAAGATGCATTTTGATGGTGGGATAGTATCTTAGGTTCCCAGGGAAGTGAACTCCGAGGCCCTGATTCCTATACAAAAGGTTTATTGGAAATTCCCCCAGGAACAACCCCTGTGAAGTGAAGGAAGCAGGGCTGGGCAGAGGGAGGGTTGAACTCTGATACAAGTGCCATAGGGGGGTCTCACGCTGATGCCATAGGGAGCTCGGGAGCTGCACTGGTCCCAAACTGATGCATAGGGGCTGGACCATCTTATCCCCAATTTGCCAATGAAGGGAGCCGATCCTGGGAGGCTGTGTGACTTTAGAGGGAAAATCCTAGAGGTAGACTCAGCTGTGAGCTGTCATCTGGTAACCTCCCAGCAGCTGGGGGCATGAGGGCCTTGATAGAAAACTCTGGACAATTCAAGACAGAATCCACTACAGACAATAAAGCCCACCAGTTTTCTTGTAAAGAAGGACCTAGAACAAGTGAGTTTGAATATCTTTTGATATAAATGATTCTAGAATTTAACAGAATTGCTGCCTCCAAATAAAAGAGAGAACTTTACTTTGCATATCTGATGTAAGCAAAAATATAAAGGAACACACACATGTGACTCATTTTGAATAAGGTGAGAAGCTTGTCTTGAAATAGAGAAAATTATTCCCTTTTGTTGTTATTCCCAACAAAAGGTCGGTACCTTAGCTTAGCTAAGTAATAGGTGTATTACTAAGGTTGGTTCTAGATTTTCATCACATGCAAAACGTTTATTCAGCCTTTTCAACCTACAGTTGAGGTTCAACCTTGAGGTGAGTGTATAAAGATGAAAGTTTAGTCCATAAAATATTTGAGAAAGAAACGAAAGTAAGGATGTCTGCCCTGTCTTCAATGTGAGATTAATAAAAAGAATGAAGAGAAACTATTTATTTGACCATGGTTAAATAGTTAAATATCAAAAGATATATAATGTTATACATATAAATTTATAAAAATTGAAATCCAATTTACTTTCTAAGTTTGAATTCAGAACGTTTCCATTGGAACACTGCAATTGTATGCACTGCTATGACTTAGGTAGTTAAATAAGAACATGACACAAACGTCTCAGAGTCATACATTTATCCCTCTCCCACTTAAATATGCTTATTTCCATGAACAAAGATTGTCTTATATACATGACTTTCATCACAGAGTTTGAATTTAAATATATTCTAGATATGTCACCACTACTGAGTGAGTGGTAAGGGAGAGTAACTTTTAAATTTCATTTCTAAAATGAATTCACACCACCATCCTTATGTATAAAACAAATCATTCTTATATTATCCATAAATAATAGTAGTTTTAAAATGTAAAAAACACAAGATAAGGTGTTCCTGAACTGGTCCCCACTACTTTTGATTTTCTTTTCCCTTAAAATACTGATGAGCCCCTCAACATCTGTCCCAGAGACGATACGAAGTATAACAACTGTTCCACTAATAACATTCCAGCAAATTAGTGCAATCCTGTATGTTCACAGAGATCCCCTGACCTCTAGAAACAGCAGCAAGTCAACACTCTTTGCTCATGCTTTAAGTGTTGACTTAAACCATTGCTATGGAACAGTTTCACATGATAAAAGCTCATTAAATTTACATCATGTCTTTGGATGTTAAAAATTTATGAGCCTCAGTATCCTCATCTATAAAATGGGTTGGTTGGGTGTGAATTACATTATCTTGAAGATTCTCACTAGTGTAATATCTTAGCTTAAACTATGATTACATCTGCACTTTAGATATGGCTACACATATCTGCACTTTTTAGACCTTTGAAATGTGATCATGACTCGAGGGCAAAGAGCAGTGTGACAAAACCGTAGCACACCTCAGTTCTGTGACTCGGTCCTCCCCAAGTTCTCAGGAGCCAAATTCCCCTAGCTGAGGCCACTAAGAAACAGTTACTAAACTGTATACTGATATAATGACATAATGCCAATTTACTTAAATTTTAAAATTGTGATTGCAACTTTTCAAAGTGCCTAACTTACTGTATAAAGGTATCTTTACTCCTCAAGGAAAATCTGATGGTCAAATTTAAGAACATGAATCAAAATTTCTTCTTTTATTTGAAAGTGTCATTTTTTCACTGTAATGATGCCCTTTATATAAATGTTTCTGAGGTTAAGATAAGGTGTATTCTCTAATCATGTTGACCTGTTTTGTTAGAGTTCATATTACTCCTAATAGAAAATTGATTTACTTAAATTAGCTAAATGTTTCATGTTTATGCGAGAATGAGAGTATCCTATAATGTTTCAACACTAGACAGAGAGATAACTCCCCTAATGTGAAAATGACTGGCTCTCTTTTTAGGTCCTGTCACAATGCAGTCGTCACCGTGTGAAGCTGATCAGTTTTCTTGTGTCTACACACTCCAGTGTGTGCCCCTCTCAGGGAAATGTAATGGACAGGAAGACTGCATAGATGGATCTGATGAAATGGATTGTTCTCTCAGCCCCCCTCCTCAGCTCTGTGATCAGATGAAGTTCCAGTGCTCTACCAACGAGTGTATCCCATCCCTCCTGCTATGTGATGGAGTGCCTGACTGTCACCTTAATGAAGACGAATCCGGCTGCTGTGAGTTATTTTCATTCACTCAGTGTGCCAGGGGAGAAATGCTGTTCGGAAATGATAGAGAGAGCACGACAGATAAAGCAAAGTTCTCTAGAGTGTTACCATGATCGTATCAGAAGTAACATAGTTGTTTGTGGTATATTGCTAAACAATGCATATTGTCCTCGCTTAGCATTTCTGGAAACATTTTGTTTGTAGTCACACTAATCTCTGTTAAATGTGTGTGATTTCTTTTTTTATTTACAACTGGGTCATTCATGTAGGGGATGCTCTTATGTATCCATTATCTTTTTAGCAAATGTTTGTGGGAATGGGTTGAAGACATGTAATTATAATTTCTTCCCACCATAAATGTTCATGAAGATGGCTCGAGCAAATGGGCAAATATCCATTTAGTGAATAGATGTAGCTAGGGGAAGGACCTGGACCTGGGTAGATGTTACATCATTAGAGTTAATGCAGATGGGGGTCCGCCTGCCAGTGCGGGGGACGCGGGTTCGGGCCCTGGTCCGGGAGGATCCCGCACGCCGCAGAGCGGCTTGGCCCACGCGCCGTGGCTGCTGAGCCTGTGCTCTGGAGCCCGCCAGCCACGGCTGCGGAGCCTGCGTGCCACAGCTGCTGGGGCCGGTGCGCCTGGAGCCCGTGCTCCACGGCAGGGCGGTTCTCCGCGGTCGGGGGCGCCGTCGCGCAGCGGCGGAGACCCAGCGCAGCCAAAGATAAAAAAAAAAAAAAAAAAACCGGAAAGAGTTAATGTAGAAGTAAATCTGTGGAACATTAGGGTTGACCTTATCCTTATCACTTACTACCTGTACAATCTGGGCAACATTATTTGAGTCAGTCTTACCATCCATGTAATACCTAACTTACAGGGCTGTGCAGATTTGAGAGAATGAGTATAAAATTCCCAGTCCTGCATCTGTCAGCTTCTGTCTTTATTATAATTAGACTATGTCAGATAGGGAAGGAAGAGTGTTAATTAAGTAATTACACAAATACACAAATTTTTAAGGTGGGTACATAATCGTGGTGGAGTCAAAGCATCACTAACATTTTATTTAATTCCTTGTTTGCTTGGTTTCACATTATAACATGCTGTATTTGGGCTGCAATGATAGAGCTCCATAAGCCCTATGTTAGTGGCCACTTTTTTGTGGGGGGCGGCAGTAAAGTTTGGAAGGTAACTGTAAGAGGGGGATATTGGGAGAAATAGAAGGGTATTTCAGTGCCCTGTTTTGTGTGGGTATCCAGAATTATGATAACTACTGGAAAATATGTGAAGATGAATAAAGGAAAAGGAAGATGACTTTTGGATTTTTGAAGGTTTTTGCCTTAAATCAGTGAATTTCTTTTGCTGGTTTAGGTTTGGAGATTGGCTTTCTATCTCCCTGTTATTTCCTACATGTATATTCTTTCTATAATAAAGCCGATTTGTGAGGTCTTATAATATTTTCTTAGGAGCAAGTTAAACAAATGGAGGTGAATGAGGAAGAGGAAGCCAAGTTACTTATCCCTGTTCCCATCAAGGCTCTAATGGAATTTGGCTGATAGACATCAGATTAAGTTCAATATAGTCATATGGTATTTGACTTCAAATAACAATGCTACTTAAAGAGAAGCTTAGGAAGGTACTGTATCCTTATACTTTTAGACATATGTTGGAAAATTGGTGTTCGATGAGATAGTAATATATGAAATTCTGCTTCCAAGGGGAAATAAGTCCACATTAGGAATAGATGGCATTGTAAACGAATTGCTTCTCTCCATGTCCAAAATATTTATTGAGTTGGGACTCTGTAGGGAAAATTGCATGAAAATAAACCATGGACAAAATGCTAGAGCAAAATTACAGAATAAAAGCATCTGATGGTGACAATTTACCAAACAATTGAAAGCATAACAGTTTTTTTCCCTCCCTCTGAGCTCACCTATTTATTTAGAATGGTATTTTATAAACTCTCCTTCCTTCCTTCCTTCCTTCCTTCCTTCCTTCCTTCCTTCCTTCCTTCCTTCCTTCCTTCATTCTTTCATTCACAAGTCTTCATTAAGGATGTAATTTATGCCACATGTTGTATTGGACGTTGGCGATCCAGATGGACATGACATGGTACAAGCTCAGGTTGTTAGATACATTACATATTAGTGAAGGAGATTAGTGATAGTTGGGATACCATGTGATAAGTTCTATGACAGAGATAAAAACAGTGTTATTGAATAACATAGGGTGCTCCCTAACTATGGTGCTAGGGAGTCTATAAAGTTTAACAAGAAAAATGATTGCAGAGCCAAATTTGGAAAGACAGGTAGTCATGAGGCAAGTAGAGATGCTTGATTCCAGTGGAGAATGTTCCAAGAATAGAGAAAAAGTTGTTTAATTGAAAGATATTTCATATAACTAGAGTAGAGTTTGTGGTACAGGGACTTTTGCAGAAATAGGTTGGGAGGTTGGGAGAGATAAGAAGGGGCTAGGTCTCGAAGAATCCACTCCATCATGCCAGGAAGAAGTGTTTTAAGTAGTACATGGAATGGATTGCAGTAAGGATGGGGGACTGGTTAGGCGATGTTACAGTGGAAATACGAAGGGATTGAGTAGATTAATGGCATGAGGTAAGATTATGAATAGATTTAAGAGATATTCAAGTGAAGAGGAGGAGAAAGTAATGAAAAATAGTTTCCAAGTTTCTGATGTGGGCAACAAGACGGCTAATCAACCATTCCTTGAGCTGGGAAAAATAGGAGAAGGACCTCTTAGGGTAAGAATGTGACTTCATTTTTAAACATGTTGTATTTATGGTATCTGTGGCACATCCATGTGAAACGTTCAGGATGTGTTTATAAATGGATGTCTGGAGCTCAGGAATTAGCTAAAGGAAGATATATAAAGATACGTAGCTATCAGCATACGATGATTCAAGCTGCGGATATAGATGAGATAATGGAGAGAGGAAAAAGGTAAGGTGGCAGACAGAATCCTAAGGAACACGTAAATGACTGTTAAGAAAAACCAAACATCGAAAGACACGGAGATGTGGTCATAGACATAGGAGAGCAACCAAAAGAGAGTGATGATCTTAAATTAAAGGTAGAAAGCCTACGTATCAGAGAGTATTCAAAGGTTCAAATGTTTCTGAGAGATCATGTAAGATTAGGACTAAAAAATACAGACTGGGAGAAAACACAAATGGTTGCTGGTGGTCTTGGAGCAGAATTGTGATGTCAGTCTTTTGTGGAGAAGATGGGAAATGGCAGAGGGAAACCAGCTACAGAAAACTTCAGGAAGTTGGCATTTCGAGTGGGGTATAGGATAAAATAAAAGGTTTGGTTCTTTGGTTTGTTGGTTTTGTGAGGCTTGCACATATTTAAATGTTGTAGGAATAGAATTCTGAGAAGTTTGCAATTTTATGCTGGAAAATCGATAGCAATTGATATTTGAAAGCCTTTTATTCTTGCAAAAATACATGTTTAGTGGTCAGAATGCTCAAACAAAGCATGTGATAAGTCCAAATTTAAAAATAATTCATATTTAATGTTGTCTTTCCACTGGAAACATGTTTTTTTATACACTGAAAGTGATACTTTACCAAAAATATTTCCTTTCCCTAAAATAAATGGAAAAATAAGTATGGTTTAATTATATAGGAAAATAACACAAAACCAGGAACATTCTTCTCATTGATATTCCTCTGATAGCAATCTATTCACCAAGAAGATTTTGATTTCATCAGATGTATCGGTCAATATGCTAGCAAAAAATTGATGGCACGTTGATATTGTATAATTTGAGATTGTTTTAATAAAGGGATTATTTATTAAGGAAATAATATGCATAGGAAAACCATAAGGAATAGTAACAGCGGGGCCTTTTATCATCCATAGAACAAAGGATGTGAGAGGAGGGAGCAGTTGCCTGAATCTAGAGTCAGGGAGAGCTACCTGATAAAAGGAGTGGCATTTGGTTACGGAGCCGCTAACCAGTGGTAATCTCACAGTCTCTTCTCTCTGCATCAACGTCTTGCTGGTGCTACCTATCAACCAAACCCAACCAAAGCTAGAAGGCAAAGAAGCACGTTGATGTATCCTTAGAGTTCAACCTCCCAGGGCTCAGAGCAGGGAGAGAAGATGGAGAATGGCTCAGGAGAGGCACATTATCCATCAATAATAGAGATAATGGGAAAAACAGATGGAGAAGTGCATAGTTTTCCTATTATCTAACTTTATGTTCCAATAGTAGTCAATGCGTCTCATCAAGTGGAGTGTCACTTCTGAAGATTGGGAATGGATCATGCTCCTAAGACTTGTGGATCAGCCTTGATCATCCAGTGTTATTATTGGACTTTCAATTTGTTAGCTAGGATCTCAGCATCCTTTGGTGCTTCTCCATCACACTGTAAAGATCATCCTCTGCATCTGACAGCTTCTAACAAGAGTGTTTCTCAGTTTACTCAACATTAAAATCATAGATTAAGTCTTTTTTACAGAGGTATTGGAGAATTAAATGAATTAATACGGTAAAGTGCATAATACAAACGTAATACATTATTATCCTTTCCACTTTAAATTATATTTATAGTTTTATTAAAATTATTTAAGCTGCTAAGATATTTCAATAAGAGTAGTGATTGGTTTTAGTTCAGGGATAGAACACCTATCCATCCTGCTCCATGCCACGTGTGTGTCTGCCTCGAAGGGCTTGTAGCCTTTATTCCTGTGGCCAAGATCATAGTTTCTTTGCTGTTAGAAACCTTAATCTGCTACATCCATGAGTTTCATCTTAGTAGTAAATGGATACACACCCATAGTCATACATGCCTTACTTTTGTGTATATCTCTTATGAGGCAACTATAATCTTCAAAAGGGATTTTGCTTTATGGAAGTAACTCCGATGGGCCATTCATGAAGTGTTTATCTTTAATGTATCGTCTGCCTGAGTGAATGAGCTAAAAGCCATAAAATTCTCTGTGTTACTTAGCTTATTTCGATTAGAAAGAGTATGAGCGTCTAGGATGACGGCAGATTGAAATAAGTATTTCTATAGACATTAAACCATAATGTTTGAAAGAGAACGTGGCAAAAGTAGGTATTGTCCAGGGCAACATTTTGAAACCTGAGCTTCCTATAAATTTTATTTATAACTTATTTGGACTAATTTCGGAAAATATTTTTGTTGTGTATGTGTTAATAATGGAGGATAAAAAGAAACTAATGATCCCATTTGCTTTGCTACATTCAGTCCTTTGTTGTATAGGTGTCAATAAGTATTAATTGCATACATAATTTATTTTCAACCCACTTTTTTTTTTTTTTGCGGTACGCGGGCCTCTCACTGTTGTGGCCTCTCCCGTTGCGGAGCGCCGGGGCACGAACCCGTGTCCACTGCATCGGCAGGCGGACTCTCAACCACTGCACCACCAAGGAAGCCCTCAACCCACTTTTAAAAGGAAATTAATAAATACTAACTTTAACGTTATACCATTTAAAATGCCACAGAAACTAAGATTTTAGTTTCAAATTTCATAAAGTGAAAGGCCAATTTTTAACTATCTAAACTTTTGATAAAAATGAAAAAGTAAAACTTTCTACAAATGAAACCATTTATTTTCTTATATACTTTTTATGTGTTTCAATGCTGTTTGGGCCATAGTTGAGCATTTATACCGATTACAAGTTAGAACTCTTCATTGTACAGTCAACTTGAAAATAAGCTCTCAGTCACACTGGAAATTAGGTTAAGGAATATGGATTGGATTAGTATTTCCGAGAGAAGAAACGTCCAAAATAATGCTTTACAAGTAGATGAGTATGTATCATCTTTGTATTCAAATTTCAACACATTATATTGTTTAAAACCATAAAACTATTATCTTGTATGTTCCCTCAGCTCCTTGCAATGAAAAACAATGATAAGAAAATATGTAGACATACACATACATGGATATATTGAGGCATGTATATATTCACACATTCATTTTTTACAAATATCTCTTCATCTTATAGGAGTTGGAAAATTATCCTATTTCTTAGTTTACTTGGTTTGGAATATTATTTATCTTGTTGATGTATTACATATCCTTAATTATGTCACCCTTTGGAAAAGCTTAAAGATCATCTCTTCTCCTGGCACCTTAGCCATTTCTACAATCCGGTTTTAGGCTCATTTTTTAGACTTGTCTGTCCTACTTCTTCACACAAACTCCCCAGTCCAAGGCAAACTGCTTTTACTCACTGTTCTAGTATCAAACTTATTGATTCCCAATCTGTAGACTTGATTCCCACTCTGCTAAATGTCTATTCTCTGGAAACATTAAAATTTAAAACATATCTCAAGACTATTCTTACTTTCACCCTTTACAGACTTCCCTATGCTAAAGGAATTTCTTATTTTTATCATACTTATCTATACCAATGCTTTTCTAAGTCTGGCTGTATGACATTTCTCTTATTATTATTTTGAACCATTAATCATTCTTATATTGTTATCTTGCTTTTGTTGCTATATATGTTTTGGTTACTGTTTTTAAAAATTTCTCTCCTGCACTCACCAGTGGAAGCGCTAAGTATAACGTCTTACTTCTAGTGGCACCTCGATAATATTTATTGGTGTGAATTAATGTTCTAGCAGGAAGAATTGCTCAATGAGGAGTATCACTTTAATTTTTCAGATCCAGCATTTTTAGTCAATGGAAATACATACCTTTTTAAAAAAAATTTATTGGAGTATAGCTGATTTATAATGTTGTGTTAGTTTCAGGTGTACAGCAAAGTGAATCAGTTATACATATACATATCTCCACTCTTTTTTTAGATTCTTTTCCCACTCACTACAGAGTATTGAGTAGAGTTCCCTGTGCTATACAGTAGGTTCTTATTAGTTACCTATTTTATATATAGTAGTGTGTATATGTCATCCCAATCTCCCAGTTTATCCCTCCCCCTCCTTATCCTCTGGTAACCATAAGTTTGTTTTCTATATCTGTCACTCTACTTCTGTTTTGTAAATAAGTTCATTTATATCCTTTTTTAAGATTCCACATATAAGCGATATCATATGATATTTGGCTTTCTGTGTCTGACTTACTTCACTCAGTATGACAATCTCTAGGTCCAACCATGTTGCTGCAAATGGCATTATTTTGTTCTTTTTTACAGCTGAGTAATATTCCACTGTATATATATACCACATCTTTATCCATTCCTCGCTGATGGACATTTCGTTTGCTTTCATGTCCTGGGTATTGTAAATAGTGCTGCAATGTACATTGGGGTGCCTTAAAAAAACATTTTTATGTTCCACTTGACAATAAATTTTGATAGGCAGTTCTCAAACTGAACTTTGTCAGTAACCTATGATAGCTCAAATAAACAACTCCTTCCAGCCCATAAATTTACTTTAAAAAAAGAAAAATTTGTGACTGAACTGACAAAATCTGTGCAAGACCCATGCATGGGGATATTTACTCCTGAGTCTTCTAAACTATCAATTTAGCTCGAGAAATTTGAACTTAATTGTCTTTATTCCAGTAGAAGTAACTTTCCAGATCAATCCTTTTTAAATTTTTGGCAATAGGTTTGGGTTAAAGTATTCAAATAAGATATTGTATATGAAACCATTAAGTGCATCAGAGAGAAGCAGAGCTATTCTCGTTGAACTTGGGGTAAGTGCCAGAAAGCCCTGGCTCTTCACTGCTGCCTTCCACATATCTCTGCAGAAACCCAGGGCTCAAAGGAACAGGAATAGAAATGCAGTTTAGATCAATATCATTATTATTTAGTACTTTTGAAATCGATCCAGAAATCCTGACAAGATGGTGCAGTAGGTTCATTCTTTGACGCTTTCCCTCTACTCCAAGCACATAACAATGCTAGATAGAAGAAATGACCCTAAAGAGGCTCAGGACATAATTAATATAGGGCTGGAACAAAACTGGAATAGAACCAAGCCTGCTGGTTTGCAGGTTCTGAAGCAAACAGGAGACTGGAAATGCATGATGGTGGCCTGGAATGAAGGGTTCTGGTTTAGCCCTAACTCGTAAAAGGAGTGTAGAACAGTCCACTGCCTTACAGGAAGTTATAATCCTGGAAAGACTACAGAGCAAGAGGAAGGAACACAAGAAAACAGTTACAGCACTAAGGGTAGCATCCAAGAGAGGTCAAGTACTTTGCAGAAATAGATTGCCATTGAACTGTCAGTATCATTGATGGGTTCATTGATAAGGACGATTTTCTGAAACAACCAAAGTCCTATGCACAAGATGTATGCTTGTCCCTTGAAATCAAGCCAACAAGAGACTCTGAAATTAGTAAAATACCTACATCATGCACTGGCAGTGCTATAAAGGCACATACTCATATTACCTTGGGCTGCAGTGATCTACATCACTACCCAGATCTAACAGATACCCAGTGACTACCCATGACTTATAACCCAGTTGGAAATGGATGAACATTCAAACAAATTACAGTCTCTGTTAGTTCAGTTGCACATAATGTAGAGATGTTAGGGGAGCAACAGAAGTACAGAGATCTGCCTTGCTATTAAATTTGACTCTAGTCTAAAATCAGTTTGGACTATATAGTACATACAATGCATTTTATACACCCATACACGAATAATACTACATAATGCACAACTGGGAGATGATTCTACTGACAAACTTTTTGTGAAGAAATTTTTAATTTAATAAATTGAAGTTTCCTTCACCAAGAACTCTAATATATAGTTTAAATGTAGGGCTAGCAAAATGAGGGGTAAAACAATAAACTGTCTTATTATTTTATTAGAAGAAATTTGTTTTTTAAAAGCAGTGATAATTATTGTTCTTTTTTTCAGCCAACGAAAATTGTTCTGTTGGAGCTTTGATGTGTGCCTCTTCTAACAGCTGTATCCCAGTACACAAGCGCTGTGATGGTTTTGCCGACTGCATGGATTTCCAGCCTGATGAGTCCAGCTGCTTAGGTACTGTATATCCATTAAAATATTCTTTGTAATATAAGCCAATAACTTAACCTGCACACAATAAAAATATTAAAACTTGAAATTCTAAATAATATCAAGCATGGAATAATTGAATTACTATCATTGGTTTGGGGGCAGGAAGAATGTTAACATTAATTTGCTACATTTATAAAAAATGTACAAGTATATAATATAATGAATTCATGTATACTCTACATAAACCATGTTCATGAAATTAAAAAAACCATTTTAATTTAATATAATATAACTTAACATCATTAGCATTTAATAATCTCTTCTATGCAAATTGCTGGTTTCTATAATAGGGAAACCCTTACACAATCTAATATGTTATTAATTTTTTTAAATTGTAATTTTTCTCACTTCTTCATAAGAGCTCCCTATTTGCATTGATCTAGTCATGCTTAAAAGTCAATTTATTTAACTTCAGACTAACTTTTAAACATTTTTCTTTCTTCTGACCCTAGAACATTTATAAGATCTGATAATGTGTTTTTGTGATTATACTTTTATCAAAACTGCTTTAATAGTCTCTAATTTATTATAGTCCATTGTTAACATCTCTCCTGAGTAATTGAATTTTTATTTCACGCAGGAGATATATAAAATAAAAGATAGTTAGGGGCAATGTAAATGTCACAACTAAACAGTAATATAAATTGGTGATAAAAGATGTATTCAATCATATTTTCTAAATAAATTGGGGATATTTCATATCAAAACTAGGAAAGGATATATTTTTGTATCTTTCAAGATAGAAGAATATTATAAGTGACAAAAGCATGATAATCAAATAAAATCATAGTGCAAAAAATATCTTTTTTTATGCTACTAAAAATGAGTACTTGTGCAGCACTGAATTTTATGAGTACAGAGGGAAATCAAGAAGTGCACAAATCTGATTCCATAAAATACGTGAAGATGAATGCTCTTTGGCATCACTTCTCTACTATGCATGCTTATACATCAGATTAGATACCCGAAAGGAAATTCTGTTACTCTCTTCAGAGTAAGAAAGATAGTAATGAGATAATTCCATTCTTTGAAACTATTAAGACACAGCACTTATGTCCAGTACCCAAACGTATTTACATAAAAATGAGATTTTCTTGAGGATAGACCTATATGAGAACAAATATATTGTAACATGTTACGGTTCATTGTCTGCTTTGACATGTTCTATATTTAAAAATACAAAGAAACAGAAAACAGAAGACCTGTCATTCATCCTGCGTGATAGACAACCTATAGGTAATAATATAGAACACATTTTTGTTGTCCATCATTTCTGTCACTCACCAATTCATTTAGTTCATTTACAAAGTATAGGTCATATTGCCACAGCTATTGGGTTAAAATGAAATAAAGAACTAGTGAAACAGTTCTCAGAAATAAGATCCGTATTACATTATGCATTCTCTTATTTATATTTTCTATGCTTTTTAGTTTGTCAATCAAATATGATAAAGTCACTGTTTTTAAGAAAACCTTTAAGTCTCATCCATGCTGTGCCCATGCACATTCCACCTTCCTCTCTCTTGTCAAGCATCATCTTCTTTTAAGGTCAGCATTTCATAGACATTTATGAGGCCAGTCCTTACAGCATCCAGTAATTCTCCCAGTGGTCACACAACAGATGGTGAGCATCTGGTCTCCCCTCACCTCAAGGTTTAAGTCATTAACAAAAACATCAAGCTCAGGCATTGCATGAGTGTTGCAGGTTAAGTATATTTCAATGAGTCCTATCTATTCCCAAATTACATTAAAAAGGCATATTATTTGCAACTTTTGGTTGCTTAGGCAACAGCAAATTATTGAACAGGCTACATCCAAGTTAATGTAAATTGAAAGTCTTTTTCCAGTCGTCTGCAGTAGTAGAGGTTAATAAAGGTTATGTTAAGGTGATACTGTAATTATGATAATCACCTGTTTGAAGGAGAATTAGGGAAAGGCACTAAAAATATACAATTATAGGATGAGATATTATTAACTTAATATATGAATAATAACAATATAGCTTAACAAAGTTTCAGAAGCTTTTGAAAACCAAACCAAAACATAACACAAAACTTCTCATACAAGTACTGTGAAGTTACTTCAAGTTTCTGAAATACGGTTAATCCCTCCTGCAGTTCTTGTGCTGGGATTTCAAGATAAAGGAACAGTCCGTGCCCACTAGGAATTTGGTTTGCTGCGCAAGCTTCTGGTGAACTCTTATAATCCACAGAGCTCCTGAAACTACATGTAGTTTATTGTGTGTGTGTGTGTGTATATATATATATATATATATTTAATCCATGACAACGCATAAATACCATACAATTCAAAAGGGTTCTTGATCCCATAATATCAAGAAACACAAGGGGTGATAGAAATTCTGAACTGAATAATTATTTGACATTTTTATACTAACAGGCTTTAGAATTAGAGGACCAGAATTTAGTTGAATATCTGGTGCTCCCTTGCTATTAACTTGAGCACATTATATTATTGATCAGTTTCTTCCTCTGTAAAAAAAAAAAAAGGTAAGTATGGGATATACCACATAATGTTGTGAGGAATAAATGAAGTAACACCAGTAAAACTCTTGGGACAGTCTCTGACATAGAGCAAGTCTTCAGTAAACAGTAGTGGTGATGGTGATCATGATGACAGAAGAGGGAAAATAAAAGAAAGAGAAGAATTTGGAGAGAGAGCAGTGGTAATAGAAATTAGGTTTCATGGCAAACTCAAAGAACCTCCAAATATAGAGAGATGGATGAGAACAATCATTTAATACTTTATGCATACCATTCGCTAGTGTAAAATTGTTATAAATAAATTTAATTTTATCCTCCCAACAGTCCTATAAAAAAGGTCATCCTCACTTTAAACATGATGAACCTTATACCTAAAATACCTAGCCCAACGACAACACATAACTCATTAACTAAACCGAGTATCACAGAGGGAAAAACCAGGACTCACATGGTTATCAGTCTTCCCAAGAGTCCATCATGGAATAGCCATCACTTCCCTAGTCTCCATGCAATTTAGAAGGAAAAAAAAAAAAAAAAAAAAATATATATATATATATATATATGTTTGTGTGTGTGCCTAGCTGCAAATTATTTAGATTTAAGCTCAAAAGTTACTTTTGTTTTTATACTGATCACTTGTCCAGCTTATCTGTGCTTTTCTGCTCGTCCAAAGTAACACACCAGAGTGGGATTGAATGTGAATCCTTTACAGAATGATATTTCCACATAGTTAACTGTGAGTCCTATTGGCTTCCAGACACATGGTCATAATAACCAATTCAAGAGGGTACAAGGCAGTGAGACAATAATAGTGCTAATTCTAATATTACACTTATGGATTTCTAGGTCCCAACTATTATCTACTAAAAATATTTAGTCTCTTCATTACTACCTAGTGTACCCATGTCTTTCCCCACTTCATCTGCTCTCTGCTGTAAATTGTTTTGAGTAGATTAAAGATGAAAATACTTGTACTGTGTCTTTCCATCTTCTGGATAAAGAACCTGGGTCTAAGGCAGAAACTTAAAGAAACTTCTCGCAGAGATAATCTACAAATCTTCTGTCCACCCAAACACCAGGATTCACTCTTTATTGCAGCCAATGCCTGCGTTCTTTCCACTGTGCTCCACTATCTCGTGCAAGAAAATACATATTTAGATTCCCACAGAATCATTCTGATGTAAAGCAGGCATCAAAGCAAATTTTAATGACCCCAGAAAAAAATGTGCAACTGTGTATATTTTGATGTTGTGCAGTATCAGACACTCTACTGATTTTTTGCTAAAACACAACTCTTATTTGAGGAAGATTAAAATTGTACCTAAGACCCAAAATAACCATGAAATGGTTTCTCTAACAAGGTATGTATCTATTTATGCTTTATCATATTGATGGGCTGTTTTTAGTCAGACCAGCTAATTTCTTGTTTATGAAGGAAGTTTCACATTTGCTCTGTTCAGCTGAGTCTGCCCCCGAAGCCTAAGGGGTGTAGCTCTTTACACTCATCTCCAGCACTGCACTTCCCTCTTACAGTTAAATGGGAAGATTTGAGGAAGGCAAGATGGGAAATATACCCCTGGGAAAGCAAAACACTGAAAACTTTTGAAGCAAACAAGATACCAAATACATGGTATATTTCAAGTTTTTCCCCAAAATGCACCCTCCCTCCTTCCCTATTTTCCTCTTTCCTAATGCCTCTTGTATCCCCTTCTGAACATTCAGAGACTGGCATGACAACCTGACTGCCTCCAGACGCCCTATCCTCCCACGTTTTCCTTCAGTGAATATTGCCTACGTAATGTTTCTATTTCTCCTCTTTACTTTCCTACTATACCTCACGATCATCATTCTTCCCCTACCCAAGTAAATGGCTTCTCTCTGTGTGTTAATATTTCATCTTGGCTTCAGACCTACAAATCCTGCCCACTGAATACTTCCACTTGGATGTCCCTTAGGCACCTACAACACAGCATCTTTCCCTTTAAAATCTTCCTTTCCCATAAATCCCCCAACTCAAGGAATCAAGCCATCAATTAACCAGTCAGAAATCTGAACGTCATCCTTGACTTTCCCAAATAATCACCAAGATGTTTCAATCCCAACATTTAAATATCTTATAAATTCCCACAACTGTGAATGCTCCCACCCCATCCCTTTCATTCAGGCATTCCTGGATTTTGCTACAAAAGACTTAACTGTGTTCTCAGATTTTACTCTTGGCCCTTCTGTTGACTGTAAACTCTGTAGCCATAATTATCTTTCTAAAGCACAAAGCATACTACTTCCCTTCTTAAAATCCTGGTCTCCTAGGATAAAGTTTAAACTCTTCACTGAACCCAGATGATCTGGCCCCTGTGTGTCTCTGACCTTCTCTCATACTTACTATACTTCATATTGCCAACAATCCAACCAGGCTGAACTTCCCTCAGTTTGTCAAGTACACCACATTCTCTTCTCATGCCTCTGTGTCTCTATGCTTACCTTTACACACAGGTACGCACACACACACGCACACACGCACACCTGCCCAAATAAAAGTTTTTCTGGAAAGCTTTTCCTTATTCCCCAAATTTGACTTATGTGCTCTCCTTGGTGTTCCCATTACCCTTGTTACATTCATCCCAAATTAGACTACTTTTAATACTGTATTTTAATCCCCTCATCACTTTTTTGCATCCTCCATGAAGTTGGAAGGTCAGTGAGAGCAGAGACTGTGCCTATATCATTTTTAGATCAGCATTTCTTAAACACATGCTATGAGCCTAGTGTTCTAACATTCTCAACAACCCTGTGAGATAGGAACTGTTTTTTAACCCTGTTTAACAGAGAGAAACCTGAGGCACAGAGAGATTGGTTACCCTACTCGGTATTACACAGTTAATAAACTGAGCTGAAATTTCAACTCAGGTGGTCTGGCTCCAGTGCCCGCAGCCTTAACAGCTGTGTAAGCTTCCTATATTATTTATCATTCCATATCCAGTGCCTAGCCGAGTGCCAGACATTGAACAGGGACTCAGAATAGATGTGTTGAATTACAAATTAAAGGCAGTGTAGGTTTCCATCAAGTATTAGAGTTATGGTAGCCCAACCGGGGAAGAATGGTCTCCTACAAGAGAGGAGGTGTTAAAAAAGCCAAGAAGAGTAACTAGGGGATTAAGTAAGGAAATTGGCAGGTCTTAATGGATCAGGATTTTGTAGTGACGGTACAAGGAGACGGTGTAAAGGAAAGAGTTGAAATCACTAATCACTTCTACAACTGTGACTACGTGAAACTATTTAGCTTCTTTTTAACCTATAAACAAACCACCTTTGAAAATAAATGTTCATGCTAACCTAGAACTCAGGAATGATACGAGCAGCAAAATAAGCAGGGCCAGGGCATCGAGGATCCATTTGAGCTGTGCTGACGTCTGCCACGGACGTGGAGCTAGGACAAGAGCGTGCACACAAGTGACATCTTATCAAAATGACAGTCACCCATGCAAAGCATTTATCTGCCGTGGTACAGTGACAGCAGTGTGGAGCTGAAGAAATGTTTCAGTAAAGAAAACATTTCAGTGTAATTACAAATATGGCATGCAGACATTCTAAATAAGTAGATTGTACCTAATCCACGGGAGAAAAAAAGTCTCTTGTGGTCAAGCACTGCACATGTAAAGAGAATGAACACGTCCAGGACAGCAGGCAGCATCGAACAAATTTGGGGGGTACAGGAAAGTAACCTAAAAGAATTCTGTGCTTTTAGCAACTAGAAGCAGTTTACTCTCCATGATTAGATTTAATGCAACGACTACCAGTAATACATTCTCCTTCTTCCTAGTAATATTTATAATTAACTGTGGGTTTTTGGATGCTTCGTTTTAGAGTGTCCAAGAGGTTACTGCAGAAATGGTGGGACTTGTGTAGTGGAGAAAAACGGTCCTATGTGTCGGTAAGAACCATTGCCTTTTTTTTTTCTTTTAACATGTATTGTTGTCGTTTTATTTTTCTTGAGGCTGATCTAATGAATGAACATGTGGTTATTAAGGTAAAAATAGTGGATAATGACACCATTTACACTTATCTGTCTGAATAAGAGAAAGGAAGATGTGAGTGTATTTTAGAAAAATATCAATTATTTCACATGACTTTATGTCTCTCAACATTTTATATTGTATGGGACAGATGGCTTTAATAGTACTCATTATTCCTTTTTTTAATATTTATGTAAGGTTATAAAAAATGTTTTATATGGATATCATCCTATTTCAGATGAACTTAGTGTCTGTATTTCCTATCTCCCTTTTTATTTCAAATTCCATATTTTTCTTTTCTAACAAGACAAGGATAAAATTATTTCATAAATAGAAGCTTTTTCCGGTTTTTTCAGTGGATGCTTATGAGTAGCTAAGGTTAAGGTACAGATAAGGAACATACTTGCATACTTAAAGCAAAAATAAACAAAAACAGTCCTTGTGATTTCTTCTGGGAATTATTTATACTGCATATCAAAGACGGCTTGACTTTTTTTTTTCGCTCACCCTTTAGGAAATTGTGCAAACTGTTTCATAAATTCTAAAGGAAATGATGCATATTCCATTATATTTGTGTTTATGACTTGTTAGTCTAACAGACCGATGGATATATTACCCTTGCTTATTAGAGAAATGGTTTCAGGTTGATACTCAAGTCATAACAAAGCACGCAGAAGTATCTGGAAAACAACATTAATAGTTGTTTACATTCTTATATCCTTCTGAGTCAACACTCATATTTAGGAAAAGTTGTTTATCCCTAAAAAATGCAAAAACCTCTACCAAGTAAAACAACAACAAAAAATTTTATGATGAAATATAACACTGTTTTAACATTGTTGAAATGGAAATATTAATGGGTTTCTCAAAGTATTTGGCTCTCAAATGCACTACATAATTTATCTCACAGCATCTTAGCAAAATTATACGTTTCCCTGTATCGGTTTCCATGGAAATTAACTTACCACAAACTATAACTTGATGGAAATACAGAATAAGTAATATTAATTTCTAAAAATCTCCTGGAAGAAATTGAGAATGATGGCGTAAATGTTTATTAAGCATCAGCTGAGTGGGTCATGTTGTTTGGTGTCAGCTGTTTACAGTAAGGACATTTGAATTTTTGTCTTCTCTAACCCTGATGGTTAGACAGGAAAGCTCCCCACTGCAGTTAGTCTCAGCTGAGCAAGCAAAGAGTTTTGCGTTCTTGGCAACATCCTCATGTACTTAAATAAACTTTAAAAATTGAAATCCAGATGGTGATGTTCGAAACTTCTTTCTCTCAAGTGAGAAAACTCTATAATGTGGGGAGGAGATGTGACAGGAGGATTGACAGAGAGAAGGACCAAAGAAAGGAAATTAATGCAAAAAAATGTATAAAGGAATTCACTAACCAGAAAGCTAATGAAGTATTTTAATATGTTACTTTTGATAGTAAATAATACTTTGCAAATAGCTAAGTAACTGTAATTACCATCAAAATAACTGTCTGGACTGAGTGCTATCTGCTATGTAGGGGTGAAAAAAAGAGACTTTTGAATATTTTTTTCATAGTATAATATGGTAGTCTCTTCATTCAAATTTTTATTTCTTTAAATTGTGAACTGCAAAAGTGATACATGTGTATTGCAATAAAAGTTTTTAAAAGCATAAAATAGTGTATGAGGCAAAAAGTAGAAATCCCAATGCCTAAATCCTACTCTTGAGTAGTATGGCTTATATCCATGTGGCTTTCCTTTCACAAACATGCACACACGAGCGCACATTTATTTCTTACTGAAATGTGAATTACACTTTGCAGTATACTTTGTGCTGTGTTTTTTTTAATCTCTTCATGAAATATCATGCTGTTCTTCCACGTCAGTAAACATGACTCTAGATCCACTACTTACCAGCTGTCTAATATTGGGTAAATCCCTCAATCTGACTGTGTTTCTGCTTCTTCTTTGGTAAGACAGAGAAAATATCAGCACTTACCTCATAGAGCAGATATGAGATTTAAAGGGGTTAATATATGTAAGACATTCTGCATAGAGCCTGACACATAAAAGACATTACAGGAATGCTAGCCATCAGTATTACTACGCCACTGTTTTATGCTGTATAGTGTATAGTATTTAATATATGGGCTTGTCATCATTTAATTAACCCCATTAATCCTACTCCAGATTATTTGGTTCTTTTTTTTTTTTTTTAATAAATTTATTTTATTTATTTATTTATTGGCTGCCTTGGGTCCTCGTTGCTGTGTGCGGGCTTTCTCTAGTTGTAGCGAGCAGGGGCTACTCTTCGTTGTGGTGCGCGGGCTTCTCACTGCAGTGGCTTCTCTTGTTGTGGAGCACAGGCTGTAGGCTCGTGGGCTTCGTAGTTGCAGCACGCAGGCTCCGTAGTTGTGGCTCGCGGGCTCTAGAGCGCAGGCTCAGTAGTTGTGGCTCACGGGCTTAGTCGCTCTGCGGCATGTGGGATCTTCACAGACCAGGGATGGAACCCATGTCCCCTGCATTGGCAGGTGGATTCTTAACCACTGTGCCACCAGGGAAGTCCTGGTCATTTGGTTCTTGAATATTTTGTTTCACAGTATCTTGCAATACCCATCCTTTGACTTATCCTTGCACAATTCCTTACTTTAAGCATAATGTGTCTTAATGAAATGCCAAATAATGGTTAAATTATTTCTAATTGCACTTAGTGTCAGATTCATTTCCAATTAAATTTAATGTCCAGTTCATTTGTCACATACAGGTACTCATTTTTGGATTTAAGGTTAAGTGAAGACAGCTTTAGAATATAGTTTTAGAGTAACTATAGGGCACTGTGGAAAGGTTTTGGCTTTATGTCAAGCCCTGTTCTCTTATTCCCAAGAGTGGGAATTCATTGTCTTTGTTACCCAAAGAAGTAAGGACAGAAGGCCAAAGCCCACCTCTCATCCAGGCCATTGTGAATACAAGAATTTCATGGTTTCCTGAGGAAGCCTCTCACAAAAACCTTTGGATTTCCTCTTGGAATCTAAGGTTTTATCTATAATCCAGAAGAAAGAGAATGTATAAGGTCATTTGTGTTGCTGGGAGCTTGTAATTATCCACAGGAGTAGAAACTACTAGGTGAACCATGGTTTTCCTTTACTTGAGAAACATTAACAACTTGGCATGTCTGAGGGCTGAAGACGCAAACCGTGAGCCAAAAGAGGTAAATTATTCCTCACTTAAGGAGGCTCGATCATTATTTCAATTATACCAATATGTTTATTAGAAACCTATGTAATGTAAATTCCAAATTAATATGGAGGGCAGGAAAGAGGTTACAAGAAAGAAAAGAAAAGAAGTTAGCCAGGCTAAAAGAGAGACATAGGAAGCAACATCAGATTTAAAATACATATATAATTACATACATATATAAAATTTTACTATATATATTTATTTCATATATATTCTTATTACATCAACATTTTATATTATATTTCATGCATAATTTCATTTTAAACAAGAAATATATCTAGAAGAAGGACTGAAACAAAAGGTAAGAAAAAATGATTTGGCTAATAAAAATAAAAATACACAGTAATGACCTTATTAATATCAAAACCCCACAGAATTATAGTATAAGCACATTTTTTAAAGGCTATATCGTTTTTAAAAGGCTATATCATTTTAAATTAAAATGATACACTCTAAAAAGTTACAATAGGCAAAACTCTCTGTGTATCAAATAAGATAGTAACAAAATACAGAAAGCAAAAATTCCTAAATATCCAAAAGAAATAAAAAATAGACGGGTGACAAAAAAAAAATACCTTTTGGAAATTTTAAATACCATTTCTAGGAAACCCTTATATTAGAAAGGCACTTTAACCTGGAATTTAAAAGGCAATAAAAATGGTAATTTATCATTTCTTACCTTCTCTATATGGGAGTGTTTGAGAGTGAATTACCCTTTTTCTTTACCTGATTTGGGGGATATCACTGGCCATCACTCTCACTTTTCTTTACTTGTTCCTTCCCTTTCCTGCAATGTTGTAGTACTCCAATCCTCAGTGCTTGAAATTCTTCTCTTTTCTTCCTACCCTCACTTACTATATGATCTCATCTAAGCTTGGGTTAATTTATTGGCTTTGAATACAATTTATCAACAGCCCAAACCTATGCCACTAAATTCCACATTCTTAAATTCAGTCCCCAAAAAGACACCAGATCGCATCTGGATATCTAATAGGCATCACAAATTTAACATGTCCAAAAAGATCTTTTGCCTCGACAGGCGGTCTTCTCCTCTTTCTCCAAGCTTTGCACGCACTGTTCCCTCTGCCTAGAGTTTTCTTTTTCTACCCTATTTTCCCAAAGGATGCCTTTTAATGCTTAAGATCCAATATAAATGGCATTTTCTCTGGGAATCCTTTCCCATACCAACCAGGAAGAATGGCTCATTGCTCCTTCTGGGCTCCGCTATTGCTTCCCTCATTATGTTTTTTTACAAGTGTTTGTTTTACGAAATTACCTATTTAAAACCTGCCCTACCTATCCTATTAAGAAATATATTTCCAATGCAATATCATTTTTTATGACTATCAAATTTTGTTTTTCCCAATTTTTACTAGCTCTATATGTAAGGATAAACTCTTAGACAGTTATGCTCACTGAAAATAATCTGTAATATGAAGGATAAAAATCAGTTGGAAAGGGAAATCAAAATACTAGTTTAAGGAGGAAAAGGAACTATTAAAAATTCTAAATATTAAAGGCAAATGTCTTCATGTATTTTTTGTTGGAAGGTGATGTGTATCCAATCACTATGGTATTTACGTTTCAGTGTCTACATTTGAGCAGTCTAAGAGTTTTATTTATAGTAGCCTGGAGAGTGCATCCTTTGCAGTTTCTTAAAGATGAAAAAAATTTAACTTTGACTTAAAATTAAAGGGACTACAAAGTTTTTTCGAAAACTCTTTTGGGGTGTGTGGGCAAACATTTTGAAGACCATTGTCTTCAAAAGGTATGTTTTCCATACCTTTTCATGACTAGTACCAAATTCATACCTGACATTGTAAGAACCATTTGAATGATATATTGAATGAAGGATGAACAAATGAATACAAATAGAAAGTTCTGAAGTTTCCAGGAAAAAATATCAATACTTTTAAATATGTTCTTAAATTATTGATATGAGCATATGGCCTCACCATAACCCAGACTATCAACCACAGAGGAACTCTTGGGTACTTTCTATGTGTGCTGCAAGAAGTATTGGGTTGGCCAAAAAGTTCATTTGGGTTTTTCCATAACATCTTACAGAGAAACCCAAACTAATCTTTTGGCCAACCCAATATACTGAGTGAGCCTATGATGTGCTCATTATACTAAAAAGAAATTACTCTCCAGTTTGTAGGACAGCATGGATACCAAAAAAGAAAAATGTCACCCATTAAAGAAACTCTGGGAATTCTACAATGACAGAAGAGGGTGCTCTTAAACTAGGAATCTTGTAAACTACCTCATTACAGCCCTAGGCTTGAAATGAAGAATAAATGCAATTTCCATCTCTACAAAACCACTGTTTAAAATAAAATTTAGCTTATGAACACTCTCCTTCCCCCACCAAAAAAAGAAAGAAAGAGAAAAAGGAAGAAAGAAGGAAATAAATAAAGAAAGATGAAGCAAAAAAGAAAATACTCTAAGACCCCAACTCCAAAGTGAATTAAATATTGTCAGAAAAAACATTTAGGGATATTGGAAAAAAATTCTTAATTGAGAAATTCAAGTACAAATGGACAACAAAACAGTAAGAATCGAATAAGAATCAATGGAACTCAGGAAAAAAATTAAATAAAAAAGAAAGAAAGACTAAATTACAGTTCTCCCAAAGGAGGACATATTTAAATTTATTAAGGAATTGTGAACAAAGGTTGGGAAATAACCAAGGGAATGAAAATGAGATAAAGTAAAAAGAACAAAAGAGAAAGTATTTGAAGTGGAAGACAAAGAATATGGATGTACAGTTGACCCTTGTACAACATGGATTTGAACTGCACACAACTTATATGCAGATTATAAGCCCACTTATATGCAGATTTTTTCCAAAAAAATATGCACTACAGTACAACACATTTCATGAATGCTTGGATCTGAGGATGTGGAACTTCAAATACAGAGGGCTGACTGTAAAATTATGCATGGATTTTCAACTGTGCAGGAGTTGGAGTTCTTAAACCCCAAGTTGTTCAAAGATCAACTGCAGTTTGAGTCCCTAAAAAGGAAAAACAAAACAATGGAACAGAATTAATATTTAAAACTATAATCCAAGAAAACTTTCAGCAATGAAAGAAAACCTGAATTTACATAATGAAAGGGTCAACAGTTACTTGGGAAATTTGACACAAACCTAGCAACTCCAAGATATATCCTAGTAAAAATATTAAGCTCTAAACCAAAGAAAAATATCCTCATGACCTCTAGGGAAAAAGACCAAATAATAAGGAAAAGGGATTAGTCAAGCATTAGACTTCTAAAAGCAGAGAGCCAAAGAAATCTATTACGATTTTCTCCAGGGTTTTAAAAAAAAGTCTTAAGTCTTTTCAAAAAAAACATTAAGGAAAATATGAATTGATATCCAATTGATGCTTCCTTGATATTATAAAAAATAAATTCTTTATTCCTAAATTCAGCATCTTAATAGAGAATCACAAAAGGCATTTCCATGAAGATGTTAGGAACAAGGCACATATGACCACTATCTTCACTGATATTTAACATTTTTATGAGACATAGTAGTCAATACAATTTGACCAAAAACAAAACAAGACAAAAAAACAAAAAAGGAAGCATAAAAATTAGGAAAGAAGTTAAATTATCATGATAGTATACCTGGAAAACCTTAGAAAATAATCCTAAATATTAATTCAAAAGTTAAAATCAATTCAATAAGTTTGGAGGATATAAAATTAGCATTCAGAAATCAATAGTCTGTATACACAAAACTAGAGGAAAAAGTGGAAAAGGAAACCCTACTCACAACAAAAATAAAAAGATAAAATATTTAGGAATAAATGTAAAAAATAAAAGCAAACCTGTATGATTAAAAACAATCCCAAAAGTCTTAAACAGGTAGAAAGACATTTTCCTTTCCTGGGTAGCTGACGCAACATCTTAAGGACCTTGGTTCTCCCTCGGTTAATCTATAAATTTAACACAATCCCTACAAAAATACCCACAAATTGGGGTAAACAATTTGGTACTAAAGTTCCCATGGAAAAATACACATGGAATTAACTGGTTAAACACTGAAAAAGACAAGCTACTAGAGGCTGAGTAGCCCTAGAATAAGCAGAATTAAGTCCTTATCATTAAAGCAATGTGGTACAGGAACTTGAATAGGCATTATAGACATTTCAGACTAACAGAATAGAGTAAAAATTCTAGAAATATATCCAATTGCACATGAAAATTTAGTAAATGGTACAGATGACATCCTAAGTCACTGAACAGGATCGACTTTCAAGCAGTGTTGGGGCAACTAGTTAGCTATTTGGAAAAAGATAAAAATTAGAACCACACCTCACACCATACACACATAAAAATAAACTTCAGGTAGATCAGAATTCAAAATGAAATTATACGTCCTAGGGTGAATTTAAAACCATTTACATACATGGTGAATTCCTCTATAATCTGGATGTAAGAATAAAGCTTTTTTCAATGACTCAAGTCCAAATGCAATCAAACATAATACTGATAAATTTGACTACATAAATTTTGGTTAGAAAGAATCTTTTGCATGGCACAAAATATACAATATGTAACATCAAAAGACAGCTGGCAATCTGAGAGAAAATGCTTGTATTATATATCTCAGAAAAATGAAAATATCCCTAATACTTAAAGAGCTGTTTTAAAATATGGGGAAGTCCAAACATCACATTAAGAAAATGGACAGTGATTAGTTTAAAAATATGTAAAATTATGCTTAAACATATGAAAATAATTCAACTTCATTCATGAGATAAAGACAAATTCAAACCATACTAAGATGCTATTCCCCACCTCTCTGATGAGCAACATATTCTGTTGGTAAGGATATAAAGAAACAAGCACTTGGCTAGTAGAAATGCAAATTGGTATAATTTTCATGGTATAAAAATTGGTATATATTTGTATGGTAAATTGGTATAATTTTTTTTTGGCAACATCTAAAAATACTACATATTCATTTAGTTTTTGAACCTAACGATTCCACTTCTAGAATTTATACTGTTGGTACAATTCCAGCACTATGAGAATAAGTGTCCACAAGGTTACTTGCTGTAAGCATTTTTATAATTTCAAAATATTGGAAACAACCTAAATGCCCACATATAGGAGAGTGGCTGAATAAACTATGGTACATCCACACAACAGAGTACAATTGGAATGTGGAACAGTTAAGGAGTGTCCATTCTACCAGGTGTGGGGCAGGTGTTGCCTGGGGCAGGCTAAAGGAAAATGAAAATATGTAGTCATAGTTGCTAGAACCATCCTATGGCTTTTCTTTCATTTGACGCAAATGTTAAAAATCTGAGGTATGCTACTGGCTTACATCAGGCACCTCTTAAGTGTTTGACATGCCTTTGGCCTTCGCATAAACCTACAGAGCAGATGATACGGTGTCTAATTTGGCAGGTAAGGAGATGAGACTGTGAAATTAAGTAATTTTACCAAAGACAAAGAGCAAGAAAGGCGGTGGAGTTCAGGTTTAAACCTCAGTCTTCTGGCCAGCGTCTGTACTCCTAAGTTATGAACCATCGTGGTATTTTGCCTCTTTGGGGATTTGACTAGGTGGCTTGTGATTCTATGATTGCAAGATTCGATGAGTATAGATTTGAATCAAATGCCTGAAGAAATTCTAGAACGAAGCTTTATTTGCATTTGGCTGTTTTCTGTTCTTTAGCATACCGTGCACTTCTAGTATTCTTATGAGTGTTCGTGTTGTTCCTTTTTGCCCATATTACTCTTTCTCACCTTGACTACCTGAAAAACTCCAGATTTATCTTTTAGGTCTCAACTCGTGTAGAACGTCCTCTCTATTTTCCTGAACCAACACATATGAGTCGTATCCTGTATGCAGTATACAAAAGAGGACAGGGATATGACCCTAAAACCAAGTAAACCTGGGTTTGGGTATGAACTCCATCCACCATTTACTAACTCCATAACTTTGAATAAATTACCTAACCTTTTTATAAGGAGGAGGGGAAAATGAACATTTGCTAAGAAACCAACATTCTCCGCCATGATGGAGTTGTGAATTGAAAAGAGCTTTTGTACTGCTGAAATGTATAATTCATAATCATTTTATTTACTTAAGAACAGTTTTTTAAATGTATCTAAGTGGGAAGCACTAGTAATCCGTTTGCCAGTTTCTTATTTAACATTGTTGAAATCATCTCCATAGCAACCCACAATAGTTCTTTACTAGTGGAATACAGAACAAATGATCAAAATTTAACATCATGGCCTCTGTTGTTATTTTTTTCAAACATAGTACGCAAGTGCTAAGGACTAAAAAATATATTTATAATAACACTTGAATGTTCTGTAAATGAAAATTATTTCAAGAAGTCAATTTAAAGAGGAGGGCATTTAGATATCTTCTGTGTAGTAAGCTTAAGAGGTCATGTGGTTGTAGTTTCTTCATATCCAACACATGGAAGAAACAATTTTATGGGAAAATATAAATTACCAAAATTGGCCCAAGCAGAGGTATTAAAGTTGAGTAGCTTAAGTGACACAGTAGAAATTTTAAAAGACAAAGATGTAGTCCCTCTCTTCCAATTGTGTACCTAGTTTAAAAAACTGAAAGTATCTTCCCTTAAATCCAGGAATAAGAAAAAAAGGATCTGCTGCCACTGAGATTATTCCATTTGCTCAAGAGGTTTTTTTTTTTTTTTTTATTACGCGGGCCTCTCACTGTTGTGGCCTCTCCCATTGCGGGGCACAGGCTCCGGACGCGCAGGCTCAGCGGCCATGGCTCACGGGCCCAGCCGCTCCGCAGCATGTGGGATCTTCCCGGACCGGGGCACGAACCCGTGTCCCCTGAATTGGAAGGCGGACTCCCAACCACTGCGCCACCAGGGAAGCCCGCTCAAGAGGTTTTAAGCAAAGGAATAAGGAAAAAGAAGTAAGAGTGAGACATATTGAAAAAGAAGAAAGACAAATATTATTGCAGATATTTACAGACTAGGAAATTCAAGCAAGTTAACTGTGACACTATTAGACTGATAAAAAGGGTTCAACAAGGTAGATGGATACCAGGTAAATATGCAACACTAAGTAAATTTCCTTTTCATCAGTAGGAAAAATAATTGAGAAAGATAATTAGAAAAGAGCTCCATTCTGAACTAGCTGTGTTATTATAATATATACAGGCCTACACTTAACTGTAAATGTTTAAGACCCACATAAAGAAAACTGAAGGTACAAATGAAGGACACTCAAAGACCTGATCAAATGGGTAAGAAAGAAGCAAATGAACTTACTTTCTGGAATTAACCATATTCAGTAGTGTACAAATGACAGTTAACAGAGGACATTTTTAGTGTCTTAGATTTTTATTTATTTTTGAAATAGACCAGTGGGTCTTAATGTTCACCAGAAAAATAAATATAATATTTAAAGACAAAATTAAGGATTGGTATTTGCTGTACTTCATAGTAAAGCTTGTCATAAAGTCATGGTAATAAATATTGTGGAGCTGGGACAGAAAGAGACAAATAGACTGTTGGAACAGGTAAAGAGTCTACTAATAGGTTGATGTAGCTATGTGACATTAATGTAAAATAGGTGGCATTTCAAGTTGATGAGAGTGGATGGGTTGAACTACGTAATAATTGGTGTTAGGACAGTTGGTTAGCCATTTATTTAAAATATAAATTGTTATTGACATTATACCCAGGGAATTAATCCCAGATTTATGAAAGGTATAAATAGGGAAAACATACAAAAATTCTTAGAGAAAATATACAATAAGGGAATAGCTTACAATCTTGATGAATAGAGGTCATTTATAAGCTTACTAGGCAGCCATAAAAGAAAAGATGAATAGCTTTGGAAATTTGACCACATGGATGGTTCCTAAACAAAAATAAAACTGCAGTAATGGTGAAAGACACCATAACCAAAATTTTTTAAAAACACAGTTACAAGCCACAAGAAAGATATACTGTATATACTATAAATGGGGATTAGCTATAATATGTAGTGTTCCCTCAAAGCAATAAAAATTATACAATAAATGATAGACAAAGATTATTCACAGAAGAAGGAATATCAATGGTCAACACATATCTAAAATAATTCAACCCTCTTTATGGGGCTTCCCTGGTGATGCAGTGGTTGAGAGTCCGCCTGCTGATGCAGGGGACACGGGTTCGTGCCCCGGTCCGGGAGGATCCCACATGCCGCGGAGCGGCTGGGCCCGTGAGCCATGGCTGCTGAGCCTGTGCGTCCGGAGCCTGTGCTCCGCAACGGGAGACGCCACAACAGTGAGAGGACTGCATACCGAAAAGAAAAAAAAAAAAAAAAATTCAACCCTGTTTAATAAATAAGTGCAAAGTTAAACCTTTGAAACCTTGGTTTAACCCATCAAAGTGACAAAAAAAAGTTTAGTAATATCTACTATTTGTGAGACTGTAGAAACATTGACCCTCTTTTACACAGATTATGGGAATATAACCAGTATATTTAGGAAACTAAACATACAACATTTAGGAAAAGAAACTTGTAGGAAAGACAAAGTGGCAATATCCATTCAAGAATTTAATATTCATACTCTTAAACTCAGCCAACCTCAATCCTAGGAATCTAGCCTACTGTCATATTAACAAGAAATATGCAGATAAATGTGTTGATTTTGATATTGTGCAGTACTATTCTGAAAACAAATTTAAATGTAGGATACTATGTAACAATTTTTTTAATGGAAATATAAATCCTGACATAGGAATGTATGTTGTTAGGTAAAATGTGCAAATTCCAAAATAATATGCGTATTAAAATACTATGCAGGGTACAGAAAGTATGTGAAAATGCAAAACAAGTGTAACAGCATACACATCAAAGTATTCAGAGTTGTCAGCGACCTGTCTAGAAGGAGGCTGGCTCTGGAGGAAAGGGCAGTTTCGTATTTTAGTTTCTGCATTTGTATTTTAACAAGAACTGCTTTAGTAGCTTAGAAATGCATTTTTCCAAAAAGATCTTAAAAACGGTCACAATATTTAAAAAATAACACCACCTCTTAACAGTAAAAGGCAGGGCCAGCTGGCTGCTTTCAGCAGCGGCTCTGAGATGAAATGTGCCCGTCCCTCGGTTTTCCTCCCCTGTTGTCAGAAAGCATTACACACTTTGTGCCTCGTGCAGAGTCAGACAAGCCAGGAATGCGATTGAAGATGAAGCAAATAACCTCTCTTCCCAAGCCTCCCTCCCCGCCTCACTCCCAGAGCTGGATTCTTCTCCACTCACATATGCCCAGAGAGTCATGAAAATCAAAAGCACGGTAATACCTAATTTTGCTTCTCTGACCCTTTCCCAGAAAGGAAGCCTCGTGATGTGTTGGCACACTTAATTGTCCAATTGTTTCTAGACTTTCCATGCCAGCCGTGAGCTTTCACAGCCGAAAATGGCATTGCTTTGACAGTCTGATGCAAGTGCCTCTTGAATGACCTGTGGACTCATCCAGGGAGGACATCCTCCAAGGAAGGACATGGCCCAGATTTCATACACTGGCTGTTGCTGACAGGGATTTGTGAACCAGATATTTTCCAGAGTCTCTGGTATGACCTGACTGTTAAGTAGATATTTCTCTTCTCCTGGAAGAAAAGTGGTGGGTTATTTCTGGGGCAGGATCTAATGCCAATGGACTGGCTTTAAAGAGAGAGAACAAGAGATAGCTGTCTATATTGTGAAGATCAGGAACTTGGAAAAGCTCAGTACTTCTCCAATCCTAAAATAGCTGCATAGGAAAATGTGTCCTCTTAATCGACACAGTTTTTACTTTATCACTTTTCCTAGCGTATGCACAATTGAACTTTAATGGGGTAGTCATTGATTGGAAATGACATCTTTTCTTTCTTCACCGTGCGTGATGAGTGTGTGTGTGTGTGTTTCCAATGCAGTCTATTGAATGGGAAATAAAAAGCCCAGCAGAGGTGCTCAGAGACCTGAGCTTCGAAGAATGCTGACAAAAAGTCATTCCTCAGACTGAATTTCACAATTTCCCAAACCAGACTCCCCAGTGGCACCGGAACTACAGGCCATCCAGTTCTGCCCTGATCCTACATAGCTTTTCTTCCTGCTCAGCCAGCATGAGTTAAACTATGTCAGAGTAGAATCTTTTGTGGTGTTGCTAGGTGGCTGATCTCTGCCTTACAGAAGCGAAATCTAGCTAATGAGGTAGAACTTTTTGAACTTCTCCCTCTTCGTAGTGAAATGTTGACACATCTAAGTAGTTCAATGCATTTTAATTTTGAAACTCCCGCGGGACTTTTCTCATCCTCTGAAAGTCCTCGTTTATGTTTGCCATTGCCTTAATCTGCTGTCCATCTGTAACTCTGAGATGTACGGCATCCCTTTGTATTCTTCAGAGAAAGACTTTGTTTATTTTCCTTAGTTTGGCCAGGAGGAAGAAGGAGGTAACGGAACTTGTTTGTGTCTATAAGTTTAGGATTAAATTGTCACTACTCATTATCAGTGGCTAGATTTTATATAAGCTGTAAGTCTATAGGTCCATATTATCCTTCTGTCTACTATGTATTGATACGTAAAAACTTGTGAGAGTCAGATATATGAAAACTAGAAAAAGTAATACACAATACAGAACAAATAATTTTATGGAAAGTATGATAGTGTTGGTAGATGTTCTTGCCTTTTCATTCTCTGTGGGCAGTGACTGACCACACAAATACACTGGAGTAAATACCACAAGAGTAGCAAGAAAAAAAGATAAAAGAGAACAGGCATTTTGGTGTTAAAGAGAAATGTATCCCTTTTGAATTTATTGCTTGGGGATCCAGAATGAAAACATAGAAGATCCCTTCACAGCAAAACTTTTGTTTTGGTGTCACCACTATCTGACAATGTAGAGGACTAAAGTGACATGCTTTCTGAATATACATGGGGAATTCTAATTTTGGAATAAAAATATTTTCTAATAATTGCTTTCTTCATTTTGTAGATAAAACTGAAAAACACTATTCTCTTGTTAGAGTGTCAGAATGAGAATGTCTTTAGTTTGAATTAAGACTTCAGTAAAGGAAACAAGGCTTTACATATATTATTCTTTTCCATTTTGTTGGAATTTAAAATATTACAAGAATTTTCTCTGTAGCAATGTAAGTTGTAATGCATTGTCTTTTCCTATTGGTTATGGAGGAACACAAGCTCTATACAAAAAAAGGTATATGTTGATAGATGATATATAATATATTATTTTTATGGTATATTTTTCACTAAGATAGATCACCCTAGGGAACAAATATATATCCATATTGACAAGTATTTTGCTATTTTTTAAATTTATTTTTATGGTAAAACATCACAATACATAACTTAGTCATTTATTCAATGTCAAGTATGTGAAATATTGTGAGGTGTAAGAGAAGAAAGAGTGGACTTATAATTAGCAGATCTGCCTTGACTACGTTTAATAATTATATAGCAGTATTAGTCAGGAGTCTATCAGAAAAGACAATTCACTCCAGATGGCTAAAATAACAAAACTTTCAAGAATATTTACTTTAATGAAGGTATAGGCAAGGTTTAAGAAATGACAAGTGATGTTGAGACTCCAAGAGACTAGCAACAGTAGAAAGGCTACATTGAGGGAACAAGGAGTAGGTCCTAGATACCCAGTTCCTGGTGAGAGCTGGAACTGTGGGGAGGGGGCCTTGTAGCAGGAGTGGGAGTTGGAGAAGCAACTGCCTTGGCAGAGAAGCTGGAGGAAACAGATAAAACATATGCAAATTCTCTCTTCTCCCACCCCTCAAACTCCAACTTCTGTCTCCCCTTGCTTGGCTAAACCCAACAGAAAGCCAACCAGGGACCTTAGATAAGGGGGTAACCCATAGTGGTTCTTATCCCAGGCCACAGATAAGGGCGTAGAAGGGAGTGACCTGTAGAATGACCTTGGTAAATCTTTTAACCTCTCTCTATCATAGTGTAATAGGGGAGAAACTTTTGTAGTATTCTATTACAAGCTAATTACTAAAGGAATGTTGCCTATAAGCTTAAATTATACATAATGGCCCATCTCTGGGAACCCTGACTCCCAGGTAATGAGCATTAAGCTAAAATACCTTTGTTTAGCTCACAAGAAACATCCTGACCAGGCCCGCCTGTGAATGACTGCAGGGAGAAAGAAATGAACACATCCCCTCTGGAGGCTGATGGGAAGCAGGAAGTGTTTGATTTACTCCCCTTTTAGCATAAAAGGAGCCTGAATTCTAATTCAGGCAAGATGGTTCTTTCGGGCATGAGCCCACTGTTTTTCCGGTTTGCTGGCTTTCCAAATAAAGTCATTATTCCTTGCCCCGACAACTCATCTCTCGATTATTGGCCTGTCATGCGACACGCAGTACAAGCTTAGACTCAGTAACAGTAGTATATGTATCAATTAGAAAGCCCATCCAGTTTCTACTGATACAGATCTGACTACAGTGACTTAAAAACCTAAGGAAAAAAAATATTTTTTAATAATAAAAATTCTGGAGATAAATAACTACTGGCATTGTTTCACTTCTTCAAAGATGCCAAAAGCAAATCTACAATTCTTCTGACCTTACATTCTGGGCCTGGTCCTCCATCATGACCCCTTTCCAGACAACTCAAAAAAAGATCGGACAGACGGGGAAAAGAGGCTTAACCAGAAGCCCCACCTAACAATTTCCACATCTGTCTCATTTTCCAAAGAAATGACCTGTGACAAGATATTCAGTGCCAGTTTAGATTAGGGGGTAAAGGTCAGTAAGACTATCAAGTTGTTAAGATATTGTGATTCTTTTAGACACCTTGTGCAACAGTGAGGCTATTAAAATTGTTGAGAGGGGAATTTTGAAGGAGTGGATTTATGAAGATTTCTTGGCGATGCTGAGTCCCACTTCATCCCTCAAGGCAAAGCACAGTGAAATTGGCTTCAGAGAGACCTCTTGGAGAGCACTGATGTTTCCTCTCATTTAAGAGCTCACAGACTGAAGTTTGTCATGCACATGAGATACCTACAGGTGGGTGGTAGTGGCTGTTGTCCTACAGTGTCAGGGCAGAGTGAAGCAGCAGAGGGGACATTGGAAAACAGCTGCATTCCTCCTCTTACAAGTAAGTCAAAAGTATACAAATCCTGGAGACAGGATGTTCTACTCACGTTAGTAATGTCAGCCTAGTGGTTGTAAAAGTGGTTTCCTCAAGGTGGTTTTGCCAGAAGGTGAGGGAACCCCAAAGAGAAAGGACTCCAAAACAGCCTTCTGAAAAATCCAGATTCTTTCAACACTTGCCAGGCCCAGAGAACTGGAAGAACAACTCAAGGAAGAATATACTTTATCTGTTTTCCCCTGGCCTTCCCCAGACTCCCATGCCAGGTGGACCAGAAGCAGCTGGGAGGGGAGCAGCTGAGGGAGAAAGAAAATGCCAGCTCACCTTTTCTCCAATGGGGCAGCCCTCTTAAAGCTGGCCCCTGCTAAGGGAGGGGAAGAAACACAAATTTAAGTTTGGGGTTTTGGTTATTACATAAGATTAAGCATTCAGATCACCAAAACAAGGTACTAAAAGTGACCATCACATTATTGATTTACCTAAAGTGAGCAGGAAAGTCATGAGGGCTACTGGAATTTTTATTCATCTGTACTAGATTTAAAGACCATGGAAGACAAAATGGATTTTATTTTTATTATATTCCAAAAGCCATGCTTGTGCAATACACAGGTTTACTAGTTTTCAGTTGGGCATTTTTCAGGGTTTTGTTTGTTCGTTTGTTTGCTTTAGAACGAGGAGAGAACAGATATGGTGCCCAGAGGTTTCTTCCATAGAACTCATATGCAGATTGAACAGGATGAGCTAGACTCAGGGTCCTCAAATATGACTGCACAGCTATGAGAAATAATATGCTATTAAAAGGCAAGTAGACTATAAAAATTTAGTAAGAAGAGTTTGGTTCCAGAGACTTATTTGGTGAGAGCCAAATAAAAAGTACCATAAAATGGGCAAAATTGACTGGACATTTAACTCCTGAAGAAGAATCAGTACCAGAAATACTTCCAGTTTGGTGGTAGAAATACTTCCATTTCAATACATGAAATGAGATATGAAAGCAAGATTCTGCACTCATGAAATTAGGATAAAAGAAAATTGCAGTTGTGGCTTTGATCTGCACCTTTTATAAAGCTGAATGCCTATCACAGTAAAGAGCACAGATTGCCTTGCACCTAGTTCTTGGGCCAAGCCACCTATGGGAGCAAGAGCTACAAATTTGAGAGCTCTGGTATCATGACAGCACAGGAGCCTTGAAACAATAAGACTTGATAGGAGAATGAAAGGCAACCTAAGAAAGGTAACCTGAAACCACTACACAGGGGGGAATCATGAGAGAGAACTCCAATTCATGATGAGCTCACCAAATAACACTCTAAGGCAATAAGAAAACCTATGATAAGAGAGAGAGTAAGGAAAATCAACAATTTGGAAATAAACTCCTGGTGAAATAAAAAGAAAAAAGCAATTTAAAATAAATTTTAAATAGGTATGTTAAAGAGCCTCAAAAACCTAAATTTGGAAATAAACTCCTGGTGAAATAAAAAGAAAAAAGCAATTTAAAATAAATTTTAAATAGGTATGTTAAAGAGCCTCAAAAACCTAAAGGAAGAAGTATGACCTGCAAAAGAGCAAAATAATTTTTTTCAAGTGAAAAGGCAACTATGATTCAACAAAAAGTGAACTGAAAACTAGTCATGGAAATTTAAAATAAAATCCAGTTCTAAGTTGAACACAGTTGAAGAGAGAATAAGTAAATTGGAAGATATTATTAACAAATTAACTCAATACAGCACAGAAAAACAAAAAAATTAAAGATATGAAAGGATAGTTGTGATATATGGAGGATAGATTGATGAGCTTCAGTATACACCACTATGATTTCTAGAAACATAGAAAAATAGAATATTAGAAAAGCAATATTGAAAGAATGAAAATGCTAAGAATATTTTTGATTTGAGTAAAATTGTGACTTCAAATTTAGCACATGAAGTACTACACAATATGAAAAACAAAACAAAAAAACAAAATCCACTCCTTAATGAGCAATAGAAAAATTGCAGGATATCAGGGGAAAGAGAATAGTTTATTGATAAAAGCATTTGGAAGAAAAGATACAAAGTACTTATAAATCTTTAGCAATTAAATTGACCATGGATTTCTCTCAAGACTAAAGATGCCAAATGACAACAGAGGGAAAATGCCGGGGGAACATAACTGTCAAACTAGAATTTCATGCCCTAGTAAACTCTTTAAAATAAGGCATGAGTGAACAAAAGACATTGTCAGTCATAGGAAGATCAGGAATATTTATTACCCATAGACTTTCCAATAAAAGAAACAATTCCTTGCTAAGTACTTAAACAAAGAGAAAACTTTATCCCCAAAGGAAAGTGTAGATGCACAAAACAATGGTGATTAAAGAAGTTGGTAAACCCTTCTATAAATTTATTAACTATTAACTCTAAAAATAATACTGTTTTTAAAAGTCAGAACTAAAATTTAGAAAGGAATAACATTAAAGAGGAAAGAGAGAGTTCAGAAGGTAGTTATATGGACTAAATTCTTTTTTCATTTCAGAAGAAGATAAACATTCCAAATTTTAGGATTTTCTTGAGAAATATTAGTTATGAATATGTTTTTTCATAGTTTTATTGTGGTAAATATACATAACATAAAATTTAACCAATTTTTAGGTGTAGAGTTAAGTAGTATTAAGTATATTCGCATTGTTGTGCAACCATCACTACCATCCATCTGCAGAACGCTTTTCAATTTATAAAACTGAAATTCTGTACCCATTAAACAATAACTCCCATTCTAACCCCATCCCTTGGCAACCTCCATTCTACTTTCTGTCTCTCATATATTTGACTACTCTAGGTGCCTCATATAAGTGGAATCATATCGTGCTTATCCACTGGCTTATTTCACTTAGCATAATGCCCTCAAAGTTCATCTATGTTGTAACATGTGTCTCAATTCCCTTCATTTTTAAAGCTGAATAATATCCCATTATATGGATATACCTACCACATTTTGTTTATCCACTCATCCATCAGTGGACCCTTGGGTTGCTTATACCTTTTGGCTGTTGTGAATAACACTGCTCTTAACATGGGTATACGAATATCTGTTAGAGTTCCTCCTTTCAAACTATGAATATTTTTTAAAATATAGAGATAACCAGCAAAGAATAAAAATAAAATGTGTGCTTCCAAGGAAAAGAGAGAAGAAAATAAATGGCAGTCTACGAACCCACAAAAACCAACAGAAACCATAAGAAAATAAAAGCAATGCTAAACAGGAAGCACAAAATAAAATAATAAAAATATTGAAACAACAGTAATCACAGTACATTTAAACAGATGAAAATTGACTATTTAATGGTATCAATTATATTATTGGTTTAAAAAATATCCAATTACATGCTACTTAAGGGAATATATACAAAAAGTTTGAAGAGAGAAAGGGGGGATGTAAAACATACCCAGGAAAAAAATAATAAAAATAAAGCTGCTATAGAAGTAAACTAAATAAAAATGAGGCAAAAAATTAGAATAGGAATGAAAAGGAAAAAAAGTATTATATAGGAATAAAGGTGAATAAAAGAATAATTCCTCATGAACCTAAATGCACATAATGAGACCGCATCAAAATACATATAGCAAAAGTTGATCAAGTTACAAGGAAACTTCATTTCCATGATTGAATTAATTTTTTAGAGTATGAGATTACTATGTTGCATTGTTAATACCTTTTTAAAAATACATAAAATTGAGATTTATCTCAAAAACTTAAATTTTCAAAAATGACTTATGAAGAAACAAAAATAATCACCTTAGATAAATCAAATAAACAAAAACTATTCCCATCAAGTGGCCATTGAAACCAGACAAGTTTTTTTCTTTCCTCTTTTAATGTGAAATATATCATATATTTAGAAAATTGAAGAAAACATGCGTTAATTTAAGAAACACTTACAAAGCAAATTCCCATATCTGATGGTTTTAAAAATGAGCTTTACCAAATCTTCATGGAAAAATCATCCCTATTTTATACTGACGATTTCAGAAAAATAAAAAGAAATAGAAAAACCATCCTATTTATGAGACTTAGGATAATATTGATACCAATGATGGATAAGGACAAATCAAAGGAAGTGTCGAGCACGTTCACTTCTAAAGACAAAGGCAAAAATCAAAAGTGAAATACTCAAACTGAATTTATCAATTGTTACTAGATAAAGTAACTTATTCCTAGTGAGGTTCAGGAGATCGCCACTGTGCTAGTGAATGACAAAACTGGATATCGGGTCTACCTGGTTCCAGATCCAGAGTCAAAGGGGAGTCATTGATGGTTTATAACCACATTAGTCATATGGTCAAAGTTCTGTTTTAGGAAGGTTAATGTCCCATTTTATTTACAGAAATAAGAAATGAATCAGCAAACATACCAGCCACATGCTGGGGTGGGCACGTGGGGTTAAGTCACAATACTAGTATGCCAAGATGTAATCTCCAAAACAAATTTGAGATCACTTTCCCAGAGAGGAAGCACTCAGTACGAGAAAGACAGCATCACATAACAGATCAAAGAATTCAGGAGAGAAGGCAAAAGTTTTAGTCCTAAAGATCAACAAAAGGAATGCCAAGGATATTTAAAGCTAAATGTTTAAACAAAGGCAGTGAATAAGGTCATATGCCAGTGGACACATTTTTCCCCTATTGATTTCTCTCCATGGACTAGGAAAACATGTGAAGTGTGTTAAAGGCACAGGACAAAAAGTTAGGTGGGGATGAAAGTGGAGAGAATGCTTAAAGAGACTGAAATTAATCATAAAAGTTACAGGCACACCATTCACCTAAAAGTAAAGTGATACTGCATTAAGGGAGTAGCAGAAAATTAATTTTGGAAAAGAGATTTTAGAACTTACTAATTAATTAAATAAGATAGATGATAAAGAAGAAGGAAGAATGAAAGACTACCCTAACCCTTTTTAACAACTTGGAAAGTGGTGATACTGTAAACAGGAACCTGAGAGTCTAGAAGAGTTGTTTTCAAGAGAAGAGACCTACTATTCTATTAAATCTTCAGAAAGTATATTTCCAGCTACTTCAGGAATGTGAACCAACCAATCCTCACCAGAACTAGGGTTTGTTTGCAATTATTATGGCATTTTTTTTAGCCTTTGCTCTTGGATTCCAATGAGGTCACCTCCCACAAAAGATTGTCTGTGGAAGCTGAGTGTTTGGCAAGTGTCCTAGAGAAGGAAGCCCAGACTCAAACCATAAGAGACATGTCAGCAAACAGTTTAACTTCCTTTTTGTCATGTGGGTGACCAGAGTAACAGGAAGGCTAGGGTTTTTTTCTTCTTAATTGAAGCCTCATGAAAACTAAATTCTTAAACTTTGCTTTATCTGAGGGGGAAAAGAAAAAAGAAAAAAAAGAAATAGCTCAGAGCTCCATAAGGTACACAACTATACAGAAAGTAAAAGTTAGGATGTCGAAGTGAGGAATGATCCAGAAGTTCAAACATAGAAACAAATACAGTGTCAAAAATGTGTAGTGTTATTCTCCTTTAAAAAATTATATAGCAGAGAAAAACACTTAATCTTGATACTGCGCTTTTATTTTAGAAAAAGCATCCATCGCATCACCAAATAGAGTTCAATCCTACATAGATGCATGAAACTCATGTGCTTATTTGTCTCTAGGATGCCGGCAGGATGTAGTCATCTCTCCATGGCCTTGAATAGAAAAATGGCTGAAATGAAGTAGTTCAAGTTCAACAGGCACATCTCTTTGATCCCCACAAGAATCCTGTAAAATAACTCTCTGCCCACCACACATGGAGGTTCCCATACCCTTTAAAGCAACTTTTCCCCAGCTCACACCATACGTTTGGGAAATACTCAAAAATAAGTAAATAAATAACACTTCAAAATCGAGTTTGACCCTCCACAGTATACCTGAAGGGGTCACTGAGATCTCAGTGTTCCACTCCTTGAGTGCACGGGAACCTGAGCATACATCTCTAGTCTTCCACCGTAAAATCAGTGTGAGAAATGACAGATACAAATTATTTCGTTGGCAGAAGGCATTAAATAAGAGTATGAATATACAACAATCGAACATTAATATTTTCTCTGATCATATTTGCAATGTATACACCTCTGGCCAGCAGCTAACCACTCACTGTATTACTTTCAGAATACAGATGATTTGTATGTTTGTAGCTTAGCAGGGTAGGATATAGTTTGAGTCACCATTAAATAAACCTCAGAGTTGCTATTGCCCTAAAGAGTCAATGTGTGGTTTTGTGTCTATATATCACATGTATCAGAATATATAGGATGTTTTTTAGGAGTGATGGTAGTAGAGATGGAGGTGATTTTCACAGTAGAGCTGGGCAAATTAAATGAAACTAGCGCAAGTTGCCTCCCCTCCCCTCAACTTGAAAGTATTGCAGTAATTCCCCCATTGAGTATGATGCCCACCAGGGGGTACTGCTTCATTGGGTCCTACTCCTCAGCTGCTATTTCCTGAAGTCCTGTTGCAGTATCCAAGGGTGTCTCCAATCCTGAGAAAGAAGGAGAAAAAGAAAGTCTGTTTTAATTTTTTAAATAGATAAACGTCTATGGGGTCTTTCAAAAACCACAATTGAAACTTAACACTCAACATACTATTAATGTTCCTTTCTATCCTAACCATATTCTATACTTAAAATATTCTGATACTTTATGGATTCTCATAACACTAGACTATTTTGGAAAATGTGGTATCCAACAGCATCTAATTCTAATTTGTATCTCTCTGGGTCACTGTTACTCTGTGGTTAAAAAGTTCCTGTCATTTTGTTTCTTGAACTTATCTAGTTTCCCCCTTTCCCCTTTCTACACAATCCAGAAATAACTGTATTCATGGTATTACACAGCAAAAGAGCTGAGATGTGGAAATTCTATAATAATTTTTTGTTTTTCATATGAAAAGGAAGAAAGATGAAGAAGGAATTTGTCAGAATAATGGAGTTTTGTCTTTGAAAAAAAAATTACTGCTATGTGGTTTTCATTTTATTTTCATATCCAACTAGAAATCATTTAGGAATTGCTTTCTACTCATATTATTATCATCTTAATGCCATCTATGTTTTTTATCTTGGACATTCATTTTTACTAATGGTCCCAAAGGAAGATAAAAATAGGTTTAAATAAGAGAAAAAAAGAGAAAATGATCAGATTTAAACATCCCAAAGGTATGTTTAATGTAGTATAAATCCTACGATAGTGGGTTATATTTTTATATGATAGCATATATAGTATGATGAATCTTATAAACAGCAAGTAATACATAAGGACATTCTAGACTTAACATTCAAAATCTTATTGTTAGATAAAATGGTTTAAAGTGAGTAATGAATACCACTAAAGATATTATAAATAAACTATACGTATTGGAGTACCAAGCAATAATTATATGTACACCCATTGCTTTTTGGTCATCAGACAAAGGCTTTACATTCACAAGGAAAAGTGAATTCTGAAATACAGAAAGGAAATGGCAGTGGATAATACTTTATAAAAGAGTATGGTCCTTACAAGCAAAGACATCATCTTAAGACATTAATAGTTTCGTTTTACTTTTTGACCAAATGTTTTTTTCCCCAGTACAGTATTAGACTTTGTTTAGAACTTTTGTTTGTGGTGCTCTAATTCTCCATTACAGATTACATATAGGATCCAACAGACAAATTATGGAAAAAGTAAGACCCTTAAGGAACGATAGAAACCATTTGTTATATTCTTGGAGTGAAAATACTTTGTTAGGAGAGAATGAGCATTGTAGCTATCTTACAATCTAATGTGAGTTTGCCTGTCTCTTATGCAAGCTCCTCAGTTGATTTTTAATGCCTGATACAAAATTTTATTACAAGTATATATACAAAATATTTCCCAACCACTAGACATGACCTCCTCTGAGTTAAATTGTAAATTCAACATATATTAAATGACCCAAGTAGTATTACAGTCCATACATCTAAGCCCTGTCCTTTTGTTACTGATAATAACAAGTAAGCCCATAATGGTAGGAACTAGAGATTATCTTTGAGTGAATAAAGGTTATGCATATTTTCCTTAAAATTAAAACTAATCTTCATCATTTGTGGCACAGTTTTAAGGTATTTTTGAACGATATATGTCAAACTCAACCCCAAACTAAATTTATTGCAACTTTACCACATTGTTTTTAAGGGTTAGGCCAGCAAAACAATGTTTTTGTTTGTATATTTATGCATCTCCCTATATTGGCTTGAATCGTTGTAGAAACAGGATAACAGACTATTTCAGAAAATCTATTGGACTGTCTCAGTGGCTAATCGTATCACTCTTCTGTGAAGGTGTATTGAACTCTGTGATCTTCAGAGTTAGCAAAATGGATACATTTTTGATTGGGGCTTGGTACCACTTCTTTTGAAATCCATTTAGAGGTATAGAAATTACTTATAAAGAGCTAACCTAAGCAACCAAACATATTGAGGGTTTTTTTATTGTTATTATTTAAAACTCTACCTACCTACATTGTTACTTCCAATTTTTCGGTAAAAGTAAAAAAAAGAAAAAGAAAAACAAAGGTAAAATAAACAATATAAAAACAAGCTAGAAATTTATTGGATAGAATGGCAGGGGGAAAAGATCAAAATAGTCAGTACTGTAAATACACATATAATCCAACTGAACAAACCTATCTCTAAGGCTAGGTGCAATAGTCTGAGTAATTTAGAAAGAGCTAAGAACAAAAAATATATAATCTGCACAGAAATCCGCAAGTTCAATTTAGGCAACGTTCCTATGAGAAGATCTGGGCCTTTTAAAATGAAGTCCTAGGTTAGATGCCTCAAGTTTGAGAGTCTAGAGTGGAAGAACTAAAGATAATTGGCTCCCATGTATTAGTCGGCAAGGGGATATGGCTGTGAGGTTAGAGGGAGTTTTCAAGGAGTGGTCTCAGAGTTAATGCAAACAGAGTCATTGCCATTGCCTCCAGAAAGCTGTCTCTTCAGGGTCTCACTGAACTTGATTCATATTGTGTCTTAGTAGCTGTAAGAATTCTGCAGTTAGTTTGAACATAGCTTCCTATCATCTCCTTGTGGGTAATGGTCAAGTCTAGTTTGCCTTTGCATTTCTTTTGTATAGTCTCTCCTTTGTAGGAAAAATTTTGCATACCAACTAGTATGGTAATTATTAGTCATTTGGGTAAGATAAAATGCTGTAAGTTTATGTGAATAAGACTGTGCATATTATTTCTTCAGTTAACCAAAACTGTACTTGATTAAATTGTCCAATAAATGTAACATACTTTTTAATGTAATCTCATATGAATTCTGTTAATAGAGGGGGAAAATCAGCACCCATTCTTCTTATTTTGGCCCCTGACTCCACTAACAGATCAAATTAAATGTTTGATGTTAGGATTTTTTGAAAAGAGGCGTATTTATTAGTATGCAGTGTCAAGACCAGGAATACTGCGTACTCTGTCCCCTCGCTGCAGCACGTATTCCATTTGCCCCCATATCTATTCACCACTCTCTGTTCCCACGCTCTGTTCCAGGGATGCCGACCTTCCTGGACTGTGTCAACAGGCTCCCTCGCCCTTTGGCTTCTAATTGAATTCAGCTGGGGGGATGCACTGGTAGAGATCAGAGAGCAGAAGGAGAATGATATTATTTTCCTGGACCCCTACGTCCTGGGTTGTTGCAGGCTGGCTGTACCTTCTAAGACATAGCTTCTGACCAGGAACCCTCCTCTGCTACAGTTCTATTTCTGAGCTCAGGAAAGAGCCCTCTCCTCTGGTCCCTTCAGCTTCCTACTGTTAATTGTCCGGATATACAGCTCTATCCCTGTGGCTTTGCCTTAGGCTTGCCTTCATTTTTGTAAAATATCCCTTTACTAAACCCTCTTCAGTGAACTGAAAGGACTATGTCTTCTGTTTTCTGCCAAAACCCTAACCTAACACTTCCCTTCCCAAATCTTGATTTTAAAGGGGGAGAAGACTCAAAGGTAGTCTTCTCCTACAGTGCTCTGTAGGCTTATAGATCCTGGAAGTACACGAACCAGGGATCCTGTGGGATACTATCTTCTGAGCTCATTTTAGGTAAGTGATCTAATAAAGAAACCCCATTGTTATTCATTTGAAAGAGACAAGGTTTAGGAGATGCTCACCATAACTGCCTATCAATCTGCTTTGTGGAAGGGAACTTACCCTTCCAATTGCTCTGTTTGTGGGCATCAGAGATGGACTAGGGGAAGCAGTTCATTCAACTGGATCATGTGCAGTGATGGGGGGGGTGGCTGTATGTAAATATATGACCTTTATGTTTATAGGCAAGACAGCATCTGATTCTATGTAATAAAACAGAGTTCTTAAGTGAGGATCACCTTAAAAATTAGCATTTAGCAAGATCTTATCTCATGACAAGAGCTCAGGACAAGACCAAAACAGTTGTGTTAGTGGATATATATTATCATTTAATAATATAAATGGCATCACTTTTGAATACTATGGGTCAGGTACCACTGTCTCATTTAATTTTAAGAATAGAAAGACCATGAGGGTGTTGTTTTCAGATGATGAACGTGAGGATCGAACACATTTAGTATCTTCCCCAAAGTCATGCAGCTAACAAGCAACAGAAAGTAACCCATTCTGACTATAAATAATATTCTCCTAACCCTTAACCCTTATAATTAGCCTTCTGGTGCATATGTAGAAAAGCAACCATTTATAAAGCTAAACGTTGTCTTTGGGGATAAGTAAAAACTGTATTTTGATAACGATATATAAATAATTATCTTGTACTGATTATAACTTGGAATAAACTATGTATCAGTTGTAATTGAAGGACATTATCAGATAATTTTCCTCCTTTTTTCTTGTTTAACGATGCCGTTATATCTTGTAAAATCTTAAACAATGATCTCTGAATTCAGTATATTAAAAAATGGGTAGGAAGCAAATTATTTTCTTAGCTCCTAAATAGTACATTAAACAATGGTGTATCTTTTTTCCTACAAAAACAAATTCTGGTTTTCCTTTATTGGCATCTTCTTTGTTGACTAAAATGCAAATTTTGTAGCTCATGTAAACAAGGAAAAGCAAAGTTTTGCTAAGTTATATTATGGATCCAGTTTTCACCAATTTTCTTTTCTTCTTAAAAGACGACACTGTTTCTTCTTTTGTTTATATTCTCTGAGACACATCCAAAGGTTAGCATTTCCTTTTTCAACAGGTCATTAGGGAGGCTGCTGGCATGTGGCTGCTGGCTGGGATTTTTAATAGGAAAACTCATTCCACGTCTCGGCTACTACATTGTTTCCAACTTTTGGTTAACCAATGACCCCAAATATTTGGGGAATATAAAATATTTTAGGTTTAAAGTAGGTTTTAAAGCTTCCCTCTGTTATTTTCTCAGTTACAGAGCTGAGTACTGTTTATGTCTGTGTCCCTGGCACTCAGGGCACTGTTGGCACATGCATGCTTTAAAAAAATAATAAAGCAAATGATAATACACTTTTTTCATGAAGCCATTGGTTTGTTGAGTGGGGTTACCTATGTACAGCCTTTCACTTGTCCTGGTTCAGGAGTGAAAAAGGACAGAATTGTGTGCTGCTTTATTGTTTAAGACATAAAATGTGCTGGATATATATGCAGTTCTTTTATTTTTTTTTTTTTTAATTTGGCTGAGCTGGGTCTTAGTTGCGGCACGCAGAATCTTCGTTGCAGCATACGGGATCTTTAGTTGCAGTGTGCGGGATCCTCAGTTGTGGCGTGCAGCATGCAAACTCTTAGTTGTAGCATGTGGGATTTAGTTCCCTGACCAGGGAACGAACACTGGCCCCCTGCATTGGGAGTGTGGAGTCCCAGCCACTGGACCACCAGGGAAGTCCCATATATGTAGTTCTTAACAGAAAACTTATAAGAACCGTGCTGAGCACTGAGTGATAAAAGACCTATGAGAAATGCTGGGCAGACAGAGGAAAGTCACAGAGAAGATTTTTAAAAGCTGGATAAGGTTTGAAAAATGTTCTCAGGTGACCTAGAGGTAAGTGTTCCTCAAATTTTTCATCAAAAAAGCCCTAGTAGCAGAAAGAAACAAAAGCATATCCCTGGAGTTTAGGAGTACAGCCTGTCGAAGCTTACTGCAGATGTGACATTTTCTGATAGTCTCCTGCTTTATCTTTAAAAAGTTAGCAAACTTTGAGATGCATACATGGTATGTCTCTATTTCCATATATACAATAACGTTTTTCAAGATTCTTTTAGTGTAATTGATGCCCATAAAATTAGGTGTAGCGTTTCTATCATGTTTTGTGTTCTCCTTAGCACACCACTATTATACCAACCTGTTTGAATAAAACCAACCTAAAGAAGTTTCACATGACCATTCTCCTTAGGAGTAAATGAGAATTTAACTTTCCATAGGAAAGTCACTATTATGGATTGGCTGTACCTGAGCAGGGATGTATAGGTAAGTAAGGTGACCATATAATGTATTCTCATAACTGGAACATGTTGGAATGTGAAAGTAGGTACAATGTAAGCAGGATAAATTAGCTAAGACTGCTCCAGGTAAATCAGGTCTGAACTGTCTTCACTCACAACACTTCTGACACCAGCTGTTGTATTTTCCTGACACCAACCACTTCTCCAACTCTCAGGAGACCAACTGTGTGTCCAACAATTCAGTTCAATTCTAATACCATCTACCTGGAATTAGCACCAGATCCTACAAGTTAAAGGACTCAGTCCCACAAGACAGCCCCCCCTCCAGGTACCAAGTGCTGGGCCTCCCATACTTCTGACCAACCAGCTATAAATTGGGGCTTCCCGCAATGTCCTCCTCAAATTCAATCATTTCTTACAGCAGTTCACAGAACTCGGGAAACTGCTTTACTTACTGTAACCAGTTTATTACAAAGGATACCTCTCAGGAGCAGCCAAATGGAATGCACATCTTGGACAAGGTGTGGGAGAAGGACATGGAGTTTCCATCTCTCTCTGGGCATGCCACCCTTGCAGCACCTCCGTATGTTCACCAACCTGGAAGCTCTCCAAACGCCATCATTTAGGGGTTTTTATCGAGGTTCTAAGACATAGGCATGGTTGATTAAATCATTAGCCATTGGGGTTTGAACTCAACTCTGCAGCTCCTCTGCCCTCCCTGAGGTCCAGGGGTAGGGCTGAAAGTTCCAACCATCTAATCCAGTGGTTGGTTCCTCTGGCAACTACACTGTATGCTGAGGCTATCTAGGGGCCCACCAGGAGTCACCTCATTAGCATAAACTCCGATGTGGTCAAAAGGAGTTGTTATGAATATCAAAAGATGCTCCTGTCAACCCTGTTACTAAGGCAACTCCAAAGGTTTTAGAAACTCTGTGTCAGAAACTATGGACAAAGACCAAAATATATATTTCTTACTGTATCACACCAGGACATAGAGTAATCTAATTTATCTATGGAAATTCAAAGTAAATTGGGCAACTGGTAAGGCAAGAGGATTTAGCCCGGGATATAGATATCTTATGTATCAAAAATACTGCAGAAATATACTAAATAGAATATTTTAATCAAAATATAAAATATTAGGACTTTTGCTTCTAGCTATTATGGAGCAACTGATACCAGACTAGCCATCTCATTGTAAACAATGACAAAACTGGGTAAAATACACGATGCAAATCTCTTCAGACATGGGACTAATAGGCAGCACAAGCCTGCAAACCCTGAGAGGAGGGACACTCACGAGGCAAGGCTCACAATTGTATAGACTCTCTGCCTGGACATAACTTCCCAACTGTGGCACAGAAAGCAGGAGTTTAAGCAGAGCATGATGATGAGGGCAACTGAGGCTACTGGAACTCGCAAAGCAAGGCACCAGTTAGAAGGAAGCTATGAAGATGAGAGGTCTGGAAGTCTGTGAAGGTTGGGCTCTACATGCACGGTGTGAAACTACTCAAGGATTACCAGAGAACAACTGTTATGAGGTCAAAAATGGAAAAGAAATTCTAGAAGTCAAGGGTGGGGTGTTGCGAGTCCAATTCAGTCACAGTGGAAAGACCTCATTAACACCTTGTTAACACCACTGTTATTCATCTGAGATACATAAAATCAGACATGAGATAAAGCCTCATTTTAGGATTAAGGACCACATCTCAGAATAAGGCCTAATCTAAACCATCCCAACAGGGCCTAAAACCAAACATTGACAAATGTGCCAAGGAGAGAAAGTTGAAGGTTGAGTCATGCCATATTAGAGGAGCTTGGGGAATGCCTTAGGTTTCCCACAGATCAACCATAACACAGTTTAAGATCAAGACAATGAAGGCTTCCCTGGTGGCGCAGTGGTTGAGAGTCCACCTGCCGATGCAGGGGACACGGGTTTGTGCCCCAGTCCGGGAAGATCCCACATGCCGCGGAGCGGCTGGGCCCGTGAGCCATGGCCGCTGAGCCTGGGCGTCCGGAGCCTGTGCTCCGCAACGAGAGAGGCCACAACAGTGAGAGGCCCGTGTACCGCAAAAAAAAAAAAAAAAAAAAAATCCAGACAATGAGTTTCAAGGTAATCAATTAATAATTGAGCTGTCTACTAGGAAAAAAAAAAAAGCAAACAATACTCTTCAGAGGGAGATGACCAGAGTCTCATCAATATATAATCAGCAACATCCAGTATACAGATATGCAGAGATGAAGAAAAAGGAAACTCACAATCAAGGGAAACGTTAGTCAGCAGAAACCAACCCCCAAATACTCCATTTAACAAAGACTTTTGCATTTAACAAAGACTTTAATGCAGCTATTATAAATAGGTTCAAGGAATTAAAGGAAAATATGGTCTTAATTTGTAAGCAGACATGGCATCTCAGCAGAGAATATAAAAAGAACAGAATGGAAATTATAGAATGTAAAAGTCCAATATCTGGAATAAAAAATTCCCTGGATAAGATTAAGAGATTAGAGGTGGCATAAGAAAGATTCGGTCACCTGGAGTATAGAAATTATCCTGTCTGAAAAATGCAGAGAAAAAAAGATTGACAAATAAATTGAACAGAACCTTAAGGATGTGTTAAATAGTATAACATATGAAATTATCTAACATGTTTATAATAAGAACCCCAGAAAAAGAGCATGAGAATTGTCCATAAAAATATTTAAGAACATAAGACCAAAAAATTGCCAAATTTAGTGAAAACCATCAACTTATAGATTCAAGAAACTCAGCAAACCCTAAGCAAGATGAACATGAAGAAGCCCACATTTAAACACATTATAGTAAAACTGCTGAAAATCAAACTTAAAGAGAAAAATCTTAAAAGCTGCTAAAGAAAAAAAGTATGCATTATATACAGAGAAACAAAGAAACAAATGAAGGTTGACTTCCTGTCAGAAGCAACAGAAGCAGTAAGACAATGGAACAAAATATAAAATAATGAAAGAAAAAGAAACAGTTCAGTAAAAATATCATTCAAAACAAAGGTGAAATACAGTATATTGTCAGATAAACAAAAACTAACAAAATCTGTCATCAGCAGCTATGTACTATAAGAAATGCAAAAGAATATCATTCAGGCTGAAGAGAAATAATATGAGGTGGAAACTTGCATCTATGGGGAAAAAATAAGAGCATTAGGAGTGGCAACTAAGTACTATATATAAAAGACAAAGTTTCCCCCCACCTCATTTTTCTTTCAAAGACAACTGACTGCTTAAAGCAAAACAGTAATATTATGTTAGGAAATAAGAGATATACAGTGAGGTAAATAACAATAGCAAAAGGACCAGGTGAGGCAGGTAAAGAGTTGTGAGTTTATTACATTTGTGAAATGTAAATAGGAAATTTAATTGAGAAGTGGAAGTTGAAGTATCCCTAATTAGAAATTGATAAGTTAAGGATGAATATTTGTAGCCCTAAGCAGCTACTAAAACAATTTTTTTAAAAGGTATAGCTAAAAAGTCAATAGAAGAACTAAAATGGACTACCAAAAAATATTCAATTAATTCAGAGAAGGCAAAAGTAGGGATGAAGCATTAAAAGAACCAAAAATGAAACAAAAGGAAGGAACAAATGGGAAACAAATAGCATTATCAATAGTCACATTAAATTACATTAAATGGGGCTTCTCTGGTGGCACAGTGGTTGAGAGTCTGCCTGCCAGTGCAGGGGATGTGGGTTCAAGCCCTGGTCCGGAAGGATCCCACATGCCGCGAAGCAGCTGGGCCCATGTGCCATGGCTGCTGAGCCTGCACTCTGGAGCCCACGTGCCGCAACTGCTGAGACCTGTGCACCTGGAGCCCGTGTTCTGCAACAGGAGAGACCACTGCAGTGAGTGGCCCCCACTCACCACAACTAAGGAGGGCCTGCACGCAGCAACGAAGACCCAATGCAGCCAAAAATAAATTAATTAATTAATTTTAAAATTACATTAAATGTAAATGGACTAAGCATTCAAATTAGAAGGAAGATTCTCAGATTGGATGGAAAATCAAGACCCAACTGTATCCTGTCTACAGGTGATACTCAGTAATTTAAAAGACACAAATAGGTTGAAAGTAACAGAATTGGAAAGGATGTACTATACAGACAGAATGAGAAAGCTTGGTTCTATTAATATCAGATAAAATAGACTTCAAGACAAAAAATACCGTAATAAAGAAACATTTATAATGATAAGAGGGGGATTAACTAAGAAAATTTAATTATCTAAATACATGTACAACTAATACAGAGCTTCAGAATTCATGAAGCCAACAGTGGCTAAACTAAAGTGAGAAATAGATAAATTCACACTCCGTAAATGATAGAACAAGTTGACAAAAATTTAATAAGTATAAAGATTATCTGAACTACACTATCAACTGACTTAACCTAAATGATATTTATAGAATGCTATACCCAACTACTGCAGAACAGACATTTGGAGCCTATACTAAGTTAAAAATTCGAGATGGACTAGATAATAACAACAAGTAAAATGCTCAACAGACTGAAAAGTCAACAACTCTTTTTGGAGCTTAAAAGAGGGGAGGACAAGGCAAACTGATGCTCCCAAGATTACAGAGACAGGCAAATACAGGCTGTCAAGGTTTACCAAGCAGAAACCACTGCAGGAACCAGTGCTGGGGTAGGAAAGCCTGAACTTTAATTGACGATTGTCTGAGACTCAGTGTGGACAGGTCTGAGAGTTGAAAACTCCAGAGGGACTCAGTCATAGGGAGCCCCCACAATATTGTGAGATTTATCTCCAGGAGCTCAACAAGTTTCCCACAGTAAATATCAGAGAAGAATCCACACATGCTTCCAGCAGAGGAAGGGGGAAAGGAACTATTTTGAATACTTCAGAGCACTCAGTCCTTCTTAATAAAGCCTGCCCTCAGGGGAAAAACTCCAGCCAGTTCTAGCTATCCTGTCTCACCTGGGGGAGGAAAAAAAAAAACAAAACTGAAAAACACTCGTGAAGTTCACAGTCCAGAGGTATAGATTCACTAAAAGACTGAGACCTAATCATAGACCTATGGAATGCTTCCCATCCCTCCACACCTTACTACCACATTACTAAAGGCTCATTTATAGCAGTTCCTTTTACCATGTATTATGCCTGGCTATCAACAAAAAAATTACGAGGCATACCAAAAGGCAAAAAACACAATTTGAAGAGACCTAGCAAGCATCAGAGCCAGAAATGGCAGAGATGTTGGAATTATCACACTAGGAATTTAAAACAACTAAGATTAATGTACTAATGGCTCTAATGCATAAAGCAAACAATACGCAAGAAGAGACGGGCAATGTAAGTAGAGCGATGGAAATTCTAAGAAAGAACCAAAAGAAATGCTAGAAAAAATAAAAAGAACACTGTAACAGAAGTGGAGAATGCCTCTGATGGGCTCATTAGTAGACTGGAAACTGCTGAGGAAAGAGTCTCTGAGCTAGAATATATATCATTAGAATCCTCAAAAACCAAAAAGCAAAGAGGACAGACTCAGAAAAAACAGAACAGAATATCCAAGGACTATGTGACAACTACAAAAGGTGTACCATATGCATAATGGGAATTCTCAAATACTCAAAGAAAGGAACAGAAGAAACATTTGAAAAAATCAAATGGCTGAGAATTTCCTAAAATTAATGCTAGACACCAAACCATAGATCCAGGAAGCTCAGAGAACCCTAAGCAGAATAGATGCCCCCAGAACTACACCTAGGCATATCACTTTCAAACTACAGAAAATCAAAGATAAACAATTCTGAAAGAAGTCAGGGGAAAAAAAAAACACCTTACCTATAGAGGAGCAAAGATAAGAATTACATCTGACTTCTCAGAAATCACACAAGTAAGAAGAGAGTGGAATGAAATCGAGTGTTGAGAGAAAAAAATCACCAACCTAGAATTCTGGGTCCCATGAATTTATTCTTCAAAAGTGAAGGAGAAAGAATGACTTTCTCAGACAAACAAAAATTGAGGGAATTTGTTTCCAGAAGACATGCCTTATAACAAATGTTAAAAGTCCTTTAGAGAGAAGGAAAATAATGAAACTAAAACAAAAACTTTTATTTTTCTTATTCTTAATCTAACAGATGACAGTTGAAAATAATAGCAACAATATATTTGATTATATATGTTTATATATAAGTGAAATAGATAACAGCAATGATACAAGGGATAGGAAAGAGAATTAGGATTATTTTGTTATTAAAAGATACTCACACTACTCGTGAAGTTACCACTTAGTGTTATTCGAAAGTGGACTTGGGGTTTCCCTGGTGGCACAGTGGTTGAGAGTCCGCCTGCCGATGCAGGGGACACGGGTTCGTGCCCTGGTCCGGGAAGATCCCACATGCCGCGGAGCGGCTGGGCCCGTGAGCCATGGCCGCTGAGCCTGCACGTCCGGAGCCTGTGCTCCGCAACGGGAGAGGCCACAACTGTGAGAGGCCCGCATACTGCAAAAAAAAAAAATGGACTTGGATTAACTGTAAATATATACTGCCAACTGTAGGGCAACCACTAAAAAGAATTTAAAAAGAGTATAACCAATATGCTAAGAAAGGAGAGAAAACTCAGTTATTTAAATGTTTAATTAAAAAGGCAGAAGCATAGAAGAAAAAATAGGGCAACAAAGAATAAGGGCAACAAATAGAAAACAGTAACAAATATGGTAGATATTATTCCAATACTATCAATAATCACTTTGAACATGAATGGTCTATATGCACCAATTAAAAGATAGAGATTGTCAGAGTGGATCAAAAACAAGACCCAGGGCTTCCCTGGTGGCGCAGTGGTTGAGAGTCCGCCTGCCGATGGAGGGGACACGGGTTCGTGCCCCGGTCCGGGAAGATCCCACATGCCGCGGAGCGGCTGGGCCCGTGGGCCATGGCCGCTGAGCCTGTGCGTCCGGGGCCTGTGCTCCACAGCGGGAGATGCCACAACAGTGAGAGGCCCTCGTACCGCAAAAAAAAAAAAAAAAACAAGACCCAACTCTATGTTTTCTACAAGAAACCCACTTTAAATATAAAAACACATATATATTAAAAGTAAATGAATAGAGAAAAGCATACCATGCTAACACTAATCAAGAGAAAGCAGGAGTAGCTATGTTAATTTCTGACACAACAGACTTCATTCAGAGCAAGGAGAATTATCAGGGATAAAGAAAGGAATTTCATATTGATAAAGGGGTTAATTCTCCAAGAAGACATAACAATCCTTAATGTATTATGCACCTAACAATAGAGTGTTAAAATACATGAAGCAAAAACTGATTGAGCTGCAAGGAGAAACAGGTAAATCCATTATTATAGTTGGAGACTTCAATACCCCTCTATCAGAAATGGACAGATATAGCAAGAGGAAAATCAGAAGGACAGAGTTGAACTCAACAACACCATCAATCAACTAGATCTAAATGACATTTATAGACTGCTTCATCCAACAATAGCAGAACACATTCTTCTCAAGCTCACATGGAACATTCAACAAGATAGACCACATTCTGGGTCATAAAACACACCTTCAATTTGAAAGAACAGAAATCAGTAACAGAAAGATAACTGGAAAATCCCAAAATACATGGACAGTAAACAATGTGCTTCTAAATAACACATGGGTCAAAGAAGGAAACTCAAGGGAAATTGGAAAGTATTTTGAACTAAATGAAAACAAAAATATAACATCAAAATTTGCGGGATGCAGTGAAAGCAGTGCTTAGAGAGAGAATTATAGCATTGAATGAATATATTAGAAAAGAGGAAGATCTGAAATTAATAATCTGTTTCTATCTTAGAAAACTAAAAAGAAGAGCAAATTAAAACCAAAGTAAGTAGAAGAAAAGAAATAATACGAATTAGAGCAGAAATTAATGAATTTGAAAACAGAACAATAGAGAAAATCAATGAAAAGACTGCTCTTTGCAAAGATCCATAAAAACCACAATCCTCTAGTCAGGCTAATTAAAGTGAAGGTTTACTTTACTTTTCTATTTTTAAAAAATGAACAATATAAGTAGATGGTGAATATCTGTGCATTCTTAGTTATATTCTGGCAACATATTCTGTTGGTTTATTGCCAACAGGGATTTTGTCATAGCTCTTTCTAAATAGTGAGCCTTCCATTTAGAGTAAACACTCTTATTATTAATGCTGCATTAAGAGTGACAAGAATCCTTTCTACGTGAGTTTTTTTTAAATACAGTTCTGATAATATAGGTTTTTATTTTCAGAAAGCAGACCCATTTTTGCTTTCCTGGGGGTTATCCATATGATTTAGATGGTATGATTTTTTTTTCAGAGTTTTTCAGTGCCGGGCATTTTTGCTGGGCACTTTTTATGCATTATCTCAATTTATTCTCAAAACTCCTCTGTGGAGTAATACTATAGATATCCTCATTTTATGGATGAGAACGTTGAAAGAAGTCACAACATTAGCAGCAAACAAAGCCAGGATTTGACATCTTAGCTGCCATGGAAACTGGCAAAGCAAAAGTCTGGAGTGTTCAATTTCTATAATGGGATGTGGGATGTGCACTGTGCCTCTCACTTCTTATATGAAGTGTCTTTGAGACGAATCTTGAAAATTAAATAGATGTTTACTAAACAGGCAAGGAGTTACATATTCCGAGAAGAAGGGAGCAAATGTGTAAAGACATATTTCCTCAATGTGCTGATCAAGTACGTGGCCCATGCGAGAAAGGCGTGGGAGCTAAACTTCTAAAGGCAGACAGTATGCAGATCACAAAGGTTCCTGTGTGCCACATAGGAGGGTAAGCCTGGGAGAAATGGGAAGGGACATTCATGGATCTGAATGTTATACAAATCCCTATGCACAATAGGGGTTGCTCTGGGAATAGAGTGTGTGTCAGTGGTACACTGAAGCAAGAAGGATCAGTTAGGAGGCCACTGAATCAAACTCAGGTGAGGAAAGATGAGGGCCTGGATGATGGCTATGGCTGTGAGAACCAACAGGAAGCTGCAAAAATCAAAATATGTAAAAGAGAAATCAGCGAGACTTGAAAACTGATCAGATACAGGGATGAGTGAAAATGAATAGCTTAAGATAACACTCAGGGGACTTCCCTGGCAGTCCAGTGGTTAAGATTCCACACTTCCACTGCAGGGGGCACAGGTTCGATCCCTGGTTGGGGAACTAAGATCCCACATGCCTGTGGTGTGGCCAAAAAAAAAAAAAAAAGATAACACTCAGATTTCTAGATTTAGGTTGCAAGGAATAAGAGTCTCTGAACTAAGAAAGGCAAGTGCATTAGAAGGTTTTGCAGGATGTTGTTGAATTCCACCTTGGATATACTGATTCTGAAGCACCTGTGGAACATCTACATGGAGGTATCCTCTAGGAATTCAGTATGAGCGTCTGGCACTTAGATGAGATTCTTGATCAGAAGCGGTGTGGTGTGATGGCCGGGGATGGAGCTTTTGGACAAACTGTCTTTGGTTTGAGTTATCACCCTAGTAATTAAAAAATGTTACCACTCTACTAATTGTCTAGGTGTATGACCTAGGCAAGTTACTTACCCTCTCTGAACCTCAGTTTTTCAATTATAAAATGAGAATAATTTCTACCTCTAGGGTTCACATATATAAAGAACAAGATAATGTGTATCAATCATGATGTACAGGTAGTTCTCAACACTTAGAACTAGAGGTTTTAATTTTGGAATCATCAGTACATAAACACAAAGGATGGGCAGAATGCAGAAAAGAATATAAGGAAGAATCTGAGTAAGGACCGTATCTGGGAGAGTTGATGTCATGAAGTCCTAGGGAGGATTCAACCAGAGAATCTTAGAGAATTTCAACCAGTGTCGTCTGAACTGTCAAATGGTGAAGAGCCCAGTAAGATAAAGCCTAGGAATCGTCCACTTGTGAACAACTAGAATGCTACCAGCCACCTTATGTAGAGCAGGCTCAGTGAATTGGGAAGGTACATGAGATATAGACCTGACAAGTGTTTCAAAAATAAAACATATGGGGTAAATATTAGAAGCTAATGACATTTCTTAAAAATGAAGATTGCTTTCAGTTTAAAAATGCAAAGAATCCTCTGATCCCTAGCAAGAATAAACCTAAACAATTACTAAATATGATTTTTCCTCAAAGTTGCATTTTTCTGTAGGTTTAAAAATGGGGAAGAAAAAATAGCAGAGAAGAATCCTTGGGAAAGAGTTTAAAGTTCATTTGCCCTCCTCTATTCACGTTTACCTTTGTTAATTTCTTTTCTTTTTCTTTGTACTTTAAGAAGACTTTGTTCTTCTTTACCTCTATGTAGATAATTCAAAGGCAACTTCTGAACAGTCTGTCTGAACTTCAGAATAATATCTAGGTTATTCTTTGGTGGTCCATTATGATCCATTTTAACACAGTTTTTCCATTAATAATAAAAAACTTTTGAATTCCACAGCATTGCTTGTGGCTCCTAATTATCATTATGAATATATATGCAAATGTATGCAGGATAAAGTTTTCAGTCGTCTAAAGACTTTAGCTAGTTTCGTTTGCTGTGGCACCCTTTGGATAGTCTACAAATTACGAACGTCATTCCCTTAAACCCAGGTGCCTCTCAATTCACCGATGTACCAGCTAACCATGAAGATAAATGTGGCTTTTTTCACCATTACAGCTCTCACAGTCCAGGGTTTAATTAGCTAATTAATTAGTTAACTAACTTTATAATGAATGAAACAGGATAATAGAAATACAGAAAGACTTGTATAGATTATAGAGAGGAACCTAAAATATCATATAGGTCTTTTCTCCTTCCTCTATTTTTTTTTTTTTTGAATCCTTGATGGAGAGAGATTTGAACATGTCTTTGTTGCTGAAAAACGATCCTTGATTCCAACAGTCACCCAGATGGGTAAATCCAAGTGGAACTATAATCGCACGTTAACAGTTTAATGAATATTTTTGTTAACAATGAGCAGGGTTATCATGGATATACTGAGTGGCTTCCTGACACGTACAGCATTAAGAATAGGCAGCCATAGACTTTACAACATTATATTGTCTTCTGTTCGGCAGATGAATTTGTGATTTCCTCAAAATGACAAAATGATTTATCACCTCCCATATGTGCTGCCATCCACCTGGCAGGAGTAATGTCTCCACTAGCCTGCTCCCTCCGGTGGGAAGAAACAATTTTGATGGATAAAAGACTAAACCAAGATTAAGAAAAGGGAAAAAAATTTCATCAAAAAATGGGGAGTTTTTTTTAATGCATCTTATTAGCAAGACGTGTAGCATAACACATTTCACCAAACACAGTCATCATTCAAGCCTGTAAGTGAAGGCCTGTTTCATGTTATTCGTGCTTTGCTGATTTATATGGTAAGCACCAGGGGAAAAAGATATAAAGGCTGTCTTTGGCTGCGACAAACGACCATTATCCATATTTCTACATAGATGAACCCAAAAGGAGAATCATATTAAATAGTGCGGTTTCTTGTTCTCACTATATTTTGGAAAGGAAACTTTTGTTGTAATAAATTACATTTGTATGCTTTCACTTACTCCCAATTGCAAACAAATAACTTTCAGATGAATCTAAAATTCAACGTTCTTAAAGTAAAAAGAGGTTAGGGAACAAAGTTCCCAAAAGAAACTACCTCTGTCGTTGAATACAGTAAAAGAGAAAATGAGGCAGGATGAAAATTGAAGCTGAAAATATCCTCATACAGAGAGGAAATCAGGAAGTGACTATCAAGAGAATTAGGTGCAAGAAAGAAATGTAAAAGATAGACACAGCAGTGTGTGCTGGGCCTGAGGGCTTGAATATTTATGGGCTGTTTCAGCTTCCTGCCCCACCTGCTACATGAAAGTCTTATGAAGATTTGAGGTGTTTGGCTTTGGTAGAACGTAAAGAACTGCAACTTTTTTCCTGTTTATTTAACAGAAAGGAATCAGTCCTTCTCCGCTGGTAATAACTTTACAATAATCACAGAACTTATGTGAATCTAAAGACTCATTTTAAAGAACAAAGAACATGATGTAGTTGGTCAATATTTTGCCCTGTTGTGTGAGATAAAAATTACAAATAGTGGGAATTTGTAGACAGAATAATGCTGCAGAAGTTACAGAAACTGCACCTGAGCTCAAAAAGAAACATATGCCTCAGTTTGGGGATTTGCTGTTACAGTTCTCCCTCAGTCTTCTGGTCAAATTAATTCTAAAAATGAAATGCAAATTGAAGAATTTCTTAATTTCTGCAGTAAGACTTGGAAGGGTCTGTTTCTAGGATTTTGACCTTTGTATGCAGGAAGAGGGAAGTGATTTTATAAACCATTTATGGCCTTGATTTGTCCATATATTTACTACTCTGAGCCTGACTTTCTTCAATGTAACCATTGATGATTTGAAGATACACTTGATATCACAGAACCTACAGACCCCAAGAAGGCATGCGCGTTTGTGGAGATAAGACAATAGTTTTATCCACAATTATTCCCATTATACCTAACTGCGATAAAATGATTGCTCTGTGAGATATATCTAGACATATGTCATACCCATTGCTGAAAATAACACCGGTAGGATAAGGCAATTTTTTAAGGTAGGTAGTGACTCTAGTAGGAAGACCTATTACCACCTTTCTGATTTCCCTTCTTACAGTTTTCCACACACCTCTGCTCCACTAGAGGGCCACTTACCTTAATTGTGTGTGAACTTGATTTGAGACAGTAGGGTATCGTTAAGTGTATAGAATTTAAGGTTCAGGGTGTCTGAGTTGATACCCTGACTGATACTAGCTGGCTGCAGGAGTTTGGACAAGTTAATTACTCTCTTCACTATTTTCATGTGTAAATTACAGACTGTTACAGAACCTACCTCATCATGCAGGTATAAAGGTTAACTAGGCTGACACTGATAGAACATCTGAAACAATGCCAAGTACATAGGTAGTGCTGGATTCTTGCAGCTATTATAATTATTTGGTAGATTGGCACTAAGAAAAAACTCTGTCCTTTAACAGAGCTTATCAAAAATCAGAGTATCTGATGTCTTGACCTAAATATTAAACCTAATATATATTGGAGTGTCTAAGCATCCCAGGTCATTTTTACGTTTAATTATGCTAACCATTTATCATCTCATATTTGAAAAAAATATCTATAATAGATCAACTCTCTTGGAATGCTTTATTTGGTATTGTCCACAATGGCCAATATATAGCTTCTGTAGTTAATATTTTTGAGACAATAATGAAACGGATTCACCTAAAGTTCCAATTTACTATTCTATAAATAAATGTTTTTCTTTATTAAATAGAATTTAAAGTACTATTAATGACCAATTTCTTCTTGCTGAATTGCCACCATTCATTCTCTGTATTCCTTTAGCTCTTGTGACCTAGGGAACTCTGGTAATATTTCACGCATGAACTTTGTTTCTTCTGTCTGACTCAAAACTAACCTCCAGCCTCATGCATTTGTTTATCTGCAACCTCCATGTAATCTTATAAAAGCTTCCCAGATAGATAGAAAATTGGCATTCTAGGAAATATTTCTAAGGTATATACCTGCGTTATGTGTAGCATGGTGATTTCACAGCAGACAACAATGTATTCATTAGGGTTGTCCATCAGATTGCCCAGTACTGCTCTTGACCTTGTCCTCATGAACCATTTTCCTTTGGGACTCTTCTTTGTATGACATCCTCAATCTTTTTCGCTCAGTTGGTTTTCCTCACTCTGCTTACAAACACTTGGAGTTCTATTCTGTTGTGAACTATCTCTTCAGACTTTTTTTAATTTATAGGATCTAAGAGAATAGTTGCTGCTGAATCAATATATAATACTAGTATAGATATGGATCAAACAATGTTTGGCCAAAATGGTTAGCGATGTTTTTGTGTATCTCCTACCTTCCGTCACCAAATTTCTCCATTTGTACATTCAACCTGCTATCCTCTTTCCCTCCCAATCTTTTCATATCTTTACACTGTGTCTTTTGGTGTGCTGGCACAGTTGTTCAACCACCCTGGATCATCTAATCCAATCCTTTTTCTCTTTAACCTGTCTTCAACTTTTGCTTTGTTGATTGATTTGGCCTTTGCACTAATTGGATTTTTATTTTTCATTGAATTCATTCCCTTCCTCCACATCCTAACAATGTGCATTCTCCCACACAATCCTCAGACCTTTGCTTTTCTCTTTCTTGAGAATGCAGAGTTCAGGGTGGCTTCTCCAGAAAACCCAATGAAAGCATTTTCCAGTGTCCACATCCAGGACCTCTGTACTGGTGGTCCAGATACCTAGTCAAGGCGAAGCCCCACCAAGCCCCACCTTGGTGATTGAAATACCTAGTCATTTCAGTCACCAAGAAATGACTGCAAGGACAAATGGAGAGTTGTTTTTGTTTGTTTCCTTTAGAAATAAGGAATTAAGAGAGAGGGATCAATATGACAGATTACATACACATTTATTCAACAATCGGTTAAATATACCACTACTTTCAAAATGTACACGTCACGAATCATTAAAAACCTTCATCATCCCCCTCACTAAGAGTTTAGGTGACACTTGTCTTCTGCTATTATTGCTTGTGAGACTTCTATAAACACTCATTTCTCCATCTTTAAAATGGGATGACAATGTTTGTCTTGACTGCTTCATAGGGCTGTTTTGAGAACTGGACAAAATAATGCAGATAGAGATCTTGATATTGAGGGTCAAGAGTTGTGGGCTGTGATGGCTGCAGTCCCAACTGGGTCATTTCTACGCAGTTAATTCACTTCTCTGATCTCCAATTTCCTTATATATAAATGGGAACGGGGACAGCAACTTGGACCAGAAGAGCAATAAAGGCCCTTTCAGTGCAGATTTTTACCGCCCTCTCTTATTTACCCACCATGGTACTCGGCACAGCCTCTAATTTCATACCAGTTAGTTTTCACTGTCATGTTGACCACACAACATGTGAAAAAACTCTACATGTCTCTTGGTAGTTTACCTGTATAAGTAATCATATTGCTGCACTGCTTTGTTAGAGGAATGCCATTAAAAACAATCATGATTTTTTTAAAGAACAAATGAAAAATCAATTGAGCTAACTCTGGAAGACAAATGGTTTGATATCTTGTGTTTTAATCGGCAAAGCAGAAAACTGCCTGTTTGCTGAACTGACTATAACAACGCCTCGTCTGTGTATTTTCCTGCTTTTTACTCTGTAGCCTTCAGTGTCATGTTAGGATAGGGAGCTCTTTCCTATCTATTTCAGTCTTTTGATATTTGCTCTGCTAGTCATTTGATTAACTTTTCATCAATATGTCAGTTGCTTTAGCCTTTATATTTCTAATAATTAGCCCTGCACACTGCATATATTAGGAGCTCAATAAAATATTTGTTTATGATAATAGCTAACATTCATAGAATGCTTAATATGTATCAAGTACAATTATAAGCACTTTGACATATATTAAGTGAATTAAGCCCTAAGGTATAGGTGTTATTATGTTTACGTATTTTACAGATGAGGAAACTGAAGCACAAATTAAGTAATTATCTTTATCTTCTACATACTGGATGAGATTCTCAAATTTATTTTCTTTATCAATAAACTATTTTTTGAAATGCCTGTTTCTATATTCATTACCTCCAACATATAGTTTAATTTTAATTTTTTAACTCTTGTTTTAAATGTCCACATACTCCTCCTTATCTTATTCCTGTTCATATTTATTTCATTTTCGTCTCTCTCCACCACTTGTCTGCTTCATAGAAGCCATTTCTTCTTACAGTAGATCATTCTCTGGATCTTTAGGATAATGTTCCTTTCACCTTTTCCTAACATAATATTTAAGGTGGCATATTTATTTTTCCTTGTGGACTGAGGTCAGTAAACAGAGTATATCAGACGCCCACGTCCCCACTCCCCTTCTGCCTGGGTGATATGAAGCCCATCTCCAATCAAATGGGGGAGTTTGGTGATGGGCACAAGCCATCCCGTTTTCAGCTCTCCTTCGTGGTGCTAACTGGCCCTTGGATCTGCCGACTTGATGAATGTGTTGCTGACTTGATGCTGAATTGTTTAAGATACAACGCACAGCATAGCCTGAGCTATGGGAGGATTTTCTACCTAATTCCATAGTCACCTTCCGTGACTTGAGCTGTGAGGGCTTTATCTCACAGGACATAATGTGCCCCAAAATCAGTATCTTTGGGTCATGGTACTTTCTGGGGGTTCCCTCCACTGAAAAGACATAGAGAGGTGAAAGCACACCTTGGCAGTAATAAAATGACTCCTTGTTCTCTGTTCACACAGACTAAGCTTACAATTAAAGTCTGCTTACACAAGATGTCGACGCTTGGGTATGTTTGTTGTAATCTGCCTGAATTGTTATTTGAAGAAATTTCTCCCAGTCTCTGGCAAAAGGGGGACTCTCAATTTTAGTTTGGGATTTCTGAGTTTTCTTCTTTTAGGGGGTCATCAGAGATATCCATACAAGGAGCTATAAGCATTCAGCATAGTTTAATTCAGAATGTGTGTACTGAGTGGCCACAAAGCGCCTCTCGTCCCAGGCTGCAGGTAAAGCAGTGAACGAGACAGTCATCACTGCGGCCGTCCTGGGCCTTGGAGGCTGGGAGGGAAAAGATGCTCTTAACTAGTTATTACATGTTCGTGATGTAAAGCAGTGAAAGAGACCGTCATTACTGCGGCCGTCCTGGGCCTTGGAGGCTGGGAGGGAAAAGATGCCCTTAACTAGTTATTACATGTTCGCGATGAGGGTATGAAAATGGAAGAAGAGGATACCAGGTGTATTTACCGAAGTCAGGTATCATTTCAAAATGCCCAAATTATTTTATAAGCTACCTTCCCCTTTCTCCATTTGAAAAACACTCTTCTGTTTTTTCTTTGGTTTGCTTTGCTTTTGAGAGTTCACAGTAATTGTAATCACTTGAAAGCATCAAATATTTTCTCCCATAAGCTCCCAATCAAACAAAATAGCATACTATGAAAATAGTGGCATTAATTCTAGGTTTTTCTACTTCCCTACGTTTTCCTAAAAAAGGAAACTAATTTGCTACAGTGATCATAGTTCTTTAAAGAACTGTTTTACAATTGGACTTCCTTGTTAAACTATCTTTCCTCAGGTCCTTTTCTTTCCTTGTGGGAGGAGGTGGTAGATAACATCAGTTATTCCAATGCCATCATTCCTAACACACTAACAATTTTTCTTTGGTAGAAAGGAAAACAAATGACAGATTGATATTAACAACAGTGTACTCGCAGAGAGCAAACCAAGGGAGACAGCCTCACTTTCTATTGTGAGAAACAGTGCATATACCACTGTGGTACCATGGCTGGCACCACAATGGACAAAATAGGTGCTTCAGATAGAAAATTTGAGGTTTTGAATTAACTTTCCAACCTACAGATGGATTCAATGTAACACCCATTCCTTCATTATTTCCTTTAAAAAAAATGTATCTTAAAAATGTAGCATCTGTTAATACAATCACAGACTACTTTAATATGAAAGAGTATAATTAGCACACACTAAGTCCTAGGAAGAAAAAAATAATTGGGCAAGGCTTTATCATATATTTTTGCTATATACTATTCAATACCAGCACTATATTTATTTATAATTGAATACATGTAGATTAACATTATTTAAAGGCTTGAATGGAAATTTAAGGACCTTTAAGATGAAAGTATTCATTGAGTCTCTACCTAACCTACTCTTTGCTGGAGACTAAAAAAGAACACCAAGTACGTTTCAGAGTAGCAGTACTTTGCAGGAGCAAAAAAGCAAAGAGATAAATAATCCTTTTATTCATCACTTGTTACAGAACAAAATCAAACATTATTGTTGAGTTTATATAGCATCATTCTTTTTGAAGAATTCAAAATATTTTCCGACTCTGGAAACAATTATATATTCACAGCATTTGTTTTCTTTTTTGTGTGTGTGGTACGCGGGCCTCTCACTGTTGTGGCCTCTCCCGTTGCGGAGCACAGGCTCCGGACGCGCAGGCTCAGCGGCCATGGCTCACGGGCCCAGCCGCTCCGCGGCATGTGGGATCTTCCCGGACCGGGGCACGAACCCGAGTCCCCTGCATCGGCAGGCGGACTCTCAACCACTGCACCACCAGAGAAGCCCCCCCTTTTTTTTTTTAAAGACTTTTTTTTTTCTTTTGATGTGGAGCATTTCTAAAGTTTTTATTGCATTTGTTACAATACTGCTTCTGTTTTATGGTTTTGTTTTGGTTTTTATTTTTTTTGGCCCTGAGACATGTGAGATCTTAGCTCCCTGACCAGGGATCAAACCCACACCCCCTGCATTGGAAAGTGAAGACTCCACCACTGGACCACCAGGGAGGTCCCTTTACAGCATTTCTGAGATTTAAAAAGTATACTGTGAGTATTTGCAGACAAAGGTTTTGAGAGTTTAAATGATTTACTCAAGGTCATCCAGTTATCCAAGGAAAGAGAAAAGTGGGGTTTTTTAATTTCCAACTGCTCAGATTTTAGCACTGTTTTGTACAGATCTGTATAAAACTTAGTAAAACATGATTCATGATTATGGTTCATCAAGGTGAAGCTTTGCCTGTCGCTGAAGTCACCTCCTTCACAAAAGCAGTGAGGGTAAAGAAAGTGAGTCAAAATTACTCTGAAAACTCTCCGTGATAGCCCTTAATTTGCAGATAAGTGGCTGAGGAGATGGCTAGGTTGCTCTAGAGAAAGTCAAGGTGAAAACCCTCAAGAGAAGAGGCCTTTCTCCATCTTCCATGGCGTGTTAGCCCACAGAAGAGGAGTATGATCATGGCTGGGCTCTGTGGGCCCGAGAGCAGGAAGGACTATTAATGGGATCTCAGAGGGGGATGCTGATGATGAGTCTAATTTGGAAATCATTGGCTTTAAGTGTTAATTGAGTTTCAGGATGGAAGTGTCATAGCCTTCGTGTATCTCAAAGCAAACTGGTTTATTAATCTAAAGGTTTTGTATAATAACTTTTTTTAAAGTAAGCACACATCTAAGTAAGAGAAAAGATTCAGTGCACAGTGTTGTATAGTTTTGAAGATTTTTCTTTTTTTCTTTCATATAAAAGAGTAGTATTTTAATGTATTTATTATAGAAAAAATTTTAAATTGAGAAGTACGTCAAACAGAAAACCTCAGAAATAATCAAAATTAATAGGTTGATGTCCCTTTACTTTAAAAATTAAGATTATGGACTTCCCTGGTGGCGCAGTGGTTAAGAATCCACCTGCCAATGCAGGGGACATGGGTTTGATCCCCGGTCCGGGAAGATCCCACACCCAGTGGAGCAACTAAACCCGTGAGCCACAACTGCCGAGCCTGTGCTCTAGAGTCTGAAAGCCACAACTACTGAGCCCTCGTGCCACAGCTACTGAAGCCCGCACGCCTAGAGCCCATGCTCTGCAACAAGAGAAGCCACCGCAATGAGAAGCCCGCACACCGCAACAAAGAGTAGCCCCTGCTCTCCGCAACTAGAGAAAGCCCACGCGCAGCAACAAAGATCCAAGGCAGCCAAAAATAAATAAATAAATTTATTCCAAAAAAAAAGATGCAGTTTAAAAAAAAAATTACACTGTGTACTATCAGAACTCTTCTTTTTGTAATTTACATCTTATAAACTTATTTTTGCATTTCATTTCAAAAGTTATTTTAAAATAATATGAATTATTCACATATCATTGAGCATTAGCCTTAATTCAAAGCCCATTACCTGGAGTCTTGGTAGATAAACAGGCACCTATTTAGGGTTGATTGTGTTCATTCTTTTCCTCCTGCAAGACATCGCATCCTCTTAAACTACTGAATGGAGCAGCTACCCTGAGCCCTACTAAAACTTAGGCATTTAGGGCCTTAGCTTAAACGTTAGTATTTCTACATTTTTCTTCCTAGGTCATTTATTATGGCCAAGGATTTTCAATCTCATTTTGTAAGATATATTTGCTAACCTAACTCAATGCCCCACCTCAGACCATTTTCCCAGACTCTTTCCTTCTGTCCCCCGGTCTCTAGATGTACAGTCAGCAAAATGTCCTGTAGCCTCAACAACTTCACCTCCTGGCCACCACGAAAAACAGGCTGTGCCTTGAGAACTCTGCCCTCTGCCTGTGCTGTTGCTGCTCCTCGTTGCTGCCAGCATCTGCCTTCCCACCTTTGATTGTGGCTTTCAGCTGTGTGGGTTGCCAGTCCTGTAATCATTCTTAGTGGCCTAAGGGTCAGTGAGTTTACCTTCAGAATACTCTCGGTCCTTTCAATTCTCTGACTTCTCCCCAATTCGCTTTCCTTCTACACTTGCAGATCTCTTCCTTCTTATGGGCACATCCTGGACACTGTCACCACCGACAGCTTCATTATTTAGCTTTCAAATAACACTGTTTCTGACTAATACTTCCAGACTACATAATCTACCTAATATATTCACTACAGTATTCTTTGTTCTTATTTAGATTCCCAAACCATTGACTCCAAACTAGTTTTTACATTCTTCCTCATCTTCCTCGTGTCTTTACTTGCATTCTTACCAAAGTTAAATTCTATGGTCCATTATTAAAAGTATTCTCTTGGTAATATTGTCAACTCCTTTTCACCATTTCTCTCTGAATTATTTATTGGGAAAAACTCCGCTTCTAAATGTACCTAACTACCTGTCCTTTCTGTGAATACACCAGGGCAGCTAAATGTAGAGGAAGAAAATTATCAAAGCTACTAGGTTGTGCATATATGTTTACCCCCATCTCTTTTTTTTTTTTTTTTTTTTTGCGGTACGCAGGCCTCTCACTGTTGTGGCCTCTCCCATTGCGGAGCACAGGCTCCGGACGCACAGGCTCAGCGGCCACGGCTCATGGGCCCAGCTGCTCCGCGGCACGTGGGATCTTCCTGGACCGGGGCACGAACCCGTGTCCCCTGCATCGGCAGGCGGACTCTCAACCACTGCGCCACCAGGGAAACCCTACCCCCATCTCTTTTCCAGACTCACCAAAATAACAACAACAAAGAATAAAAGCCGTATAAATCCACAAGGATGAGGCAGTGATGAATAGGCAACAAAAGATCATTTTAAAAGGGAAACATAGGTGAAGGATGACTTATCTGAGTGGAACAAGCTGAAGCCTAAGTACCTGCAGAAGGGGCTTCCAATGAGGCATAAGTGCATTCACCCCATAGACACCCAACAGGGCCCGACAGTTGGAGCACTGAGTACCTCAATGGCAGAATGGAGCATTACGTTGGAAAATAACTTGTTGAAAGCCCATAAGGAGTTGTTAGATATCCAAGCCCCAGCTGTACCCACCCATTCAGGAGATGTATTCTCTGGAGAAATTGTGTCACTGTGGATGCAAGAAGAGTAGGTTCAGCAGAGAACAGCCATGAGCTGCTGCTTCAAGAATTGCCAGTTTGCATTTTTAATGATGAAAACCTTGTTTTTCTTTTCCTTTTCCTTCACTGCCCCCAAAGCTCCGGCAGTTAACTTTATATCTTCCCCATGCCAAACTTCCACCACCACCACACAGTGAAAGACTGAAGTCTCTCTCAGTTGAGAGGCTAAATGACACCAGAATAAAGACGTACAAATTCTATAATAGGGCAGTGCCAAGAAAAGGAGGCTTATTGCCTTAAAATGTAGCCCATTAGTCAACCAGTTCAGCCCATGCCAGAGACCCAGTGATCATCTTTTCAGGGCTTTACTCTTAACACCTAGAAAGCTAAGAAGAACCAAATGTAGAGGAAAGATGCTAATATAAAAGACAGATAAAACTAATAAATCAAAAGATTCAAGTAGAAAAATGGAATTCATATGAAACAGAAACAGTGTGGGGAATCTAAAGAAAAATGTTTAATTCTGTTTAATGTGCTCAGAGAGTTAGGAAGTATATTATACTCGGTGTCTATAAAAAATAGAGAAAAAAGAGCCTAAAGAAATCTAAAGTATCTCTCAGAATTTTAAAACATTAATAAAAATGTTGGCAGATAAAGGCAGAGAATTCTCCTAAAAAGTAGAATATAAAGACAAAGAACATATGTGATAAAAATAAGAAAATTTAAGGATCAATTCAGAAGGTTAGTATCTAAAAAGTAAGAGTTTCAGAAAGAAAGAACAGAGAAAATAAAGTAGGAAGAGAATTGTGAAAGAAATAATGCAAAAACTTCCCCAGACTGATGAAGTGTCAGGTACAGTGAGTGAAAAAAGAACCCTACAAAGACTGTCCATGGGGGAAGTTCAGAAAACCTGGGAATGACAACACTCTCCATGAATGTAACAGTTCACATACAAAGAATGAGGGATAATCCGAGAAACACTGGAAACTAGAAGAGAATGGAGGGAAGACAATACATCTTCTGGCTTATTTATTAGATAACATGATTTTCAAAACTGAGTTCCAAACTAAAAATTGAATATGAGTGTTGTATTTCAAACAAAAGATCTCAAAAAATGAACATCCCAGGCTTTGCTGGTGGCGCAGTCGTTGGGAGTCCGCCTGCCGATGCAGGGGACACGGGTTTGAGCCCCGGTCCGGGAAGATCCCACATGCCCCAGAGCGGCTGGGCCCGTGAGCCATGGCCACTGAGCCTGCGCGTCCGGAGCCTGTTCTCCGCAATGGGAGAGGCCACAACAGTGAGAGGCCCGAGTACCGAAAAAAAAAAAAAAAAAATGAACATCCCACCTAGTCTGTGCCCTAACAAAATGAAGGAGGAAACCGAGGAAGAGGAGGAAATGGGATCCAGAACACCGGGGTGATATTCAAGAGAAGTCCCAGAAAAGTCCCTGGAAAGCAGGTCTAGAGAATAAGCAGTCCAGGTTGGCCCAAAGAATCAACCCAAAGGGGACTTCGGAAGTCTCCAAAAGAAATAGTGTCTTAATAGTCTGATATTTTAATCTAGTGGAAAATTGTATTAAGAAGTTGTTGGAGAGTTTAAGAATCAGCCAGAAAGCCTAGAAAACTTAGCAAATTAAAATAAATTGGATAATTAGCTCCAGGAAAAAAGCAAAAAATCAAAAAAAGTAAACGGATGGTTAATTTTCGTACACTATTGGCTCAGCAGTTAACAGCAATATTTATGTAGTAATAATATTATAAACTCTGAATATGGATTTAATTATATGGAGTGGTGGAGGGAGGGCTCTAAGAGGCAGTGAGCAAGGAGCTGCTGGTTTTATAACACAATGAAATTTTTAGCTATAACAATAAAATAGATAAATCAAAACCACCACATATGTGTATCATTAATAAAAATAGAGGTTCACACTAGAAGAAACAGTTAAGGAGATTGAAAGTATTTGTCTTAGAAGCTTAAGACTTTTAGTGCAACTTGAGTTTTTGAACCATATGCATGCAATACTGTAATGAAAATATAAATATAACAAAGTCCCCCGGATCACACACACACACACACACACACACACACACACACACTCACACTCACTCACTAACCCTAACCGTAACCCTGTTTGAGGTCATATTTATGACCTCAAATGAGCACTCAGCACTGCTTGAACATGCTGTTATATGTTTCTAGATTGAGTGCTTTTTGAGTCAGAAATTACTCCAGTTTCATGCATTTTCCTCTCTTCCTCAAGCCTCCCACCCCAAAGTACCATCACTGCCAATTAATTACCCTCAAATTTCTTTATAAGATTTGTTAGCAGAGAACTCCCAAGTCTTTCCATCAGCAAATGACCCATTCTTATCCATATTCTATCTCAGAAAAGACCCTGTTCCCCATGGGCTCTGGAGCCCATTCCTTCTTGCACCCCAAGAATTTCATCACCCCCTCTCTCTTTATCAGACAGCAACCTCTCCATATCTACTGAATTATCAACAAACATGCTCTCTAGCTATACCCTTAAAATAAAGAAGACAACACAGCCCTCACTTGTTCCCACTTGCTATCCCAGCTCCCAATAAATCCATCTTATCCTCTTCAAAGTGTTGTCCACGCTCAGTGTCTCCAACTTGGTCCTTCCATTGGCACTGCAACCTCTCTAATTCCACCATAAACGTAGTTACTGATGTATTTGCTTATTGTCTTTCTCTACACCCCCCTCCCTCGATAAAATGTACACTTTGTGAGGGCAGGACTTTGGCTTTTATGCTGCTATCCCAACACTTTGGGCATAGCACCTGGCCCTCAATAAATATCTTCAAACAAATGAATTAAGTATCAAATCTTTGTTTCAAAACAACACAATGATTTTTAAAAAGATGTTTTAGTGCATAATATATGGTACACAATATTGGACATACAGCGTGACAATTACTTGAATACTTTTAAAAAAACATTTGATTTAATACAAATATGCAATGCAAATCAAGTGAAAAGACATACTTAATTATTTTGCACTAATCTATGTTTATATTATATATATATATAAATATAACATCCTACAAACATAGTTAAATATTTAGTAACATAATCACAACCAATACATGCTACATGTCAGTTCTAATTGCTTAAAAATTCCATTTTTAGTGCATGTTTATTTCCTTGCAAATGTAGTAAGGTGCTCAGAAATCATTTAAACTATATATATAGTTTTTAAATTTAACGGGAAATGCTTATTGCTCTGTAGATGGGGTGTCACAAAATCGTCTAATATCGGGATTTATTGTAACAGAAACTGCTGAAACCTAAGGAGAGATGAGGCAACATCTCTTTGGTAAAGATCTGTCAGCATCACCAGCTTGTTCTTGCCCTGACTTTTTCTTTTTTCCAATTTCTTTCTCCTGCTATGTACCTAGAATATCCCAAGCCAGGTGGTTAACGACCTATTATCCTTAAAATTTATGAGATTTTCACAAGGTGAAATAGCCTCTAACAGAGTCATTTTTCTTCCGTTGCCAGCTGCACCACCCTATTCTTATTTAGAGATTCTGCCCACAGAGGTGGTCATCCAGAGCTCCATCCTCACCAGGTGTTACACATGAAGGACCATCATTCTTCATTATGTCTAAGGGTGTGAAGTTTTAAGAGATCATCACATACTCTAACAACAAAGATATATAAACAATGGAAATATATGTCTTTGTGTAATAATTTTTTTCTGTATTGTATTTGGGGATTTTTGCACATCTTTGAGTGAGATCGATCTATGATTTTGTGGGTGTGCTATACTTGATTTATGTAGCAGAGATATGTAACTTTATGGCACAAATTAGTTAACCTTTCTTTTTTATATGTTTAGAAAGGAATTCGAAGGGAATTAGAAATTTTATAAATTTCTAATTACAAATCTTATAAAGAAATTTGAGGGTAAGTAATTGGCAGAGATAATTAGCTAGGAATTATCTGTTTATTAAACATTTGAGAGAATTCACCAGTAAATTGATCTAAACCAGGAAATATGTTAGGAGATTTTTCATTAATAACAAAACGGTTCTATTGTTATTATCCATTTTCTATGTTTAGAAGAGCTTATATAACATGAGGATTATTAATTCATTAACAACTTGAGAAAATTCATCAGTATAGTGATTTAGAGATAGAAACTCTATTGAAAGGAGCCTGTGGATAATTTAGAACAATAGGTTCTTCTGCTATTTTTACTTCTCTCTCACAGGGTCCTCTGCTTCTTGTACAGATTGATTTGCCTTTTACCCATGAGTTAAAAAATCTTACAGCACAATGTACTCTTATATTCAGATTGTTGGTAATTTATTTAGGGTTTTGGCATCTATAAGTGACATTGCTCCCAGGTTTTCTTCTGTGCATAATATTTTTTGAGGTTCTGTTACCAGACAAGCATTAGATCTCTGAAGTAAATTGGGTAGCTTTTTATTCTCTGAAATGGCACATAAAGCATGAGAATTACCTTTTCTAGAAACTTGGAGAGGACAAAGCCGCCAAATAGCCTGGTCTTGAAGCAGTTTTTAAGGCTTTTTCAATATCATATGTGTTATTGAACTACTCTAGATTTCTACTGCTTACCTTAATTATATAATTTATAGTATCCTTGCAAAATCATTCATTTCGTTGAGGTTTTCAAGTTTCTGTTTATAGAGCTTAGTATATAAATATGTATGTATATACATATAATACATAAATAAATTTATTTTATATACATTATATATAATCTATATATATTTACATATTAACATTTACACTTACAAATATATGTTAAATATACATACATGTATAATATATACGCTTGTGTGAGCATGTGTGCATTAAATTTGAATAGTAACAAGTGCCATGAAGCAAAATCATTAGGGTGGGCAGGTTGCTAGGAAGGGACGGGGAAGGGATGATGGCAGTGATGTATTTCAGATAAACTTGCTGATTAAGGCCTCTCTGAGAAGGTGTAATTTGAGTCAAGATCACAATTCCATGGAAGTTCAAGCTATTCCAAGATTTGGGCACACTGCTTAACTGTCAGGAAAAGCAGAAAACAGGAAGTCCCCGAGGCAAGAACAAGCTTAGCGTGTTTAGGGAAGAGCAGTACCAGACAACATGTGGTCTAATAGATTCCAATGCACCTAGAACAAGGCCTAGCATACAGAAGGTATTCAATAATTACTCACTGAACAAAGAGTGCAGGGTTTAGACTTTTTTCTCAGTTGACTGGAAAGTCATTAGAAGATTCTTTGTTTTGTACTGAGCAAGTAGAGGGCCTTGTTACTTCACCAGAAGGTCAAAGTGAGTCCTAAACACCCGTGGATTCTCACCCTGGGCTTTGTGAGTACTCTGGTTAGTGGACGTTCTTTCCAGAGGCTGACAATTCATTGTTTATTCTTTCTAATTTTCAGCCTTACCATCTTGTGTGTTTTCGTATGTATTTCAGTGCACATATATTCAATGAAGGAGAGAAAACAAGAAGAAAGACTTGCTGGAATTAAGTCACAATCTATGTTTTAAAGGAAAATTCTTTCACACTTCATAGGATGACAGGAGAAAAAGTTCAGAAACCTATTTCTTGCTAGTTTACGCTCCACAGCAAAAACTTAATGCCTTTTTCATCTTTATCTCAGAACGAGACTGGTTTCTATTGACTTGCAGCCATTTTCAGTTGCCCAGTTTGTGAATTATTTAGTTTCTTTGCTATTCTTTCCCCCTTCCATCCAACTCCAGGGAAATAATACTTCATAACAGTTGAGAAAAAAAGCAGACGTGAGAAGCTCAAAACATCAATTTTGGGAGTTTTCTGGGGGTTTTTAGTGTCACATCAGCTATCTGTATGAGCAAAAGGGGAAAAGAAGGACAATTTTTATCTGCTTTATTTCTTCTCTGAAGTAGTTAAAGTTGTTTCTATTTTAATAGTTTGAAATAACATGAATGTGCCTCCTCCCTACTTTTGCAATTCTGTGCAACTTGACTACCAATCCAAGTGGACATTGCAGTAAAAGCCACACAGGAGCATGCGATTTGTATTTTCAAGTAATCATCCCCTAAGGACAAAACGTGATCATATATACGCTGCTTTTTTGTTAGGAAATGGAATATAGTAAGAATTTTATAGGGGCTTCCCTGGTGGCGCAGTGGTTGAGAGCCCGCCTACCGATGCAGGGGACACGGGTTCGTGCCCCGGTCCGGGAGGATCCCACATGCCGCGGAGCGGCTGGGCCCGTGAGCCATGGCCGCTGGGCCTGCGCGTCTGGAGCCTGTGCTCCGCAGCGGGAGGGGCCACAACAGTGAGAGGCCCACGTACCGCAAAAAAAAAAAAAAAAAGAATTTTATAAATATTCATATGGTGCGATGACAAGAACATAGGTGAAGCAGTTTTGAGAACCTGAATTCTAGTCCCATTAGGGGCTACCTCAATTGTCCCACTCCCCTTCTTCTGGCACAGGCTCAGCCTAGGGATCAGAAAGCATTCGGTCTGAGCTGATGCTTTCATGCAAAGTTGGGATGGCACTACTTCCTCCCCCTTGGAGTACTTCCGATGGGTAGAAACCACAGAGGATGGGGCGGGGCGGGATGGGGGGTAGAAATGTTCATCACAGGCAGCAAGCATCCTAAACACCTGCTCTTCCTTCCCCTCCCTGTATAACTGGCTCAAGAGCCTCCAGGCATATTCAGATGTAAAAATGCTTTTTAAATGGCATAATTAATAAGTCATGAAAATAGAAGCTGTGGCAATGTCTTTTCACTGCTCCCTAAGTCTTACTGTTGCTCAGGCAGGGATGGAGACAGGGCAGTTGTCAGATGCCAGTTCCCTGGAGGGCCAGTATGTTGGGTCAGGGAATGGTCAGGACCATGATTTACACCAGAAAGCAAGAGGCTGGGTATCAAAGAGCCTGACATAGATAACACTTTACAGTTAGCAATGTACTTTCACATGCATTGTTTTATTTAATTCTCCTACACATCTTGTTAGGTGAGTTGTAATTCTTACTGTTTATAAATAGGAAACTGAAGTGATTTGACTCTCCTAAAGCCACATAGCTAGAAAGTGGCAGAGTCTAGCTTGAAACCCAGGTGCCCTGACTCTCATTACTTACTCTTTTCCAAGCTCTACATCTGCCTCCCCTACACCTAGATGTTTCCAGGGTAAAGCTTAATGTGATAAATGGGAGTTTTCAGACCATGAGGATCACGAATATCTCCACTGTTTCTCTCCTAACATACAAAAATTGCGAGGTTGACTGCTATTATAAACAACTATATTCCAACTTTAGGAAGACCATGGGAAGCAAAACCATGTAGTGAACAGAGCACCACGCGAGAGCCAAAGAGATGTAGTTTAAAGTCTAGTTCAGAGTGTACCTCTGGTGACTTACTGCTCAACCACTCTGGGCCTTTATTTCCTCAACTATGAAATGGGGTAATAGCTCTTATCTTGTAACATTAGTGTTCCACAAGTAATACATTAAAGCATTTAGAATATTGTTTAGCACGCAGCAGGTGTTCAATTCAATCTCTATGGGGCTTAGTATATTGTAGTTTTCTGAAGCATGAATGTCATTGTAGGATGATCTTGGTTTCTATAAACAAAAATGATATTCATGGGCTTCCCTGGTGGCGCAGTGGTTGAGAGTCCGCCTGCCGATGCAGGGGACGCGGGTTTGTGCCCCGGTCCGGGAGGATCCCACATGCCGCGGAGCGGCTGGGCCCGTGAGCCATGGCCGCTGAGCCTGTGCGTCCGGAGCCTGTGCTCCGCAACGGGAGAGGCCACGACAGTGAGAGGCCCGTGTACCGCAAAAAAAAAAAAAATGATATTCATGATTTTAATAATCATAACGTGTTGCTGTAAACATGCCTAATAAAAAGAAAAACAAGTCTACTGCTCTAATGCTAAATGCTAAATCTAATCTGGACTGTATTCAAACTGCATGCTCCTTCTGGAGGGATTTGCCTTCTACAGGCATAAAAAACTGTAAAATTAGAGTAAGTATGGCTGAAAAAATATACTGCAGTAAAGAACTGGGAAATCTAGAGGTCAGTTTAGCATCCCATTAATAATCTGAATATAATTCAAACTTATCTCTCGAAATCCCATCAGTCATAGATGATTTCTATATACTTAGATGACCATTTTTCTCTGAAACATTGTTGTACAATACGTACATAAATGTGTAATGCTTTGGAATAAATATAACTTAATATATCACCTGTTCCATTCATGTCTAGTTGAGATTGCACATTTTTTCACTTTCTGGCTCTGGAAAAATAGTTTCTTGAAGCTATTGTTTTCATCTTCTTCTTTAGCACTTTTCTTTACCTTTCTTATACTTCATATATTTTATTTTCTGCTTTGTCTCTTATTTATTTTTAAATGTGTTTTTTATCTCCCAAGTTTATGCTCCTACAAATTCTCAAGCATGTCTTGCCCATCCTTTTTATATCTAGCAGACTACCTTGTACATAGTAGACATTCAATAAATACTTTATGAATAAGGGATTATTGATTTAATGAGGAGAACTTCAGGGATCAAAATGCAAGAGTAGGAAAACTGGTTTTGTGTGTGTGCTCATAATAGAAGACCAACTCAAACTGGCTCAAACAATTAAAGAATTTATTGACTCATGTATCTAAAACGTCTAAACCCAGAGCAGGCTTGAAACAGGAATGGATTGGAAAGTTTTCAATGCCATTAAGGTTGTTCCTCCATTTCTCCATGATTTCCTAGGCTTGTCTCCCTGTTTGTTTTAGCCTCAGGCTTGCTTTTGTAGCAGAATGGTAGCTCCACAGGGCTAAACTCTTCCTTTTTCACCTCAGAGTTGGGCAGAGGATATTTCTTACCACAAATATCCATCAATATGTACCCACTGGTGACAAAATTCTTACTGGACAAACTTATGTCCATGTCTCTCTATGAACCAATCACTGTTGATTAGGAACGCATTGGACAGGGTCCTGAGGCAAAAGGCTACACCAAGGAAAATGAGATTAACTCTAGAGGTCAGGTTGTGGTTCCCTCCCAACCAAACCATAGACATGCTTATGATTTGGTGGAGGGAAGGGAAGGAGTGTGGGTGGTTAAATGGATCTGGGCGATAATTACGTGGTAGTGTGAACTTCCACCGTTCTAAAAGTAAGGCTGAAATTCTCCAGTGTTATACTTACAGTCATCAGGTATATGAAATAAGTGATAAAACACACAGCCTCAGATTAGCTCAGAATAAATCAAATTTTCCTCAAAAGCTTTTTCTTGTGGGTGCTTTCTGAATAAAAACAAGTCATTTTCTTCCCTTTTGTCAAGTTATCAGTTAATTTTTTTTCACTAAACCGATTCTTATGACTCATTATGAAAAAGAAGACCTCCAACATAATTTCATCACATCTAACATTGCTTTCTTCTTGACATTAAAACAAAACGAACATGCATTCTAATTTAGACTGAGGTATCCTTGTCTTTAGCACAAATATTATAAAATGTTTATCGTTCTTATGGATCCCTTTGGATTGCACAATAGGTGGAATCACCATTGCTTTCGATCTTGTTTAATCATAAACTAGCTAAAACATTACCTAAAAAGGGCTATCTAGTCCTTAATTGTCAAGCAAATAAGGTGACTCTCATTGCCCCATTCTTTTAGGGACCTCACTCTTGGCACCAATTATGCAGCACTCCCCACACCCACCGGACTCCAACAGCCACCCAGCTGTGCCTGGAATGGCCACTGGGACTGGTCTCCTCTGGTTGGCTGGCGTCCGCTTAGCCAAAGCACACCCAGTTCTTCCCAATATCTCATCCACTTACCCTATCTGATTTCTCCCCACAAGAGCCTTCGCCCTTCACCCCCAACAACTATAATATTACCCAACACGCTACTACTAAAAACAACAATCTTTGCGTTATCTCTTCAGGAAAAGTCAGTCTCTTGTTTTTCCTTTGGTATGCTAACATTGCTGATTTGCTAAGGAGAAATAAATAGTTGAGTGAAATATCTACGCTTCCCTACCCAGATTGCCTGTGAAAAGTAATAGAGCAGATGACTGGCCTTTTCTTTTTAAAACGTCTCAATGATCTTTAATAGAGATCTGTGGTCACCTTGGAGGAGATGAGTCCCCCAAACTGTAGGGCAGACAGGACAGGATGCTCAATTTTCATTTCTAGCTTGCAGTCCTCAGGGAGATGGGACCAGAGAAATTCCTTTCACTGCCATTACTCAAAGCGAAAGGAACTTCAGCATGCCAATTCTAGCATACCATCACTACAGGTCTCCGTGTTCCAAGACAAAGATTGAGGACCCACCCCATTCAGGAAGATTTTAAGGGAGTCCAGGTAAAATGTGAAGGACTTACATGCAGATTCACATTACCAACCTGAGAACTGATAAGGAATACATACTACGGTTTATGAGAATAAAAAACAAATACTCCAATCTTAAACATTCTAATTTATTTTCCCTTAAAGTCAGAGGCATCAAAAACAATCAAATTATCTTAAATTTCTACTTTTTAAAGAGTATTTACTAAGGAAAGAAGACATTCTTATGGGCCTCCTTGAACCACTAAGCTTTTTTTTTTTAATCAAAGAGCAAAGGGGGGCTTCCTTGGTGGCGCAGTGGTTGAGAGTCCGCCTGCCGATGCAGGGGACACGGGTTCGTGCCTCGGTCTGGGAGGATCCCACATGCCGCGGAGCGGCTGGGCCCATGAGCCATGGCCGCTGAGCCTGCGCGTCCGGAGCCTGTGCTCTGCAATGGAAGAGGCCACAACAGTGAGAAGCCCGCGTACCACAAAAAATAAATAAATAAATAATGTGAACTTTGTAAAAAAAAAAAAAAAAGAGCAAAGGGAAGGAACAGAAAGTTTAGTTGGTTAATGAATGAGATCTCGTGTTAATCTTATTTTATTTTACTTTTATACATCTTTATTGGAGTATAATTGCTTTACAGTGGTGTGTTTCTGCTTTATAACAAAGTGAATCAGTTATACATATACATATGTTCCCATATCTCTTTCCTCTTAAGTCTCCCTCCTCCCACCCTCCCAATCCCACCCCTCTAGGTGGTCACTAAGCACCGAGCTGATCTCCCTGTGCTGTGTGGCTGCTTCCCACTAGCTATCTATTTTACGTTTGGTAGTGTATATATGTCCGTGCCACTCTCTCGCTTTGTCACAGCTTACCCTTCCCCCTCCCCATATCCTCAAGTCCATTCTCTAGTAGGTCTCTCTCTTTATTCCTGTCTTACCCCTAGGTTCTTCATGACATTTTTTTTCTTAAATTCCATATATATGTGTTAGAATATGGTATTTGTCTTTCTCTTTCTGACTTAACTTCACTCTGTATGACAGACTCTAGGTCCATCCACCTCATTACAAATAGATCAATTTCATTTCTTTTTATGGCTGAGTAATATTCCATTGTATATTTGTGCCACATCTTCTTTATCCATTCATCTGTCGATGGACACTTAGGTTGTTTCCATCTCCTGGCTATTGTAAATAGAGCTGCAATGAACATTTTGGTACATGACTTTTTGAATTATGGTTTTCTCAGGGTATATGCCCAGTAGAGGGATTGCTGGGTCATATGGCAGTGCTATTTGTAGTTTTTTAAGGGACCTCCATACTGTTCTCCATAGTGGCTGTACCAATTTGCATTCCCACCAGCAGTGCAAGAGTGTTTCCTTTTCTCCACACCCTCTCCAGCATTTATTGCTCCTAGATTTTTTGATGATGGCCATTCTGACTGGTGTGAGATGATATCTCATTGTAGTTTTGATTTGCATTTCTCTAATGATTAATGATGTTGAGCATTCTTTCATGTGTTTGTTGGCAGTCTGTATATCTTCTTTGGAGACACTAAGCTTTTTATATTTAGAGAATCTATTGCTTTTTTGAAGAAATTGCTATTGGTCATTCAGATTTTCAAATTCAAAAGAGAGACTGAGAAAAAAAAATATTAACTGTGTGCTGAAGAAGCATTGCTTCTAACACACCACTTTTAAGCACACACATTCAAAAGCTAGTTTTTAATCCTATTTTACAGCATGTACCATGAATTTGGCAGGAAATTCAACCAAACCCTTCTTAACTTGTATCCTGTTATTTCTGGTAGACAAGAATGTATACCTAAGCTTTCACACTCATATGCAAACACATTCCACCAGAGAAATTCTGGCACATTCACTGCTTAGAAATAAACCTCGTCTCCCTTTGAGGCGCAAACTAGTCTCCAATTCTGAACTTTCTGAAGGCCATCCATAACAGAGGACATGTCCCTAGTGTTACAAGTTTCATCACGTATGTCGCTAAATATAGCAGAGGTAGTGAAATCCTCTAGGACTGATGGTATATCCAGTTTGATCCTTAACCTGATTCCAAATCCATGAACTTGAAGGATCATCCCCTTGTAACGAGAAATAAAAATACTCTCTGATTTATATTTATGTTAATCTATAATTTGAATATTCTCTATTGGTATCTGAAAGAACTGAAATCCATTCACTGTTGAAAAATGTGTAGCTTTTGAGTTTGAGACAAATGAAAAAGTAAATTAATATTGGACACTGGTGAAAATTGAAGTCAATTTTTGAAAGCAAGAAATTAGCCTTGTTCTCACCTTACAGATAAAGAAATCAAGTCCCCACCTTACAGATAAAGTTAAGAAGGGAATAAATATTTTTTAAAAATCATCTTACACAATAATGTGAAAAGAATACAATTTAATTATCTTTTTGCTTTGGTTTAACATTTTTGGTTTCGTATCAAAGTTACCCACATTCCTGGTATCTCATTGTTTATTGACATTCATCATTTTATTCCATGACAATACCGCTAACATATGTTTCCACTTCCTTTTTTGCCAACTATTACATTTTATCTCATTTCCAGATGTGGACAAGGATGGAAGGGAAATCGTTGCCATGTCAAGGTTAACCCTCCCATTGCTGATTTCACGGACACTCAGAACAGTAGGTTACATTGTGCCCACAGTCACTTGAGTTTTGGAGTCTCTAATATTTTTCACTGAATATTTACATTTTTCATTGGTTTGAAATTGCAGATATATGGACCCTCCTGGGTATTGGATTAGCTTTCCTGACGACTCATATAACAGTAGCGGTCTTGTGTTTTCTTGCCAAGAGAAAAGTACCAGTAAGGTAAGTGATGCCTTTGATTGCTGTGGCAGACCGATTTTCTGAAACATTTCATTTGCTATATTTTCCTTTCACCCCATATTACATACTGGCAACTTTAGTTTTCCATACTTTATGGATTTATTTTTCTGAGTAGAAAGCAAGAGCTACTTAATGATAATCACTCTTGTTTTAAATTAAAAGCATTAAGTTTACTTTTCCAATTCTGTTAGGAACATTTTTGATGACACCAGAAAACAGAATCTGACATTCTCCCCAAATTAAAACGGCATGAGGCTCTGGAGGTCCCACTTTCTGGTAGTGCCCGGGGAAGGCAGCAGAACTGCCAAAGGGATCCTTTCTTGACTTGCTTAGGGAGGCTGGCTCTAAGCACCAGTGTTCCAGACCAAGACTCCCATGTTCTAGGCAACATACGGAACAGAGGCCAAGAGCTGCTGCAGCTGGAGGACCTCTGTGGGCTGGGCTCATGCATAACTAAGACCTCACAACCTACAGTGCCCTTCAGGACCCTGGGGCTTCCTACCCAATACCCATCTTCCCATCACCTGTGTGGGAAACACATCACCCCAATAATGAAAGCGATTGACTTTCCCATAAACTGAACAAGGTAAGGGCTCAGAATAAGATTTAATGAAATATTTTAATGGATCTTTATTGGAGTATAACTGCTTCACAATACTGTGTTAGTTTCTGTTGTACAACAAAATGAATCAGCCATATGCATACATATACCCCCATATCCCCTCCCTCTCGAGCCTCCCTCCCACCCTCCCTATCCCACGTCTCTAGGTCATTGCAAAGCACTGAGCTGATCTCCCTGTGCTATGCTGCTGCTTTCCACTAGCTAGCTATTTTACATTTGGTAGTGTATATATGTAAATGCCACTCCCTCACTTCATCCCAGCTTACCCTTCCCCTTCCCTGTGTCCTCAAGTCCATTCTCTACATCTGCATCTTTATTCCTGTCCTGCCCCTAGGTTCATCAGTACCATTTTTTTCTTTTTATTTTTTTAGATTCCATATATATGTGTTAGCATACAGTATTTGTTTTTCTCCTACTGACTTACTTCACTCTGTATTGCAGACTCTAGGTCCATCCACCTCGCTACAAATAACTCAATTTCATTTCTTTTTATGGCTGAGTAATATTCCATTGTATATATGTGCCACATCTTCTTTATGCATTCATCTGTCGATGGACACTTAGGTTGCTTCCATGTCCTGGCTATTGGAAATAGTGCTGCAATGAACATTGTGGTACATGACTCTTTTTGAATTATGGTTTTCTCAGGGTATATGCCCAGTAGTGGGATTGCTGGGTCGTATGGTAGTTCTATTTTTAGTTGTTTAAGGAACCTCCATACTGTTCTCCATAGTCGTTGTGTCAATTTACATTCCCACCAACAGTGCAGGAGGGTTCCTTTTTCACCCCACCCTTACCAGTATTTATGGTTTCTAGATTTTTTGATAATGGCCATTCTGACTGGTGTGAGGTGATACCTCATTGTAGTTTTGATTTGCATTTCTCTAATAATTAGTGATGTTGAGCATCTTTTCATGTGCATGTTGGCCATCTGTATGTCTTCTTTGGTGAAATGTCTATTTAGGTCTTCCGCCCATTTTTTAATTGAATTGTTTTTTTGATATTGAGCTCCATGAGCTCTTTGTATATTTTGGAGATTAATCCTTTGTTCATTGTTTCATTTGCAAATATTTTCTCCCATTCTGAGGGTTGTCTTTTCATCTTGGTTATGGTTTCCTTTTCTGTGCAAACACTTTGAAGTTTCATTAGGTCCCATTTGTTTATTTTTGTTTTTATTTCCATTACTCTAGGAGGTGGGTCAAAAAAGATCTTGCTGTGGTTTATGTCAAAGAGTGTTTTTCCTGTGTTTTCCTCTAAGAGTTTTATAGTGTCTGGTCTTACATTTAGGTCTTTAATCCATTTGGAGTTTATTTTTGTGTATGGTGTTAGGTAGTGTTCTAGTTTCATTCTTTTACATGTAGCTGTCCAGTTTTCCCAGCACCACTTATTGAAGAGGCTGTTTTTTCTCCATTGTATGTTCTTGCCTCCTTTAAATGAATCATCTCTTGCACACCTGAATTTGTGGTCCGAGATTTAGATTTGCTGCAAATCTCTGTGTCATAGAGCACTGGATAACTGCATTTTCATTGGTGCCAACTTGTATGTGCCTCCCACTTGAATTCTCCTCAGATGTCCACTCTGCAATCATGTTAATTAGCAGACACCAATCTTGTTATCATCAATTAAGGCAAATTTATTATAAAATGATAATGTTTGTTAGAAAAACACATACGACATTTTAATCCATTTCTATTAAGAAGATCTTACCCAACTATTAATTCTTTTTTAAATTTATTTTTGGCTGCATTGGGTCTTCATTGCTGCACGTGGGTTTTCTCTAGTTGTGGTGAGCGGTGGCTACTCTTTGTTGTGGTATGTGGGCTTCTCATTGCGGTGGCTTCTCTTGTTGTGGAGCACAGGCCCTAGGATGCACGGGCTTCAGTAGTTGCTGTGTGTGGGCTCAGTAGTTGTGGCCCACGGGCTCTAGAGAGCAGGCTCAGTAGTTGTGGCACACTGGGCTTAGTTGCGCCAAGGCACATGGGATCTTCCAGGACCAGGGATTGAACCCGTGTCCCCTGCATTAGCAGGCGGATTCTTAACCACTGCACCACCAGGGAAGTCCCCTATTAATTCTTTAGTTGTTTCTTATGTGCCTAAAATATGTCAGACAATTTGGATACAAATATGAATGAAAATCAGTCTGGACTTAACGTAGTGGGGAAAAACAGAAACAAAGCTACTAAGTGAAATGCTGGTTTTGTGCTAGGAAATACATGTATTAGTCAGCGTTCTCCAGAGAAACAGAAAGATAAGATAGATAGATAGATAGATAGAAAGAGCTAGCTAGTTAGATATCCTATTGTTTCTCTCTTTCTCTCTGTGTATATATATATCTTTAAATATCAAATACATAATATATATTTAATGTATAAACATAATATATTATATAATATATATCATTAATACATTAGTAATTATTATATAACTACTGTTATATTGCTATATTGTCTTATCATGTTTAAATATATCAGTATATAATATATAAAGATATCTCAAATTAACATATATCTCTATATAAAGAATTAGATATTCATATATTACATTTATGTAATATCAGTTACATAAATTATATTTATTAATATTAATGAAATCAATATTTTAATTGTATTAATAAGAAAATTAATAATGTAATATGTTAAGAGAGAGGGATTTATTTCAAGGAATTTGCTCCTGTAATTGTGGGGACTGGCAAGCATGAAACTTGCAGTGGAAATTCAAGTAAGGGTTGATGGTGCAGGCTTGAGTCCAAAGTCTGCCAGACAAGCTATCCGACTGGAAACACAGGTAGGATTTTCTGCTGCCGTCTTTCTTCTTCAAGAAATCTCAGTCTTTACTCATAGAGCCTTCAAATAAGTGAACGAGGCCCACCCCCATTATGGAGGGTAATCTGCATAAAGTTTGCTGACTGTAAATGCTAATCACATCTGCAAATTCCTTCTCAGCAACATCTAGACTAGTGTTTGAGAAAACAACTAAGCTCCATAGCCTAGCAAGTAGACATATAAAATTAATCATTGCAGTATATAAATAAGTTGTCGTATTAACCCAACCAGTGGGAGTCCTCAGAAACAACCCTAAATTTCACACCTTCAGATTCCTGTTGGACAGCCTGTACTGTCAGGGCTATGGAGAGACCTCTCAGGCAGACATTGGTGGCACCACAGCCCAGCCTGACAGAGCCACCTCTCCTTTCTCTCCTCCATTTCTGTCATTCTTCTGTAATTTTACACCTTCACTTCCTCTTTACTCCTCACTGCTGACTTACTGCCCTGTCCTCTTCTCTCTCACTAGTACCTTCTCTTCTGATTTCCAAAATCTAAAGACAGTGGTTTTATTCCCTATAACTCCCCCAAACAAATATCACTCAAGACAGTGATATTTGTATTTCTCTTGTAAGTGATCTGAATTGTTCACTGCACACCCTGCCCCAGAAGCCACAGCGAGGACGCTCCTACTTTGGACCTGCCTCGGCCCAAAGGTGGGGAAGACCCAACCCAGAGCTACCACGATCCCTCTGCCAGTCCTTTGGATTGGGGGAGGCTTACCCTGAGGCCTCAGACACTTCCCAAGGATTTGTGGCACAAATAGTTTCAAGGGAGTCAATTTACAGATGCTCAAACTTCATAGATTCTCTTCTAAGAAGGGTGCATTTGGCCCCAGGTCATTGCCTCTCCTGTTTCTTCTTTCCCAGATGTCTTCATTACCTTACACTTATCCTGAAACTTAGAAAAGAGATTCCTGTAGCAAAAGAGATTTGAGATAAGCAATATGGAAAGGGGAACTGGAGATAAATCTTTGCCAAATTTATCTTCTCAGTTTCCCAATCTTTCTCTGTCTCTCTTCCTCTTTCTCTCCTTTCCCACTTAGAATTTGAAATCATGATTTTTTTTTTTCAATTGAGATATATTGTTTTACAACGTTGTGTTAGTTTCTGGTGTACAGCAAAGTGATGCAGTTATATGTGTATATTACATGTATTCTTTTTCGGATTAGTTTCCATTACAGGTTTTTACAAGGTAGCAAATATAGTTCCCTGTGCCATACAGTAGTGCAGTACAGTATTTTATATACAGTAGTGTGTATCTGTTACCCCCAAACTCCTAATTTATCCCTTCCCCCCACCCTTTCCCCTTTGGTTTATTTTCTATGTCTGTGAGTCTCTTTCTGTTTTCTAAAGAAGTCCATTTGTACCATTTTCTTTTAGATTCCCTGGGACACATTTTAACATATGCATCTGAATTTAACAATGAAGTCAGTCTTTTTCTGAAAATTAAGTTTGATTTGGTTGATTGGATAGTTAGCAGGACTGGCTTTGTCATTTAGATGAGATGGCAGGCAAATTCCATAATTTTAAAGAACTCAATATAAAATATTTCAGAAATTATATTCTTTGCAGCCACTAAACTTATCATAAAAATTGTAGATATTAACATGAAAATGTAAAAGGAGATGCATATTTTTCTAAATTATTTTAGGGAAAACTCAAGTGGCAGGGTTCAAAGACCACTGCACCAAGTTTAATTTTCCACCATCTGCCCCCTCCACATACACCCTACCCTTGGAAAAAGTCTCACCATTTCCCCAAAGTGCATGGCTTTTCATACCCTCTGCCTGGCAGAGCTATACAAACTGATGTATTTTCGATACTAAGCAAAAATATCCCGGCATCCCTTCAGGGTTAGTCACTGAGTTGTCAGAATGTTATCCTAAAGAAGACAGTTATAGCTCCATTATGTAGTGTTACTACTAAACTATTTCCATGTTAACCAGTTCGTATCTTTACATCCCCAGTTTCTAGCACTGTATGAATAACTGGTACCCAATACACGCCCATTTAAGGCTATCTATACTTTATTGAACGTTATCCATACTTCTGACCATCACCAAAAACATTGCTCGTGTCTACTAATTACTTTTAAATTAAAATGTTGCATATTAACTTTTAAAAAATGTCTTTTTGCATGAAATCTTTTAAGCCCTAAAGCAAGTTAGAATGCTTGGCCAAGAGATGGCTAAATGATAACAGTGACTCACCTTGAAAATAATACCAAAACTTTGAGATAGGCAGGAATTTATGTAAGCAGGAAATTCATCATCCTCTCTAAATAAACCTTAACCTTAAGATTTTTCATTGGATTTTATAAAAAGAATCTGTAGCATAAGAGGCCCTTCAGTGACTTGAAAGAAACATTTTTGTATTAATTTCTTAAAAACGCAGGATGGAGCAGTGCATGCTCAGACAATGCTAAGCCCAGCAACGAGACTCTGAAAGTTGTTTTTAGAGATGCAGTTCCTGGATTTTATTATACATTCTCTGACCTTTCTGTTAGCTATTTGCCATTGAATGTATTAGTGAGGACATTCTGATTGCAGGGGAAGAAAACACCTCAAGCACCTTAATCAAAATAAAGAATTTAGTGTAACAATGCACATGTCTTCCAGAGCACAAGGGTGGGAATAAAGAGATCAGACCTCAGAAAGGCCTGGACCCAGCGGTATTCTTCATCTGCCTCTCATCTCTGCTGCTTTTTGCTTCACTCTTGGTGGTTCTCTCTCTGAAAACACACTTCCTTTACTCTCTGTCTATGTAACAAAAAGGTGTTGACTAGAGAATGGATGTTTGTTACTCATTATGTCCCCAGATCTGTGGAGAGACTATATCTTTGTTTTTACGTCTCCATTCCATATTCCAAAGGATCACCCTCTGATTAGCCCACTTGGGTCAAGATCCCATTTCTGGTCAAATCAACTGTGGGTGAGCTATGGGGCAGGATCAATAGTACAAACATGGCTGCTGTTGGGGGGCGGGGTGTCATCATGAAAGGTCTCTGAAAGGTATCCACTACACCTGTCCCCATGGTCCAAAATCCACCAAATTTTTACTCATGACACTTTAGAGGAAGCAACGAATGTAGCAGGCTTCTAGAGCTGTTTGAGGCTCATACAAAGTAAATATGACAATCCAGCCTACACCTAGAAATCTAGATTAAAGGATACAAATAAATAGTGGACTATTGGGGTTTCCCTGGTGGCACAGTTGTTGAGAGTCCACCTGCCGATGCAGGGGACACGGGTTCGTGCCCCAGTCCGGGAAGATCCCACATGCCGCGGAGAGGCTGGTCCCGCGAGCCATGGCCGCTGAGCCTGCGCGTCTGGAGCCTGTGCTCCGCAACGGGAGAGGCCACAACAGTGAGAGGCCCACGTACCCACCCACACCCCCAAAAAAAAGATTGTTGTTTATATTTCTGATAAGAAAGAAGGTTTTTAGGATCCCAAAAGCTATACCAGCTGCCCATGAGGATTACAGATGTTCTTGTTTGAGATTTATGAATAAGTGGCCCTGACTTCCAAATAAAATATCTATCTCTATAATATTATTCTTTCTCCCAGACCCTTTCCCACTGCTGACACCCTGTATGATAATGTGGCTCTTTGGAGGCAGAAGTTTTACTTCTCTTCCAGTGTGAGATCCTGGCATAGACCTAACCTGGGCCCAGCGATGGGTATTTATTCTTAGTCAAAATCAAAACCTTACTTACTCTATGGCTCAAGGCATTCAGCTGCTCTTGCAGCTAGAATGTCACCAGTGAGCCTGTCCTTGGTCCCTGAAATGAATACTTAGTCTTGGCAAACTGGAATTCCACTAGCGGCAATGACCAAGTTCATCTCATAATGCTTGCGAACCTTTGCTCTTTCCATATGTGCATTTGCCCTCAAGAAGTACAGCTGTTAAGATCCACGAATCGAACTCCTCAGTCTCAGTCCTTTGTGCAAACATTGGCCATGCTCTGCCAAACCCTGCTAAATGTTTACTTTGAGCTAGAAAAGCCAAATGGAGAGCAGGGTTTTGAAATCTTCCCCTTAAAAATGGGACTGGACCATGTGTGATGATGATTTCTCCTCTTCCTCCTCCTTCTTTTTCTTCTTTTTTTTTCAATAAGAATCTTATGCAGCCTGTTCTTTTATACTTTTCCCTTCATCCTCACCTTTGTTTGTTTGTTTTATCCTGAAATGGTAGAACAGGTCCATAAAAGAGGCCTCAAAGGAAAAAGAGTTTTGTCCCAAACTGGTCACATCTCTGCTCCTCTCAGAAGAGTCCCATTCCCTACCTTGTGGCCGGGAATTTCATGAAGTCAGAGCTCCTCTTATTCAGAGTGGAGTGAGTAGTGCACTGGGGCAAGCCTTGGCATACCACGTAGAGGTGATATATTCTGGGGAGCCAGCAATTCAGATGGATGAAGAGGACTGCATAGGGAAGGTAGCAATCGTATAAAGACTTGAAGGATGGAGAAGCCAGGCAGAGATGAAGAAAGAGGGTTCCTGAAAATAGAATGTGGAAACTTATGGTTTTCAAATTGACTGACATAGCTATAGAATGGGGGTGGGAGAACTAATTAGATTACACTTAGAAAAGTATACGGTAGACAGGTGGTTAAAAGTTTTGAATGCCTATTTTAAGGAGATTTCAACTTATTTTTTAAAATTGGGCTAAGTGCTGGCTATCTTCTGTCTGTCCCCCCAAGTCCACCCCCTACACTTCTTCACCAAACAGGATGGAGAGGGTAGAAGGTGGATCTGGAGACCTGACCTCTATGCACTGCATTAACGGGCTGAATTTATATTCATCTGAATTCATATGTTTGGCCAAAGTGAAGCACCTTGAGGGAGGAAAGAGAGAGGGGGCTGGGTATTCATAACCCTGGCTCCTGTCTGCAGCATGGTTCCAGCTGACTGCTGGCAGTGACAGGTCCATGAGGAGCCCCTATGCATTCCACAGCTGTACCCTTCTCAGTCTGCCTCCTTCCAGCCTAGGGTGGTAACAGGCATGATGTCATTGGCCCAGCCTACTGCACCATTGCTACTGGTTTCTTTATATTCCGGCCAAACCTTTGCAAACTGTCACTCGATCAAACACTCCTCAAATTTCCTGGTTTGAGTATGTCAGCTATTTCCTGCTAGGGCCTTAACTGATGCAAGTCAGGGAAGTGTTTTAAGAATGTAAGAAGAATGACAAGATCATATCTATGGTTAAAAAAATGCAGAGCATGAGAACAGATTAGGAAAAGATTAAGAAAGCAATCTGCAGTCTAGAGGACATAAGCCTGTTTGAGAGGTTAGATGAGAGACAGAACTTGAACTTGAGCAGTGGTGACTGACCTAACATAGGACATGAGGAAAAAACAGGGGTCAAAGTTGATCTGAGGATGTTATATCTAGGCAACTGCATAGTTGGTGATGCCACTAACAGAGATCCAAAAATCCAGGAAGAAAAACAGGCTGGGCAACAGGGAAGAAAACTATTTTGATATTCTGTATTTTCTTATAAAATGAGGAAGTTGAACTAAATTTTTCCCAAATGTCTGTCATGTATATAGGCCACCTCCACAATTTAGGGCATGATTATATATTATGTTTACTATTCTTTTTATTTATTTACTTATCTTTAAATAGACTTTAAAGTTTGGTCTTTTGGGCCCTGAGTATTCCCTGGTTGTGATGTAACAGCATTAAGCCTTTCAGCTATTAGGGTGCCTTTTATCTGACTGAGTAGTATCCTACATTTATCTTTTTTTTTTTTTTTTTTGTGGTACACGGGCCTCTCACTGCCGTGGCCTCTCCCGTTGTGGAGCACAGGCTCCGGAAGTGCAGGCCCAGCGGCCGTGGCTCACGAGCCCAGCCGCTCTGCGGCATGTGGGATCTTCCCGGACCGGGGCACGAACCCGTGTCCCCTGCATCGGCAGGCAGACTCTCAACCACTGCGCCACCAGGGAAGCCCCTACCTTTATCTTTGCATTACAATTCCCTGAGAGAGTTAATGCCTATTTTAAAAATTTTTTAAAGTATCTAACTTATGATATTAAACCAGGCACTTGGCAAATCTTTCTGTATGGTGGTCTTGACCACGCAGCTGACTGATGGTTAAAAACAGCGATATCTGGGACTCAGTTATAATTCTATCCACTGATAAAATCTGTGGGAAGCAGAGACATCAGTGTCTGTTTACTCTGCTCCTTGCCTAACACACAGTGTGCATTTCATAAGTAACATGTAGGGCAGATGAAAAATAAGATGGCTAGGATCTGTAGATTTGCAGTAATACATCAAGTCTTGGAATTCAGGCTCTATGGGCTGATTATGCCCAAGACATTGAATGCGTGATGCCATCTGCCATCTTTCCAGACTCTAATGGCCAAGAAGAACTTGTTGGTCAAAGGAAGATAGAACAAATTTTCAGAAATGCTAGGTTTACTTCTTCCTTTGCCATAAAAATAAAACATAAAAAGGGAAAACTTTCACAAAGGCTAACCACAGAAGTTGTGTCATCTGCGAATTTTCCCAGGTCATGTTGGACAAAAAGTAAGCACTCCTACCTCTGAGCTTCCAAAGCGCTTTGTTCTCAGCCTTGTTTTTCCCTTGTCACATTGACTTTTGGTTTGAGATATCCCATAACAGATTGTGAGCCTCTTAGTGGTAGGGTCCTTGTCCTATTTATATTGATATTCCTTAGAAATTCATTGTAGTAAATATCTGTTAAATCAAACATCTCAGCCTGTTTCCAGTAGGATGTTTGAGCCCAAATGAACATTTTATATTCCAAGAAATATTTTACTTGGCCTCAATGCTCCAGGACTTATTCATACTATAAAACTCACAGATGACTCTTAAAGTTAGGATATCATTGTTCGGTATTCTTGAAGAATTTCAATCTAACTCGATTGACCTTCGTGCCATTCTATAGAAGCTGAAAGCAAATAAAGGAATTCCAAATGAGCCCTACATGTATGACCCTTAGCAAAATCATTATCGGGGTCCATGATGGGCTACAAAATCAGCCCATAGTCAGAAGCTTACATCCTAGAATATTAATGAAGGACATTAGAGAATACCAAAAACCTACAAGTATGAACATTCATAATGTATGGAAGAAACTGAGCATCAAAACACCTGGGCATGTCAGGGAGGCAGGAAATTCAATTTACTTTCAAAAGTGATGATATTCACTCCTCTCAATATCGTCCTCACACTGTACCATTTAATTTGAATATCTGTATGTGTGACAGATTTCACCCTGGCATCTGACAATCTAATCTAATCAATTTAACTGGTAATCTAATTACCAGTTTTATTTATAAGGACATTATTACTCTCATTCTACTTTCTTTCATGAGTACATAGATTAACTCTTAAAGTAATATTCATATTCATCAAATGAACAAAATTAGAAATTTCACATGAATTTCAAAATGATTTGCTGTTTTTACTAAATAAGTAGTAGCTCTTTAAATAACCAGTTCCCTGGTCATTTATGATATTATTTGACTATGCGAAATCAGCTTACATGCGATGTGTCAGGAATATAAGTCTGGAATAATGCAAGCTTCGTTGGTGTGTACGTGTGTGTGTTGTCACTGCAAACTCTCCCAAGTTGTTTCAAATCTATTGTCATTGGATACAGACTCCAAATAGTCTAAGAAATAAATTCTGTGTAAAAACTATAAAGAGCACTTTACTGTATAATAGCCCCATATTCTAATTATTTGATCTGAAGATAGCTATTTTGCCATTTTAATACAGGTGACTGTTTGGCAGAAATAGTCCCCATGGCAGGATTCAAGGTCCTTTTCAGCGTCTTCTCTCTGTTCACTATAAATCTTACATTAGCAGGAAGACAGCATTTCAGTCCTGAAATATATCAGTGTTGCATGTGTTTCCTCATATCCACGCAATCAGAGTAGAAGAATGTGTTGTAGGAAATCAGAGTTGCTCCTTGAAAGACGTAACCTGTTTAAATGAGGAAGGACAGGAGACAGTAAAGAAAAGTGAGGTGTGTGCTGTTAGCAAATCATTTAGCTCTGCTATGGCATGTAGCAAATACATTTAGTTCCTTTCGCTGGAGAATCAGAATTCTAAATGTTGTTCTTTATTAATGTTACTAGAGGGTAGGGAATTTCAAAGAGGGGAAGATGGGATCAGCTTCATAATTTTTCTTCACTAACTGCTTTGCCATCCTCCTGACAGACTCTTTTCTGCTTTCAAATTATGTTTCACACAGTTTCTCCTTAAAAGCATCCTTAGGGACACTCTTACAAGTTCAACAATCTGTTTACTGTGCTGGAATTTCTAGTTCACTAATGAATCAAAGGACAGAATGACAAGAGAACTTGAAAGACCAGCTTATTTTTGTCTTTGTAAAAAGAAACACATATATCAGAAACTCTCAGCGATTCATTTATGTACTTGTTGGCAAACATTTATTAAGCATCTGTTATGTGCTGGGCACTGTGCTAGTCGCTGGGAATAGAGAAGTAAATGATAATTTACACTCTGGTGGAGACAGCATATAGAAAAGCAAATAATGTCAATTCTTCAACAAGCATATATGAAACACATGCAGTTGCTTCCTACAAAGGTCTGGAGAAACACAGGTGAAAGAGAGGCCAAGTCTCTTTCAAAGGTGTAAATAATATGGTGGGGAAGTTGAAGAAGGATTTAGTGAGTATACACTGCATCACTCAAGTCTGAATTCATGGATTGAAATCCCCAAGATGAAAATGAGGAAGAGCAGACAGAACAGCTTGTGTCAAAGCACAAGCTATAATGGAGAATGGTGTGGTTAGTGTGAATAAAACACAGGTCAGTAAGGAAAAATGATAGGAAATTTACTGAGAACAACAGGGATAGACTGTTGTTAAGAAATCTACATAGAATGCTAATCATGTGCTTGTGTACTTATAATTTTCTCTTTATGTTTAAAAATAAGTTGTGCTAAAATAACTACAAGAAAATGCAATTTTGTTGCCTTTTTCAAATTTTAAGTATTATAAGCTGAACTAATTCAGAGACCCAAGAGAGTTTTAAGTAAATGTATTAATAAATCCAAAATAGGGTATATTTAAAGGAATTTGTAGGTATTTGTAAGTCATAATGAAATAAGTAAGTCTTTCTAGATAGATTGTCATATCGTGTTGTCAACTTTAGATTGTCTAAAATGATTTCGAAAGAAGCAAGTTGCTAGGTGATTGCTGAGGGAAATCATGAAGACTGATAATTAACTTCAACATTGCAATCAGTTTCAATCAAACAGATTATGTGTCTATGGGAATTCAATAAGCAAATTAGAGGGAGTTTTCATATAGAGCAATTTACATGAAAAAATATTTCATTCTGATTGAAGAAAGTTATATAGTACTTGGCCCTTTCCAACTGTGGGACTTTGAGGTATCAACACTCATTCAAAGAGAAAGGAAGAGAAAATATTTTCAGAAGAGGTAGCTAGCAAAATGTTAGCCAGGCAAATGTGTATTTACTCAAATTTGAACACCCAGTGTTAGTAGAACAGAGCCAGCAAAACTATGTGTGATGAAGGACCAGCTGTGTTTTGCTTCGTTTTGTTTTCAATCCATCACATACCAATGCTTTTGTAAGAAGTATTGGAAAAGTGAAATTAAAAGACACACAAAATACTAGTCTAAATTTCTTATTCCGAGCCTCAACAGACATAAATTTACTCTGTCAAATAGCTACAAACATTTCTAAACACCTGTCCTCAATCTTTGTATTTATCTCATCACGGAACGATAAACAGAATAAGACCATAACCGTACATAAATCACACTCTGAGTAGCTCTGCAGTAGAGTACATGGCACATATTTGGGACTCAAGTAACGTTTCTGAGATAAATTGGAAAATAAAGATTTTATCTCTGCCCATAGGAAGTTAACATTCAAGTGGGAGAGACATGAATGTAAATAGATAAATGCAACTAAGTTCATTTTTCTAGGCAGATTCTTACATAGCGTTGTCAACTTTAAATTGTCAAAAGATTTAGAAAGAAGCCAGTCGCTAGGTGATTACTAGGGAAAATCACAAAGACTGATAATTAACTTCAATACTGCAATCGGTTTTTAAGCAAAGAGATTACGTGTCTAAGGGAATTCAATAAGGAAATTAGAGTGAGTTTTCATATGGAGCAATTTACAGGGAAAAATATTTCATTCCAATTAACAAAAATACCATATATCGTGATAGTAAAATGCACACTGCACCGTGGAGTACAAAGAAGAGAAACGGTTTATCTGGCTCCAGAGCTGGCAAAGGCTCTGGCCAATGAAGAGGGTATTTAAGAGCAAAAACAGGTACTATGACCTACTTAAAACCCCTAAGAAGTGCAGCAGGGATGGCAGGTAGACGTTGAGAAGAAATGCTAAAGAGAGAGGAGGTAGGAAAGATTGCGGTAGGGATCTTACCTTTCAGGCAAATGATTTACAAGGAGCCAGGGCAGGGTGGGAGCCAGGAGCTCTTGCAGGGGAAACACCTCATGATCTTTTCCAAATTGTAAAATCACCACCCCACTCCCAAGATTCTGATACACAGCGGCCTAATGAATAGAATTTGGAAAGTACAGCAAAGTGCCAGAAAAGAATTAAAAATGACATTGAATGTCACCACCCAGAGATAGAGACTGTTACCATTTTGATGTGTCTTCTTCCCAACTTTTATCAATGTGCACACATGTACATGCACCTTTCATCTTGAAAGTCTGTGTTCTACTGTGCGTCCGGTTCATGTTAGGTGGTTGTGAATGTGCTAGAAGTCGGTGGAGACTGCCCTCCCATTGGCAACGTGGGGTCTCCTTAGGGTTAAGTAAGCTACAGGAACCTGGGTCAGCTTTATTCATACTAATTGCTTCCATGTTCCTGGGCATGTTCCCATGTAAGCACTCTGCCACAGCAAGATCGTATTAAACAGTGACATGTTTTGTGGTTAGTGATATTTATTTTCTGCCTCAAAAGAGTAGGACAAAAATATGGCAGCTGCCGTATCATGTGAAAGAGTTTAGCCAAGTTTGGTGTCCCAGTGGCTTGGTTTTGTGACCCCGGATGATTAATCCTTTCCTCTCCCTTTTGGGGCATTTCTGGTTATATTTCCAAACCCAATTCTTTCTGAACTTTTTCACCCAAAACATCTGGTTCAGCTTCTTCCTTAAAGACTGGGAAATGAAAACTTGAGCTCATGGACATCCCCCCTAAATTATCCCTGCTTTTTCAAATTGACTTGCTTCTTTTCTTTCTTTCTGTCCCGTGTTACAGATTGTTTGTTGTAATTCTTTTTTTTTTTTAAATGTCGTCATCTTGCCAAAGATAGAGACCATTATACAGGTGAATATTTTTGTTTACTTCTCCTCATGATGTCTTCCCTTTTTTCTTTAGCGGTGGTCAGGTAATACAGTATTTTACAGGTGTATACATTCAGTGAGAAAAGGATGGTTTATAGACTCAGTTTATTCTTTCTTATAATGCTTTATGATGTGCAATTTTATTCTATCTATAGATTCTTTTTTTAACTGTCCTTTTTATTTTAAACTTTTAATTTAATTATAAGTGACACACAGTATTATATTAGTGTCAGGTGTAAAACACACCTGTTTTGATAATTTTACACATTAAAATATGATCTCCACAATACGCCTAGTTACAACCTGTCACCACTCAAAGTGAGTATAATAGTCTTTTTTTTTCTTTTTTAACATTTTTACTGGAGTATAATTGCTTTACAATGTTATGTTTGTTTCCGCTGTTTAACAAAGTGAATCAGCTATATGCATACGTATAGCCCTATATCCACTCCCTCTTGCATCTCCCTCCCACCCTCCCTATCCCACCCCTCTAGGTGGTCACAAAGCACCGAGCTGATCTCTCTGTGCTATGCAGCTGCTTCCCAATAGCTATCTATTTTACATTTGGTAGTGTTTATTTGTCAGTGCTACTCTCTCACTTCATCCCAGCTTATACCCTTACCCCTCCCTGTGTCCTTAAGTCCATTCTCTACATCTGCGTCTTTATTCCTGTCCTGCCTCTATGATCTTCAGAACCATTTTTTTTTTTTAGGTTCCATATATATGTGTTAGCATATGGTATTTGTGTTTCTCTTTGTGACTTACTTCACTCTGTATGACAGACTCTAGGTCCATCCACCTCACTAAAAATAACTCAATTTTGTTTCTTTTTATGGCTGAGTAATATTCCATTGTATATATGTGCCACATCTTCTTTATCCATTCATCTGTCGATGAACATTTAGGTTGCTTCCATGTCCTGGCTATTGTAAATAGTGCTTCAATGAACGTTGTGATACGTGTCTCTTTTTGAAGTATGGTTTTCTCAGGGTATATGCCCAGTAGTGGGATTGCTGTGTCGTATGGTAGTTCTATTTTTAGTTTTTTATGGAACCTCCATACTGTTCTCCATAGTGGCTGTATCAATTTACATTCCCACCAACAGTGCAAGAGGGTTCCCTTTTCTCCACACCCTCTCCAGCATTTATTGTTTGTAGACTTTTTGATGATGGCCATTCTGGCCAGTGTGAGGTGATACCTCACTGTAGTTTTGATTTGCATTTCTCTAATGGTTAGTGATGTTGAGCATCCTTTCATGTGTTTGTTGGCAATCTGTATCTTCTTTGGAGAAATGTCTATTTAGCTCTTCCGCCCGTTTTTGGATTGGGTTGCTTGTTTTTTTGATATTAAGCTGCATGAGCTGCTTGTATATTTTGGAGATTAATCCTTTGTCAGTTGCAAATATTTTCTCCCGTTTTGAGGGTTGTCTTTTCATCTTGTTTATGGTTTCCTTTGCTGTGAAAAAGATTTGAAGTTTCATTAGCTCCCATTTGTTTATTTTTGTTTTTATTTCCATTTCTCTAGGAGGTGGGTCAAAAAGGATCTTGTTGTGATTTATGTCATACGGTGTTCTGCCTATGTTTTCCTCTATGAGTTTTATAGTGTCTGGCCTTATATTTAGGTTTTTAATCCATTTTGAGTTTTTTTTTTTTTTGCTGTACGCGGGCCTCTCACTGCTGTGGCCCCCCCTGTTGCAGAGCACAGGCTCCGGACGCGCAGGCTCAGCGGCCATGGCTCACGGGACCAGCCGCTCCCCGGCACGTGGGATCCTCCCAGACCGGGGCACGAACCCGTGTCCCCTACATCGGCAGGCAGACTCTCAACCACTGCGCCACCAGGGAAGCCCTTGAGTTTGTTTTTGTGTATGGTGTTAGGAAGTGTTCTAATTTCATTCTTTTACATGTACCTGTCCGGTTTTCCCAGCACCACTTATTGAAGAGGATGTCTTTTCTCCATTGTATATTCTTGCCTCCTTTATCAAAGATAAGGTGACCATATGTGCATGGGTTTATCTCTGGGCTTTCTATCCTATTCCATTGATCTATACTTCTGTTTTTGTGCCAGTACCATACTGTCTTGATTACATAGCTTTGTAGTATAGTCTGAAGTCAGGGAGCCTGATTCCTCCAGCTCTGTTTTTCTTTCTCAAGATTGCTTTGGCTATTCGGGGTCTTTTGTGTTTCCATACAAATTGTAAAATATTTTGTTCTAGTTCTGTGAAAATTGCCATTGGTAGTTTGATAGGGATTGCATTGAATCTGTAGATTGCTTTGGGTAGGAGAGTCATTTTCACAATGTTGATTCTTCCAGTCCAAGAACATGGTATATCCCTCCATCTGTTTGTGTCATCTTTAATTTCTTTCATCAGTGTCTTATAGTTTTCTGCATACAGGTCTTTTGTCTCCTTAGGTAGGTTTATTCTAGGTGTTTTATTCTTTTTGTTGCAGTGGTAAATGGGAGTGTTTCCTTAATTTCTCTTTCAGATTTTTTGTCGTTAGTGTTTAGGAATGCAAGAGCTTTCTGTGCATTAATTTTGTGTGCTGCTACTTTACCAAATTCATTGATTAGCTCTAGTGGTTTTCTGGTAGCATCTTTAGGATTCTCTATGTAAAGTATCATGTCATCTGCAAACAGTGACAGTTTTACTATCTATAGATTCTTATAACAGATTTAATGTGCCACACTGTAATTACACACTACAAATTGTAATCTTGGTGCTGGCTTTTTTATGATAAACACAACCATATTAAAATGACCCTCATTGGAATTCCCTGGCTGTCCAGTCGTTAGGGCTCCTTCCTCTTACTGCCAAGGGCTGGGTTCCATCCCTGGTCGAGGAAGTAAGACCCAAGACCCAACATGCTGCACAGTGCAGCCAAAATAAAATGTTCCCCAAATCTAATTCTCTAACACACTGTTGGGCTTCAAGTGTTCCATTTAATCCCTCCCGCTTCTTGCTACCACCCTCTCCTAGATAGTTTTACTGACACACATTTTGGCATAGTCTCAGTCTGATATTTTGAAAGATATTTGTTGAAACAATCTCGTGAAACCCATTGCTGGTCTTCCTAAAATAATGTGGGCACTTGTTACCTTGTTAGCCTAGAGTATAGTGACAGGATGCATACCATAAGTCTTCTCTCCTGAGTTGGTAAAGATGTGCTTCTAAGCAACTGTTTTTTTCTTGTTTGTTTGTTTTTTGAAAGTGTGACCTATGTGATTGATTCTTTTGTCCTGCTTAAATTTGAATTGGAGAATCTTAAAGTCAAATTTGTATCCTACATTAAGTAAGTAAATAGACTCTCACCATACCCATGTCATATACTGTCCCCATCTCTTTCCCTCTGGCTCAACTCTATTTTCCAGTCCTAAGAATCCATTTCTTCACTTCCTATCTGTTTCTCATTTGTCTTTTTTTTTTTAATTTATTTATTTTTGGCTGTATTGCTTCTTCATTGCTGCGTGTGGGCTTTCTCTAATTGCAGCAAGTGAGGGCTACTCTTCGGTTGCGGTACCCAGTCTTCTTATTGCAGTGGCTTCTCTTGTTGCAGAGCGCGGGCTCTAGAATGCAGGCTCAGTAGTTGTGGTGCACAGGCTTAGTTGCTCCGCAGCATGTAGGATCTTCCCAGACCAGGGCTCGAACCCATGTCCCCTGCACTGGCAGGCGGATTCTTAACCACTGCATCACCAGGGAAGTCCCTTTTCATTTGGCTTATATTCTTCTATTATGCTTATCTTTGCAAACTGCCATAAAGTTGCTCTCATTACAAAAAGGACAAAGTAGTGTCTAAATTAAAAAATGTGTGATACCTCTCCTTAAAAACGGTCTATTCAGACAGGCTAAAATTTGAATTGGAAACAGTCAGAGACCAGGTGTAAAATAAAACTTGTCTAAGGTTTTGAGAAAGGAAAGATGATGTATGTGAATCGTGTGGCACCGATAATTGCACAGGAAATGCAGTGCACCAATCTTCTCCTATTACTACAAGTTAAAAATGAACAAACCAAAAAAAAAAAAAAAACCTCATTTTTATAGGTTCTAAGATCAGGAAGCAAAAATAAGAGCATTACTCATTAACTTTTATAATGAGGCAGAGAAAAAAAATTATTAGTACCCTAAGAAACAAACATTCCTAAAAGATCTCTTCTTGACAGAAATATGTTTAATGAACATTAAAAATAGATATGAGTAAAAGTGGGGACCAGAAATATTTTATTTTTGTTAGGATTTTATAATGTATTTTCCCTTTATCTGAAAGATTAGCACACTCAGAAAGACTTCATAGAAAGTCTTAGGACTGGAAACATTTGGAAAAACCTAATTAAAGACTTTAAAATGACATAGGTGGAAATGAGTAGAGTAGAATTGAGATTTGCTTCTCTGAGACACTCCAGATTCACCATTAATCTGGCTAAGCAAAATTTAATATAATAGGCATGACTCCCAGAATAAATTAATTCCATTTCCACCAGTGAAATGATTGTATTTCATAATTTAGATGGGCCCTTTTTTAAAAAAATATGTCACATGTACTTTTATGGTTAGAAAACATTTTTCCCCAGCAATAACAAATCAAATACTTCATAGCCTGAAAACGCACATCAACCCCTGATATTTATACATAGATATTTCATACCTCTTATTTTTCAGAGAATATGAGATATAAGGGACACAGACCTTTATTTTTCAAATATTGTAAAATGAGTTATTTGTACCAAATTAATTTTTCTCCAGTTCCCATGTAATGAAATAGATAGAAGGACCATCCCTATTCTCTTATACTCTACTCATCTTCAGGAAAGACCCCAGGCTGCTCCTCTGAGCTGGCACTTAACCAGCTGAAAAAAATAAAAAAAAAATGAAAGAGACAGAGGTCAAAAGTAGGCTCCTGGCCCACTTAAAGTCTTGGGTTCAGTGGAACAGAAATCTAAATACAAATGTGACTCCATGGTAACAGTAGTAAAAATGAATGTCTTTTCTCTCAAGGTATTGATGAAGTATATTGCTGGGAGTAGGCATGGAATAACAGAATAGAGATCTGGTTAGTGGCTTTTTTTCCATCATTAAGCCTTTGGACTATGTGCATTCATTAAGTTATTCTTTCTATAAACATTCAGTTGATTCCTGTCACACTAGGTACTATATTAGGTGCTGAGATAGAGAGAAGAGTAAACCAGACAAGGTCCTTATCCTCCAGAGGACTTATAATCTAGTGGGGGAGGAACCTCATTTGCTCCATCTGTAAAAAAGGCATAAACAAGATGATTGCAAAGGTCCTTGCTAGCTCTAAGTAAATAAATTTATTTTTAAAAATTAAAAGTACTACAGTGAGTATTATTACTAATTTTGCCACTTCCTTATTTTTTTTCCTTTATCCCAATGTCCTTTCATTGGTCCCAAGTTTGGGGGTCAGGAGAAACAAGTAGGAAGTTTAAAAGAAGATATAAATGACCAAAGGAGAGAATAAGAAAAGAAGGGAAAAGAATAGCACTGGACAGTTAGTGGGCATCTACTTGTGGTAGGCATTTTATAAATGTAATTTAATCTAAGAGACAGAAATCTAGCAAGCTGCCACCCTCCAAAAGAAATTCTAGAGGCAGGAACAAATAATGTTCAACTTTGTAAGTATAGGACCTAACACAATGTTTGTTAGATAATATGTGTCCTAGAAATGTTGGATAAGTTTAAACAAACATGAAAGATGATAAATAACATAATCAGCATTCTAACATTTCACCACCTTAAGGAGTGAGTCACCACATTATAGACATCATTTTCCTTCAGGCCCTTAACTCAGGACAGTTATTTCTTGGATCTTAGAATGTTCTTCAGCATTTAGAAACAAATATAGAAATCATTTCTTTAATGGAAGCATGAGAGCAAATTCCTCCACACACACATGCACAGCAAATATCTTTTGGTAAATAAATTATCGTGTTTATCTCTGCAAATCACCTAGATAGCTGCATTAGGATTGCCCAATTTCAGAAAGTGTTGTTCTCCATACTTTTTAGTAGACAGGCTTTTACAGTAGAGTTTTATAATGCCATCTACCTGGGTGTAACAGGAATCATCATGCATGGCCATCTCAAATGGCATTCCACCTTACTTTTATAATTTGTGCTAAAGTTTTGAGCTCATCTGAACATTTTCTAAGCCTATTTTTTTTTTTTTGTGGTACGCGGGCCTCTCACTGTTGTGGCCTTTCCCGTTGCCGGAGCACAGGCTCTGGACGTGCAGGCTCAGCGGCCATGGCTCACGGACCTAGCCGCTCCACGGCATGTGGGATCTTCCCGGACCGGGGCACAAACCCGAGTCCCCTGCATCGGCAGGCCAACTCTCAATCACTGCACCACCAGGGAAGCCCTTCTAAGCCTATTTTTAAATATGAATACATTGTGACAGATTTACTCCCATGAGATGGTAGTGGGGACTACTACTAGGTGTTTGGTGGATTTGACTAAGAAGTGTGAGTAGTTTCTCAGACACATGAAATGACATACCAGTAAATTGAAGAAAAACATGTCTGTTCTTAACAGAAAGAAAGTAAACCACTGATTGATAACCAAAACCAACAATTAATTTAGTAAATAAAATTAATAATTAATAAGACACTCAGTAAGACAAATTATAAAAGTTGACTAAAATTACTAATTAATAAACTTACAATATGTGTAAATTGATGTTTATTTTGAAGTATAGACTTGTCAATGAAAACAATTCAGGCATTGTCTTGTCATTCTTTCCTTGTAACCCTCCTGATAGCCCTTCTTCAACATGCAGGGTGACACCTATGCTCACTGTCACCTTGTTTTTCTTTCAACCTAGATAAAGGTTTATTCACTTATCCAGTCTAAAGGTTTCACATTAAGTGACAATCAGACTCTACCCAAAACTGTCCAAACATTGCCATAATAATTTGCCTCATACGCTAGCATTACAATTTTGTTTTATAGTAATGAAGGTTTTATAGTTCCACTAAGCTAGAGATAAATGTGTTTACCAATAAGAAACCTTAACCAGAGCAATTAGACAAGAAAAAGACAAAAAAAGCCATCAAAAATTAGAAAGGAATAAATAAATCTATTACAAATGACATGATCATGTATATACAGAAAATCCCAAAGAATCCACCAAAAAGCTACTAGAGCTAGTAAATGAATTCAGCAAAGTTGCAATATACAAAATCAACACACAAAAACCAGGTGTGCTCCTAAATACCAGCAATAAACAATCAGGAAAAAAAAATTAAGAATGCAATCACTTTTGAGAATAGCATCTAAAAGGATAAAAACCTGGGAATAAATTTAACCAGAGAGGTGAAAGGTTTCTACACTTAAAATTACAAAGCATTACTGAAAAAAATTAAAGAAAACCTAAATAATGGAAAGACATTTCGAGTTTATGGATAGGAAGACAATATTGTCACGTCAGTACTGCCCAAAGCAATCTACAGATTCAACACAGAGCCTATTAAAACTCCAACAGCCTTTTTTGCAGAAATGGAAAATTGATCCTCAAATTCATATGGAATTTCAAGGGCACCAAAAAGCCAAAGCAGTCTTGTTAAAGGATCACGTTGGAGGGCTCACACTTCCTGATTTCAAAACTTACCACAAAGCCACAGCAAACAAAACAATATGGTATTGGCATATGAATATACATAGAGACTAATGGGTTATAATTAAGAATCCGAATATAAACCCATACATCTATGACCAGTTGATTTTTGACAAGTCCATTCAATAAGGAAAGAACAGTCTCTTCAATAGGTGTTGCTGGGACAACTGGATTTCTACATGCAAAAGAATGAAATTGGACCCCTACCTCATACCACACACAAAAATTAACTCAAAATGGATCAAAGACTTCAATATAAGAGCTAAAACCATAAAACATTTAGAAGAAATCATAGGAGTAAATCTTCATAACCTGGGATTTGGCAATGCATTCTTATATATGACACCAAAAGTATAAGAAACAAAAGAAAAAAATAAATAAATTGGACTTCATCAAAAACTTTCATGCATCAAAGGGTATTAAGAAAGTGAAAAAGCCTAACAGAATGGGAAAATTTGAAATCATATATATGATAAGAGTTTAATATACAGAATATATAAAAACTCCTACAACTCATCAAATCGACCGACAACCCAATTTAAAAAAAGAAGCATACCTGAACAGACATTTCTTCAAAGAAGATATACAAATGGCCAATAACCATATGAAAAGATGCTCAAATCATTAGTCATTAGGGAAATGTGAGTCAAATCTATAATTAGATACCACTTCCCACCTTTTGGGATGGCAATAATAGTAATAATAAAATAGAAAATAGCAAGCGTTGGTGAAATAGAAATCTGCATATACATTATTTGTGAAAATGTAAAATGGTACAACAGCTATGGAAGACAGTTCGGTACCACCTCATAACCTAAAATAGAATTACCATATGACCCAGCAATTCCATTCCTAGTTATATACCCAAAGGAGTTGAAATGGGGCCCAGATACTTATACGCCAATGTTCAAAGCAGCATTATTCACAATAGTCAAAAGGTGGAAACATCTCAAGTGTCCATCATCGGATGAATGAATAAACAAAATGTAGCATATGCATACAATGGAATACTATCCAGCCATAAAAATTATTGAAGTTCTTATACATGCTACAATATGGATTAACCTTGAAAACATTATGCTAAGTGAAATAAGTCAGACAAAAGGATAAATATTGTATTATTCCACTCATATGAAGTACCTAGGCTAGGTAAATTCATAGAGACATAAAGTAAGTTAGAGGTTACCGGGGGCTGGAGGAAGAGGAGAACAGTTTTTATTGTTTAATGGCTATAGAATTTCCATTTCTACTGATGAAAATGTTTTAGAAATAGGTAATGGTGATGGTTGCACAACACTGTGAATGCAGTGAATGCCGCTGAATTGTACACTTTTAAAAAGTGGGTAAAATGGCAAATTTTGTTATATATATTTTACAGAGTTTTTTTAAATTAATAAAATTCATTTTATTAAAAAATTTGAATTATATTCTTTAAATGGGTGAAGTGTATGGTGTGTGAAAGTCATGTTTACTGGATGCAACATAGATGAAGTTTTGTTTTTCTTCATTGCCCATCTACAGTGATCTCAGATATCTATTGTAAATACTTTCATGTTTTTAATCAACACTAAAACAATTTTGTTAGTTAATAAGCTATGAAGTCAATTCCTTTAGAGGTGTTCATATGCTCACTAAATTTAAATTGGAAACTTGCATCAGAAACATTTTCTCTGTTTAGCCCCCTCACAATGCCACCCTATACAGTGCCTGCACATATTGGATGTAGCCAGGGCTTAATAATAATTTAAGTGAATTCATCACAAGTTAGGGGAGGAAAACTCATGTGATCCATGCAGCTTCCTTTCCTCTATTCTAAGCTTCTAAGTCACTGTCTTGCTGATTCCTAGAGGTCGCTCCATTCTTTGAAACCTCAGCTCTTAAAGAGCTGTCTGCTCAATGACAGATACAGTAAGTTAAACAAGCATTTTTTATCCTAATGTAGACTATCATTGCACCATACAGTGTTAGAAGTGGCAGAAAACTTCAGTCAAACATTTTGTTTTCCTCATATCAGGATCCATCATTTTAAGTAAAATTGTGCTTTACTTAAACAAATTACGCTTGAATGTATATAATTGATGAAGGTAGAAAATTATATCATAGAACTTGAAATGGTAAATATATGGAGTTGACATTTAAAATTTTTCTTAATGGAAGTATCTATGGGCAGTGGGTAATATTTTACCTTTTAAATAGGAAAGACATTAAGAATTCAGAGATTTCCAATGTTGGGAGACATACACTTGATCTGGGAAAAATAAAAGTTTGAGATTACTAATAAACATAAGTTGAAGTAAACAAATTTGCTCACCTCCCACTACTCATACTGTGACCCTTTCTTGTTTTATTACAACTCCATATCCTGACACTTATGTATCACCCTTCTTTCTTTATAGTCACCCAATCCCCAAAGGCTGGCCACTTTATTTTAATAGAAAATTATTTAAGAGTTAAAATCCTTCAGAAGAAAAGTAGCTTCAATAGCTGAATTAATAGGGTTGGAAAATTGATCAATTTACTTGACTTCTGCCTGCCAATATTGGTTTAGGTCATCTGGGGTCTCAGCAGTTCAAAGCCAAAAATAAGCACCTCATATCAAAATCTTTTGTGTTGCATCTACCTCAGTTCTACCCAACTGACAGCCGAGCCTGTCCCTCCAGTTCCTGGTTGCCTGCCCAGCCTTTGGACCATCTGTCCTGTCTAGTCTTTATGGTTTTGGTTTCCTCCTGTTTCCTGATTTCATGCCTGATTTCAGCCAAGAATAATTTTTCTGAGCTGTCGGTGTTTGGGGCTGTCCCATCTTTACCTAGTGCCTAATTTCCATTTTGTTCTAATCCTCCCTCCCTGCATGTTGTTTCTCCTGTACCAGCCTTTGCTTTCACATTTTGACATATTTCAAAACACCACTTCACTTCCCACCCAGTCTGTTTTGCGAGCAGCACTGTCTAGGCTCTTGCTCTAACTATGCCAATTATTGAGCTTACTGCTCTGAGAACTTAACATCGACTAGTCTTGGAGAGAGAAAAGGCAAAGAATCAAGCACCACTCATTCAATTTAATTAGAGCAACTCATAAGTTTTCAATTAGTGGTTAAGGAATTAACTTGTTGCCTCACCGTTTAAGAGTATATCTATGATTTTTTTTTTTCACAAAATAACTCACAAAAATGGCTGCTGTGGCCCTCTTCATCAATAACCAAAACGTAGATGCAACGAAGGTGAACTGGTTAAGCTATTGAATATTGAAGCCAATTACATAGAAAGGGCAGAGGTCAGGAAGCTTAGAAGACACTGAATCCACAGGAAGAACGTATTGTCAGTCAAACACAATCACCCTATGCAATTGCGCTCATTAACACTGTTATTTTTTAGAAGAGGACCATGTGGTTTGGTAGATGAAATAAGAGGTCATACCTCTGACAGTTTCTTTTCAAAGAGTAAATCAGTAAGACTTCCTCTTTCTTTTCTTTTAGGATTTAAGGGTACATTATTGACAAACATTTATTGTCATTATACTCTGATTGGGCAAAAATAGTCATGCATTATATATTGTTTCTTCCTGGTTGCCTCCTCAAGACACTGGCAATCATCCTGGAATCGGTCTTCCATTCTCCACTATGTGTGTGTGTGTGTGTGTGTGTGTGTGTGTGCATATTGGGGATTTTCCTTATATCTTCAATAGGGTGTATTTAGCTATCTGGTTATATTTAGTTTTTTCCTGTGATGAGCATTTTTTCTTCATCAGTTGTGACCAGCTATACCAGGGCTACTTGTCTTCTGATAAGTCTATTGACTCTTAAGTAACTGAAGTATAAAAAGGAAATGATCATTTAGGAGCTCAGTTAATCAGAGTAAATTATGCAGATCTAGACCAGTGTGTCAGATTACCAAGGACATGCCTCTTTATGATCCATGAAAGGAAATAGTAACATATATTTCTCTTCAAAGTGCTCATATTTAAATTTGCTGTTTAAAATGTTAAATACTATGACAGGCACTACATACAAATCTTTATGACAGGCACTGTCATGGAAAATAGTCCTCAGGATGTGGTGGGTTTGGCAACTCTTGAAGTCGATGGGACTTCAAGGTGGCCTTTCCTTATAACCAATTCAACTTTATATAACATTGTTCTTTCTAATCTTGTACACCTTGGTATTATTTGAATAATATTTAAGCAATCAATTTTAAGAACAGCTTTTTGTATGTGCTTGGGTTTTTTTGGATTTAAATATTCAGAGGTCAAATTACATTTGCTTTCAAGAATGTGTTTGCCTTGGTATCCTGCAAAAAAGTCTTTACTTATGGAAATACATTCATAAAAATAAGTACACTGGCTAGAAAATGTGTCTCCCAAAGATTTCTATCAGATAATAGCCTGAAAATGTCGTGTGGTGCATTTTAATACTCACTTTTCTTTTTGTGGCCCTGGGTGCTTTAAGGAAAACTAAAAGAAGTGTTAACTGTGCATTTGTTAATCCAATTTATGGGAACTGGAGCAACCCAGAGAAAACAGAGGTAAGTGGTAATGAACTGTATTGTTTCAGAACGGGGAACAAGCCTGCACACGTGCACACATACACACACACACACACACACACACACACACACAGTGTTGTCTGGACATGTTCCCATATCATGGTTAAAAGATGTGTTTTCGTGGAATTATTTCTCCACTAAAGAGATGGGATGGGAAGGAGTTTCAGTCTCTCTAAATATGCAATGAGAATTTTCCATTTCAGGATGGTTTCAATCTGCTTGTAGAATCAGTTCACTGTTAAATGGCTTTGTGGTCACTGTTCATACCCAAATAGAGCTGACAAATCTGGAAAATATCAGTTTAACCCACAAAGAATTAGTCATCTACTCACAGTAACTCTTCATTGACTGTTCTTCATATTTTATTCCCAAACACAAAAGGGAGAATAGCGTTCTATGCTCTCTTTCAATTCAGGTGTGGGCTGTGAGGATCGTTACCTGATAACTTAGAAAGAGAAAGGAGAAAGTAAAGTGTGTTACATCTTTCTTGGCCTTTTTTTAGGGCTACTCCTTATCAGTGCAATATGAAGTAGGCTAGAGAGAAAATGGCAAGTATAATAAAATCTCTCTCGCCCCTTTCTTAAATAGGTAATATGAGCATCCATCTGGGTATAAAACAGGATTAGCCATAACACGTCACTTCTTCTGTGTGAAAGCTTCCTTACATCTGATTTTAGAAATATTGTATCAAATTCATTCTCTTGTGAAAGTGAGCACGTAGAAAACCAACTTTCATTTTCTCCTATTATTTTTTTAATGAAAATCCTCCATAAAACAGTTGTTACTGTTGCTGAAACCGAGTAGCAAAGGTTTCAGGTCAGGTGGTCTCTAGTGTTTTTGAGTGACGTGGTTGAAGTCTAACGCAACCCTTGACTTTTTTATTTCTGTTACCTGATAAGTTAAAAAGAGGAAAGGAGAAATTAAGGGCATTGCGTCTTCAATAATGATGTCATATACACTTTTAGTATTGTTTTGTTAGGAATGAAAGGAAGAAGTAAGATATTTCCCAGAACACAGCATTAATTTGGATGATTTGCCAAGTCAGCCAAGTCATAGAATAAAAATGAAAATGTAGCCCTACTTAATGGATAATAAACAAATGAATATTTAAGAAACAAAATGTAATACATCTTCTTGACAAAGTAGGAAGGTGTAATATAAACCTATTTTCATTTTTACTAAAGAAAAGAAAACTTAATCTTTAGTTTAGTTTAACTTTTAGTATCTGAAAGTTACAAATGATGTAAGGAATTAAAATGTGTTTTAAATTTGACATTTTTATATTTATCATTCCTCTTTCATGTTTTTTTCTTTCGATTAAGAATGGCTAAGGAAGAAATCCTGTCATAGCTCTAGACTTTTGTTGCTATTTTGATTTCTGTTATTTCAGAAACAAATGACTTCGTATTAGTTAAACTAAGTACACCTTCCCTGACATTGTAACAGAGAAATAGACTTCCCCGAAAATACTCTTCTGAACATTCTTAGAGAAAATTCTCATATTCTGATATAGAAATTGAGAGAATAGTATAATGAAAACCACAAACCCATCAGCCAACGTCCACAATTATCAACCCGTGCTCATTCTTGTTTCACCTCTACTGCCACCTATTTCCTTCACCCACAAGAACGGTGGTGATATTTTTTTAAATGGACTTAATTTTCTTTAGAGCAGTTTTAGGTTCAGGGCAGAACCTAAAACTTTCCATGTACTCCCTGCCCCCACCCATGCGTAGCCTCCCCCATTATCAACATCCACCACCAGAGGGGTAGATTTCTTACAATTGATGAACCTACACTGGTATGTCATTACCGCCCAGAGTCCATAGTTTACATTATGGCTCACTCCTGGTGTCAACCAGAGTGTTTTTAAGCAAATTCCAGATATCATTTAATTTTACCTGTATAGACTTCAGTTGTACAGGATAAGCACATAAAAAATATATAACCACAGTAACACGCTTAAACATTTAATAATAATTCCTTGACACAATCAAATATTCAATCAGTGTTCAACCTACCCCAATTGTCTCATAAGTAAGTAGGGGGTTTTGTACTTTGTTATTGTTGCTATATTTTTAAAATCATGATCCATATGAGGTATATGCATCCAAATTGGTAGGCATGTCTCTTAAATCTCTAAATCTCTAGGTTTCATTTTCTCTCTCTTATTTCCACCTTGCAGTTTATTTGTTGAAGAAATGAGGTTGTTTGTCCTATACAACTTTCCATGTTTTAGATTTTCTAATATATACTGCAAAATATAATTCTCTGAGCTGAAAGCTGTTGGTTGCTGTTTTTTAAAAATTTTTTGTTTTGTTTTGTTTAACTTAACTATACTCAAAACAGCAGACTTAGAGAAAGCAGCACCATAGAAAGAAGCAGTCAAGATCCTGGCCACTACACTCCCACATCCCACCAGAGGTGAGGATGAGGCAGTGACTCCTATGCCACTAGAGGACACTGGGCATACACCAAGACTAGGCCTGTGTCAGTGGTTCAGGCGGTGTGGACTGGAGGTGCTGAAGTAGGAGCTGGTGATGCTCTAGTTATTACTGCAATGAAAATCCATTAAAAATTCACCTCAATCTGCATGATCTGGAAAGAAGTCTCTTATTTTAACGCCTAAAATCATAACTTTTTTCAATGTGTTTTTCTTTAGAGTTCTATGTACTCCTTCTCAAATCCATTATATGACACAACATCAGGAAGCCTGGAGACTGAATCTAATCATCTCAAATAGTACCATCAAGATCAAGTATGCTTGGGACTTCCCTGGTGGTCCAGTGGTTAAGACTCTGAGCTTCCATTGCAGGGGGCGCTGGTTTGATCCCTGGTTGGGGAACCAAGATCCCACGTGCTGCATGGTTTGGCAAGAAAAACGAAAACCAACCAACCAGCCAACAAACAAAAAAGAGATCAAGTATGATCTTGTATTCCAGTCCGTGAAATCTGATAGAAACTCATGCAATAGTAAAAATAGGAGGGATTCAGAATACTACTCTAATTATTACATTTACAAATAAATTTTCTTATGGAATATATTGAATGTTTTCATGGAATCTCAATCAGAACCTTATCTTCATTATATATATGAATATTTTGATAAAATGTTCCACTTAAGTTTCTTGTTTTCCTTTCATTTTTTTAAAGGATGAATCAAATTGTTTCAGATCCTGAATATAAAGAAGTTTTAAAATGCTTACTTAGATGCCATTGACCTTAGAAACAAAGTTGAACTGACTTAGTATACAAACTAACTAGCAGGAATGGGTGGACAAATCATAGTAATCCTAACAACATAACCATGAGTAAAATTTATTTCTTCATTTTGGAAAAAATGTGATAAATTATCATCCTAAACTTCCTTTCATTCAAATAATCATTTAACATCTATCTTTACAAAGATATAAAAATATTGCTAAAATATATGTCAAGAAGCTTTGTTGTTCTGAACGTAATAGAGAGCCCAGAAATAAACCCACACACTTATGGTCAATTAATCAACAACAAAGGAAGCAAAAATATACAATGAAGAAAAGACATTCTCTTCAGTAAGTGGTTCTGGGAAAACTGGACAGCTACATGTAAAAGAATGGAGTTAGAACATTTTCTCACACCATCGAAAAAATAAACTCAAAATGGATTAAAGAACTAAATGTAAGACCTGAAACCATAAAACTTCTAGAAGAAAATGTAGGCAGAGCACTCTGCATAAACTGTAGCAATATTTTTTGGATCTATCTCCTAAGGCAAAAGGAACAAAAAGCAAAAGTAAACAAATGGGTCCTAATTAAACTTAACAACTTTTGCACAGCAAAGGAAACCAATCACACAATGAAAAGACAACTTACTGAATGGGAAAAAATATTTTCAAATGACATGACCAATAAGGGGTTAATATCCATATCCAAAATATATAAACATCTCGTACCACTCAATATCAAAAAAATAAATAACCCAATTAAAAAATGAGCAGAAGACCTGAATAGACATTTTTCCAAAGAAGATATACAGATGGCCAACAGGCACATGAAAGGATGCTCAACATCACTAATCATTAGAGAAATGCAAAGCAAAACCACAATGAGGTATCACCTCATGCGGGTCAGAATGACCATCATCAAAAAATCTACAAACAATAAATGCTGGAGAGGGTGTGGAGAAACAGGAGCGCTCTTGCATGTTTGTGGGAATGTAAATTGATACAGCCACTATGGAGAACAGTATGGAAGTTCCTTTAAAAAACTAAAAATAGAACTACCATATGACCCAGCAATACCACTACTGGGCATATACTCTGAGAAAACCATAATTCAAAAAGAGACATGTACACAATATTCATTGCAGCACTATTTGCAATAGCCAGGACTGGAAGCTACCTAAGTGTCCATCGACAGATGAATGGATAAAGAAGATGTGGCACATACATACAATGGAAAATTACTCAGCCATAAAAAGGAATGAAATTGAGTTATTTGTAATGAGGTGCATGGACCTAGAGTCTGTGATACAGAGTGAAGTAAGTCAGAAAGAGAAAAACAAGTACTGCATGCTAACACATATATATGGAATCTTAAAAAAAAAAAAAAAGGTTCTGATGAACCTAAGGGCAGGACAGGAATAAAGACTCAGACGTAGAGAATGGACTTGAGGACACAGGGAGGGGGTAGGGTAAGCTGGGACGAAGTGAGAGAGTAGCAGCATTGATATATATACACTACCAAATGTAAAATAGATAGCTAGTGGGAAGGGATATATGTATACATATAGCTGATTCACTTTGTTATACAACAGAAACTAACACAACACTGTAAAGCAATTATACTCCAATAAATTTGTTAAAAACTAAACAAATATAATCAAGATCTTTGCCTAACTTCTTAAAGAAGCAGTGAATTAAAATTCAGGTATGGTTTTAGTAAAGACCTCAAAGCTAATGCATGAAAAATGTAGAGAAGGTGCAAAAGAGATAATAAAAATGATTATCCAACTTAAATTGACTTGTTTCATAGGAATATTGAGGGAATTCATAACATATGTAACTCCTGATTGAGACTAATGACAGAAAATCTACAGAGCCTAAAAATTAAGATACTCTTAAAAGTGTTCAAAATTTTCTTCGGGAGCAAGTTAAATGTGCTCTAAAATATTTAAGTCAAATATATGTGAGGTCTTATAAATATATACGGCAATTCTATGAAACTAAAAGAATAAAATTGATTTTTCTTATCCAATAAGTAGAAGAGGTAGATGCTTATGTTGTTTGCATAATTTAATGTAAGATTTAGAAAAAATTTATTTTTATTTGCATATTTCTTCCTCTGAAAACTTTTTGATATAAGTCCAAATTTGCACCATTGTGATTTTTAAAATAGGCAAAGGAAGAAGAAAAATAGAGGAAGGGACAACAGGAAGTATACAGAGTCCACAAATTATATAACTCAGCTTTAAATCATAAAAACATCTCAGATTTCACAATGGACAGAGAATCTATTGAAAACAATTTTTTTTTTTTAAGCTGGTGGATGTCAGGAGAACAGATACTAATGAGTAGTGCTGACAGATTCTTAGGACTTTGAGTGCACAAATATTTAAGACAATATCTTATTGCTAACTGGATTCACGTGACCAACCTGCTCTTTCCCAAAATATACTTTAAGCATATTAATAACAATAGCAACATTAATAACAAGCTAATAAGTACTAATTATCTGCCAAATACTGTTCTAAGTAGTTTATGTGTTTTAACTCACATAGATGGAAATAATGTGCTGTATATTATGTTAGCCACATGTGGATATTTAATATGAAATTTAAATTAGCTAAAATTAAATAAAATTTTAAAGTGCATTTCTTTAGTTGTACTAGCCACATTCCAAGTGCTCAGTAACCACATGTGGCTTGTGGCCACTGTATTGCACAACACAGAGAACATTTCCATCATCACATAAAGTTTTCTCTGAGAGCACTGGCTTAGAACAATATTGCAATATTTTCCTGTGAATAGCACAGCAGTAATCTCTATAAATCTAATAAGCACTAAAAATATTTCCCAGTATGTATATTTTAACTAGAATCAGCCAAATTTTAGCATAGTAATGTTATAAATAAGACAAATCATGTTTAGCTATAAGCAAACTAGCAAACATATGTGATAAAGAAGCATATTTTAATAGTGCTTTCTTGGCATATAAATATAACATATCATTCTGTTATACCCATATCATCTTTGCCTACTTTTTTCTACATTTAGATGGCATTTTGAAAGAATTGTGTAAAAATTTGCTTTTCCCTTTTCATCTTCATGGCTGTCAATCATTTTTCACATTTATCACACCAAGAACTGAAGATTCATGACTCCTTTAAATAATAACCGCCTTGTATTTTGCATTTAAGGGCATGTACTTTAGGTAAACCAACTACTATATTCATGACAATGTCTTTCGCAATAAGTAGTCTTAAACTTTATTCTTAAAAATAAAAACCAGGGAACATCCATAAAAGGACTCTGAATTTTTTTCCAAAAAGCCTTTTAAAAAATAAGATTTCAAGTATATATTTCACTGTCTGAACAATGACAGCTTTGTGAGTCTTAGAAGTAGTTATTCTGCTTTTCTTTGTATCAACTTGCAGAATGCTTGGGATTTCTTTGCTATTGTATCTAGAAAATCAGTTCAAGGGTTAATGTCTAAAATAAGTAATCATCAAATTCAAGACCTTGCTCTTTAAATAATTAGAAGTGAAAAGACACCACTTTCTACAAGCACCCACTTTGTGAAATTTCAGTGAAACTGGTTGCATGCCATATCTTGAATTAAAGAACTCATTAACTATGAATCAAAGTATGCATGCAAATAAATAAAAGAATGAATGAATGACTATGATACTTAAAGATCCACTTAAAAATTCACACTGATACATGTCATTAAACATTCTGAGAGAGTAAAGAACACATTCTCTTCTCTAGAATGTGGAAGCAATAATAAAGAGCTTTTTATTCTTCTAATTTTTAAAATGTTTATTTATTTAGGCCTGGTTCTTGCCCCTTTCAAGACAACTTCCTCAGAGTTTTATAATATTTTCCCAGAGTTGTGTTACTAAGAAATCAGCTGAGGAAATTAGCATAATTATCTGCAGTCAGTATATAATTTGGGGCCAATAAAAGAAATGCCAGCATAAGAGATCAGGAATAAGAAACCTTGTTTCTCTATCAAGCTTTTTATTTTATTTTTTAAATAACAGACAATTAGTCTATCACTAACCATAAACTAATGGCTAAAGAAAAAAATTAGTCACTGTGGGATAACTATATTGTCATTAATTTGTTCAACAAATATCTGTAAAGAAATATTTACAGTGAAAGAAGTGAGACAAGGCAGTGAGACAGTGAGAGGAGAGGTAAGTAACAAACACTCTATATAATGTGGATTCATCCCATCTGGGACTTCTATCCTCCCCTCGATGCTGATCTCATAACTCTTCTCTACATTGTTAGCACCCAAGTTTCTTCAAATATCTAAGGTAAGAAATTAATAAAATAGAAAACATATAAAATGAAGTGGATCAATAAAACTGTGTTGTTTCTTTAAAAAGAGTAATAACCCCCTGATGAAACTTTGGGGAAATAAAGCATAAAATGAAAAAGCTCTTAGGAAACAAATCAAAGAAAAAAGATAATGTACAAATAGCAAATGTCAGAAATGGAAATGATAAAATCATTACAGATCCTAGAAATAAGAGGGTAATGACAGTATTGTAAAAAAAAGACAAAAGAACTTTACAACCAAAAATATAAAAATATCAAACTCTAGAGGAAATAAACAAATTCCTGGAAAATTACAAATTTCTAAAACAAACTTAAGAAATAGAAGACCTAAGTAATCCTATACCAGTTAAAGTAATTGATCCATACTTAATCTTCCTTCAGAAACTCTAGGTTCATAAGATTCACTAGCAAATATTATAATACTTTAAAAAAATAAATAGGGCTTCCCTGGTGGCGCAGTGGTTGAGAGTCCGCCTGCCGATGCAGGGGACGTGGGTTCGTGCCCCAGTCCAGGAAGATCCCACATGCCGTGGAGCGCCTGGGCCCGTGAGCCTTGGCCGCTGGGCCTGCGCGTCCAGAGCCTGTGCTCCGCAACGGGAGAGGCCACAACGGCGAGAGGCCCATGTACCGCAAAAAAAAAAAAAGTAAATAATGCCAGACATATAAACACTTCAAGAGAACAGGAAAAGAGATAATGCTTCCTAACACATTTTATGAGGATAGCAAAATTTCGATACAAGCTCTGACAAAGACATCACAATAAAGGAAAATTTTAGGTCAATGTTACTCATAAAAACAGATGTGAAGTACTAAATGTATATTTTTTATTATGAATATATTACTGTTTTCATATTTATTCCACAAATCTAAGTTTAACTTTAAAAATCAATCATTAACAGAATGAGAAAAAAAGCACATGATCATTTTAATATATGCATAAAAAGCATTTGGTCACTACAACATCTGTTCATAATAAAAATTACCTTAGAAGACTAAAAAGAATTTTCCTCATGTGATAAAAAGTGGCTACAAAAATACTCACAACTATACTTAATGGTGGAATGTTGATTTCAATTTGGTACTAGGAATGAGCCAAGAATGGCCACTAATACCACTTCTTTTAAAATATTTGAACTTTTTACTGGTGATCCTAGTGAGAAAATAAGACATAAAAAAAGAAAAAAATATATATGTAAGTATTGGAAAAGAAAAAATACATTGTCATTATAGATAGTATAACAAGTTTGTTAGATACAAGAATAATATATAATGCTCAATTGAATATATATCTTGAAGAAACATAAAACAAATTATTTTAAATGAAACTATCATAATAAATTTAAAATAAATACATTGGAATAATAAATCTTACAAAAGACATATATGGCCTAAAATATTGAGAGATATTAAAATAGGCCTATAAATAGATACAATATTTGATTTTTCCAAATTAATCTGTAAAGTCAATAAAATCCCCATCAAATTCCTGTCAGATGGTTAAGACCTGAGAAGCTGGCTCAAATTTATATGGAAATACAGTGGGCCAAATTTAGCCAGGAAACTCTGAAAGAATATGGTCTGAGGAGTTCTTTACTGTATATCATATACAAAGTTAGAATAATTAGTGCATTGTGGTGTTGGCATAAAGATAACCAAATTGACCAATGACACAGAATAGAGATCCCAGAAACAAATACTATATACGTGGGTACCTGACTTACCCATGTGGCATTGTGGAACAGTGCAAAAAGGAGGACATTTTCAATGATAAGCTCAAACTTCTGTTTCAATTTAGAAAAATAAGGGCAATCTGACTCCCACTATAAACTTTACATGAAAATCATCTCCAGGTGGATTTTCCTGTATATGTAAAGGTAAAAGGCACAACAATTAACCTCCCAGACTGACCTAGAATATAGAAAAATGTGATTATTATCTCCAAGAAGGGAAGGACTTCTTAACCAAAAAATTAACCATAATTAACAATCAATAAATTGGATGACATTATATTTAGAAACTTCTGCTCAACAAAATTGAGACAGTGAAGAATGAAACACAACGTGTGAGAAGTTATTTGCAACCTATAAGCCCAAAAAAGAACTTATATGTCTAATATGTTTTAAAACATTATAAATCAAAAAAAAAAAGAAAAATTGACAAGCCACTTGAATAGGAAATCTACAAAAGAAGATGAGTCAATAAACATATGAATAAATCCTTAACCTTATAAGTCATCAGGCAAATCCAAACTAAATGTGCCAGTAGGTAACACTAGATGTTAGGCTAATATATATTGCTATATGCAAGATAGAATGACTGAAATTTTAAAAGACTGACAATACCAAATGTTGCTGTTGTGGACTAAATATCTGTGCCCCTCTCCCGCAATTTAGTATGAGGTCATGAGTGTGGGGCCCTCATGGTGGGATTAGTGACTTTTTAAGACAAGAAACCTGAGAGCTTGCCGGCTGTCTCTCCTCCCTTAAAGCATACAAAGAAGAGATCATGTGAGCACGAAGTAAAATGGTGGCTGCCTACAAGCTAAGAGACGAGGCCTCAGAATGAAACCTGCCTTGCTGGAACCTTGATCTTGGTCTACTCAGATTTCAGAAATGTAAGAAATAAATCTTTATTGTTTAAGCCACCCAGTCTATGGTATTTCGTTATGACAGCCTGAGTTAACTAAGACAGTGTGCAAATACCAAGGATGCTGCCTGTACAAAGTATACAATGACAAGGAAATGAAGCAACTGAACCCTTCATACTTGCTGGGGATGGTGTAAATTTGTTTGTAATTATCTACTAAGGCTGAGCATATGCATACCCCATCACCCAGCAATTCACCCTCTTCAGGAATTGCATACATATGTGAATCCAATAAATATATGCATGCAATAAAATGTGCAATCAACAAAATTGCATACATATGTGCATTAAGAAATGATGATTCTTGCATTATTTGTAATAGGGAAAATTCCAAATATCTGTCCATTTATATACATATATTAAATAAAGTGTAGCCTATTAATAAGCTAGAAAAATATATAACAATGAAAGTGAACAAACTATAGGTATTTGCAACAACAGTGATGAATCACACAAGCATAATGTTGAGTAAAATAGGGTAGATGCAAAAATATCATACATATTAGGAACAGTATTTAGGTGTGAAATCCAGAAGGTAAAACCGCAAAAGAAAACATGAAAGAAGATATGCAATATTGGCAATGCCCTACTCTTTTTGACTTAGGTGCTGTAACACAAGTATGATCTTTGTGATAATTCATGAACTATGCATTTTTAAATGTTTTTGAGATATAATTCATATACCATAAAATTTACTATTTTAAATCGTAAAATTCAAAGGTCTTTAGTATATTCAACTACTATGCATTCATCATCGTTCACTAATTCCAGAATATTTCTATCACCACCCCCTCAAAATAAATTGTATGCTTTTTAGCAGTCATTCCCAATTCCCAGCTCCTCAAATCCCCTGGCAGTCACTTATCTACTTTCAGTCTCTGCAGATTTGACCTGGATACTTAATAGAAATGGAATCATACAATATGTGACTTTTTTATGTCAGACTTCTTTCACGTAGAATAATGTTTTCAAGATTATCCATCATGTAGCATGTATAAGTACTTCATTACTTTTCATTTTTGAATTATATTCCATTGAATGGATATACCACATTTTTAAAATCTATTCCTCAATTGATGGACATCAGGATTGTTTCCACTTTTTGGCTTTTCTGAGTAGAACTGCTGTGAACATTCATGGACAAGTTTTTATGTGAACATATGATTTCAGCTCTCTTTTGTATATACCAAAGAGTGAAATTGTGGATCATAAATTAACTCTATGTTTACTTTTTCAGGTACAGCCAAACTGTTTTCTATAATTGCTGCATCATTTTACACTTCTACCAGCAATGTTTAGGGTCCCAGTATCTCCACATTTTCACAAAGATTTGTTATTGTCCATATATTTTTTATAGCTACCCTAGTTTTTATGAAGAGGTATCTTATGGTTTTGATTTGGCTTTCCTTAATAACTAATAATGTTGGGCATCTTTTTATGTGCTTACTGGCCATTGTATATCTTCTTTTTTCTTTTTTCTCCCCTGGTTGTTTGTGACCTAGGTGAAATAAGTCAGAGAAAGACAAATACTGTATGATCTCACTTATATGTGGAATCTAAAAACAAAATAAAACAAAACAAAAATGAACTTATAGATACAGAGAACAGTTTGATGGTTTCCAGAGGCTGGGGTGGGAGGTAGGGGAAATAGGTAAAAGTGGTCAAAAGGCACAAACTTCCAGTTATAAGTAAGTTCTGAGGATATAATGTACAGCATGGTGAGTATAGTTAATAACACTGTATTGCATATTTGAAAGGTGCTAAGAGAGTAGATCTTAAAAGTTCTCATCACAAGAAAAAAACCTAACTATATGTGGTGACAGATGCTAACTAAACTTATTGTGGTTAACATTTCACAGTATACACATACAGCAAATCATTATGTAATACACTTTAATACAATGTCTTATGTCAATTATATTTTAATAAAAGTGTAAAAAAATATAATTATTATAAAAAAGTAATTTGTATTAGTGAATTTGAAAACCTGGATAAAATTAATAATTTTCTAGGGAAATGCCAATTATAAAAATTGATTCAAGAGATCACAAATAGCAAAGAAAAATATAATTTTGACTCATGTTAGTTATAAAAATTGATACCAAAGTCCTGGATTAAATTTTACCAACTCTCAGGCAGGCTAATTGATTTTTTTCTGATGGGAATTAGTCTATTAAGCAATATCCCTGTGTCTTGCTTAAGTTAGTCAGGGTAAGTTTCTGTTGCTAACAACTAAAGAAAACCAACTGAAGCATAAATTGGGGCTTGCCTTAGTCAGCTTGAGCTGCTGTAACAAAAAATATTTTAGACTGGGTGGCTTAAACAACAAAAATTTATTTCTTACAGTTCTAGAGTCTGGGAAGTCCAAGATCAATGCCAGCAATATAGGTTTCATTCTGAGGTCTCTTCTCTTGGATTATAGGCAGCTGCCTTTTGTGTGCTCACACAACCTCTTCCTTGTGTTAGGGCAGAGACAAGGAGAAATAAACTCTCCTTGTGCCTCTTCTTTTCCAGGCATTAATCCTATCATGAGGCCCCACCCTCATGGCCTCATCTTAACCTAATTACTTTCGCAAAGCCTTATCTCCAAATACCATCACATTATGGTTAGTGCTTTGACATGTGAATTTTGGAGAAGACAAACTTTCAGTCCATAACAGTGCTGTTACGTGGGACCCGCAATGGTTTTTGTTACATTTTTCATAGATCATAGGTGTGTGAAACATATTAAGAATTGGCTGAGAAAATAATAGAATAAGAATGTAAAGTTCAGGTCTTAATTTAGACAGTGACCTGTGATTGCAGAGCAAGAATGGATTTCTAGTAATTCCTTCATTCCTTTTTACAGATACATTCTGTATATTGTCCATTATTAGGGATTAATCATATCAATGAAAAGTTGTTTTAATAAAAATATCATTAAAGTAATATAAAAATATTATTTTTATAGATTTTATAGATTTTTTATAGATTTTCAGAAAGCATTCTGTGATATGAGATCAGACTGTAAGAGCAGGATGGTTAACTTTTAGAAACTTCAGTTTTAGAAACTTTTAAAAATAGAAAGTTAATTAACACTGAGTGAAATTTTTGAAATTCTTTAAAATAAGTCATGAAGAATCACAAAAAATATTTATTTGCCAAATTTTTTGTAGATTTGATCTAGTAGAACACAAGTCCTCTTAACTTTGCCAAATTGTATTTGTTCCCAATGAACACAATTCCACTTAACTCTGACTTTCCTAATAAACATTTCATGTTGAAGATTAGGAAATATATTATTACTCAGAAATCAATTTACACGGCCTTACTTTTATTTTAGATATAAATATTTTAAGTACTGAATTGTATTAAACTTGGAAACAAGATAAATAAAATAAAGGTCTCAATATTATTCATTATTAATCTTCATATGGCAACAATTTTCAAGAAGTGGAGGGTATTTAGTGCTAAATTAAAGCAGACTTATGATAGAACTCGACATTATAATGGCATTAGTATCAAGGATGATAATAATTTATGTGTGTCCACAATTTAGTAATGATTTCCCAGTGTACTAAGTAGGAAATGTATTCATTTAAATGAGATTAATTCTGTCCAGGTAGGTAAGTAGCATACTCAGGCCCATGAATAATTCTATCCTGTGTCTGTACATAAGTATTACATTGTATGGAGAGAAAGGAAACGTCCTCACGTCCAGACAACATGCAATTCAATAGGGAGATTTGCAATGATGGAGCAAACAAACTATTGATGCAAGTTAGGCTCTTAAGAATGATGTAGAGATAGAGGTAGATGTAGATAGCTATAGATACAAATACAGATGGGTGTATATAGATGTGTGTGTGTGTGTATATATATATATATATATATATAGAGAGAGAGAGAGAGAGAGAGAGAGAGAGAGGTCATATCATTCTGGTTTGTGTCAAATCATAAGATTGAGGCCTTAATCCTTTCTTTTGCTACCTTCTCTACTTTATCCAAGTCTAAGACAACTTTTCCATGGCCATCATGGAAAGAAGTCACCTCTCCACACCTGCCCAGCTGAGCCAAGACAGGGAGTGTTTCTTGTGGTCAAATTCTTAGTGACCTCCTCTAAGGTCACTAAGGTCCTCTAAGGTCCTCTAAGGTGGTGACCTCCTCTCTGTCTGCACAGTTCTTGGGTTCAGGGGGCTCTGTTCCTCAAGAAAACCCACTGCAACAGACTGAAGGCAGATCTTCCCCTCCGTGTAAAAAACATTAGGGAACTTACAGAGAAGCTATAAACTTAAAATCGGTTGACTTACATTTTTAATAATGTGCGTATCAGAAAATTTATGGGTTTTATGTAGTGCCTATAAAACTATAAAAATTCCCCTAGTTTTAAGTAAATTTTTACATCTTTCTACAAAACGAATCCCCTGGGAAATATTTATTAGAAAAAGACTTTGGAATTTCACTTTTTGAAGTACATTCCATGAAGTACAGCATAATCAGACATATTATATTGTAAAATTAAGTAGAGTAAAATATTGAACGTTACCAATTAAAATTATAAATGTTAGCAGGAGAAAATGGTGCGAAGTATCCAGTGCCCTAAGTATAAAGACAAGACAAATTATGCCTGTGCCAGGTAGGATTTTCATGATCTAGAGATTTCTGGAAACGAATTTCAAGACTCTCAAGAGTGCTAGACATTTTGCTCTATTAGGATACCTTTTTGGCAGATACCCATTTGCAGCTCCCTGAAGCATTTGCATTTCTCCATACTTAAGGTGCTTGCCAGATATAAATATGAAAATAGATCATTTCTAATTCAAAGGAGTGCCAGTTCCATGCTTGGCATTATACATTCCAATGCTTGGTCATTTAGCATTGCCACCGCAATTAAAACCAATTCTTTGAAACTGGATTACTCATTTGATGTGCCTTACATTAACCGCAGCACCACCTACCATACTGAAAATACACGTCCAAAAGAGAGAGGATATCTTTCCCAGGAAAGCCTGCCTCAGAATGATTATTTCTAGCTGATGTTACAGAAAAAGCTTCGACAATAGGCACGTATCAATTCCGCACAATTCAGCTTGTCCTTCTATGATTGATGTATAATGGTTACTATTGTAGCCGTTCCAAACACTCTTGTTCCTCTTCGTCACTCTCTATCATACCATGACTTGAAAGACAATGAGCATGATGCTGCTTTTGAAAAGCTTTGATCTACTGCAGCATCTAGAAGCAGAACTGAAATAAAAGAAAGGGGGATGGGAATTTCAGAAAACTAGCCCAGTGGCTGCTCGTTCTGATGCAGAGCATAAACCATTAGCAACCCAAATATTAGAATGAATATAGTTCAATTAATGCAAGAAAACGGCCAGTGCTTGATGTGTTTCTGTCAATCATATTACAGCAATAACTATAATTTGGAAGTTGAAAAAATAGGAAGGCTTATATTAGGATTAAAAGCTTAAGTTTTTGTTTTGTTTTGTTTTGTTGGACTGGAATGTGTTTTATGGCAACTGAAAATACAAATATTCTATTTTCCCTATGCTTTTGGATCCAAAATATCAGCATAAATGAAAATGAAGTAAAACGTATTAGGAACAAATAAACAATGTTATTTCCAATAAAAGCTCTACATTTAAAATTCCTCTTATTGCCTTGGGCTCTTCACACTGTCTGGTATATTTTGAAACATGATACCCTGGAAGGTGATTTTATAATGCAAGTTTATTATTTTTCCTACCATGGTAAGGAATAGAAAGTGGAACATTTCATCTTATTGCTTGTTGCTTAGAATAAAATACTTTTAAACTTCCACTACTGTGTTCCATAGTGCTGAAAGTATATATAGAACAAAATATTGTCTACCTTGTCCTTGTCTTTACTATATTAATCCCAGTTATTTTATATTTGTATTTGTAAAGAGAAAAAAGATAAAGTTTACTGACTTTAGGATTAAACACTTAAAATATATTTGTTCTTTCAATTTATAGCAAATGCTTTATAAAAAGAGAGTATCAGTCTTCATTAATTAAAAAGATTTTTTTAAAGTATAGCACTATTTATTCTAGAGATTTCCTGTATTATATAGGTAAATTATTATATTATTTTTGTGATCACTGTAGAGTTTAGAATATGTATGTCAACCTTGAAATATAATATCATGTATAGTGTAGGAACCCTACAATAGTATTTATTCTTTCATTCCTTCCCTCTTAATCCTATATGCTGTTTTTGTCATAATTTTTACATCTATATATGTCAAAACTACACAATGCACTGTTAATTCTTCTGCATTATCTTTTAAAGCAACTAAAATTATGAAAAAAACTACTGTAAATTACAATTATTTTTACCCTTTCCACTCCACTATTTCTCTAGGTAGGTATCAATTTCCATCCGATATCATATTTCTCTGTCTAAATAACTTTCTATAACATTCCTTTTAACACAGGCCTGATGGTCATAAGTTCTCTCAGCTTTTGATTCCCTGAAAAAGTCTCTATTTTGCATTCACTTTTAAAACGATATTTTTGCTGAGTATCAAAGTCTGTGTTGAGAGATTTTTCTATCATTACTTTGAAGAAGAGTGAAGAAGATGCCATTCCATATTCTTCTAGGCTGTATAGAGTGGTGACATTATTGTCTTTGTTCCTCTCTGTGTAATGTATTTTTTTATTTGTTTTTTCTGTTTGCTTTCCAGATTTTTCCTTTTTTTTTTTTTTTACATCTTTATTGGAGTATAATTGCTTTACAATGGTGTGTTAGTTTCTACTTTATAACAAAGTGAATCAGTTATACATATACATATGTTCCCATATCTCTTCCCTCTTGAGTCTCCCTCCCTCCCACCCTCCCTATGCCACCCCTCTAGGTGGTCACAAAGCAACGAGCTGATCTCCCTGTGCGATGTGGCTGCTTCCAACTAGCTATCTATTTTACGTTTGGTAGTGTATATATGTCCATGCTACCCTCTCACTGTGTCACAGCTTACCCTTCCCCCTCCCCATATCTTCAAGTCCATTCTCTAGTAGGTCTGTGTCTTTATTCCTGTCTTACCCTTAGGTTCTTCATGACATTTTTTTCTTAAATTCCATATATATGTGTTAGCATATGGTATTTATCTTTCTCTTTGTGACTTACTTCACTCTGTATGACAGACTCTAGGTCCATCCACCTCACTACAAATAACTCAGTTTCATTTCTTTTTATGGCTGAGTAATATTCCATTGTATATATGTGCCACATCTTCTTTATCCATTCAGCCAATGATGGACACTTAGGTTGTTTCCATCTCCTGGCTATTGTAAATAGAGCTGCAATGAATATTTTGGTACATGACTCTTTTTGAATTATGGTTTTCTCAGGGTATATGCCTGGTAGTGGGATAGCTGGGTCATATGGTAGTTCCATTTGTAGTTTTTTAAGAAACTTCCATACTGATCTCCATAGTGGCTGTACCAATTCACATTCCCACCAGCAGTGCAAGAGTGTTCCCTTTTCTTCACACCCTCTCCAGCATTTATTGTTTCTAGATTTTTTGATGGTAGCCATTCTGACTGGTGTGAGATGATATCTCATTGTAGTTTTGATTTGCATTTCTCTAATGATTAATGATGCTGAGCATTCTTTCATGTGTTTGTTGGCAGTCTGTATATCTTCTTTGGAGAAATGTCTATTTAGGTCTTCTGCCCATTTTTGGATTGGGTTGTTTTTTTTTTTGTTATTGAGCTGCATGAGCTGCTTGTAAATTTTGGAGATTAATCCTTTGTCAGTTGCTTCATTTGCAAATACTTTCTCCCATTCTGAGGGTTCTCTTTTGGTCTTGTTTATGGTTTCCTTTGCTGTGAAAAAGCTTTGAAGTTTCATTAGGTCCCATTTATTATTTTTGATTTTATTTCCATTTCTCTAGGAGGTAGGACAAAAAGGATCTTGCTATGATTTATGTCACAGAGTGTTCTGCCTATGTTTTCCTCTAAGAGTTTGATAGTTTCTGGCCTTACATTTAAGTCTTTAATCCATTTTGAGTTTGTTTTTGTATATGGTGTTAGGAAGTGTTCTAATTTCATTCTTTTACATGTACCTGTCCAGTTTTCCCAGCACCACTTATTGAAGAGGCTGTCCTTTCTCCACTGTACATTCCTGCCTCCTTTACCAAATATAAGGTGACCATATGTGCATGGGATTATCTCTGGGCTTTCTATCTTGTTACATTGATCTATCTTTCTGTTTTCGTGCCAGTACCATACTGTCTTGATTACTGTAGCTTTGTAGTATGGTCTGAAGTTAGGGAGCCTTTTTCCTCCAGCTCCATTTTTCGTTCTCAAGATTGCTTTGGCTATTCGGGGTCTTTTGTGTTTCCATACAAATTGTGAAATTTTTTTGTTCTAGTTCTGTGAAAAATACCAGTGGTAGTTTGACAGGGATTGCATTGAATCTGTAGATTGCTTTGGGTAGGAGAGTCATTTTCACAATGTTGATTCTTCCAATCCAAGAACATGGTATATCTCTCCACCTATTTGTATCATTAATTTCTTTCATCAGTGTCTTATAATTTTCTGCATACAGGTCTCTTGTCTCCTTAGGTAGGTTTATTCCTAGATATTTTATTCTTTTTGTTGCAATGGTAAATGGGAGTGTTTCCTTGATTTCACTTTCAGATTTTTCATCATTAGTGTATAGGAATGCCAGAGATTTCTGTGCATTAATTTTGTATCCTGCTACTTTACCAAATTCATTGATTAGCTCTAGTAGTTTTCTGGTAGCATCTTTAGGATTCTCTATGTACAGTATCATGTCATCTGCAAACAGTGACAGCTTTACTTCTTCTTTTCTGATTTGGATTCCTTTTATTTCTTTTTCTTCTCTGACTGCTGTGGCTAAAACTTCCAAAACTATGTTGAATAAGAGTGGTGAGAGTGGGCAACCTTGTCTTGTTCCTGATCTTAGTGGAAATGGTTTCAGTTTTTCACCATTGAGGACAATGTTGGCTGTGGGTTTGTCATATACGGCCGTTATTATGTTGAGGAAAGTTCCCTCTATGCCTACTTTCTGCAGGGTTTTTACCATAAGTGGGTGTTGAATTTTGTCAAAAGCTTTCTCTGCATTTATTGAGATGATCATATGATTTTTCTCCTTCAATTTGTTAATATGGTCTATCACGTTGATTGATTTGTGTATATTGAAGAATCCTTGCATTCCTGGAATAAACCCCACTTGATCATGGTGTATGATCCTTTTAATGTGCTGTTGGATTCTGCTTACTAGTATTTTGTTGAAGATTTTTGCATCTATGTTCATCAGTGATATTGGCCTGTAGTTTTTTTTCTTTGTGACATCCTTGTCTGGTTTTGGTATCAGGGTGATGCTGGCCTCGTAGAATGAGTTTGGGAGTGTTCTTCCCTCTGCTATATTTTGGAAGAGTTTGAGAAGGATAGGTGTTAGCTCTTCTCTAAATGTTTGATAGAATTCGCCTGTGAAGCCATCTGGTCCTGGACTTTTGTTTGTTGGAAGATTTTTAATCACAGTTTCAATTTCAGTGCTTGTGATTGGTCCTTTCATATTTTCTATTTCTTCCTGATTCAGTCTTGGCAGTTTGTGCATTTCGAAGAATTTGTCCATTTCTTCCAGGTTGTCCATTTGATTGGCATAGAGTTGCTTGTAGTAATCTCTCATGATCTTTTGTATTTCTGCAGTGTCAGTTGTTACTTCTCCTTTTTCATTTCTAATCCTATTGATTTGAGTCTTCTCCCTTTTTTTCTTGATGAGTCTGGCTAATGGTTTATCAATTTTGTTTATTTTCTCAGAGAACCAGCTTTTAGTTTTATTGATCTTTGCTATCGTTTCCTTCATTTCTTTTTCATTTATTTCTGATCTGATCTTTATGATTTCTTTCCTTCTGCTAACTTTGGGGGGTTTTTTGTTCTTATTTCTCTAATTGCTTTAGGTGCAAGGTTAGGTTGTTTTTTCGAGATGTTTCCTGTTTCTTAAGGTAGGATTGTATTGCTATAAACTTCCTTCTTAGAACTGCTTTTGCTGCATCCCATAGATTTTGGGTCGTCGTGTCTCAATTGTCATTTGTTTTTAGGTATTTTTTGATTTCCTCTTTGATTTCTTCAGGATCACTTCGTTCCTGTAATTGATATCTAATCTCATAACGTTGTGGTCAGAAAAGATACTTGATACAATTTCAATTTTCTTAAATTTACCAAGGCTTGATTTGTGACCCAAGATATGATCTATCCTGGAGAATGTTCCATGAGCACTTGAGAAAAATGTGTATTCTGTTGTTTTTGGATGGAATATCCTATAAATATCAATTAAGTCCATCTTGTTTAATGTATCATTTAAAGCTTGTGTTTCCTTATTTATTTTCATTTTGGATGATCTGTCCATTGGTGAAAGTGGGGTGTTAAACTCCCCTACTATGAATGTGTTACTGTCGATTTCCCCTTTTATGGCTCTTAGTATTTGCCTTATGTATTGAGGTGCTCCTATGTTGGGTACATAAATATTTACAATTGTTATATCTTCTTCTTGGATTGATCCCTTGATCATTATGTTGTGTCCTTCTTTGTCTCCTCTAATAGTCTTTATTTTAAAGTCTATTTTGTCTGATACAAGAATTGCTACTCCAGCTTTCTTTTGGTTTCCATTTCCATGGAATATCTTTTTCCATCCCCTTACTTTCAGTCTGTATGTGTCTCTAGGTCTGAAGTGGACAGCATATATATGGGTCTTGTTTTTGTATCCATTCAGCCAGTCTGTGTCTTTTGGTGGGAGCATTTAATCCATTTACATTTAAGGTAATTATCGATATGTATGTTCCTATTACCATTTTCTTAATGGTTTTGGGTTTGTTATTGTAGGTCTTTCCCTTCTCTTGTGTTTCTTGCCTAGAGAAGTTCCTTTAGCATTTGTTGTAAAGCTGGTTTGGTGGTGCTGAACTCTCTCAGCTTTTGCTTGTCTGTAAAGGTTTTAATTTCTCCATCAAATCTGAATGAGATCCTTCCTGGGTAGAGTAATCCTGGTTGTAGGTTTTTCTCCTTCATCACTTTATATATGTCCTGCCACTCCCTTCTGGCTTGCAGAGTTTCTGCTGAAAGATCAGCTGTTAACCTTATGGGGATTCCTTTGTGTGTTATTTGTTGTTTTTCCTTTGCTGCTTTTAATATGTTTTCTTTGTATTTAATTTTTGACAGTTTGATTAATATGTGTTATGGCATGTTTCTCCTTGGATTTATCCTGTATGGGACTCTCTGTGTTTCCTGGAGTTGATTAACTATTTACTTTCCCATATTAGGGAAGTTTTCAACTATAATCTCTTCAAATATTTTCTCAATCCCTTTTTTTTTCTCTTCTTCTTCTGGAACCCCTATAATTCGAATGTTGGTGCATTTAATGTTGTCCCAGAGGTCTCTGAGACTGTCCTCAGTTCTTTTCATTCTTTTTTCTTTATTCTGCTCTGCAGTAGTTATTTCCACTATTTTATCTTCCAGGTCACTTATCCGTTCTTCTGCCTCAGTTATTCTGCTATTGATCCCATCTAGAGTATTTTAAATTTCATCTATTGTGTTGCTCATTGTTGTTTGTTTCATCTTTAGTTCTTCTAGGTCCTTGTTTGTTGCATTTTGTCTATTCTATTTCCAAGATTTTGGATCATCTTTACTATCATTATTCTGAATTCTTTTTCAGGTAGACTGCCTATTTCCTCTTCGTTTGTTAGGTCTGGTTGGTTTTTATCTTGCTCCTTCATCTTCTGTGTGTTTTTCTGTCTTCTCATTTTGCTTATCTTACTGTGTTTGGGGTCTCCTTTTTGCAGGCTGCTGGTTCGTAGTTCCCATTGTTTTTGGTGTCTGTCCCAGTGGCTAAAATTGGTTCAGTGGGTTGTGTAGGCTTCCTGGTGGAGTGGACTAGTGCCTGTGTTCTGGTGGATGAGGCTGGATCTTGTCTTTCTGGTGGGCAGGTCCACGTCTGGTGGTGTGTTTTGGGGTGTTTGTGGACTTATTATGATTTTAGGCAGCCTCTCCTCTAATGGGTGGTGTTGTGTTGCTGCCTTGCTAGTTGTTTGGCATAGGATGTCCAGCACTGTAGCTTGCTGGTCGTTGAGTGAAGCTGGGTGCTGGTGTTGAGACGTAGATCTCTGGGAGATTTTCACCGTTTGATATTATGTGGAGCTGGGAGGTCTCCTGTGGACCAGTCTCCTGAAGTTGGCTCTCCCACCTCAGAGGCACAGCACTGACTCCTGCCTGCAGCACCAAGAGCCTTTCATCCACACGGCTCAGAATAAAAGGGAGAAAAAGTGGAAAGAAAGAAAGCAGAAAGAAAGAAAGAAGGAAGGAAGGAAGGAAGGAAAGAAAGAAAGAAGATAAAAGAAAGTAAGATAAAATAAAATAAAGCTATTAAAATAAAAAATAATTATTAAGTAAAAACAATTTTTTTAAGAAAAAAACAAAACAAAAAAACAGATGGATAGAACCCTAGGACAAATGGTGAAAGCAAAGCTATACGGACAAAATGTCACACAGAAGCATACACATATACACTCACAAAAAGAGGAAAAGGGGAAGAAATCATAAATCTTGCTCTCAAAGTCCACCTCCTCATTTAGGATGATTCATTGTCTATTCATGTATTGCACAGATGCAGGGTACATCAAGTTGAATGTGGAACTTTAATCCGCTGCTTCTGAGGCTGCTGGGAGAGATTTCCCTTTCTCTTCTTTGTTCGCACAGCTCCCGCGGCTTAGCTTTGGTTTTGGCCCCGCCTCTGCCTGTAGGTCGCCCGGAGGTCGTCTGTTCTTCGCTCACACAGGACGGGGTTAAAGGAGCAGCTGCTTAGAGGACTCTGGCTCACTCAGGCCGGGGGGATGGAGGGGTGCGGATGCGGGGCGAGCCTGCAGCGGCAGAGGCCAGCAGGACATTACACCAGCCTGTGGCAGTCTCCCGGGGAAGTTGTCCCTGGATCCCAGGACCCTGGCAGTGGCGGGCTGCACAGGCTCCCCGGTAGGGGGGTGTGGATAGTGACCTGTGCTCACACACTAGCTTCTTGGTGGCGGCAGCAGCAGCCTTAGCGTCTCATGCCCGTCTCTGGGGTCCGCGCTTTTAGCCGGGGCTCGTGCCCATCTCTGGAGCTCCTTTAAGCAGCTCTTAATCCCCTCTCCTCGTGCACCAGGAAACAAAGAGGGAATAAAAAGGCTCTTGCCTCTTCGGCAGGTCCAGACTTTTCCTGGGACTCCCTCCCAGCTAGCTGTGGTGCACTAGCCCCCTTCAGGCTGTGTTCACACCGCCAATGCCAGTCCTCTCCCTGAGCTCTGACTGAAGTCCGAGTCTCAGCTCCCAGCCCCGCCCACCCCAGCGGGTGAGCAGACAAGCCTCGGGCTGGTGAGTGCCAGTTGGCACTGATCCTCTGTGCAAGAATCTCTCTGCTTTGCCCTCCGCACCCCTGTTGCTGTGTTCTCCTTGGTGGCTCTGAAGCTTTCCCCCTCCGCCACCCGCAGTCTCTGCCCGCGAAGGGGCTTCCTAGTGTGTGGAAACTTTTCCTCCTTCATAGCTCCCTCCCACTGGTGCAGGTCCCGTCCCTATTCTTTTGTCTCTGTTTATTCTTTTTTCTTTTGCCCTACCCAGGTACGTGGGGAGTTTCTTGCCTTTTGGGAGGTCTGAGGTCTTCTGCCAGCATTCAGTAGGTGTTCTTTAGGAGTTGTTCCACGTGTAGATGTATTTCTGGTGTATCTGTGGGGAGGAAGGTGATCTCCGCGTCTTACTCTTCTGGAATCTTCCCGATTCCCCCCAGATTTTTCTTTTTATCATTGAGTTTTAGCTGTTTGACTCTAATGTGTGTAGGTGTGTTTTGGGGAATTTATCCTTTTAGAGATTCTTTGGGATTCATGGATCTGTGGCTTTTTTTTCATAAATTTTGAAAAATTTTCTGGCCATTATCTCTTCGTTCTCTTATTCTATCTCATTCTTTCTCTCTTCTTTCAAGATTCAAATTTCATGTATGTTAGGACATTTGATATTGTCTTGAAGTTCTTGGGTGCTCTGTTCTGTTGTGAGTTCTTTTTTCCCCCCAGTTTTTATCTCTGAGTTTCTCTTTGGATAATTTCTATTGATGTACCTGCAAATTTAGTTTTCTCAGCTGTGTTTGGTCTGCTGATGATACCATTAAAGGAATTCTCCATCTCTGACATTGTATGCTTTATTTTTAGTATTCTCATTTGAGATTTAAAGTAGTTTCTTTCAGCCTGCTGAATCTTGCATCTGTTCATACATGTTATCAACTTTTTCGGCAAGATTTATACTAATTATAGTTATTTTAAATTCTCTTATTAGATTATTGTAACATCTCGGTCATTTTGAAATTGGATCTTCTGATTACCTCGATTATGGATTGGCTTTTCTTGCTTTTTTGTCTGATAATTTTGCATTGAATGCTGGATATCATATGTAGAATAGCAGAGACTAAAGGAAATAGTATTTATGCCTGAAAATGAGCATACCTCTTCTTTTGTCATGCTTCTATTGTGTGGGGTTGTTATTCTAATCATGACTTGGCTTGTTTTGGGTTTTGTTGCTGGTCTCCTAACCTTTTCCCACAGACTTCAAACACATATAGCAGTTGGTTATCATTACCTCATACTTAGAATGGGAACAAAGGTGCCAGAAGTTCTTTCTCCGTATTCTTGGTCCACCTTCATAGTTAACAATATCGGCATGATTTACAAATATCTTCTGCCATCTTGGCGGTTGTCTTTTTCACTTTCTAGATGGTGCCCTTAGAAGCACAAAAGTTTTAATTTTCATGAAGTTCAATTTATTTATTTTTTGTCTTGTTGCTCCTGCTTTTGGAGCAGTCATATCTGAGAATCCACTGCCAAATCCAAGGTCATTAACATTACCTCTATGTTTTCTTCTAAGACTTTTATAGCTTTAGCTTTTACATTTAGACTAATCTATTTTGTGTAAATTATTGTATATGGTGTGAGGAAGGGGACCAAATTCATTCTTTTGCAAACGGATATCCAGTTGTCTTAGTCATTTTTATTGAAACGGTGATTGTTTTCTCATTGAATGGTGTTGGCACCCTTGTTGAAAAGTAGTTGACCATATATAGGTTTATAAACCTATAAATCATAGGTTTATATCTGAACTCTGAATTCTATTCTACTGATCTATATGTCTATCCTTGGTCCAATACCACACTGTGTTGGTTACTCAAACTTTGCAGTAACTTCTGAAATAGGGAAGTATGCATCTTCTAACTTTGGTATTCTGTTTCAAAATTATTTTGGCTATTCTGGGTGACTTGAAATTCCATATGAATTTTGGAGTCAGCTTGTTAATTTCTATAAAGAAGTCAGCTGCAATTTTTATGAGGATTGTGTTGCATCTGTAGATAAGTTTGGGAAGTATTGCCATCAGAAAATATTAAGTATTCTGATCCATGAACAAGGAAGTTTTCCAATTATTACATCTTCTTATTTTACTATTGCTTTGTAATTTTCAGAGTATAAGATTTATATTTCTTTTATTAAATTCCTTCCTAAGTATTTAATTCTTTCTGACACTATCATAAAAAATTTTTTAAATTTCATTTTTGGATTGTTCATTGCAAGTCAATATAAATAAAATTGATGTTCATATATTGATAATGTATCCTGCAAACTTAACTGAACTTGTTTATTCTAATTGTTTCTTTCAGCTCACTTGTTTGTCTTGTTATTTATTAGTTCTAATTCTTTTTAGTGAATTCATTAGGATTTTCTATATATAAGGTTATGTCATCTACAAATAGAGATAGTTTTACTTCTTCCTCTCCAATCTGGATGACTTTTATTTCTTTTGCCTGCCTAGTTGCCCTTACTAAAACCTCCAGTACAATGTTGAATAGAAACAGTGAGGAAGGATATCTTTATGTTTTTCTGATCTTAGGGGATATCCAGCTTTTCATCAGTAACTATGATATTAGCTGTGATTTTTCAATAGATGCCCTTTGTCAAGTTGAGAATGATCCCTTCTATTCCTAATTTGTTGAGTGTCTTTATTATCAAAATGTATTAGATCCTGTCAAATGCATTTCTGGCACCTAATGAGATGACTATGTGACTTTTATTTTTTACTACATTGATGTAATGTATTATTTTCAAATGTTGAACCTGCCTTACATTCCTGGGATAAATCCCATTTGGTCATGGTGAATAAGTCATTTTTTATGTTGCTGGATTTGGTTTACTAGTATTTTGTTGAGGGTTTTTGAACCTATGTTCATAAGAGATACTGGTCTGTATTTTTCTTTTCTTATAATGTTTTTGTCTGATTTTGATATCAGGGTAATACTGAACTCATACAAAGAGTTGGGAAGTGTTTTCTCCTCTTCTAATTTTTAGAAGAATTTGTGAATAACTGTTTTCCATTTTTCTTTAAATGTATGGTAGAACTTAGTGGCAAAGGCATCTGAGTCTGGACTTTTTTTTTTTTTTTTTTTGCGGTACGTGGGCCTCTCACTGTTGTGGCCTCTCCCGTTGTGGAGCCCAGCCTCCAGATACGCAGGCTCAGCAGCCATGGCTCACGGGCGCAGCCGCTCCGCGGCATGTGGGATCTTCCTGGACCGGGGCACGAACCCGTGTCCCCTGCATCGGCAGGTAGAGTCTCAACCACTGCGCCACCAGGGAAGCCCTGAGTCTGGGCTCTTTTGTTGGATTTTTAAATAAACTATTTCCTCAGTCTCTTTATGTTATAGTGTCCAGTCAGATTGCCTTTTATTTTCTGGAGTCAATTTCAGTAGTTCATTCATTTTTAAAATATTGTCCATTTCATCTAAATTATCTAATTTGTTGGCATACAAGTGTATATAGTATTCTTTTAAAATCCTTTTTATTTCTATAAGAAAATAGTAATGTCTCCTCTTTCATTTCTGATTCTAGTAACTTGAGTCTTCTCTCTTTTTTTCTTGGTCAATCTAGCTAAAGATTTGTCAAGTTTATTGATCTTTTCAAAGAACGAGCTTTTGGTTTTCATTGATTATTCTCTATTGTCTGTCTATTCCCTATTTCATTCATTTCTGCTCTATTCTTTATTATTTCTGCTTGCTTTTGGTTTAGTTTGCTTTTCTTTTTCAGTGTCTAAAGGGGAAAGTTTAGGCTATTGATTTGCAATCTTTCTTCCTATTACAGGCATTTACTACTATAAATTTTCCTCTAAGCACTGCTTTAGTCTCATCCAATAAGTTTCAGTACATTGTCTTCATTTTTATGTATATCAAAATATGTTCTTATTTCCTTTTTGATTTCTTCTCTGACCCATTGTTTATTTAGGAGTGTGTTGTTTAATTTCCAAATATTTATGAGTCCCCCAATTTTTCCTGCTACTGATTTCTAATTTCATTCCATGTGGCCAAAGAACATACTTTGTATAATTTCTGTTCTTTTAAAGTTATTGAGGTTTGTTTTATAGCCTAGTATATGTTCTATCCTGGAGAACTGTCCACATACACTTGAGAAGAATGTATATTCTGTGTTATTTGGGAGTGTTCTATAAATGTCTGTTAGGTCTAGTTGGTCTATAGTGTGGTTCAAATTTTCTGTTTATTTGCTGATCTTCTGTCTAGTTTTTCTATCCATTATTTAAAATCAGATATTCAAGTTTCAGATGATTATTGTTGAATTGCCTATTTCTCCCTTAATTTCTGTCCGTATTGCTTCATGTATTTTAGTGGTATCATTGAGTGCATATATAATCATTATATGTTCCTGATGGATTGACCCTTTCATCAGTATAAAACATCCCTCTTTATCTCTAGTATCATCTTTTATTTTAAAGTCTATTATGCTTGATATCAGTATAGCCACTCCACCGTTTTTGTGGTTGCTGTTTGTTTGACACAACTTTTTTATCTTTTTTCTTTCAATATGTTTGCATTTTTGAATGTTCACTGTGGCAGTTTTTAAAATCAAATCTGAAAATTCCTACCTTTTAATTGGAGAGTTTAATTCATTTGCATTTAATGTAATTACTAGTATGATAGATTTACATCTGCCATTTTTGTTTGCTTTTTATATATCTCACCTTTTTTCTTCTATTCCTCCTTTATGACTTTTTAAATATTAAGTGAATATTTTCAAATGTAGCAATTTTAAGTTCTCTAATGATTTTTTTTCACTACATTTTTTAGTTGGTTGTTTTTCTAGCAGTTGCTCAGGGCTCACCATATATATCTAAATATTACTCCTATGTAGCTCTGTTCTCTTTCCCTTTTTTGAGGTACTATTTTTATACTTATTATATCTGTTAATATTACAGACCCAACAATACATTGCTACAATTATTACTCTACAAACTAGTCATTTCCTTAGCCCAAAACACTGTTTCTCCCACTCACCTCCTTTGTGCTGTTATTGGCACATTTCTTTACTTTATAAGCCCAAGATTACATTATGCACATATTTTATACAATTGCTTTTGAAATCATTTACGATAAGAGAAAATATATGTATATCTATTGCCTTTTACAACTACATACTTATGTTCTCTGGTACTCTTTGTTTTTTCTCATGTATTCAAATTACCACCTAGAATCACTGGCTTTTGGCTTGAAGAAGTACCTTTAGTATTTCTTAGAAGGTAGGTTTACCAGAAACAGATCCTCTCAGTTTTTGTTTATTTGGTAAAGTCTTTATTTGGACTTCATTTTTGAAAGATAGTTTTTCTGGATATAGGATTCTTGGTTGACAGTTTTTTAATTTGAGTACTTTGAATATGTTATGCCATTGCACTTTGGTCTCCCTTGTTTCTACCATAAAGTCTGTTTTTAATCTCATTGGGGTTCCTTTTTAAGTAGCAAGTAGTTTTTCTCTTGCTACTTTCAAGATTTTCTCCTCATCTTCAACTTTCATCATTTTTATTATGACATGTCTGTTTGTGGCTCTCTTTGGGTTTATCCTTCTTGGTGTTCATTGACCTTCTTAAATGTGTATAATATTGTTTTTCAATAAAGTTGGGGAGTTTTCTTCCATTATTTTTTTTTTTTTTTTGCATATATTTTTCTGCTCCTTTCTCTCTCTCATCTCATTCTGGTACTTCCACTACATGTTTGTTGGTATACTTAATAGCCTCCCACATTTCTCTGATGCTTTCATCATTTTTCTTCATTTGTTTCTTGTTCTTCAGCTTGCATAACTTTTATTGACCTATATTCTAGTTTCCTTATTCTTTCTTCTGCCAGTTGAGCAAATCTAATATTGAGCCCCTCCAGTGAATGTTCTAATTACTGTACTTTGCAATTTCATAATTTCCATTTGCTTTTTTAAATAATTGCTATCTCTATTTTTATTATATATTTTATGTGGCAAACCTTGTTTTATTTCTTTAATCATAGTTTCATTTAGTTCTGTGAACATGTTTGTAATGGCTACTTTATAGTCTTTTTCTGATATATTTGATATTTGATCTCTCTCATATGCAATTTCTGTTACCTGAACATTTTTCCAGTGTATGGGTTATATTTTTCTGTTTCTTTACATGTCTCACAATTTTTTTTTGTTGGAAACTGGACGTTTTATATAATATATTGTAGCAACTTTCAGTACTACCTCATTATTATTATTTGTTTATTTGTCTAGTAACTGATTGGTTCATTTCACTGAAGTTGATTTCCCCCCGCCTTCAGTGTCAGCCTCTGATGTTGTTCCTCAGGGTGGTATAACTTTGGGTATGCTCACAACACACTGGGATGACAGTGGCACTGGTAGGATTCTTTTCATCTCTTTTCCCTGACTACCCCTAACTATTAAACTATTACTAATTACCAGCTGAATGCTCTATCATTTTAAAATAATGCCTTGGGGCATTATTAAACCAATCTAATAAAATGTGGACCCTTTGAAGCACTAGTTTCTGATATGAACAGCTGGGTTTTTGTTCTGAAACCAGGAGGACTCAACCCAGCTGTATTATTCCCTACTTCTCTCCTTCAAATTATCTGACCTACAGTTTAGCCTGAAGCTGGAATCTTCTCCCAATTGCCTTCACCACAACTGGCACTTTTTTTGAGAGTGCATTTAGGCTAGAATTTCTTCACTCTGTTGCAAATGAAGGCAATTCCTTGGAAATAAATTAGTAATGATTTGTTTTTTTGGCCTGTTTCTCCCCCCAGGTAAAATCTCTGAGCCAATGTTCTGGAGTTAGGGCTGGGGACAACTGCAATCTTCTGAATGACATCCTGCTCTAGAAACCCAGAGTTCAGTGGGTGGGGTCCTCTTGCCTTCCCTTCTAGTGTGAAACCACCACTTTGTCAGGGCAAGAGAGATCAGAGCCCCATTTAAGCATGCTGCACCAAGGTAGAGTCTCTGTTCCATGAATGGGGCTGGACAGAAGAAGATAGAGAACTTAAAGACTTAATAAAGGTGATAGCAAGAGCTAAGTCTGAAGAATGAAAAAGAGTTTTTAAAGCAAGAAGAACTGGGAAAGTACAGTAAGGTAAAAGCCAGAACAAAAGTGCAGAAATAGAAAAACACTGTATAATTTCTAGGAGAGTGGAATGAGTGTGAGGCATGAAATACACGATACAGAGGCAGGAAATAAGACCAGAAACATAAGTCAAGGCAAATTAATAAAGGACATTGTGTCTTGATAAGGAGTTTGGATTCTAGCCTATATCGGCCAGAATACCCATGGTGGTTATTTTAGCAAGGAAGTGGCATAACCATACTCTTTTGAAAATTATTATTTTAGGAAAATAACTCTGGTTTCAGTGTGGTAGATGGTTTTGGACAGGGCAGTGAGACCAACGTAAAAGCTGTCATATGTACCAACAATTATTTGGATTTGGAGTAAAAACATGGCTCTATAGATAGAAAATTTTTAAGACTCACTTCTGTGGTATAATTGGCAAGTTCATGATTATTAGGCTACAGTAGGTTAGGGAAACGAAGGAATGTAAAATGACCCTTGGCTTCTGACTTGGGAAGCTAAGTAGATATTGATATAATTAACTAAATTAGGAATGCAAGAGAAAGAAACTGATCTGGGAAAGAAAATAATGAGTTTAGATTTAAACATGTTAAATTTGAGTAACCTAGATATCCCAGTGAAGAGTCTAATAAACAGTAGGTAATATGGGTCTCCAGCTCCAGGACAATGTGAAGATGAAAACAGAAAATTTACATACTGGTTTTCTTAAACAAGTTATTTAAATATCATTTTTAGAATGCAGATAATACTAGTTACCTCATAAAGTTTGTAGTGGGCAATTAAATGAGATATACACAGTGCCTCAATAAATGACAGCTCTGTTGCTATTTAGTTTTGAAGTTATTTGGATTAACAGAAATGAATTAAATCATCCAGAGGGAGTACATAATGTATTTGAAGTTAAGTCCAAAGAAGTGTTTCAAGGTACATCTTTTATGGGTTAGTAAAATACTTCAACTTCAGGTTAAGTTTGATACTTTGGATAGCAGATCAAGAGAAAATCTAGAGCTTAAAAGTTGTGTAATTTTGCATTTTTCAAAATTGCCTTCCTGTGTAGTATCAAACTCAAAAAAGTCATCCTTTGAAGCAGATATTATCATCTCAACTTTATAAGGCTTATGACTTACGTGCCTAAGATCAGCCACAAAGAATAGTTATGAAACTGATCTTGCAAGCCTGGCTTCTGACTCTCCGCCTACGTCTCTCCCACATCAAATCTGCCACTCAGTGGCTCAACATTCATCCTCTTACTGTGGAACTTGCCCTGGACCTCAATAAAATAGCTCTGTGAAATACTGTATTTGGAAGGCAGCCCTGATAAACAAGCTTTTTGATCTTGAAAGCACATCAGTAGTTTATCACCCCTGTTAAGAAATCTCCAAGAGGGAGACAAAGGTTCATAAACTACAACCAAATTAAGCTGTCAAGTGCACAATTCAATTAAATATTTTGGAGATATAGGTGATGTTGATTTTTTTCAGAGTCAGTGTTGAAATTCTGATGCTGTTACGGCATTAAATCAATCAAAAATTTAAAAGGTTACTGTTATCTCTAAAAATTTAGCCATACATATTCAGTGCTGTCTTGAATAATAGTTACCCTTGGGCTTCCCTGGCGGCCCAGTGGTTGAGAGTCTGCCTGCCAATGCAGCGGACACGGGTTCGTGCCCTGGTCCGGGAAGATCCCACATGCCGCGGAGTGGCTAGGCCCGTGAGCCATGGCCACTGAGCCTGCACGTCCGGAGCCTGTGCTCCGCGACGGGAGAGGCCCGTGTACTGCAAAAAAAAAAAAGTTACCCTTACAGAAAAACACACATCTTGTTAACTCTATGCCATATGATAAAGTTTAAAATGAAGCAAAAAAAAAAAAAATGCTATAAGACTTTTTGTTCTTACCCTTTTATCCATTCAACACTAAATTTTTTTCTTAGGTTTAAAAGATAGGTACTCCTCTTATATGAAGAAAGTTAAGCACAGGAACAGTATTTTGTTACCAAGTATATGACACAACATTTCTTGAAAACCTGCTCCTTTAGTGGCATTATTCGTTACCATGTGAACAGTCAGTTTCATCATCTGTAAAATACAGTTTATGTTTTACATGAATTAATAGTGGCATTTGGCAGTTTCCTGTCTCTCAGGAACCTCAACTGCTAATTTTGCTATTATAAGAACAATTTCTCCTCAAGCTCGTTTCTTTTTCACTCTCATCTTCCGTGGTACAGGATGATGGGAACTTAATTCTGTCAGGCACATAACAGCTCCAGTCCATGGAAAATAACAGCAATAGATCTGAGATTCATCTAAAAGGTATAATTATGCATTAAATGATCCAGTTTATGTTGGACATCTGCAGCATATCATTGTAATTAATCAAGAATGGGTAAGTGTAAAAATAGTAAGTATGAGGATAAGCATGCTCTGTCTCTCGGTTTTTTTTTCCCTTCCACTAAAAGAGAAAACAAACCTCCTGGAAGTATCAATAAATTAAGAAAAGTTTTATATAAAATAAAAGCTTGAGTCTTCAGAGTTGTCATAAAAATAACCTTCAGGAAAATTGATTCTAGCTAAAACCTTTGTTGATAGGTCCAAAATGGAAAGAGGAAAGAGGGAAAAAAAATTATGATGGATAGAAGAAACAAAAAGAAAATGGAGGCAAAGAGCATTTGGGGGAAATTTCAGGCTAGCTGTCATCCTTTGAGGAAAAGTTAAATGGTCAAATATGATTCTAACATTCTGTGTCTACCCAGTCCTAGGAAAAACTATTAGGTTTTCAAAAAGATATGGGGAAAACACTCCAATATAAATCCGAAGATTATGTGCATTTTATGATAAGCATACTTGGCCCCCCCCAAAAAAGTATAATTGTAACGGTAGAATTTCAGATGCTCTGACATCTGCACAGAAAAGGAATTTAAATCAGTAAACAACTATGGGACCTACCTGTGCTGTTCCTGATACTGGGAATACAGAGATGAGTAATTCCTGGTCCCTGAATCCAGGCAGTATGGTAAAGCACACCAACCAACCAACAAACCAGCAAACAATCAAAAACTATAATAAACTACTAATAATATGAACAAATTATCATCAGGGCATAGAGAAACAAGTGCTTAGCTCTTTAGCCTAGAGGAAGCAGAAATGCAGAATAATAAACAGCCTCTCAAAAAGTGGCACTTAAACTGGCATTTGACAGTTGAATAGTTGTCTCCAGGTAGGCCTGGGGAAGAGGTTCTCTGTAAATTCTAGATACTCTTTGAAGTACTTAATGTCATATCAAACACTTTTAAAATGTGACCATATCAGACACTAAAGTGTACTTTATAATTTATACATAATCGTATGAGTTGGATTGTATTTGAAGATGCTGTAAGGCCACACTTTGTAGACAACAAATGAAATGTTTATTAATTCAATTTTGTGATGATTTTTTCTTATATTTAGTATAATATATTTTCCCATTGACATTTTCTTAGACTCTTGGGAAACGCATAGTCTCCAAGCACTGTTCCTGTGGCGCCTAATGGAAAATGATGCCTAAGAAGGCATACAAGCCACAGGATTCAGTTTGAACAGAGGCTCTGGAAAGATGTATATTTGAGTCGGAAAGCCTCTCCAATAGTAAGATCACTGATTAACCCTTTATACATGAACTCATTTCCACACTTGGAGAAGCCATTCTCTCTACCCTGTGGTCAGATGTCATCAGCAAAGTGCATCAGTAAGGGTTCACTCTGAGAATTTATTTTCCTATTGACTCTGTGATTGTGAATGAGCCCCTTAGCCTCCTGAGCCTTTTTTCCCCATTCATCAAATAAAGATAGTACTATAGCACTATAAATGTGATGTATTTGAAGTTTCATATGGAAGACTTTCTAGAGATGTGAGGCATTATAGCAGGCACAATAACCAACCCAGTGCTTTTTATCTAGCACTCTTCTTCGACCTTAGAAATGGCAAAAGTTCTTAAAATATTTTCTTCACTAGCAAAACAAAATGTAATAAGATGATGAAAAGGACTCTTCTTTAAGAAAGCATTGAAACAGAGCTTTTCTAAAACAGAAAACACTTGAAAAATGTTGATTTTTGTGAATTGTCATATGCAAAATCATGCCTGACTGATGTATGGATGCTCTTGACTTTGAACACTTTTTTTTTTCCCCAGCAAGGTCTCCTTTTATTCATTGGGGTGGGTTTTTGAAATGCGGTGCAATTTACAGCCGAAGGTGTCAGGAAAGCAAGCCTGCGGTGCAGAGAAGCGCAAGAGGCTTGTATAACTTCCCCGCCTGATGGGCACCCTCATCTCACCTGTGGCCACACCTGCTGGCCTGGAAGGGGTCAAGTGGACCTTAGAATGAGATCTGGGTACCTGCTCCGTCAGAAGCTCACGACCACGTCCATCTGCCCTCCTTATGTACAACGGTGCGCAAAAATATCTGAAAATATCTTCACACAAGGTCACAAAATAGGCTCTGCTTGGCATCGTTTGGCCTAAGAAGCATTCTAGCCACGCAGGAAGGGTCATGCAGTTTCTGTCCTTCCAAACGCCGGGGCATCACCAGCTGCCTCTGCACCTGCCAGTCCGGCCTTCTCACGGCGTCTCCTCCGCTGCCTTCTTCAGGAGTCCAGACGCCAGCGAGCTGAGCTGGGTACCTCGAAGCCATGCATACCCGGGCTCTTCAGCGCACTTTCTCCACTCGGAGAACAGCTGGGCTTGGCAGCGGAAGGAGACTGGCGTCAGAGGCTGCAAGCGGCGTCAGAGGCTGCAAGCGGCGTCAGAGGCTGCAAGCGGCGTCAGAGGCTGCAAGCGGCGTCAGAGGCTGCAAGCGGCGTCAGAGGCTGCAAGCGGCGAAGAGCGCCAGGGTGAGGCGTGAGCCCCGGGCCTCGAGGCGGAGGTGGAGCCGGAAGTAAGCCGCGCCCCGCGTTCGCCTTGCCAGCCAAGATGGCGGCCAGCGGCATAAAGAGCTGGAAGTGTTCCTGGTCGCAGCAGAGCGTCTGCTTCTTTGTGCGAGGCCCTGGGGCCTTCAAACCGTCTGTGAGGAGCTGGGCCACTTCTCCGCCACAAACACCGTGTGGCAGAGCTCCAGTAGCTGGTGGTGGACGAGGAGAACCACCTTTCTGAACAGCTCTCGTGCACTGGGCCCAGTGGGCCGGTGCAGCCTGCGGAAACCGCAAGCTCTCTCCCTTCGCTCCGTCCCGGCAGAGCCGTAGAAGGGCCCGTCTCTTGGCGCGTCCAAGGCCTGGATGCCGGTTGAGAGGAGCAGGCCACCCCTTGAACTTACCTGCGCGTACTGGGGTGGCCTGAGGCTCTTGGCCTTCAATACCATGGAAAAGGCAGGGCTGCCGGAGCAGTCACTTCCTCATGGACGCAGGGACCCTCGTGTCTTCAAAGCCTGACGCCCATGGTCCTAGGAGCCTGAGCCGTGGCCGGTTGCCCACGCACGTCCCTCTTCTCCTCCAGGTCCCCTCTGGCTGCAGCGAGTCCGTAGCACCGCACCGGCTCCTCCACCTGCGTCCGGACACCAGTTAAGTATCCAAAGCGGTAAGTTATTGCGATACATTGAGCTAATGCAGCAGCCTTCATAGTTGAAGCTGTGAGGCATTGGGTTGGTGCTCTTTGCTTAAAGGGTGATGGCCCTAGGGTTGAGGTGTTTCCCGTGGGGAAAGATGGCCGATGTTGTTAACGTGGCAGATTAGTGAATATTTAAAAACATGATAAGAACAAATTTTAAAAATGCATATGCTAAATATTTTATGGAAGAAGTCCGCAATTGAAGTTTCGTGTCTAATTTACAGATTTAACCAGCAACTTGTGCTACGTGTTACAACTCTTACATAGCTCCATTCTAATAATCCTACAGAGATTGGAGAACAATTTCTTTTAAATTTCCAGTTATGTTGTTATTGTTGCTGTTATTAGGTATTATTGAGTGATTGACTGCTTGATTGATTGTTAAGGGTCTATACTTATGTGCTTCAAAGACCAAAAAGCATTTGAAAGATAAACAGTGAGAAGCCCTCTCCCGTCTCTGTCCCCCATTTGCCAGGTCTGCACCCCTCTCTCCCATGTCCCCAGCCCCCCCACTCCACCCCCTCCTTCCACACACACACACACACACACACACACAGGTAGGCACCATTATTAATGCTGACCTTAAACACCTTGGTTAAATAATTAGAATTTAAACATTTAGTCACTTGTAGGAGAAAACTAGTGGACATTTTTGTCAATTGAGAGAATATAATTATAGAAGAAAAGTCCTTGAGAAGCGAGGAAGGAAAGGGATGTAGGGAACAAGCAGAAGGACCATGCCTCCATTAGAATCTATTTCCTTTAACAAATTCTTCCCTGAGAAGGAGCTATTGCAGTTAGCCTTGTGTGTGCCTGCAGCTGTAGTTTTTGTTTTTTCAAGGAAAATCCAAAAACACTGAAAATTGATGGGATTGGGTTATGCCTTGCGAAATTCATGATACAAAATTTTCTCACAGGATGTAATGTCAGAATTCTCTCACCACCTTTTTCTTTTGTAGATGAGGGAAAAGGAGCTCATAGATATCTATGAGACTTTTGTTCGTTTCCTTCTAATCAGTGGATATTTTGAAACAGTTGTATGGTAAGTTTGGTCACCTCTATAAACTAGGAATAATCAACATAATTTAAATATTCTGCATTGGCAAGTATAAAAATGTATTTGTGTAGTGTAGTTAACTGTTATGTATCAAGACAGATTCAGTATTAATAAGTCAAGGTAAAAAAATATTTTTAGGTTTCTTTGAGATAAAGTACATATAAATTGCAACGTTCTTCAGTTATCAGAAAGACCTATTTAAATGTTTTTATTGACTGAGCTATTCTTCATTTCAAAACCAGTGGGTTTTTTGTTTTTGTTGTTGAAGTATAGTTGATTTACAATGTTGTGTTAGTTTCTGGTGTACAGTGAAGTGATTCAGATATATATAGATATGTATCTGAATATATATATATGTATTCTTTTTCATCTTCTTTTCCATTATGGTTTATTACAGGATATTGAATATAGTTCCTTGTGGTATACAGTAGGACACTGTTGTTTATCTATTTTATATATAGTAGTTTGTATTTGCTAATCTAATACTCCTAATTTATCCCTACCCCACCCCCTTTTCCCTTTGGTAACCATAAATTTGTTTTCTGAGTCTGTTTCTGTTTCAAGAATAAGTTCATTTTTGAGAATAAGTTCATTTGTGTCATATTTTAGATTCCACATGTAAGTGATATCATATGGTATTTGTCTTTCTCTTTCTGACTTACTTCACTTAGTATGATAATCTCTGGATCCATCCATGTTGCTGCAAATGGCATTATTTCATTCTTTTTTATGGCCAAGTAGTATTCCATTGTGTATATATACCAAATCTTCTTTATACATTCATCTGCTGATGGACATTTAGGTTGCTTCCATGTCTTGCCTATTGTAAATAGTGCTGCTATGAACATTGGGGTGAATGTATCTTTTCAAATTAGTTTTTTTTATCTTTTGCGGATATATGCCCAGGAGTGGGATTGCAGGATCATATGGTAGCTCTAATTTTAGTTTTTTAAGAAACCTCTCTACTGTTTTCCATAGTGGCTGCACCAAGTTACATTCCCACCAACAGTGTAGGAGGATCCCCTTTACTCCACACCCTCTCCAGCATTTCAAACCAGTGTTTCTTTTTTTAATTGTTATTTATTTATTGAGATGTATAATGACATGAACCAGATGGATACACAGAAATAATTAACTTTCATCAAATTTTGGCACATGTGAATGAGGAGATATGCCTTGAAATTTGAGAAGGCAGAAACTTTATGAAATATCACTTCAAAGTTTGCATCGTAAAAGAGGAAATAGATTCAAAAAATAAACATATTCTTACAGAGCCATTATGTCCCACAAGTGAAAATTATATATGTGTTGGAACATAAATATCCAAGGTCTATTACGTAGAAGGTCATTTCACTGTTTTAGAGACCTCCCCTAGAGGAAATGCAAGAGGTCAGATTCAGAGCACCATGTTTTGTTATGTACACTTTATTTTATTTTGTTGAAGTATAGTTGGTATAGTTGATTCACAGTGTTAATTGCTGCTATGCAGCAAAGTGACTTAGTTGTACATACATACATTTTTCTTCATATTCTTTTCCATTGTGGTTTATCACAGGATGTTGAATATAGTTCCCTGTGGTATAAAGTAGGACCTTGTTGTTTAATGCATTTTATATATACTAGTTTGCATCTGCTAATCCCAAATTTCCAATCCATCCCTCTCCCACCCCCTCCCCCTTGGCAACCACTAGTCTATTCTCTATGTCCCTGATTCTGTTTCTGTTTCATAGATAGGTTCATTTGTGTCATATTTTAGATTCCACACATAAGTGATATCATATGGTATTTGTCTTTCTCTTTCTGACTGACTTCACATAGTATGATAATCTCTAGATCCATCCATGTTGCTGCAGATGGCATTATTTCATTCTTTTTTATGGCTGAGTAGTATTTCATTGTATATGTGTATATACCACATCTTCTTTATCCATTCATCTGTTGATGGACATTTAGGTTGTTTCCCTGTCTTGGCTATTGTGAATAGTACTGCTGTGAACATAGGGGTGCGTGTATCTTTTTGAACTGCAGTTTTGTCTGTATATATGCCCAGGAGTGGGATTGCTGGATCATATGGTAATTCTATTTTTAATTTTCTCAGGAATGTCCATACTGTTTTCCACAGTAGCTGCACCAGCTACATTCCTACTAGCAGTGCAGGAATGTTCCCTTTTCTCCACACCCACTTCAGCATTTCAAATCAGTGTTTCTTATTCCAGCCAGAACGCATTTATTGTTCATATCTGACCCAGCTCCTACTGTGGAGCCTAGCATGTAGTAGGTGCCAAATGAACATTTGTTGATTGGCAGACTAATAATATTTTACAAAATTATTATTATTTTTCATTTGATATTGAGTATTGTCCAGTACTTTAAGATGGTTTATTAATATATAAGCTAGCATTTTTTTTACTGTATGAAAAAATGCAAATTGGAAAATGTTATGAAAGCTGATTTTTCAGTTTTATATTCTATTAAATACATACTACAATTAGAAAATTACAAAAATAAACAATAGCATTGCCAGAATGATTTTATCCCACAGAACACTGCGTGTTTCTTAGTTTGAGATTTTTCATACAAAAGAAAAGTGGAGAATGGATGAATCATAGTCAAACTGCAATACATTTCCCCAAACCTACCTTGTGCTAACTCTAAATAAAACTTCCTTTTTATGTTATCACATCCAGTCTTTACCACCCACAAATGCTCTGCCAAATTACTGATAGAACTCCCTATCCTGTCTTCGTGGCTGTCCAGTGCCTACTCTGTCTTCAGTATCCAGGTGAGGTCCTCCCTCCTCCTGGAAGCCTTCCCTGCAACACTCAGCCTGCAGTGAACTCTTTCCTCTGAACTCGTATAGGAGCAGTAACACTCGTCACACACTTAACATTCTTTGTATTTTTACATTATTGGCTAAATTTCCTGTGTATATGTTTGACCATTCTAGTTAGGCTGATTTTAAGGGTAGCTACAACCACAGAGGTGTGACAATTCGGTCCTGTTGTAAGAAAGTAGAAACTGAAGCCCACCAGGAGGCATTAAGCAAATGGCCCAAGTTCATAGCTTTACTGCATACCTAGACAGTACAGGTTTTGCATACCTTTGTGTCCACATCAATGCTAAGCATGGTGCCTCGTGTATAATACATTTTGAGTTTTTTGTTGTTGTTTTGTTGTAAACTTGATGTAGAACATCCATCTCACTACAGATTTTAAGAATATTTGCTCAGTGATTTGGTAGATGTTTGTGTGAATGTGCTTTCATATGGTGAACAAATACTTGTTTTTTTCAAGGCTGTTTGACAATAGTCTATTCACATATTTGACAGTCTCACCACAACAGACTCCTCTGGCTAAACAAGTTCTGTGTTGATACAGACAGAAAAGGGGTGGGGTGGGGGGGGGGGAAGCTTAGAAAATTGAGTTAATTTACAATTTGTGAAGAAAGATAAAGGTGTATTATTTTTACCCCATGCCTACCCTCTCAACCCCACTCAGGAAAAAGCTGGATATATGTGTGTGTGTATGTATATGTGTGTATATACACATATATATGTATATACACATATATATATATATATTCAAAACTGTGACATGGATCAGTGCCTACAAAAGAACCTGGAAGTATATGGGAAGCAGGGAGGAGGAGGAGGGGATCCTGGCAAAGAAGAGTTCATTGTTGTACAATGAGGTCATTTATTTGAATCTGTATCCAAAAAGGTGTTTCCTTTTAAATATTCACGAGATGTTCTGTCATTATGAGCCCAAAGGGGAGACCTTTATCAGATGCTGGGTGAGAACCAGGACTTCCGCCCTTCACCTTCCATTGGTTGTGAGTCCTTTCGGTAACATATAACCAAGGAGAGTATTGTGTCCTAAGCGCTTGAAAACAAATCACCCCAATTCCCTGTTTTCATTACCTTTAGTCAAAGTCAAACTTCATTAAGTCTGCACACCTTGCAGTCTCCCTCTTGAGGCGGTATTTTTCCCTACCATGAGTCCTTACCCTGAAATCTTCGGCAGAAGTTGCACAGTAGAGTCAGAAACTCAAGCAGTTAGTGAGGTTGGCCTTACGTCCCTTAGCTACCCATGAAAGGCTTGAGGCATCTGCCATCACCTAGGGGTAGGGGGTGGGGAGTTGCTCACAGAGGGGATGGCGTCAGTTTGACAAAATATTGTTAAAACTCCTTAAAGTTGTTAGTGGGAAGCAAGACTGACTACGTGGCCAGGTTGTCCTCCACTGGCCTCACCTGGGTCCTCTGTCCCATTGCTCACTCATCATCATACATCTCTCACACCACCTGGCCTCAAGGTGTTACCTCTCAGCCTCACAGTGTTTTTTCTCTCCTTTTATGTGGATAGTGGTTAGAGACGTCTCACTGAGGTTTCCTGTATCTTTTCCCACTGTGCACAAGAAAGAGTTGGGATGGCCTTACTGCTAGTAGAATATCTCCTTTAAAGACCAGGAAATCATGGGGAAGACCTTTCTGGATACTGATTCTTTCTTCCGCACTCAGCCCCCACAGCAGCCCTGGTTTCCAGGATGTGTTTTGATTTCTTGAATCTATTTAATTATGACTGACTGTCCTTCTTTCTTAGAACAAAGTTCATAAGTCCTTGAGCTGTTCCTGCTCTTTGGGTTACACAGTAATAGTAATGAAAATAACGATGGTAATTAACTTATTGAGGACTTTCTAGGTGCTAGATAACATGTATTAACTCATTAACCCCTGTATTAGGGTTCTCCAGGTATATATCTCCTATTGGTTTTGTTTCATATTATGAGGAATTTGATCATGCAATTATGATCGCTAAGAAGTCCCCATGATTTGCTGTCTGCAAGCTAGAGACCCAGACCCAGTGTGAAGACCTGAGAAATAGGGGCACTGATGGTATAAATCCCAGTTCAAGGCCAGAAGAAGAAATGTGATGTCCCAGCTAGAGTAGCGAGGCAGTGGAAGATGAATTCCCCCATCCTTCTCCTTTTGTTCTATTCAGGCCCTCAGTGGGTTGGATGATGCCCACCCCTGTTGGGGAAGACCATCTACTTTACTGAGTCTGCCAATCCAAATGCTAATCTCATCCCGAGATATCCTCACAGCATACCCAGAAATAATGTTTAATCTTGGCGCCCTGTGGCAAATCAAGTTGACACATAAACCATCACAATCCCTATAGATCTCTGAGGTAGATAACATTATTTCCTCTTCACAGTTAATGGTTTTGCAGGCCAGAGTGGTTGAACAACTGGCCCAAAGTCATAGCTTATAAATGGTGGAGGCAGAATTCATACTCAGTCTGGCTCTAGAACTTGTGTTCTGAACTGTGAGGCTTAGTTGCCTCTCGAGATGTGTGTTCCGTTATAATACTGACAATGATAAATGGCAATATAGATACCCATCAATAGGACATGTGCTTTGAGCTGTTTTTCAGTGAGTTTAATGGTTGCACTGAGCTAAATCCTTTACAATCCTGGTTCCTCTGAATAGGAGCATACTCATGGAGGTGGCTACCTGGAGCTGGAAGAGTGGTCTGTAGTTATGGAGCATTTGGGATTTTGTTGTTGTTGTTATTGCTGTTAAATCTCAGGCGATTATTTATTAATAGCCTCTTTAGGATGTTTGAATGTTTATAGAGTATTGTTGCAGTCTGAATCTGCTTCAAAGTATAATTGAAGGTTCAGATGATTTCCTTCCTTCTCAACCTTGTCATAATGAAGAGTATCCACTCTTTACCTGCAAATAGAAAACCTGAAATTTAATTGTTATTTATTACGGGAAAGGAGAACATAAAAGTGCAAATTTGTTTTTTTTCCTTTTCCCTTTGAAATCCATCTCCTTTCTTTACCGTGGAGACAAAAGATTAGAGAACTCTTTTTTCATGTGCAATACTTCCTGTACTTAATATTTCATAAATTTGAAATGTCCTGAATTTTTATGGCTCAGTAGTTCTTAAGTGTTTTTCTGTTTATTTTTCTGAGAGCATTTAGAAGAAGGAAATATTTTAACTCTCCATTTGTTATGTTGTAATAGTTCCTAAGCATTCCAGTTTATTCATTAGAACCTCTTGTTAGTGTGAAGCTGGAAGCCTTATTATTTTAGGAACATTTTTAAGCTTTCTTATTTTTCTCTCCTGGCACCTTCTAAAAATTCCAGAGCTAACTTTAACATTGCATTCCTGAAATTCAGTGAAAGTCATTTAGGACTTCCTTATCCCCACTAGAAGCCAATTTAGTGACCAGATGTACGTTTTCATTCCCATTACCTAATTTATTTGTAATCGTCAGGGAAAAAGATAATGTGAATAAGAAAATTTCCTGGGAATTCTCTGGTGGGCCAGTGGTTAGGACTCTGTACCTCCACTGCAGGAGCATGGGTTCCATCCCTGGTCGGGGAACTAAGATTCTGCAAGCTGTGTGGTGTGGCCAAAAAAAAAAATTCCAGAAATTATTAATTTACTAATTTTAAATATTTAAAAATTTAAAAAGTATAAAAGTGTATATGGTTGACAAACATTTCCTTGCTTTCAAAAGGATCTGTGAAGCGTAAGCAAACCACTTTTGGTTTCTTGGTTTCAGTAGAGATATATTATGGAGTGCTGAAGTAACATAACAGCTATGATCTCATTTAAAAGGCTTCTTCCTCTCGTCTTAAATTCAACAAAACTTAGTCAACAAACATTTAATGCAAACCTGGAATAGTTAACCCTATTCTCAGTTGCTAAGATTGCAGAAATGAATAAGACCACCTATGTAAACAGCACTCAGATCAAAATAAAATGTCACCAGCCCTCCAGAAACTTCCCTCATAGTTTCTCATGATTCTCCCAATCATTACTCCTCCCTTCTTCTCGAAGGTTAACTACTCTTTTTATGTCTCACACCATATGTTATTGTACTTTTTAAAAATGAATAGTAAGTATGTATTCTCTTGTGTCTTGCTTTTTGTTCAACATTGATTTTGTGAAACTCATTCATTTTGTTGCATTTTACTACAGTTTTCATTATTGTCAAGTATTGGCTCTATGGGTATTCTGAAAATTATCCATTCTACTGTTCATGGACAGTTTGGTCTGTTTCTAGTTTGGACAGTTTGGAGTTGTATGAATAATGTTGCCATGAACATTCTTGGACATGCCTCTGGGTAAACAATGCATATATATGCATTTTTGCTAGGTATGTACCTAAGAATGGAAGCATGCATGAGGATATATGAATGCTTACCTTTAATACAAACTGCCAGTGAATTTTCCAAAGTTTCTGTATCAATTTATTATTCCACCAGCATGACAGATTCTTTTGTTCCAGATCTTTTCCAACATTTGGAATTGTCATTTTTAAATTGCAGTCATTCTATTGTGTACCTCATGTGGTTTTTACTTGCATATTCCTCCTGTTTAATCACGTCAAGACCTTTTCTTATAATTTTTCAGGTTTCTTGCTAATTTTTCTATTGGTCGTCAAACTTGTCAGTTTGTAAAAATTATTTGAATATTCATTACAAACTCGTTGGATAATACCTGTTGCATATACTTTCTCCATTCTCTTATGCTCTTAGTAATCTTTTGATGAACAAAAATCTCTAGTTTTAATGTGGTCCTCTTTCTTTTTTATGGCTAGTAAGTTTTGCCTCTAATTTAAGAAATATATTTGTACTCTGATGTCATGAAGATTTTCGATGTTACCTTCTAGATCCTTGATTGTTTTAACTTTTACATTTAGTTCTCAAAGCCACCATTCTATTTTTTGTGAGCTGGGTTAGGTAGGAGCTAAGTTTCATTTGTATTTTCCAATTGGCCTGCACATTTATTGACAAAACCATCTTATTCCCACAGCACTGCAGTGTTACTTTTATCATCAGTTACTAAATTGTGGCTTCATGTAACAGCATTGATAAACCTCAGAAAAATACAATTAAGCCAAAAAAATGAAGTTGCAGAATAACATAAAGACTGAATTCATTTAAACATAGTAAAACTTGCTATGAACACATTATAAATAGTAACTTTTGGGGGGGCCACAGCTTTAATGAAGCTATTAAGTGAAGGTAGTAATAACACTTGGGAAAAGGGTTAACTCTTAGCAAGGAGGGGAAAGGCTAGTATAAGGGGGCTCAGAGGCGACTTGAAAGGCATTTGTAAGTGTTCATTTCGTTATGATTATTTTCGTATATTACAAATACTTAATATTTTTGTATCTATTCAGTTTTTAAGAAAAATTTAAGTGGTGATTGGCAAATTACCCAAGGGCAACCAAACAGTTTTAGTTTCAGCTTGTCCCTCTTTAATGCCTCTTCATTATCTACCCTTTAGGATTCTCCTTAGTTTCTTGTAGCTTAGCTACCTGTTTAAGAAGGTGTTGTACTTTGTCCAGTATTTCTGAGTTTTCTGTTGGGAGGCTTTCCAGGATATGTATTTTTCCACATTGCAGGAAACTAAAGCCCTCCCATGTACTCTTTCTACATTGAATTCAATTCTCTACTGAATGCATTCAGTACAATTGACAACTCCCTATATCTTAGTATATTTTCCTTCCTTTGCATCTATGAAACCACAGTCTTTGAATTTTCTTACTACCTCACTGGACTCCTTTTCTCAGCCTTATTCTCTAGCTCCTTCTCTTGTGCAGATACCTAAATCTGGGTGTCCTAGGGTTCAGGACTGGGCCCTTTTCTATCTATATAACCTTTATCAGTCCCATAGCTTTAACTCAACAGTAGCTCCCAGATGTATATCTCCAGTGCTGGTCTCTCATTTTAGGACAAGATTTCTATATTCAGTTGTTTATTTGACATGTCCATTTGGATGTCTAATAGACACCTCAACTTAGTGTTTCAGAAATAGTTCTTCATTTTTCACCCCTCTCCTCAAGCCAGTTGGTATCAGTGGAGATTGAATTCGGCTGCAAATAAAAGAAACTATCAATAAAATGACTTTAAAATATAATTTTTTTCTCTTTTTCATATGAGAGGGCTGAAGGTCTTCATTCAAAGCTGTTATGAAGCCTCCTTGGTCATCAGGTTTCTTTTTATGTTTCTGAGTCACACTGTCTTGGCAGGTGCCTCCATCTTTCAGATCATTTCAGTATCCATAGTGGTCTTGGGACACCACCATCATGTTCAGGTTTCAGGAGGAAGATGATGGGAAAGATAGATAAAAGAGTGAAAAGGGAACATCACTTAGCTTGAAATAAACTTTCCAGAAATCTCACATGTTATTTCCAATTATATTTTGTTGGCCAGAACCCAGCCAATGGGCACACACCTAGCTGCAAGGAAAAGAAGGCAAAAATAGTTTTAGCTGGACCCATTTCCATCTTTAATATAAACTCTGAATGTTGTTACCAAAGAAGGAGGAGAGAAGTGGAACTGTGTGGCAGGTAGAGGGATCTTCCACACTATTTCTTCTTCCGTTCTTGCCATCTAAGTAAACAGAACTATTGTCTACCTAGTGATTCAGATAAAAATCCTAGGGTCATTCTTGATTCCTCCCCACATCTAATCTATCAGCCAGTCTTCTTAGTTTTGTTTCCAAAGTACATCTTGAACCTATCACGTTCTCTCCCTTTCCTCTGCTACCCCTTTAATATAAGCCATCATCATCTCCTGGGTAGATGTATTATTGCAGTGAACTCCCTATCAGGTCTCTTTTCTTCAGTTTTCATCACCCATTCTCTTTACAGCAACCAGTGTGCCAGTGTGGTTTGCTTTGGTTTTGCCTTTGTTTTTTTGCTTTTTCTTCAATAAAGCCACATCGGCTTCCTACATAACGGTTTTCAGTGACTTCCTATGTACATAAGGACTCAGCTTCTTAACAGTGGCCTGCATGAGCACCTGCATGTACCATCTCACCCTTTGCTTACCTTTTCCAGCAACAAAAGCTTCATGCATATCAAGTTCTTGGCATTTCAGAACTTTTGTGCCACAGCATGCTCCTTCCAGCAGTTTTGAATTTTGTTTGTTGTCTGTCACTGGAACATAGGCTCTGTAAAGTCAGGAGGAGCTTGTCAGAACTTTTCAGCCATGTTACCCACACCTGGAGCAAGAGCTACCTAAGTCCTGGTGGTGTTCAATATTGTTGAATGTACAACTATGTCTTATTTGTGAGGCTATATGAAAATTTTATTTCTTATTATGGCTTATACTATATTCTAGATATTCTGAATATTCCACAACAAACATGAATTCCTTTTGAATGTTAAAACGTTTTATTTTAGTGACATTAAATAATTTATAGTGTATAATTTCTAATGTATAATTATTAAGTCTGAAGTTACCTAATTATTAGTTAAACTTACTAATATTTTAGAGCAGCACTTATAATATGTAAGATGTGGGCTAGGAACATCAGGTAATGAGCAAATCAGGCACTCGTAACCTCAAGAAGCTTACAATTCAGAAATGGAAACTAAGAAATAAGCAATTTATATTCTAGACCATATATTCTAAACCACACTTCAGCAAGTACTAACAAAGATACCTAAATCAGATGTGAGTTATTACTATATATTGCCCCACCCCCAACTGGTGCAGGTAGCATACCTGTACTGTGTAAACATGGCCTCTCATGCAGCTGTTATATAGACAAATTCAAGTTGTTGCTTGTTCTTACAGCAAAAAGTTTCTTCCATACTGATTCACATTTTTATTACTTATTCCAAAAGCAAAACAAAAAGAACAAAAAACAAAACAAATAATAAAAAGTACCACTCCCTGAAGCAAGTTTCTGAGTGTACTTGACATTGCTATGCAGGTATTAGGAAAGTTCTTTTTCAGGACTTGGCCTACCTTAGAGATGCTACTTAGCTTATTTCAGAAAAACTGAGCAGTGTTCTCTGAGTGTGCTGATTAATCTGCTTTTTTATTGGATAACAGCCTCAGGGAAAGGCACCATTAGAAAATCAAAGCAGCAAAACTTTAACGTCTCCAAAGAGCTCTAGAGATAAGGTATAAGTGAATTAAAAAAGGAAATATTAATAACCTTAGTTTAGCTTAAAGAATAAATGCCTCATGACATTAAGAAATGTTCAGTAAGCTGTTTATAAGAACTAAGACTAATATAGCAAGCATTGTAAAATATAGTAATGTTATGGTGCTGTTTAAAGTTCAGTTTGATGATTCCTTTATCTTTTATTTTCTTAATTCTTGAGATATTCATAGTTATAGTTTTATTAATATGAGGCATCCTCAGAATTCTAAATATAAACTACTTAATAATTATTATTACTATTGTAGATACCATTTATTGTGCAGTGTACTCTGCAAAGATTGAGAGATTTAATGTTATTTTTCCTATATTCTTTTAAAGCCTAAACATGGCTAGGTTCATCTTAAGTATTTAATACATATTTGTTTATTTTACTATAATGTTGAGAAAACACTGTATTGGGAATTATAAATAAAATATTACTCTTAACTCCGTCACTTGCTAAATGGAATACCTTGGCTGGTTTTTCATAGACTACATAATTGCTAAGGTTTCCCCTAGCTGTAAATCCTATAGTTTTCTTTCTTTCTCTCCTAGCTTCCCTTTCTCTCTTTCTTGTTCTCTCATTCTTTCTGTCTTTCTGTATCTTCCTTTCTTTTTCCCTTCCTTCCTTCCTTTTTGGGTCAATGAATACACTTTCCCAGTTTTAGGTGTAGTCATCAACAAGCGTTTGTTGAATACCTACTGATAAAATACCAGCTGTTGTTCCACTTACTGGAATTCTGCAGTTAAGATAAGAACAGTCAATGAACAACCGAGTCTTTGCATTCTCATGGAGTTCAGAGTTTGTCTTCCTCGAGGGAAGACTCTGCCTGATTCATTCATATGTTCTTCCATGGTGTATAGAAGAGAGCATTTATTCTGTTGATGCTTTAAGGGAAAAGCTAATGAATGTAGAACAGAAAAAAAGAGTGAAATGAACTTTTGACCCCTTCAGGTTTGAAAAGGCAATTCTGTCCTTGATGAAGTGTAATTAAGGAAACACTGGATGGCCTCAGAGAGTTTGAACCAAGGAGACAAAAACGTAGGTAATTAAAGGCATTTCTGTTCATGTGTTCATCTTCCATAGCAGTTTAATTTTCACAAACTATCCACCAGTGTCCCTAAAAACCCTTCACTACTCGGAATTTAGGCCATTATGATTAGCTGACAGACATTTCAAGCTGTCACAAAAAAGGAACTCTTTCAGGCTGTAGTTCAATTTCAGTAACATCACCATTTATGTGTACTAGTTTCTGTAATTATCTTAATCTCCTACTACATTTTGTCTTTATCCTTTTACGAAAAATATGAAAACTGGAAAACAACTCAGAGGGCAAGAAGTATGACTTACAAGCCTACTCTATTTTAAATAACATTGGAAAATGTTTGAAAAAATTATATTGTAACCAGAGTCTCACTAGATTTAAGCAAGTATACTATGCATTTGACTGTCAAATTAAAACAAAAAACCAAATTTAAGAACGTGTATGGAATGTTGGAATTTCATCATTGACGATTAGGTCTAACAAAAAAAGATAGCTTTTTTATTCTTCAGACTAAGAGAAACTTCCTGTATTTGCCTACTATTTGACTGCTATACATGAGACTTTAACACGTTATCAGAAATGCATTAAGTGTTAAAGTGTACCCACAAATGGGGGTGTCTGGTAGCCAGTTGGTGGTGGTTTTCCCACTCCTCACCAAAAGCATCCTTCCCCTTCATTTCTCCTTTTCTTTCTCTTTTCTTCTTCTATCACCTTTATTGTTCCTATGTGCATTTTCTCTGCTTCTGTGTTAGGCCTGTTAGTGACACTTAAAGGGACCTGCAAGCATTGCAGACCTCATGATAGAGCTAGAGAAGCTAGAATGGGTTGACTATGAATTTTAAATATTTGGAATTTTTGGCACCTGTGGACTTTTTCTCTTTTTTTAAAATAATGTTTCTGAGAGTTTGAGACTTGTTAACCTTAGAAATGCTTGACTGGCACAGCATGGCTTAGTGGAAAGCGTGTATGTGTACGAACACTGGATTAAAAGCTTGGCTCTATCATTAATTAGCTACATAACCCTGAACTAGTTACTTATATACTTAGAAAGTCAGTGTTTTCATTTATAAAGTGTGTATTAAAATATTGATCACTTGATATTATTGTGAAGATTAGGTATAGACATATATAGTATATATAGTAGACATTCAATAAATGGTGTTATTGTCATGAGGATTAATTACAGTAATTATTTGTTCTAGTATATTGGAGTAAATTACTTTTATATTTAAAACATGCATTCAATTTAATGAAAGATACCACATTCACATTAAATTCACATTAAATTCACATTAAATGTCCACAATAAAATGGACAACCTGGAAGAAATGGACAAACTCTTAGAAAGGTACAATCTCCCAAGACTGAACCAGGATGAAATAGAAAATATGAACAGACCAATCACAAGTATTGACATTGTGATTTAAAAACTCCCAACAAACTAAAGTCCAGGACCAGATGGCTTCACAGGCAAATTCTATCAAACATTTAGAGAAGAGTTAACACCTATACTTCTGAAACTATTCCCAAAAAATCTGCAGAGGGAGGAACATTCCCAAATTCGTTCTATGAGGCTACCATCATGCTGGTACCAAAGCCAAACAAAGATACCACAAAAAAAAATTACAGGCTGAGATTACTGATGAATATAGACGAAAAAATCCTCAACAAAATACCAGCAAACCTAACCTAACAATGCATTGAAAGGATAATACACCATGAACACATAGGATTTTTCCCACGGACACAAGGATTTTTCAATATCCACAAATCAGTGTGATACACCACATCAACAAACTGAAGAATAAAAACCATATGATTGTATCAATAGATGCAGAAAAAAGGCTTTTGACAAAATTCCACGGCCATTTATGATAAAAACTCCCCAGAAAGTGGGCATAGAGGGAACATACCTCAACATAATAAGGGCCATATATGATAAACCTACAGCTAACATCATACTCAGCAGTGAAAAGCTGAAAGCGTTTCCTCTAACATCAGGAAAAAGACAAGGATGTCCACTCTCACCATTATTCAACATAGTTTTGGAAGTCCTATCTATGTCAGTCAGAGAAGAAAAAGAATTACAAGGAATTAAAATTGGAAGAGAAGTAAAACTGTCACTGTTTGCAGATGACATGACATTATACATAAAAAATCCTAAAGATGCTACCAGAAAACTACTAGAGCTCATCAATGAATTTGGTAAATTTGCAGGATACAAAATTAATACATAGAAATCTGTTGCATTTTTGTACATTAACAATGAAAGAGCAGAAAGAGAAATTAAAGAAACAATCTTCTTTACCATTGCATCAAAAAGAATAAAATATCTAGGAATAAACCTACCTAAGGAGGTAAAAGACCTATACATCGAAAACTATAAGATACTAATGAAAGAAATCAAAGATGACAGAAACAGATGGAAAGATATAGCATGTTTGATTAGAAGAATCAATATTGTCAAAATAACTATACTTTCCAAGGCAATCTACAGGTTCAATGCAATCCCTATCAAATTACCAATGGAATTTTTCACAGAACTGGAACAAAAAATATTAAAATTTGTATGGAGAAACAAAAGACCTCAAATAGCCAAAGCGATCTTGAGAAAGAAAAATGGAGCTAGAGGAATCAGGCTCCCTGACTTCAGACTATACTACAAAGCTACATTCATGAAAATAGTATGGTACTGTCACAGAAACAGAAATAGAGATCAATGGAACAGGATAGAAAACCCAGAAATAAACTCAAGCACCTGTAGTCAATTAATTTATGACAAATGAGGCAACACTATACAATGGAGAAAAGACAGTCTCTGCAATAAATGGTGCTGGGAAAACTGGACAGCTACATGTAAAAGAATGAAATTAGAACATTCTTTAACACCATACACAAAAATAAACTCAAACAGGGTTAAAGACCTAACTGTAAGACCTGACACTCTAAAAATCTTATAGGAGGGCTTCCCTAGTGGCGCAGTGGTTGAGAGTCCACCTGCCGATGCAGGGGACACGGGTTCATGCCCTGGTCCGGGAAGATCCCACATGCCATGGAGCGGCTGGGCCCGTGAGCCGTGGCCGCTGAGCCTGCGTGTCCGGAGCCTGTGCTCCGCAACAGGAGAGGCCACAACAGTGAGAGGCCCGCGTACTGCAAAAATAATAATAAAATAAAATTTAAAAATAAATAAAAATCTTTAAAAATAAATAAAAATCTTGTAAGAAAAGAGGCATAACGCTCTTTGATATAAATCTCAGGAATATGTTTTTTGATCTGTCTTGTAGAGTAGTGGAAATAAAAACAAAAATAAATAAACAAATGGGACCTAAGTAAACTCAAAAGCTTTAGCACCGCAAAGGAAACCATAGAAAGACAGCCCACAGAATGGGAGAACATACTTGCAAGCGAAGCAACTGACAAGGGATTATTCTCCAAAATCTACAAACAGCTTGTGTAGCTCAACATCAAAAAAACAGACAAACCAATCAAAAAATGGGCAGAAGATCTAAATAGATGTTTCTCCAAAAAAGGCAAAAAGGATGCTCAGCATTACTAATTATTAGAGAAATGCAAATCAAAGTACAATGAGCTATTACCTCACACCAGTCAGAATGGCCATCATCTAAAAGTCTACAAACAATAAATGCTGGAGAAGGTGTGGAGAAAAGGGAGCCCTCCTCCACTGTTGGTGGGAATGTAAATTGGTACAGCCCCTTTGAAGAACAGTATCAACATTCCTTAAACTAAAAATAGAGCTATGATATTATCCAGGAGTCCCACTCCTGGGCATATATTCAGAGCAAACCATGGTTTGAAATGATTCATGCACCCCAGTATTCACTGCAGCTCTATGTACAATAGCCAAGACATGGAAGCAACCTAAATGTCTTATAGATGAATGGATAAAGAAGATGTGGCACGTATATACAGTGGATTAATACTCAGCCATTAAAAAGAATGAAATAATGCCATTTGCAGCAATGTGGATGGGCCTGGAGATTATCATATTAAGTGAAATATGTCAGAGAAAGGTACACATCGTATGATATCACTTATATGTGGAATCTAAAATATGACACAAATAAACCTATCTGTGAAACAGACTCACAGACTTAGAAAACAAACTTATGTTTACCAAAGGGGAAAGGTGGGGGTGGGGACAAATAAATTGGGAGTTTGTGATTGACATGTACACACTACTATATTTAAAACAGATAACCAGCAAGGGTCTACTATATAGCTCAGGGAACTCTGCTCAATATTCTGTAACCTAAATGAGAAACAAATTTTTAAAAGAACAGATACATGTATATGTATAAATGAATCACTTCACTATTCAGCTAACACAATGTTGTTAATCAACTACAATATAAAATAAATTTTTTTAAAAAATTAAAATAAAAATTTACAAAAAAAGAAACAAGCATAATACAAAAGAATACCATCAAACCGTAAAAGGAAAAACAAAAGGAATAAACACAGAAGAATTATAGAATCAACTGGAAAAGAAGGTTTAAAATGGCAACAACTACGTACTTATCAATAATTACTTTAAATGTCGGTATACTAAATGCTGTGATTAAAAGACACAGAGTGGTAGAATGGATAATAAAAGAACGTACAGCATGCTGCCTACAAGAAACTTGCTTTAGGGCAAAGACATGCATAGATTGAAAGTGAGAAGATGAAAAAAGTATTTCATGCAAATGGAGATGGCGAGAAAGATGGTTTAGTGATACTTATATCAGATAAAATAGACTTTAAAACAACACCTATAAACAAAGACAAAGAAGTCCACTATATAATGATAAAGGAATCAATACAAGAAGAGAACAGTACACTTGTTAACATATATGCACCCAATATAAGAGAACCTAAATATATAAAACAAATGCTGATCAAAGGGAGAGATTGACAGGAATACAATAGTAGGAAACTTTAATGCCCCACTGACACCAATGGACAGATCTTCTAGTCAGAAAACCAATAAGGCAAAAGAGATCCTAAATGACACAGTAGAACAGTTGGACTTAATTGATATCTACAAGACACTACATCCAAAAAAAATACATTCTTTTCAAACACGCATAGAACATTCTCTAGTATAGACCACACACTGGGGGACAAAACAAGCCTTAATATATTTAGGATAGAAATTATTTCAAATATCTTTTCTGATCACAATGGTATGAAATTAGAAATCAGACACAGAAATAAAAATGAGAAAAAACAATCAAATGGAGACAAAACCACATGCTACTAAAAAACCAGTGGGTCAATGATGAAGTCAAAGAAGAAATCAGAAAATACCTCTAGAAGAACGACAATGAATACACAACCTTACAACATCTATGGAATGCAGCAAAAGCAGTTCTAAGAAGGAAGTTCATAGCAATACAGATATTTCTCAAGAGAAAAAAATCTCAAATTTTTCCTACCACCTAAAGGAATTATGAAAAGAACAAAACCCAAAGTAAGCAGGAGGAAGGAAGTAAAGATCAAAGAGGAAATAAATAGATATTAAAAAGAAATAGAAAAGATCAATAAGATGAAGAGCTTTTTTTTTTTTTTTTTTTTGCGGTACGCGGGCCTCTCACTGTTGTGGCCTCTCCCGTTGTGGAGCACAGGCTCTGGACGCACAGGCTCAGCGGCCATGGCTTACGGGCCCAGCCACTCCACGTCATGTGGGATCTTCCTGGACGGGGGCACGAACTCACGTCCCCTGCATCAGCAGGCGGACTCTCAACCACTGCGCCACCAGGGAAGCCCCAGAGCTGGTTTTTTGAAACAAAATCAACAAACCTCTAGCCAAGCTCACCAAGAAGGAAAGAGAGAGGACCCAAATAAACAAAATAAGAAATTAAAGAGGAGAAATAACAACCAATATCACAGAAATACTAAAAATCATAAGATAATACCATGAACAATTACATGCCAACAAATTGGAGTACCCAGAAGAAACAGAGAAGTTTCTAGAAACATATAGCCTGCCAAAATTGAGTCAAGAAGAAACAATAATTTGAACAGACTGGTCACTAATAGTGAAATAGAATCTGTAATTTAAAAAAAACCCAAAAAACTCCCCACAAACGGAAGTCCAGAACTGTATGGCTTCACTGGGGAATTCTATCAAACATACAAAGAACTTATAGCTATCTGTCTCAAACTATTTCAAAAAGCTGAAGCAGAGGAAACACTCCTAAAGTCACCATATGAAGCCACCATCACCCTGATACCAAAACCAAAGACACTACAAAAAAGAAAATTACAGTCCAACATATTTGATGAATAAAGAAGCAAAAATCCTCAACAAAATTTTGGCAGACTTACTCCAACAATACATAAAACGAATTATACACCATGGTGAAGTTGGATTCATTACAGGGTTGCAAGGATGTTTCAGCATACATAAATCAATTGATGTGGTACACCACATTAACAAGAAAAGACAAAAACCACATGATCATCTGAATAGTTGTGGAAAAAGCATTTGATAACATTCAATATCCAAGATAAAAACTCCCACTGAAGTGGTAACATATCTCAACATAATAAAAGCCATTTATGAAAAACTCACAGCCAACATAATACTCAAGGGTGAAAAGCTGAAAGCCTTCCCACTAAATTCTGGAACAAGATAAGGATGCCCACTGTCACCACTTCTATTCAACACAGTATTGGCATTCTGAGCCAAGCAAGCACACAAGAAATTAAAGGTATCCAAGTTGAGAGGAGGGAGATAAAATTGTCATTATATACATATGACATGGTACTCTGTATAGAAAACCCTAAAGATTTCACACAAAACTATTAGAATAAATGAATTCAGCAAGGTAGCAGGCCACAAGATTAATATTCAGAAATCATGCATTTCTTTATACTAACAAATATTAGAAAGTAAAAAATATATATACCATTTAAAATTGCATCAAAAAAATAAAATACCAGGCTTCCCTGGTGGTGCACTGGTTGAGAGTCCGCCTGCCAATGCAGGGGACACGGGTTCGTGCCCTGGTCCAGGAAGATCCCACATGCTGCGGAGCGGCTGGGCCCGTGAACCATGGCCACTGAGCCTGCACGTCCAGAGCCTGTGCTCTGCAACGGGAGAGGCCACAACAGTGAGAGGCCCACGTAGCACAAAAAAAAAAAAAAAAAAAGCCAGGAATAAATCTAACAAAGGAGGTTAGAGACCTCTATGATGAGAACTATAAAACACTGATAAAGGTAACTGAAGGTGATTCAAAGAAATGGGAAGATAGCTCATGCTTTTTGATTAGAAGTATTAATATTGTTAAAATGATCATACTATCAAAAGCAGTCTTCAAATTTAATGTGATCTCTGTCAAACTACCTGTGACATTTTTCATAGTACTACAAAAAATAATTCCAAAATTTATATGGAATCACAAAAGACCCATAACTGCCAAAGCAATCCTGAGGAAAAAGAACAAAGCTAGAGGCATTACCCTCCCAGACTTCAGACAATACTGCAAAGCTACAGTGATCAGAACAGCATCATATTGGCACAAAACCAGACATATAGATCAATGGAACAGAATAGAGAGCTCAGAAATAAACCCAGACAACTATGGTCCATTAATCTTAAACAAAGGAGACAAAAGTATACAATGAAGAAAAGACAGTGTCTTCAGCAAGTGGATTGGAAAAGCTGAACAGCCTCATGTACATCAATGAAATTAGAACACTCCCTCCCACTATATACAAAAATAAATGTAAAGTGGTGTATAGACTTAAAAGTAAGACATGACACCATAAAACTCTTAGAAGAGAACATAGGCAAAACATTCTCTGACATACATTGTAGCAATATTTTCTTAGATCACTCTCCCAAGGCAAAAGAAATAAAAGCAAAAATGGAACCTAATCAAACTTAAAAGCTTTTTCACAATTGACATATATACACTACCAAATGTAAAATAGCCAGTGGGAAGCAACTGTGTGGCACAGGGAGATCAGCTCAGTGCTTTGCAACCACCTAGAGGGGTGGGATAAGGAGGGTGGGAGGGAGATGCAAGAGGGAGGGTATATGGGGATATACATATGCATATAGCTGATTCACTTTTTTATACAGCAGAAACTAACAACACTGTAAAGCAATTATACTCCAATAAGGATCTTAAAAAAAAAAAAAAAGCTTTTGCACAGCAAAGGAAGCCATCAACAAAACAAAGAGAAAACCTATGGATTAGTTGAAAGTATTTTCAAATGATACAAACAGGTGTTAATTTCCAAAATATACAAGCAGCTCATACAACTTCATATGAAAGAAACAAACAACCCAATCAAACAATGGGCATAACACCTAAATAGACATTTCTGTAAAGAAGACATACAGATGGCCAACAGGCACATGAAAAGATGCTCAACATTGGTAATTATTAGATAAGTGAAAATCAAAACCATAATGAGGTATTATCTCACACTGGTCAGAATGACTATCATCAAAAAGTCTACAAATAATAAATAATGGAGAAGGTGTGGAGAAAAGGGAACCCTCCTACACTGTTGGTAGGAATGTAAATTGGTGCAACCACTATGGAAAACAGTATGGTGGTTGCTTAAAAACTAATAATAGAGCTACCATATGATACAGCAATCTCACTCCTGGGCATATATCCAGAAAAGATGAAAACTCCAGGTCAGAAAGATACATGCACCCCATGTTCATAGCACTATTTACAGTAACCAAGACATGGAAGCGACATAAGTGTCCATCAAGAGACGCATAGATAAAGAAGATGTTGTATGTATACTCAATGGAATACTACTTAGCCATGAAAAAGAATAAAATAATGCCATTTGCAGCAATATGGATGGACCTATAGAATATCCTGCTAAATGAAGTCAGTCAGAGAAAGGTAATTATGTGATATCACTTATATGTGAATTAAAAAAAACAATACAAATTAATCTATTTACAAAATAGAAACAGACTCACAGATACAGAAAACAAAATTAGAGTTACCAAAGGGGAAAGGGGAGGTGGGAGGGATAAATTATGAGTATGGGATTAACAGATGTACACTACTATATGTAAAATAGATATGCAACAAGGATTTACTGTATAACAAGGAACAATATTCAGTATCTTACAATAAACCTATAATAGAAAACAATTTGAAAAAATTATATATAACAATCTCTTAGCTGTACACCTGAAACTAACACAGTATTGTAAGTCAAGTATACTTTAATTTTTTAAAAACCCTTATTTTTTTTAAAGCTAAAAGCACAATTGGCTTTCTCCCCAAATTTTTATCTGATCCTTAATAAAGTGTTAATCCCTAAATTTTCAACAATGAGAATCTTGGGTATTGGCGACAGATACTAAAATAAGACAGTGAGTAAGTTAATCAAAAAATCTACAAGCAGTAAGTGTTGGGGGCTTCTCTGGTGGTGCAGTAGTTGAGAGTCCGCCTGCCGAGGCAGGGGACACAGGTTCATGCCCCAGTCCGGGAAGATCTCACATGCTGCGGAGCAGCTGGGCCCGTGAGCCATGGCCGCTGAGCCTGCGCGTCCGGAGCCTGTGCTCCGCAACGGGAGAGGCCACAACAGTGAGAGGCCCGTGTACCGCAAAATAAATAAATAAAATAAATAAAATTTAAGAGTATTTTATACATAGAAAGAAAATGGTAAAGTGTAAAGCAAAGATTAAAATTTTTGCTTACAAATAACTGATTCCCCTGCTTTGCTTAATTTCTGAAGATAGTAGTGTGGTGTCCTGCAAAATAAATTGAAAAATCTCAGCCAGAACTCTCCTGATAGGGCTTCCTTGGTGGTGCAATAGTTAAGAATCCGCCTGCCAGTGCAGGGGATACGGATTTGAGCCCTGGGCTGGGAAGATCCCACATGCTGTGGAGCAGCTAAGCCTTTGTGCCACAACTACTGAGCCTGTGCTCTAGAGCCCATGAGCCACAACTACTGAGCCTGCATGCCACAACTACTGAAGCCCGTGTACCTAGAGCCCGTGCTCCACAACAGGAGAGGCCACCACAATGAGAGGCCCACACACTGCAACGAAGAGTAGCCCCCCTCACTGCAACTAGAGAAAGTCCGCATGCAGCAACGAAGACCCAACACAGCCAAAAATAAAATAAAATAAACAAAAAAACAAACAAAAAAACTCTCCTGATAATTGTGTCAGGATTCCATGAAACATACTAAAGGATGCATTTAAGACAAAGGTTTATACTCAATGCAGCTTAAAAATGACAGTCAACAAGAAAATAATTTTTGAAAAAGGCTAATTAGTTTTGAGTTAGTTCTATCTGAATATGTGCATATATGTCATATGTATATTTGTAAAATGATAGAATGTTTAAAGAGACATTCTAATTTCCCACTGGTTTATTCTGTGACCCTTAAATTCCCATGTTTTGTTTTGTTTGTTTTTCGGCACCCACAATTAACAACTACATCCATTTGAATTAATTTCCCGAACATCAGTGAAACAATACCAAGTAATTGGGACAGAAGTATAGGAGTGGTAAGGATAGGGATGATGTGTAAAGAAATCAAGGCTAATTAATAATTTCCGGTCTTACTACTTCTCATCTAGTGTTTTCTTCTGTCTCATCAACATGGGGACTTGGGTGTAGTAGATTTTGATAGACTAGAGAACTTGAAAGCAAGTTCCAATAAAGGAGATACTCCGTCAAATTTACTGATATGATCTTAGTACCTAGGATGTAACTTGGCACATAGTAGGATCTTATTAGTCACTTGTTCATTAGCTATTTTTTTGAGTGATTTCTATTTGCCATGCATTTTTCAAGAAGTGAAAATATATCATTAAGCAAAACATGTAAGATTCCTTGTCCTTTGGAATCTATATTTCAGTAGGGGGTGAGAAAATACAAGCATAATTAACAAAGCATTTAGAATACTAAAAGGTGATATGCTATGTAAAATTAACAAGGCTGAGTAAGAAGAATTTGGAACATAGAAATGATGGAACAGTTGAGATTTTAAATGGAGTGCATAAGGTAGGGCTCAATGAGGTGATATATGAGCAAAGACTTGAATAAATGTGGATATGAGACACATGAATATCTGGGAGAAGACTATTACAGGCAGAGGTAACTGCAAGTGAAAAGGTCCTGAGGTGGTAACACGACTAGTGTTATGAAGGAACATTTAGAGGCCAGCGTAGCATACAGTCTGATTTATGTTTTGAACACATCACTCTGGTTGCTGTGCTGAGAGTAGATGGCGGCAAGGATAGAAGCAGGGAGGCCTGTGACAAGACTATGGAAATTAACCAGGTAAGAAATGATAGTGGTTTAGATCAGACTGTGAAAGCAGTGAGAAGTATGCCTATCTACCCATTCATTTTACGAATCATAATTGATGGTGTTTTGTGTCAGGCATTATTCTTTTTTTTTTGGCCATGCTGTGCAGCTTGTGGGATCTCAGTTCTTGGACCAGTGATGTAACCTGGGCCACAAAAGCCCGGAATCCTAACCACCAGGCTACCAAGAAACTCCCCACTTCTGAACACTTTAAATATTCATATGCCTTTATTTGCTTAAGTAATGTGGTAGCTGGATAATGGTCCCTCAAAGATGTCTGTATCCCAGTCCCTAGACCTGTGAATATGTTACTTTATATTGTAAAAGAGACCTTGCAGATGTGATTAATTTAATCATGTGGGGATGAGTAAATTCCACTGGATTATTCTGGAGGGTATGGTGTAATCACAGGGGTCTTTAAAAGAGGGTGTCAGAGGGTCAGAGTCAGTGGTAGAAAGCTGTGAAGATGGAAACAAAAAGTTGGAGTGACGTGAGGAAAAAGCCAAGAACCACTGAATGTAGAAACCTCCACAAGCTGAAAAATGCAAGGAAAAACAATCTCCCAGAAGAAATACAGCCCTACCAACATCTTGATTTTTCACATTTAGACCCATTTTAGATTTCTGACCTCCACAACTGTAAGATAATAAATTTGTTTTGTTTTCAGACACTAAGTTTGTGGTCATTTCTTACAGCAGCAATAAGAAACTAATAGGGAACATAAGCTGTCCAAATAAATATATAACAATCACATGACTCTACTATAATTTATTTAACCATTCCTATATTGTTCAAATTTTAGATTGTTGCCAGTTTTTTCTTGTTATAAATAATGCTGAAGAGAATATCCTTATGGATAAATCTTGGAATGCACTTCTGATAATTTTCATAGGTTTGGATATGGAATGACTGCTGTAGTGATTACTGTCTCTGTACTTTAAAATATAAAAATCAGAGACTGCATTCACACACCAAGATTTACTTTATTAACACCAGTGTTTTATGTAATAAAATAAATAAAATACAATTGGTAGAGGTTAAGTACCCTTTAATCTCCTTTGCCATCCTGCTTCCCCAGCCCTACCTCTTCCAAGACAAAGACTGACAAATAGGGAATGACTCACGAACATGTGAACCTTCATTGCACTTTAGCTGTGTTAATCTTCTCTGTGCTGTTCCAATTTTAGTATACATATTGACCAAGCAAGCACCAGAGTATACTTTTAATCTTAAAAAAAAATTTGAGACATAACCAAGGTTGTAAGTTATTCTTTGTTTATGTCAACAACACAGACTAAAAAAATATGAATCTTCATAGAAAGGAAAAGTCAAATACAAGTATTAAGAGAAAGAATAATACATAACAATTTATTCAAAAGGAATAGAATACACAGTCTTCAAGTGCACATGGAACATTCTTCAGGGTAGATCATATATTAGGCAACAAAACAAAGTCTTAACAAAGTTAAGAATATTGAAATCACATCAGCCAGGAGATCTGACCAAGATGGCAGAGTAGAAAGACCTTAAGCTCACTTCCTCTCACAAACACCAAAATCACAACTATCTTCAGAATAACCATCAATGAAAAAGACCAGAACCTACCATAGAAGACCTGCCACTACAGACATAAAGAAGGAACCACAATGAGCCATGTAGGAGAGGCAGACTTCTGATATAGTCAAGTTCATACCCCTGGGGCAGGGGTGACCCACAAACTGGTGAATAATTATACTGCAGAATTTCTTCCACAGTAGTGAGAGTCTTGAGCCCCATGTCAGGCTCCCCAACCCCAGAGGTCCTGCACTGGAAAGACATGAACCCAGAGCATTTGGCTCTGAAGACCAGTGGGCTTCTTTCCAGAGCCCTACAAGACTGGAGAAATAGAGTCTTCTCTCTTAAAGAGCACACAAAATCTCACATGCTGACACCCAAGAGCAAAAGCAGTAATTTGATAGTAACATGGGCCAGACCTGCCTGCTGATCTTGCAGAGTCTCCTGGAGAGATGGGGGTTGGTTGCAGCTCACCCTGGGGACTTAGACACTGGAAGCAGCCATTCTTGAGAGCTTCTACTATGTGGATGCTGGTGCTGGCAGGTACCATTGTGGAATCCTCCCTTTAGCTCATTAGTACCAAGACCTGGACCCACCCAATAGCCTATAGGCACCACTGCTGGGGTGCCTTAGGCCAGGCTACTAACTGGGTGGGCACAGCCTCAGGCCAAGCGACTAGTAGATAGGCTGCCTAAAGATCTCCTGAGTCCCTTGCCACCTCTAGACAGGCCTCTAGACACAGCTCTGCCCAACAGAGGTCCCAGGACCCAACTTCACCCACCAATGGGAAGACACCAGCCTCAGAAACCCCTGGGCCCCTGCCCTCCACTCCAGGAAGCCTGCTCTAGGCTCTGAACCAGCCTCACCCATTAGGGGGTAGACACCAGATTCGAGGGAACAATAATCTTGCATCCTGGGAACTCTGTCCAGATGCTGTTCTGAGATCAGCTGAGCCCTCGCCCTGCCCACGAGAAGGCCAGCAGATGCTTCAGGACACCCCAGACTCTGTACCCAACTGTGTCAGGAAACTTGCTCCCCCCACCCCACCCAGCAGTGACCTGACACCAGCTCTGAGGTCCCTGGGTTCTGCAGTCAGACTCCAGGACCCACCTCTCCCTGCCAGTAGTCCAGCACTAAGCCCAGAACATAACTTCACCCACCAGTGAGCGGAGAACAGTCCCGGGGTCCTCTGGATCCTGACTCTGCCCTCCAGTAAGCCAACATAAGTCCCAGGGCCCCTGGGGTTCCCTAGTTAACTGCAATGTCACCTAGTCCTGCCAACCAGAAGATGGCAGCCTCTGCAAAAGGCAGGGCCTGGCAACCAACCAGATCGGGGGCCAAACCTGCCAGATTACCCACACACTCAGCCCACCACAACAGAAGGACCCATGGAGCCCTCATAGGGGTAATCCCTAGAGCATATAGCTTGGGTGGCGAGAGGGGTGTGCTCTGCAGGGACACACATGATGTTTCCTACAAAAGGCCACTTCTCCAAGGTTAGGAAACATAACCTACGAGATACATAAAAATAATAGCAACTTAGTCAAAATGAGGCTACAGAGGAATATATAGAAGGAGTTCAGGTTAGTGATCATAAAGATGATCAAAGAACTTGGGAGAAGAATAGATGCACAGAGAGAAGTTTTTAACAAAGAGTTAGAAAATATAAAGAACAACCAGAGAGCTAGAATACAATAAGTAAAATAAAAGATACACTAGAAGGAATCAGCAGTAGATAAGTGAAACAGAGAAAGCTAGAAGACAGAGTAGCGGAAATCAGTGATGCTGAACAGAAGAAAAAAAAAGGAATGAAGACAGTTAAAGAGCTGTTTGGGATGACACCAAGTGCAGTAATACTCATATTATAGTGGTCCCAAAAGGAGAAGGGATGGGGGGGGCTGAGAACATAATTGAAGATATAGTAGCTAGAAACTTCCCTAAACTGGGAAAAGAAGCAGTCATCCAAGTCCAGGAAGCACAGAGAGTTTCATAAAGTATTAACCCAAAGAAGAACACACCAAGACACACTATAATTAAAATGACAAAAAATTAAAGGGAGAATATTAAAAGCAGCAAGGGAAAAGCAACAAATAACATACAAGGGACTCCCATAAAGTTATCAGCTAACTTTTCAGCAGAAACCGTGCAGGCCAGAAGGGAGTGGCATGATATATTTAAAGCGATGAAATAGAAAAGCCTACAACCAAGAATACCCTACCCAGCAAGGCTCTCATTCAGACTGAAGGACAAATCAAAAGCTTTACAGGCAAGTAAAACCTAAAAGACTTCAAACCACCAAACAAGCTTCACAACAAATGTTAAGGAAACCTCTCTAAGGGAAAAAGAAAAAAAAAAGGAAACTTGATCCTCCCCCAAGGGTTAACATGGGAGCAAAGAGACCTTCTGCTGCATAAAGCAGGTTCGACCCAGAAACAAAATCTTTTAAAAAATTACACTCTGCAGGGGCGGGATGAGTTGATGTGTCGGGAAGACTGGATGGCTTCACAGGTTGCTAAGCGACGTGGCAGGAGAGCACACTCATACACGGGCTGCTGTGGTGTACCTGAGGGATCCGTTCAGGCAGCTCTTAGGTTGAGGGGACCTAGTCAGCATGCCACATTCTCCTGGGTCTTTATTCCTTAGCCACGGGACCCTTGCCGTGGTAGTGTCCAGTGACAAGGTGAGGGGTTTGCAGGGACAACCTCTCAGAGGTGGCCAGGGGTCATGCATCTTCCCCACTCTGGAGGCAGGATCAGAGGTGGAGAAAAGATGGCAGAGTAGGACAACCATTGACAAAAGAAAGCTGGAACCTACTAAAAAAGATATCCTACATCCAAAAACAGAGGGGAAGCCACAGTGAGACGGTAGGAGGGGCACAATTGTGATAAAATCAAATGCCACATCTGCTGGATGGGCAACACACAAACTGGAAAATAATTATATCACAGAAGTCCTTCACAGGAGTGAAAGTTTTGAGCACAACATCAGGCTCCCTGGCCTGGAATTCAGCACAACCAGATCAGCTTTGCAACAAATGCTAAAGGAACTTATCTAGGTGGAAAAGAAAAGGCCACAAATAGAAACAATAAAATTACTAATGGAAAAGGCAAAAAAAAGACAGTAAAGATAGGAAATTATCCTCACACAAATGTGATATCAAAACCAGCAGTCCGGGGCTTCCTTGGTGCGCAGTGGTTGAGAGTCTGCCTGCCGATGCAGGGGACACAGGTTCGTACCCCGGTCCAGGAGGATCCCATATGCCATGGACGGCTGGGCCCGTGAGTCATGTCCGCTGAGCCTGCACATCCGGACCCTGTGCTCCACAACGGGAGAGGCCCGTGTAGCACAAAGAAAAAAAAACCCCAAAACCCAGCAATCCTGAGGAGAGTACAAATGCAGGTTATTGGAAATGCATTTGAAATTAAAAGGCCAACAACTTAAAACAACCTTGTATATATATATATATATATATATATATATATATAGACTATTATATCAAAATCTCATGGTAACTGCAAACTGAAAATCTACACTAGATACACACACACACACACAAGAAAAAGGAATCCAGGGCTTCCCTGGTGGCGCAGTGGTTGAGAGTCTGCCTGCCGATGCAGGGGACATGGGTTCGTGCCCCGGTCCGGGAAGATCCCACATGCCGTGGAGCAGTTGGGCCCATGAGCCATGGCCACTGAGCCTGCATGTCCAGAGCCTGTGCTCTGCAACGGGAGAGGCCACAACAGTGAGAGGCCCATGTACCGCAAAAAAAAAAAAAAAAAAAGCCAAACACAACACTAAATAAAGTTAGTCATCAAATTACAAGAGAACAAAAGAGGAAGGGAAGGAAAAAGACCTACAAAAACAAATCCAAAAGAATGAACAAAATGGCAACAAGAACATACATATCAATAATTACCTTAAATGTAAATGGATTAAATGCTTCAACCAAAAGACAGACTGGCTGAATGGATAAAAAAACAAGATCCGTATATATCTTGTCTTCAAAAGACCCACTTCAAACCTAGGGAGACATACAGACTGAAAGTGAGGGGATGGAAAAAGGTATTCCATGCAAATGGCAATCAGAAGAAAGCTGGAGGAGCAATACTCATATCAGGCAATATAGACTTTAAAGACTCTTACAAGAGACAAAAAAGGACAGTACATAATGATCAAGCAATCAATCCAAGAAGAAGATATAACAATTGTAAATATATATGCACCCAGCATAGGAGCACCTCAATATATAAGGCAAATGCTAACAGCCATTAAAGGAGAAATCGACAGTAACACAGTAATAGTGGGGGACTTTAACACCCCACTTACATCAATGGACAGATTATCCAGACAGAAAATCAATAAGGAAACACAGGCCTTAAATGACACATTAGACCAGATGGACTTAACTGATATTTATAGAGCATTCCATCTGAAGGCAGAATACACATTCTTCTCAAGTGCACATGGAACATTTTCCAGGATTGATCATATGCTGGGCCACAAAGTGAGCCTCACTAAATTAAAAAAAATTGAAATCATATAAAGCATCTTTTCTGACCACAATACTATGAGATAAGAAATCAACCTCAAGAAAAAAAAACTGTAAAAGAAAAAAACAGACATGTGGAGGCTAAACAATATGGTACTAAACAACCAATGGATCACTGAAGAAATCAAAGATGAAATAAAAAAAATATACTTAGAGAAAAATGAAAAGGAAAACAGGGCTTCCCTGGTGGTGCAGTGGTTGAGAGTCCGCCTGCCGATGCAGGGGACACGGGTTTGTGACCCGGTCCGGGAAGATCCCACATGCCGCAGAGTGGCTGGGCCTGTGAGCCATGGCAGCTGAGCCTGTGCGTCCAGAGCCTGTGTTCCGCAACGGGAGAGGCCACAACAGTGAGAGGCCCACGTACTGCAAAAAAACAAAAAACAAAAACAGAACGATGAAAAACCTATGGGTTTCAGCAAAACATTTTTAAGAGGGAAGTGTATAGCAATACAAGCTTACCTCAGGAAACAAGAAGAACCTCAAACAACCTAACCTTACACCTAAAGCAACTACAGAAAAAACAAACAAAATCCAAAGATAGTATTGATAGAAGGAAAGAAATCATAATGATCAGAGCAGAAATAAACTAGAAACTAAAACATATGAAAAGATCAATGAAACTAAAAGCTGTTTCTTTGAAAAGAAATAAAATGGATAAACCTATACCAAGACTCAAGACAAAGGAGTGCCCCAAACAATAAAATTAGAAACGAAAAGGGAAAGTTACAGCTGACACCACAGAAATGCAAAAGATCCTGAGACTACTATGAACAACTATATGCCAAGAAAATGGACAACCTAGAAGAAATGGACAAATTCTTACAAATGTATACTCTCCTAAGACTGAACCAGGAAAAAATAGAATATATGAGACCAATGACCAGTAATGAAATTGAATCATTAATTTAAAAACACCCAACAAACAAAAGTCCAGGACCAGATAGCTTCACAGGTGAATTCTACCAAACATTTAGAGAAGAGTTACCACCTGTCCTTCTGAAACTATTCCTAAAAATTGCAGAGGAAGGAACACTTGTGTACTCATTCTGTGAGGCCAGCATCACTCTAATGCCAAATTAGACAAAGATATTTTTAAAAAAAAGAAAATTACAGACCAATATCAGTGATAAACATAGGTGCAAAAATCTTCAACAAAATATTAGCAAACCAGATCCAGCAATACATTAAAAGGATCATACACCCTAATCAAGTGGGATTTATCCCAGGGATGCAAGGATTTTTCAATATTTGCGAATTAGTCAATGTAATACACCATATTAACAAAATGAAGAATAAAAATGACATAATTATCTCATTAGATGCAGAAACCATTTTTGACAAAATACAATATCAGTTTATGATGAAAACCCTCCAGAAAGTGGCCATAGAGGGAACATTACTTAACATAATTAAGGCCATATATGATAAACCCACAGCTAACATCATACTCAGCAGTGAAAAGCTGAAAGCATTTCCTCTAACATCAGGAACAAGAGAAGGATGCCCACTCACCACTTTTATTCAACACAGTATTGTGGGTCCTGGCCACAGCAGTCATACAAGAAAAATAAAGAATCCAAATTGGAAAAGAAGAAGTAAAACTGTCCCTGTTTGCAGATGACATGATTCTATACATAGAAAATTACAAAGACTCCACCAGAAAACTACTAGAGCTCATCAATGTATTCAGTAAAGTTGCAGGATACAAAATTACTATACAGATCCTGTTGCATTTCTATACAGTAACAATGAACTGTCAGAAAGAGGAATCAAGGAAACAGTCCCATTTACCATCCCATCAAAAAGAATAAGATACCTAGGAATAAACCTACCTAAGGAAGTAAATGATCTGTACTCTGAAAACTGTAAGAAACTGATGAAAGAAATTGAAGATGACACAAACAGAAGGAAAGGTATACTATGTTCTTGGATTGGAAGAATTAATATTGTTAAGATGACCACAATACCGAGGCAATCTACAGATTCAGTGCAATCCCTATCAAAATATCAATGGCACTTTTCACAGAACTAGAATAAATAATTTTAAAATTTGTATGGAAATACAAAAGACCCTGAATAGCCAAAACAATCTTGAGAAAGAAGAACAGAGCTTTAGGAGTCACATTCCCTGACTTCAGAGTTCACTGCAAAGTTACAGTAATCAAAAACAGTATAGTTCTGGCACAAAAACAGATACATAGATCAATGGAACAGAATTAAGAGCCTAGAAATAGACCCATGCACTTAGCATCAATTAATATATGACAAAGAAGGCAAGAATATACAATGAAGGAAACACAGTCTCTTCAATAAGTGGGTAAACTGGACTGCTACATTTAAAAGAATGAAATTAGAATAATCTCTAACACCATATACAAAATTAAACTCAAAATGGATTAAAGACCTAAAGGTAAGACTGGAAACCATAAAACTCCTAGAAGAGAACATAGGGAAAACACTGTTTGACAGAAATCCTAGCAATATTTTTTTGAATCTCTCTCTTAAGGTAAAAGAAGAAAAAGCAAAAATAAACAAATGGGACCTATTTAAACTTAACGATTTTGCACAGCAAAGGAAACCACTGATACAATGAAAAGACAACGTACTGAATGGCAGAAAACATTTGCAAACGATATAAGGGGTTACTATTTTAAATATATAAACTCATAGAACTCCACATTAAAAAAAAAAAAACACTTAAAAAATGGGCAGAAGATCTCCATAGGCATTTCTCCAAAGAGGACTTGCACATGGCCAACAGGCACATGAAAAGGTGCTCAAGATTACTAATCATCAGGAAAATGCAAATAGCACAACGAGATATCACTCTCACCTATCAGAATGGATATCCTCAAAAAGAACACAGAGGGCTTCCCTGGTGGCTCAGTGGTTAAGAATCTGCCTGCCAATGCGGGGGACACGGGTTCGAGCCCTGGTCTGGGAAGATCCCACATGCTGCGGAACAATTAAGCCTGTGTGCCACAACTATTGAGCCAGTGTTCTAGAGCCTGCGAGCCCTAACTACAGAGCCCATGTGCCACAACTACTGAAGCTCACGCACCTAGAGCCAATACTCCACAACGAGAATCCATCGCAATGAGAAGCATGTGCACTATAACGAAGAGTAGCCCCCCTGCTCACTGCAACTGGAGAAAGCCCGCAGGCAGCAATGAAGACCCAAGGCAGCCAAAAAGTAAATAAATTTATATATTAAAAAAAAGAACACAGAAATGCTGCCAAGGATGTGGAGAAAAGGGAACTCTGGTCTGCTGTTGCTGGGAATGTAAATTTGTGCACCCACTGTTAAAAATAGTCTGGAGTCTTCTCAAAAACCTAAAAGTAGAACCACCCTATGACCCAGCAATTTCATTCCTGGGTATATATCTGAAAATAGTAACTTGAAAAGATACGTCTACCCCACTGTTCATAGCAGCATTATTTCCAATTGCCAGGATACATAAGCAATCTAAGTGTCCATCAACAGGTGAATGTATAAAGAAGTTGCAGAATACTACTCAGCCATACAAAGAATGAAATTTTGCCATTTGCAATAACATGGATGGATTTGGAGTGCCTCATGCTAAGTGAAATAAGTCAGAGAATGTCAAATACTGTATGATATCACTTAAATGTAGAATCTAAAAAATACAGACTAGTGAATATAACAAAAAAGAAGCAGACTCCCAGACATATAGAACAAACTAGTGGTTATCGGTGGGGAGAGGGAAGGGGGTGGGATAAGATAGAGGTAGGGGATTAAGAAGTATAAAGTATTATGTATAAAATGAGCTACAAGGATATATTGTAAAACACGGGGAATATAGCCAATATTTTATAAGAACTATAAATGTAGTATAACCTTTGAAAATTGTGAATCACTATATTGTACACCTGTTAACTTATACAATATTGTACACCAACTGTACTTAAGTGAAAAAGAGAAATCATATCAAGTGTCTTTTCTGAACACAATGGTATGAAACTAGAAATCAATTATAAAAAGAAAAGTGTAAAATTCACAAATATGTGAAGTGTAAGCAACATGTTACTGAACACTGGTTCAATGAAGAAATCAAAAGCAAAATCAAAATATTCCATTAGACAAAAGGAAATGTAAATATACCATACAAAAGCTTGTGGGATGCAGCAAAAACAATTCTAAGATGGAATCAATGCTTACCACAAGAAAAAAGAAAAATCTCAATTTAACTTTACACCTCAAGGAACTAGAGAAATAATTATAAATAAAGTTCTAGTAGAAGTATGGAAATAAAAGATCGGAGCAGAAATAGTAAAAAGACAACCGAAAAGATCAATCAAACCAAAAGCTTGTTCTTTGAAAGGATACATAAAATTGACAGACCTTTAGCTTGACTTATTAAGACATCAAGAGAGAGGACTCAAAATCAGAAATGAAACAGGAGATATTACAACTGATCCACAGAAATACAAATGATCATAAGAGACTATGAATAATTATATTACAACAAATTGGATAACCTAAAATAAATGGATTAATTCCTAAAGACATAACAGACTTCAAAGACTAAGTCAGGAAGAAATAGAAAATCTCAATAGACTGATTATTAGTGAAGAGATTGAATCAGTAATTTTAAAACTTCCTAGAAAAACCAGGCAACTTCACTAGCAAATTCTACCAAATATTAAAAGAAGAATTAATACCAATCCATTTCAAATTCGTCCAAAACATAGAAGAGGAGGAAACACTTTCAAACTCATTTTATGAGATCAGCATTACCCTGGTACCAAAACCAGAGGACACCACAAGAAAAGAAAATTACAGGCCAATATCCCTAATAAACATAGATGCAAACATTCTCAATAAAACATTAGCAAGCCAAATTCAGCAGTACATTAAAACAATAAAACACTGTGATCAAGTGGAATTTATTACAATAATGCAAGGATGGTTCACTATTTGCAAAAATTAATGTGAAACGTGACATTAACAAAAGATAAAAATCATATGATTATCTTGATGAATGCAGAAAAATCATCTGATAAAATTAAACATGTATTTATAAAAATTCATATCAAAGTGGGTGAGGCTTCCCTGGTGGTGCAGTGGTTGAGAGTCCGCCTGCCAATGCAGAGGATGTAGGTTTGTGCCCTGGTCCAGGAAGATCTCAAATGCCGCAGAGCAGCTGGGCCCGTAAGCCATGGCCGCTGAGCCTGTGTGTCCGGAGCCTGTGCTCTGCAATGGGAGAGGCCACAGCACTGAGAGGCCCATGTACTGCAAAAAAAAAAAAAAAAAAAAGACAAAGTGGGTGAAGAGGGAATGTGCCTCAACATAATAAAGACCATATATGACAAGCCCACAGCTAACATCATACTCAGTGGGAAATGCTAACCACAATTCCTCTAAGATCAGGAACAAGACTAGTATGCCCACTTTTGCCACTTTTATTCAACATAATATTGGTAGTCCTAGCCAGAGCAATTAGACAAGAAATAAAAGGCATCCAAATTGGGAAGGAAGGAGTAAAACTATGCAGATGATATAGTACTATATAACCCAAATCCTAAGGAGTCCACCTAAAATCTGGTAAAGGATTTCACTAAGGCTACAGGATGAAAAATCAACATACAGAAATCTATTGTATTTCTGTATGCTAATAACAGAAAGAAACTGCTATCAGAAAGAGAAATTAAGAAAACAGTCTGATTTACCATTTCATAATATAAATAAGATACCTATGAATAAATTTTACCAAGGCAGTGAAAGACCTATACACTGAAAACTTGTAAGACATTGACAAAAGAAATTGAAGAAGAAACATTAAGTAGATATTTTGTGCTTGTGGATTGGAAGAATTAATATTGTTAAAATATCCATACTACCCAAAGCAATCAACAGATTCAGTAGAGTCCCTATTAAAATTCCTATGGCATTTTTCATAGAAATAGAAAAAACAATCCTCTAATTTGTATGGAACCACAAAAGGTCCTGAAGAGCCAAAGCAGTCTTTACAAAGAAGAAGAGGGATTGTGATCCCTGATTTCAAACTGTGTTACAGCTGGAGGCATTGTGCTCCCTGATTTGAAACTGTATTACAAAGCAATGGTAATCAGAACAGTATGCTTTTGGCATACAAACAGACATATTGATCAGTGGAACAGAATAGAAAGCTCATGAAATAAACCCACATGTATATCATCAATTAATCTATGACAAATTACCAGAGAATATACAATGGGGAAAAGACAGTCTCTTTAATAAATGGTTTTGGAAAGACTGTACAGTCACATGTAAAAGAATGAAATTGGACCACTGTCTTACACCACACACAAAAATTAAATGGATTGAACGTATGACCTGAAACCAAACTTTTAGAAGGAAATATAGGCAGTAAGCTCATTAACATCAATCTTGGCAGTCATTTTCTGGATTTGACATTAAAAGATATAATAAAGAAGTTGGAGTACATCAAACAAAAGCTATCACATAGCAAAGAAACCATCAAGAGATGAAAAGATAACCTGTGGAATGGGAGAAAATATTTTCAAATCATGTCAAATAAAGGGTTAATATCCAAACTATATAAATAACTTACACAACTCAAGAGCAAAAAATACCCCAAACAATTCAGTTAAAAATGGGCAGAGGATCTGAATAGACATTTTTCCAAAGAAGACATACAGATGTCCAACAGATACATGAAAAGATGTTCAACATCACTAATCAGGGAAATGCAGATCAACACGGCAATAATATAACTGCACACTTGTTAGAATGGTTATTATCAAATAGAGAAAAAATAACAAGTGTTGGCAAGGATATAGAGAAAAGGGAACCCCTGTGCACTGTTGGTAGGAATGTAAATTGGTGCAGCCTCTATGGAAAACAGTATGGAGGTTCCTGAAAAAAATAAAAACAACTAGCATATGATCCAGAAACTCCATCTCTGAATCTTTATCCAAAGAAAATGAAGCACTAACTCAAAAAGATACATGCACCCCCATGTTCATTACAGCATTAATTACAGTAGCCAAAATATAGGAAGTGTATGTGTCCATTGATATATGAAAGGATAAAGAAAAATACACACACACACACACAGGAATATTATTCAGCCATAAAAAAGAATGAAGTCTTGATGTTTGCGACAACATGCATGGATATTGAGAGCATTATGCTAAGTGCGATAAGTCAGATCAGACAGAGAAAGCCAAATACCATAGGATTTCACTTGTATGTAGAATCTAAAAAAAAATCAACTAGCCAAGTTCATAAATACAGATAACATGTTTGTGGTTGCCATAGGCAGAGGGTCACGGTTGGGTAAAATGGATGAAGGGAATCAAAAAATAAAAACTTCCAGTTAAAAGTAAATAAGATATGGTGATATAATGTACAGCATGGTGACTGTACTTATTAATATCATTTTGCATTATTCAAAAGTTGGTAGGAGAGTAAATCTTAAAAATTCTTGGGACCTTCAAGATGGCGGAGGAGTGAGACATGGAGATCACCTTCCTCCCCTTCCTCCCCACAAATACATCAGAAATACATCTGCATGTGGAACAACTCCTACAGAACACCTACTGAATGCTGGCAGAAGACCTCAGACCTCCCAAAAGGCAACAAACTCCCTACGTACCTGGGTAGGGCAAAAGAAAAAAGAAAAAACAGAGACGAAAGAATAGGGACAGGACCTGTACCAATGGGAGGGAGCTGTGAAGGAGGAAAGGTTTCCACACACTAGGAAGCCCCTTCACTGGCAGAGACGGGGGTGGTGGTGGGAAGTTTTGGAGCCACAGAGGAGAGCACAACAACAGGGATGCAGAGGGCAAAGCGGAGAGATTCCCGCACAGAGGACTGGTGCCGATCAGCACTCACCAGCCCGAGAGGCTTGTCTGGTCACCTGCGAGGGAAGGTGGGAGCTGGGAGCTGAGGCTCGAGCTTCGGAGGTCAGAACCCAGGGAGAGAACCCCACCCATTAGCAGAGAGGCTGCCTAAAATCATAAGGTCACAGACACCCCAAAACACACCACTGGACGTGGTCCTGCCCACCAGAAAGACAAGATCCAGCCTCATCCCCCAGAACACAGGCACCAGTCCCCTCCACCAGGAAGCCTACACAACCCCTTGAACCAACCTTTCCCACCGGGGGCAGACACCAAAAACAATGGGAACTACGAACCTGCAGCCTGTGAAAAGGAAACCCCAAACAAGGAAAGTTAAGCAAAATGAGAAGACAGAGAAGAAACACACAACAGAGGAAGGAGCAAGGTAAAAACCCACCAGACCAAACAAATGAAGAGGAAATAGGCAGTCTACCTGAAAAAGAATTCAGAGTACTGATAGTAAAGATGATCCAAAATCTTGGAAATAGAATGGAGAAAATACAAGAAACGTTTAACAAGGACCTAGAAAAATGAAAGAGCAAAAAAACAATGATGAACAACACAGTAAATGAAACTTAAAATTCTGTAGAAGGAATCAATAGCAGAATAACTGAGGCAGAAGAACAGATAAGTGACCTGGAAGATAAAATAGGGGAAATAACTACTGCAGAGCAGAATAAAGAAAAAAGAATGAAAAGAATTGAGGGCAGTCTCAGAGACCTCTGGGACAATATTAAACGCACCAACATTCGAATTATAGGGGTCTCAGAAGAAGAAGAGAAAAAGACAAGGACTGAGAAAATATTTGAACAGATTATAGTTGAAAACTTCCCTAATATGAGAAAGGAAATAGCTAATAGCTAATCAAGTCCAGGAAACACAGAGAGTCCTATACAGGATAAATCCAAGGAGAAACATGCGAAGACACATATTAATCAAACTATCAAAAATTAAATACAAAGAAAAAATATTAAAAGCAGCAAGGGAAAAACAACAAATAACACACAAGGGAATCCCCATAAGGTTAACAGCTGATCTTTCATCAGAAACACTGCAAGCCAGAAGGGAGTGGAAGGACATATTTAAAGTGATGAAAGGGAAAAATCTACAATCAAGTTTACTCTACCCAGCAAGGATCTCATACAGATTCGATGGAAAAATCAAAAGGTTTACAGACAAGCAAAAGCTAAGAGAATTCAGCACCACCAAACCAGCTTTACAACAAATGTTAAAGGAACTTCTCTAGGCAGGAAACACAAGAGTAGGAAAAGACCTACAATAACAAACCCAAAACAATTAAGAAAATGGTAATAGAAACATACATATCGATAATTACCTTAAATGTGAATGGATTAACGCTCCAACCAAAAGACACAGGCTCACTGAGTGGATACAAAAACATGACCCATATATATGCTGTCTACAAAAGACCCACTTCAGACCTAGGGACACATACAGACTGAAAGTGAGGGGATGGAAAAGGAGATACCATGCAAATGGAAATCAAAAGAAAGCTGGAGTAGCAATTCTCATATCAGACAAGAGAGACTTTAAAATAAAGACTATTAGAAGAGACAAAGAAGGACACTACATAATGAGCAAGGGATCAATCCAAGAAGAAGATATAACCATTGTAAATATTTATGCACCCAACATAGGAGCACCTCAATACATAAGGCAAATGCTAACAGCCGTAAAAGGGGAAATCAACAGTAACACAATCATAGTAGGGGTCTTTAACACCCCACTTTCACCAATGGACAGATCATCCAAAACGAAAATAAATAAGGAAACACAAGCTTTCAATGATACATTAAACAAGATGGACTTAATTGATATTTATAGGACATTCCTTTCAAAAACAGCAGATTACACTTTCTTCTAAAGTGCTCATGGAACATTCCCCAGGATAGATCATATCTTGGGTCACAAATCAAGGCTTGCTAAATTTAAGAAAATGGAAATTGTATGAAGTATCTTTGCCAACCACAATGCTATGAGACTAGATATCAATTGTAGGAAAAAATCTGTAAAAAAAATACAAATACATGGTGGCTAAACAATACACTACTAAATAACCAAGAGATCAGTGAAGAAATCAAAGAGGAAAGCAGAAAATACCTAGAAACAAACGACAATGGAAACACGATGACCCAAAACCTATGGGATGCAGCAAAGGCAGTTCTAAGAGGGAAATTTATAGCAATACAATCCTACCTCAAGAAACAAGAAACATCTCAAATAAACAACCTAACCTTACACCTAAAGCAATTAGAGAAAGAAGAACAAGAAAAACCCAAAGTTAGAAGGAAAGAAATCATAAAGGTTAGAAGTAAATGAAAAAGAAATGAAGAAAACAGTAGCAAAGTTCAATAAAACTAAAAGCTGGTTCTTTGAGAAGATAAACAAAATTGATAAATCATTAGCCAGACTCATCAAGAAGAAAAGGGAGAAGACTCAAATCAACAGAATTAGAAATGAAAAAGGAGAAGTCACAACTGACACTGCAGAAATACAAAGGATCATGAGAGATTACTACAAGTAACTCTATGCTAATAAAATGGACAATCTGGAAGAAATGGATAAATTCCTAGAAAAGCACAACCTTCCAAGACTGAACCATGAAGAAATAGAATATATAAGCAGACCGATCACAAGCACAGAAATTGAGACTGTGATTAAAAATCTTCTAACAAAGGAAAGCCCAGGACCAGACGGCTTCACAGGTGAATTCTATCAAACATTTAGAGAAGAGCTAACACCTATTCTTCTCAAACTCTTCCGAAATATTGCAGAGAGAACACTCCCAAAGTCAGTCTACGAGGCCACCATCACCCTGATACCAAAACCAGACAAAAATGTCACGAAGGAAAACTACAGGCCAATATCACTGATGAAGATAGATGCAAATATCCTCAACAAAATACTAGCAAACAGAATCCAACAGCACATTAAAAGGATCATACACCATATCAAGTGCGGTTTACCCAAGGAATGTAAGGATTCTTCAATATACGCAAATCAACGTAATATACCACATTAACAAATTGAAGGAAGAAAACCATATGATCATCTCCATAGATGCAGAAAAAGCTTTTGACAAAATTCAACACCCATTTATGATAAAAATCCTCCAGAAAATAGGCATAGAGGGAACTTTCCTCAATATAATAAAGGCCATATATGACAAACCCACAGCCAACATTGTCCCTCAATGGTGAAAAACTGAAACTATTTCCACTAAGATCAGGAACAAGGCAAGGTTGCCCACTCTCACCACTATTATTCAACATAGTTTTGGAAGTTTTAGGCACAGCAGTCAGAGAAGAAAAAGAAATAAAAGGAATCCAAACTGGAAAAGAAGTAAAGCTGTCACTGCAGATAATATGATACTATACGTAGAGAATCCTAAAGATGCTACCAGAAAACTACTAGAGCTAATCAATGAATTTGGTAAAGTAGCAGAATACAAAATTAATGCACAGAAATCTCTGGCATTCCTATACACCAATGATGAAAAATCTGAAAGGGAAATGAAGGAAATACTCCCATTTAACATTGCAACAAAAAGAATAAAATATCTAGGAATAAACCTACTTAAGGAGACAAAAGACCTGTGTGCAGAAAACTATAAGACATCGATGAAAGAAATTAAAGATGATACAAACAGATGGAGAGATATACCATGTTCTTGAATTGGTTGCTGATTGCTTGAATTGATGCTGATTCTTCAGCATCGCGAGAATAACTATACTACCCAAAGCAACCTACAGATTCAGTGCAATCCTTATCAAACTACCAATAGCATTTTTCACAGAACTAGAACAAAAGAATTTCACAATTTGTATGGAAACACAAAAGACACCAAATAGCCAAAGCAATCTTGAGAATGAAAAACAGAGCTGGAGGAATCAGGCTCCCTGACTTCAGACTATACTACAATGCTACAGTAATCAAGACAGTATGGTACTAGCACAAAATCAGAAATATAGATCAATGGAACAGGATAGAAAGCCCAGAGATAATCCCATGCACGTATGGTCACCTTATCTTTGATAAAGGAGGCAAGAATATACAATGGAGAAAAGACATTCTCTTCTGTAAGTGGTGCTGGGAAAACTGGACAGGTACACGTAAAAGAGTGAAGTTAGAACACTCCCTAACACCATATACAAAAATAAACTCAAAATATATTAAAGACCTAAATGTAAGGCCAGACACTATAAAACTCTTAGAGGAAAACACAGACAAAAGACTGTATGACATAAATCACAACAAGATCCTTTTTGACCCACCTCCTAGAGAAATGGAAATAAAAACAAAAGTAAACAAATGGGACCTAATGAAACTTCAAAGTTTTTGCATAGTAAAGGAAACCATAAACAAGGCGAAAAGACATCCCTCAGAATGGGAGAAAATATTTGCAAATGAAGCAAGTGACAAAGGATTAATCTCCAAAATTTACAAGCAGCTCATGCAGCTCAATATCAAAACAAACAACCCAATCCAAAAATGGGCAGAAGACCTAAATACACATTTCTCCAAAGAAGATATACAGACAGCCAACAAACATATGAAAGAATGCTTAACCTCACTAATCATTAGAGAAATGCAAATCAAAACTACAATGAAGTATCCCCTCATAACATTCAGATTGGCCATCACCACAAAATCTAAAAACAATAAATGCTGGAGAGGATGTGGAGAAAAGGGAACCCTCCTGCATGGTTGGTGGGAATGTAAATTGATACAGCCACTATGGAGAACAGTACGGAGGTTCCTTAAAAATCTAAAAATAGAACTACCGTACGACGCAGCTATCCCACTATTAGGCATATACTCTGAGAAAACCATAATTTAGAAAGAGTCACGTACCACACTGTTCATTGCAGCTCTATTTACAGTAGTCAGGACTTGGAAGCAACCTAAGTGTCTACTGACAGATGAATGGATAAAGAAGATGTGGCACATATATACAATGAAATATTACTCAGCCATAAAAAGAAACAAAATTGAGTTATTTTTACTGAGGTGGATGGACCTAGAGTGTTTCATATGGAATGAAGTAAATCAGAAAGAAAAACAAATACCATATGCTAACATATATATATGGAATCTAAAAATTAAAAAAAAAAGATGGTTCTGATGAGCCTAGGAGCAGGACAGGAATAAAGATGCAGATGTAGAGAATGGACTTGAGGACACGGGGAGGGGGAAGGGTAAGCTGGGACGAAGTGAGAGAGTGGCATGGACATATATACGCTACCAAATGTAAAAGAGATAGCTAGTGGGAAGCAGCCACATAGCACAGGGAGATCAGCTCGGTGCTTTGTGACCACCTAGAAGGGTGAGATAGGGAGGGTGGGAGGGAGACACAAGAGGGAGGAGATATGGGGATATATGTATATGTATAGCTGATTCACTTTGTTATGAAGCAGAAACTAACCCACCATTGTAAAGCAATTGTACTCCAATAAAGATGTTTAAAAAAAATTCTTTTCAAAAAAAAAATCTTTATGTATAGTGATGGATATTAACTAGAGTTTTTTGTGGTGATCATTTCACAATCTATGCAAATAATTGAATCATTGTGTCATCCAATTGAAATTAATATATGTAAATTATACCTCAATTAAAAAACACATTTAAAAAGAATCATGAAGGTGGAGTTAATGAACTGATTATAGTCTTTTCTACATATGCATTTATTTTATCTCACAAACTATTAAACATATGGAATCTCCAAATTATGCACTCACAAGCCATTTCTAGTTTTGTCACCATTTCCAAATTATCTAGATTGACCCATGTCATGAAATGGAAAGAAAAGGGTATTGTTTCTTTTACTGTAATTCTACTGTTTTACTAGAGTGTCACAGTGGCAACTTTCCAATCTAGTTTTGAGAATAGATCCCTTTGTCAAGCTTGGTCATAATTTGGGCAAATCCTCTACTTAAGCAGAACATAACTCAGTTATGAGTATAAAGATTCATTCCTGTTTGTAGGATATCAAAAATCCAGAAGTTTGACATAATAGACTCACCGAATAAAAACTTTCAACTATAAAATTTTGTCAAGGTCTGTAACTTTTTAATACCTTTTACATTCTAATTTGCATATATGACACTATCAGTTTTCATTGAAACAGTCATTTTGATTTTTTTGGAAGCACAATTGTTTTACTCTAGGAAATCCTAATATTTCCACACAAATTTTTAGATAATATAATTTATGTAAGAACCACAAGGTATAAATTATTGCCATTGGAAAGGCAGTAATTTTGAATTCCTGTAATGTATTTTAGATAAGCAAAAGTCTGTAAGGCTAAACAGTAGTATTTGTGCAATACTAGAAACAAAATGTTTTCTTACATCTCAAAAGAAAACTTGTACTATCTTCTCAGATAAAGCTACAAACATGGTTTATTAATTTCAATAATAATTTTTGTGTAGAAATGAGCAATAAATAGATGTCTGTCTGTAGAATACACACACAATGAGAGGTTGTATTGGTAATTAAAGGGCTAATTTTCCCAGATAGAAATTCTCTTTAAAATAGTAAAAACGTGAAAAATGAACTGCCCCATATATTTTAAACTTATTCTGATCAATGAAACAAGGAGAGGAGTTCTCACAAATCTCTCTAAAAGGCCCTGTAAGTGCAACTTGTTTTAGAATCAAAAGGATTTAAGCTCTGATTATTAACTCATAACCAAGGAGGAACTATTTAATGAGACGGGCTTGTCCTCAACTTGACTACTACTTTTAAATTTTTTTTTTTTTTTTTTTGCGCTACGCAGGCCTCTCACTGTTGTGGCCTCTCCCGTTGTGGAGCACAGGCTCCGGACGTGCAGGCTCAGCGGCCATGGCTCACGGGCCCAGCTGCTCCGCAGCATGTGGAATCTTCCCGGACCGGGGCACGAACCCGTGTCCCCTGCATCGGCAGGCGGACTCTCAACCACTGCGCCACCAGGGAAGCCCTCTAAATTCTGAATTACAACCTCATTATGTAAACTGATTTAATCATAGAGGGATGTGCTTTACAATTTTTAATTAATACATCTTAACTTTCTAATCTCATAAAACTGCAGAAATTTACATGTTAGAGAAGACTTTTTAAAAAAGCATGTATTGGGGCTTCCCTGGTGGCGCAGTGGTTGAGAGTCCGCCTGCCGATGCAGGGGCTACGGGTTCGTGCCCCGGTCCGGGAAGATCCCACATGCTGTGGAGCGGCTGGGCCCGTGAGCCATGGCCGCTGGGCCTGCGTGTCCAGAGCCTGTGCTCCGCAACGGGAGAAGCCACAACAAAGAGAGGCCCGCGTACCGCAAAAAAAAAAAAAAAAAAAAAAAAAAGCATGTATTATTTTGTAGAGGTTTACTTCCTTTTAATTTTGCTGCCACCATGAAAAATTGAGAGATAGTAAAAATAAAATGCATTTATACATACATGTATGATGAAACGTCTCTGTCATTCCTTTACTCTAGGACAGTGTTCTCAAAGTATGGTGTTAGGATGACTTGAGCCGCTTAATCACCTAAATTTGTTTCCCACGTTCCACCCCAACTCAGACTCATTGAGTGAGAATCACCAGGCAGGGGTGTGGATCAGAAATGCATACAAAACAAGCATAGTTGGTGATCCTGATGGAGCTAGTTCAAGGAGTGGCCCTGCTTTTGGGGCTATTGTCACATCTAAGATGTGTTCTATCCAGCTTCTTTAAAGTACACTTTAATGTCAGATATGCACATCTCTTGTATATTTTGTGAGACTTCTTTTTAAATTGATGATTGGTAATTTATGGGACTTCCCATAATGATGGCAATAATTATGGATTTTTAAATATCACTAAGTCTAATTCTTGCTTTGATAGTAGCCCAAAGTTACTCAAATGTTGATTTGAACACACACTTCAGTGACAACACTGGATTAGTCATTATACAACACTAATATTTTCTGCTTCATTTCATGTCTTCCATAACATAAAAATCTCACTTCTCATGAAGATTGTTAACACCCCTGCCAGTGTGTGCCCTCTGCACCTCAGCTCCAGTTAAGGATCATGAACTTTTTAATATTCCCATTAGCTGAGAAGATGTTATTTTTTGTAGTTTGTGTTTTAATAGGTAGACTTTTGTTTCCCACATACAAAACTATAACATCAATTTTTTCTACACAGCCTCCTTTTCCCCAAACATGCCTCACAGCCCTGCAAGAAATATGAACACGCTCATTCTGTTGAGAATCACATTTCTGTTAAGTACCATCATGTTTCAAATGAAAGTTCAGATACTGATTCAGGTTGCCATTATTAATCTATGACCCAACTTAACAGCTTTACAAGATTGACTCCACAAGTCATGAGGCTAGTTCATGATGCTAGGACTCTGGGTTATCACTTGAAATGAAGAAAGATCATCCTGTGATTGTTAACTCCATGACTGTCATTTGATGATGATTTCTCTAGCTTTCTGTCCTCTCTCTGGAATCATTCTTTGGTGGTGTCTATTTCTGCACAAAATGGAAAGTTTAATTGGTTTTTTCAGGATCAATGCAAAACATTTTGTAGCTCATTAAAGAAAAAGTAGCTAATGATCATCTAAATCTAATACATTAGAAAACTTGTACTTCTAGGTGTCACCGGATTTAGGGGTTATGGAATGTTTTCAAGCTATATATTGACAATATAGGGGTAAGATTTCTTCTTTGGAGAAGATGCTCATTTAATTGAAGGTCCCAAGTAGATATAGAAATCCAGAGACATGAAAAGCATGAAGGATAAGAAATAGAAAAATGAACTGAAACTAAAATGAAAACTAAAATGCTATTAGAAAATTTAATATAAGAAAGTAACAGTAATATTTTCAAAGTGACATATTGGGAAGAGAAAGTAGCAGATAGCTAAAACTACTGAGGCAGTACCAAAAAGTCAATAAGGAGAAAAATCTTCCTAAAAATGATGGATGATTTAATCAGGACAACTAGAATTAAATCAGGAGAGAATGCACACAGGTAGTAAAATATGTCAGACCAAATTCTGTAGAGCTAGGAAAAAATGGATTATTGGATTCTTTAATGAATGAAATTCTCTAAGTATCAAAAGAAACGAATAGACTTTTCCAGTTATGTACAAAAGGCATTCATTAACAATAGCACATTAGCATTTATTAAAGTTTTTTTGATGTTCTAGAAGATTCTAAAGCATTCATTTGCTTTATAATACAAATTATCCTGTGATTTCTGTCATTTTAAGTGGGTCACAGAATACCTAAATTTGAATGTTCCTTCACTTTTCTGCAGAATTTCAATAAATATTGTGTATTTCAATGAATCAACCACAATTAAATACTGATGTTCTACCACAAAAGTACAATGGCAACAAAATTATATATATCTGAAAGTTCCTTACTCTGGCAAACTCAACAGGCATATGCAGGAAATCTAAAAGTGGACGGTATGACTTGAAGATTACTTTAGTTGCTCTTGTAGTTTATGTCTTATTATTAGCAACACAGTATTATTCCATGTATTTCCATGTTATGTCCTTTGCACTTTAATTAATAGGATATTTTTAGGTATGCATTTAATATGTAATGATAATGATTATGTTTCTTTCGACAATCTTTTTCTGAAATAAATACACTTTCAGTATTATGAACTAAAGTTAGACTGTCCTGGCAACTTATTGTGATATGTTATAAGGAATGTTAATACCATAATATGTTTGCTATAGGAATATTTGTTTGAGGGTTAAAATTTTAAATGGCAGAGTTGGTCCTTTGTAACACAGAATATTTGCATCTTCCTCTCTTTAAAGATGCTGGCTAGAGCCACTTGGTTTTAAAACATTGTGAAAGGAGTCATATCCAACTTGACCATACCATTTCCATCAACTCTTTGAAAGCTACTTTAAACTTCTTTTCCATTAAAATGAGGATTGCCCATCAGATTACTCTGAACTAGCTTCCTATGTATTTGTCTACTGATCCCTCTAATATAATAGAATTTTTACAGTATTTAACAAGCAACAGAAATAGTCTTTAAAAATTTGAGTCCAGATCTGCCGAGGGTTCATGTGAAGTGAATATGATCTCCTGAATTTTGGGTTTATTCTGACCAAAAAAGGGGCACAGTTAAGAATCCCTGAGATGACTGTGGCTGACATTAGCCTGTTTATGTGTGCGTGTGGAAACTTGCTGGAGCCATCAAGTTTCATTTGACTGTACAGCTGAGTTTTCACCACACCCTTTCACTTCTCAAGCTTTTGCATCACACTGCGTGAGCAATCCTGCCTCTTGTATATGTTGATTTTAATCATCCACATCCCATGTGAGGGTTGGACTTCATTCCTCGTGTTGTACTTGTGGTAACCTATTAAATTTTCTCAAATTTAAATAGTACATTATCTGTAATTGTGTTATTAATTTTTCCTCCTAGCAGTAATGTGTTTAGAGTTGATTCACTATATGGTATTTTCTTATTGGAGAAGAAAAAAGAAACTAGAAATGAAAATACAATTTCTAGTTAGAAAAAAAAAGTAATATTTAAGGAGGCAAAGGAGACCTTAAGGGGCAAGCCAGATTTCCAGGGAAATTCTGAAACAAGTGACAGCGAAGCCTATGTTAGAATAAAGGCTAAAAGTAGACTAACAGGATACAAAACATGCTTATTGCAAACAACCAGTGCCATAAAAATCAGTGCCATAAAGGACATATTACCTTCGGTATGTGTTATGAATCGTAATGTGAATAGATTTTCATACAGTATATTAACATGAAAAAAAATCAGGTAAAAGTTAAATTTCATGCAGCATTTGGGGGTTTTGGGGGGTTTTTTTTTGCGGTACACGGGCCTCTCACTGTTGTGGCCTCTCCCGTTGCGGAGCACAGGCTCTGGACGCGCAGGCTTAGCGGCCATGGCTCACGGGCCCAGCCGCTCCGCGGCATGTGGGATTTTCCCGGACCGGGGCACGAACCCGTGTCCCCTGCATCGGCAGGTGGACCCTAAACCACTGCGCCACCAGGGAAGCCCAGTATACTACAGTTTTTTTACAAAAGGAGGTTAGAGACCTTGAAACATTTGGGAGTCCATTTGGGATCTTAGTGTCACTTCAGGGACATGGTGAAATCGGTGAAATTGAGCTAGAAAGGATGTTGAGAAGCACAAAATAGTGGGCTAAGATCAATATCAATTAGCACTAAAATAGTTGTTATCTAATGTAATTGATCATTTTAATGACTCATTTTAGTCAACATTTGCATATAAAGACATTTAAGGAAAATTCTTTTAAGAAATACAGATATTATACTGCATTCTTTCTGTTTACTTGTTAAGACTGAACAGACATGAATCAGTTGAAACAGATTTGTTTACAAAGAACTTCAGAAAAAGACAAGTGAGAAAATAAATTCAGTCGAATTATATGCTGAGATTCCTAACAAGTCAACTTCCATGTACGTTGTTTATTTCTATTTTAAAGATTAAAAGTGAATAACTCGTTAGTTAAAAATTATACAAAGGGACACTGAGGAATAGATGACAAAGCTGTTTTAGGTAGGAGCAAGCTTCATGAGGTTAATGAGTTTAAATATATGAATATTTTATGCTGACATGTTTAATTTTTAAAAGAAGTGTGTTAAAAGTGAGAGAACCAGTATATTTTGTAAGTCTCTTAAACTTCTTAAAATATACAAATGTTACTGTTCTCTTCTACATTTTCAAAGAATTAAATTAGATATTTTAAACTTTACATATTTTTCTTCCTGTGATTCTCTAATTCTTTCAGATTTATTACCCTCCTAATCCCCAAACTTTTCAGACTGTTTTTAAAAAAGCAGGGGTGGATGTCAGCAAAAATAGTAGAGGAAGGACCTCTGAACATTTGTTCTTCCATAAAAGCAATTGGCAAAGTTATCAGAAAAATCTTTTCAGAATTCTGGAAATTAAACAAAGGCTTGCAGCAACCCAAGGAGTATTAATGCAAGAAAAATGGTTGACTCTCAAGAACAGTGAGCTTTTGGGCATTTTATCATGTTCTAGCCCTATGCTGCTCTCCAGCTCAGTTGTAGCTGTAATAGGTAACATTCTGCATTCCTGGTGCAGAATGGCATCTACAGTAGTGAGCGAGTAGAATTGGATCTCTTTCAAAGCCTTATTTCCAAAGTATGGTCATTATTTTACCTGTCTGAAGCGTCCCTGGAAGACCCACTTTCGAGGCTGACTTGGAACACACCCTATACTAAAAGCCTTCTTCCTTACGTTGCAGTGAAAACAATTAGTCAAGTGCTTTATCTTTGCAGCTGCCTGGGAGGATTGATAACTATTGGGGAACACAGATTAACCAAAAATCTTAAGGAAAACCTGAAGAATGAGATGCCTATAGTGGCTCTTCAAAACTCGGACATATATTGCTGGGAATCTAGAAGGCCACATGCATGTGTAGAGCTATGTGCCTGCTGAGGAAAGACCTTAGAAGACTACAGTGCCTCATCTTTGGCTGACCATAAGGCCATGGTCAGCAGAAAGTGGGAACTTACAGTGGAGGTGAAAATCTGGCTGAATGTTGAAAGCATACAACATACACACAAGCCCCTCGGCAAAGACAGAAAATTCGGTTCCAGTCCTTTAAGGAAACCTGATCAGCAACTGCAAGGCCAACCAAGTAGAGACTTAAGTGGCCACATGTGACAAAGAATACAGATTTCACATTAGTACAGGAAAGCCACTAAACAAACAGCAGTGGCTATAGAAAACAGCAACAACAAACCCTGGGTAGAGGATATCATCTGATTTACAGAGTTGTCACATTATTTGAAATGTTCAGTTTGCAAAAAAAGAAGTTTGCCAAGAAGCAGAAAAGAATAGCCCACGCATGGGGAAAAAGCAATCAATAGAAACAATCAGAGGAAGTGCAGATGTTTCACTAGATGAAAACAAAACTTTAAATCAGCTGTTTTAAGTAATGTTCAAAAGAGCTAAAGGAAACTGCCCAAATGAGTTTTTATGAATTATGAAATGGTATCTCAAATAGAAAATGTCGATTAGGAAATAGAAATTATAAAAAGGAACCAAATAAAAATTCTGGAGTTGAAAAGTATAATAACCGCTTGAAAAATTTACTAGATGGGTTCACCAAACAATTCTCAGTAAATTTTAAAATATTGAAATCTTTTTCTGAACACAGTGGTATGAATCACTAATTCGTGATCAAAATAGCTTTCCACAAAGAATAACCCAGATCCAAATGACTTCACTGGCAAGTTCTACCAAATGTTTAAAGAATACGAATTCTTCAAATTGTTCAAAAAAAAATAGAAGAGGGAATACTTCCTAACTTAATGAGGCTAGTTTTATCCCGATACCAAAATTAGACAAAAGACAATATCACAAGAAATAAAGATCAGTATCTCTTAGCAGTATGGTTGCTATAATTCTCCAAAAATATTAGAAAATTGAATTCAGAAGCTTAGTAAAAGGAGTATATCCCATTACCAAGTGGAATTTATATCATGACCGCAAGGTTTGTTCATCAATATACTATACCAATAGAATAAAGGGAAAAAGTGCACACTCATATTGGTAGATGTAGAAAAAGGAATTTGACCCAACATCCCTTCATGATAAAAAAAACACTCAATCCAGGAACAGAAGTTACCTTGCTCAACCTGATAAAGGGCATCAATGATAAACTGACAACTAACATTACACTTAATGATGAAAGAACTAAAGCTTTCCCTCTAAGAACAAGACAAGACATCCACTCTCAACACTTCTATTCAACATTGTACTGGAGGTTCTAGTCAGGGTAATCAGACAAAAAAAAAAAAAAGGCCAGTCATATTCAAAATAAAGATGTTGAACTATATTTGCAGATAATGTGATCTTACGTATAGAAAACTATAGAACCCATACATATTAAGAAACTATTAGAACTAATGAGTTCAGCAAGGTTGCAGAATACATGACTAATAAGCAAAAAATCATTTGTGTTTCTCTATACCAGTTGTTACTGGCTGAATTGTATGCCCTCCAAATTCATATGTTGAAGCCCTAATAAATAGTACCTCGGAATGTTACTGTTATTTGGAGATCAGTTCTTTAAAGAGGATATATTAAAGTGAGGCTGTTAGTGTAGGCACTAATCCAATCTGACTGGTGTCCTTAATAAGAGAAAATTTGGACATAAAGAGAGACTTCAGGGATGCACTCACAGAGAGCCAAGATTATGTGAGGACACTTAGAGAAGGTAGCTATACGCAAACCAAGGAGAGAGGCCTCAGAAAAAACCAAACCTGCTGACACTTTGATCAGTTTCCAAAACTAAGAAAATTTATGTTTTTTAAGCTACTCAGCATGTGATATTGTTTTGGCAGCCACAGCAAATTAATATGCTAGCCATGAACAATTCAGAAGTGAAATTTAAAAATTCCACTTATAATAGCATAAAAAACAGGAATATATGTAACAAAAGTAGTACAAGGATAGTACACTGAAAACTACCATTTTGAAAGAAATTAAAGACCTAGATAAATGGAAAGACATTGCATTTAAATGGATTGCAAGGTTTTCAAGATTTCTTATTGTTAAGATGGCAGAAGTCTCCAAGTTAATCTACAGAGTAAATTTAATCCCTATCAAAATTCCAACTACTATTTTTGCCCAGTAACCAAAATAGCTTGCTACTGGCACTAGGATACACATATAGATCAATGTGATAGAATTAAGAGTCCAGATATAAACCAGTCTATGGCCAATTGATTTTCAACAATGATGCGAAGTTCATTCAATGAGAAAATAATTTTGTCCACAATGGCTGAGACAACTGTATATCCCACATACAGAAGAATAATTTTGGTCCCCTTCCTCACACTGAATACAAATATTTAAACAAGATGAATTGGAAACCTAAAAAAATTTAAGAGCTAAAACTATAAAACTCTTAGAAGAAAACAGGGGTGTAAATCTTTGTGACCTTAAATTAGGCACGGGTTTCTTATATATGGTACCTAAAGCAGAAACAAAGAAATATATTTAAATTGTATTTAATCAGAATTTTAAAAAGATGTGCATGAAAAGACTACCAAGAAAGTAAAAAGGCAATGCATACAGTGGCAGAAAATGTTTGCAATTCATATATCTGACAAGAGCTAGTGTTCAGAATATATGAACATTTACATCTCAATAATGAAAAAAACAACCCAGTTAAAAAGGAGCAAAGGGGGCTTCCCTGGTGGCGCAGTGGTTGAGAGTCTGCCTGCCGATGCAGGGGACACGGGTTCGTGCCCCGGTCTGGGAAGATCCCACATGCCGCGGAGTGGCTGCGCCCGTGAGCCATGGCCGCTGAGCCTGAGCGTCCAAAGCCTGCGCTCCGCAACGGGAGAGGCCACAACAGTGAGAGGCCCGCGTACCGCCAAAAAAAAAAAAAAAAAAAAAAGGAGCAAAGGGTTTGGATAGGCAGTTCTCCAGAGAAGATACACAAATGCCCAGTAAGCACCTGAAAAGATGTTCAGTATCAATAGTCAGGAGGGAAATATAAATCAAAACCACAATGTGATACCACTTCACACCAACCAGGATAGCTATACTTTTTTTAAAATGGGACATAACAAATGTCAGTGAAGATGAGAAGAAATTGGGCCCCTCATACATTGCCAAGAATGCGAAAAAGGTGTAGCCATTAATGGAAGACAGTTTGTCATTTCCTCACAGAGTTAAATAGAGTCACTGTATCATCCATGTATCCACATATATTGTGCAAGTTGTACATGATGTTCATAGCATCATTATTCATAATAGCCCCAACGTGGGAACAACTCAAATGTCCACCAACTGCTGAACATATAAAATGTGGTGTATATCCCTTCAATGGAATATCATTCGGCAATAAAAGGGAATATAGTACTGATACATGCTACAGCATGGATGAGCCTTGAAAACATGGTAAATGAAAGAAGTCAGACCCAAAGTCACGTGTCATATGATTCTCTTCATGTGAGGGATCCAGAATAGGCAAATCCATAGAGACAGAAAGATTAGTGGTTGCCAGAGTCTGCAGGGGAGGGGAATGGGGAGTAACTGCTAATGGGTGTGAGGTATTTTGGGGTGATGAAAATGGTTCTGGAATTAGATGGTCCTATGAGTATACTAAAATCCACTGAATTGTATGCTTTAAACGAGTCTAGGGCTATGTCAATTATATATCAATAAAAAATTCATATGGTGAAGAGGAAGAAGAGGAAATCTAGAGAAAAAGAAAAGATGAATGCAAGGTGAGGGAAGGAAATGCAGTAGAAGCCATCAGGGTTGAATATTAGTCATGTGGTGACATGTGGTGCAGAGCACTTCAGCAGTTAACACAAGGCCCATGATCTGTGCTAGGAATAATAGCCTCCACTAGGGGCTCTGCAGAAGCACAGCTTCTGTGAAATGTATTTGCTGTGGTTCAGACTTTTTTGTTTTTTTGCGGTACGCGGGCCTCTCACTGTTGTGGCCTCTCCCGTTGCGGAGCACAGGCTCCGGACACGCAGGCTCAGCGGCCATGGCTCACGGGCCCAGCCGCTCCGCGGCACGTGGGATCTTCCCGGACCGGGGCACGGACCCGTGTCCCCTGCATCGGCAGGCGGACTTTCAACCACTGCGCCACCAGGGAAGCCCGGTTCAGACATTTTTTCATCAGTTCAGAAAAACCTCGGTTGACAATGTCCACAGCAACCAGCATTTTCAGAACTTTTCTGAGTGTTCCATATTAGGTATTGTGCGGCGTATTCCTTAATTCATTTATTAATTCACTAAGTGCTTGCTGAGTACTTGCCTATTTTCCTTTTTAGCAAAATGCAGGAGTTGAATTTATCTTTGAGTATAATTGAGGAATAAGGTCTATGTTTGTAGTATACATCGTTGCTACATGAAAAGAAATGTCAGGTAATGCCCTTACCCTTTTTAGGTGTTGCTAGGCCGCACCCTGCAGGCCCGTACACCTTGTAGTCGCCCAGCCCCGAGACTGAAGAGCGAGCCAGAAAATGGCAACAGAGAACGATATTGGACAGGGGATCTTGCACGTCTGAAACAAAGGGTCCTGGAGCAATACCCCACCGCGTACAGCAGACAGGAAAGGGCAGCCATCTTCACTACTCAGGGAAGGAGGAGGCTACCATTTATAGGGGGAATTGACGTCAGGTTTGTTCATCAGTTACCAGGGAAACCAGCAGCCTGGGCATGTCCTTTATAGCCCTTCAGGTTAATGAGCATCGCAAAGGCAGATGTTTCTCTTTAATAAACTAGCAGGCGGAGCTTTCTGGCCTAAGGATTAGAACAATCACTAGCTGGGGGAGAGGGCAAGCAAGTTGGTATAAGTAGTGTGTAGGTGAAGTAGGGACTGGTCGACGAGGGGGATGGAGAAAAAGCAAGAGAACAGCCATCTTGAGTGGCTTAAGCATATGCACTCCACCCTACATACCCCACACCACCTTTACCGTCTTGGTCCACCCCCTTCCACAGTATACCTAGGTCAGGTGTGTAGAGGTGCACTGCAACCAAATACCACAGAGACAACACAAACAGAGTCTAAGCGGTGGGCAAACTTTGGAGCCAGTCACTTACTGGCTCAATTTTTCATGGACGTCCACAGGAGGACGACAACGGCATGTTGCCATAGACCCTGCAATCAAATTCATTTGGCAGTGAGGCCATCGTTTTTACCTAGCCCACGAACAGATTCCCTCCACTTAGACGAGAGATGAAATGTAAGGTATTTAACAGGCACAATACAGGGATCATGACCATCAAGCAAAATACAAGCAGTAACAGCATTCTGAGATAATACCGAACCTACCTGTGGTTTTTGTCGTGGCCTGCAGTGCCACACCACCTGTCCACACCCAGTCTGCACAGTTGATGTCAAAAACTGGAGAGGCGGAGTTAACAGACCACAGGTTAAAATAATGGTGCTTTTCTGCATTATGGGGCCTGGATTAATTACCTTAGTAGTCTTAGGCAGGGCCGGGTAGAAGACAGGTGAGATCTGTAAGTCCCTAATTCTATTCCCCACACAGGGCAGCAAACCCAAACTACTGAGGACTTACTTGCCAGTCCCAGGGCCATTTTATAATGTGTTTCTCGGGGGGTAGATTCTGTGGCAAGGGCAAAAGCGAGTCATTGTCCTGACCTATAATCGGCAGCGGTCCTTTGGTGGTCACCAGTTGAACTTGGATGGTGTTGACTAGTTGTTTCTGGATTAACGTGGCATAGGCACTGGGATGATTGCTCCTGGAATGTTTGGTTATAGATTTCACATCTCAATTGTTAAGTAGTCCTTTCATCCTTTCAGTTAGCCCAGCAGCAGTGGAGTTGTAGGGCAGGTGGAAATGCCAGCATATGTCATTTTTAGAGGCCCATTCCTGAACTTTCTGGTGGGTAAAGTGGGTTCCTTGGTCACTATCAATGTCGATGGGAGTCCTGTATGTCATGCACAGCTCTCCTGGACCCTGAATAGTGGGTTTTTGCGTAGCTCGATGACTTACGTAGGCCTTTTATAATGTTTTCCACCTGCTGTAATGCATTGTAGACTGCATATGGCTGTTCGCTCACACTGTATCGTTGCTCTGACCGTGGCCATAGCTATGACCAAAATAGGTTAGTCTTATCATTTTGCCATTGTCACAGGCCCCAGCCAAACCTGGGTAGCTGGCCATGTCTAATTCACAAGCCTGTCCCTGAGTTATTATCCCTAAAGCCTGTGTCTGTAATTGTTTAGGGGCGGTGGGTCAGGGGTATGCCTGTATTTTGTAGATAATCCAGGTCCTTGTGTTCTGTCTGTATTCACCAGCCATCCCTGTGCAGCCAAGATGAACCACGAGCACGGGCTGCTACTCTTAAACTTGAAAGAGACCCTGAGGTTAATAGGCTATTATCAACATAAATGGAAGAGAAATATATCTCTCATGGTAGACAGCTGCCACGGGGCACGTCCACACTAGTGGATGGCCACCTCGGGATTACCTCTCACAACTCTGGGGCCCCACATGCTAGTGGACAGCCACCCCAGGACTAGCTCCACAAGTGTCCATTCCCTGTTCTTATTTCCCAGCATCTCAGTGCTCGTGGGAGTTTCCCTGGTGCCCTGAGTTGCTCACCAAGTGTCGTGCTGCACTCTGCAGGCCTGCAAGCCTTGTATTGTAGTCGCACAGCCTGGACACTGAGGAAGGAGCCTTGAGACAGTGACAGAGATCAGTAATATTGGATAGGGGATCTTACCTGTCTGAAATAGAGGGTCCTGGTGCAATGCCCCACACGTACAGCAGACAAGCCACAGCAGCCATCTTTACTGCTTGGGGAAGAAGGAGGCTTCCATTTATAGAGGGAATTGATGTCAGGTTGGCTCATCAGTTACCAGGGAAACCAGCTGGGGCGTGTCCCTCACAGCCCCTCAGGTTAACAACCATCATGAGGGCAGATGTTTCCCTTTAATAAAATAGCAGGTGGAGCCAAAGGATTAGAACAATCACTAGCTGCGGCAGGGGGGCAAGTACTGTTCACCTGAGTAGGTGAAGCAGGGACTGGTTGAGCGGGGATGTACAAAGAGCAAGAGAAGAGCCATACTGAGCGGCCTGATCATACAGGAGTGTACAGTTCCATGTTAAGAATTTGTTTTTACTATTTTGAGCTGCCCATTTTTTGTACTTTGCTATTTACCGGTCAAAAAAACTTTAGCTTATTAAGATTCAGAAAGAAGACAGTATAAACATGTATGCTATTTTAATGCAATATGTTATTTCATTAGGAAAGAGGCAAATATAATTATATTTTAATTTCATCTAAATAGTAAATGTACTATTGATATGAGGATAAAAGGCATTAAGTATTCTTGCATGCTAAATGTCCCTGTAAACAGAGTGATATTAGCTGTTATGTAATTTTTTTAATGCTTATTTCATTCAAAACACTCTATTCATAAAATTTTTACTTAAGATTATGAAAGAGCAAAAGGCTGAAATATCCATCAATAGTATAATGAAATCTTGGTTGATTCTGAAAGCAGAAGTCAGCCAAGATGAGGGAATGAGTCTTGTAATTGAGGACCAGAGGTAAAAAAAAATAGCCCTATTAAATGAGGAAGAGGAAATGCCTTAGACCTAGAGGAAAAGGTCATAATATTAGATTAGGACTGAATAAAAGCAGTCCACTACTAGCAATTTCCCTTTACTTGACAGCAATTATAGAAAGTTTTAACAAATTCTATTAAAATGGACAAAAACTATTTCCTAAAATAATAATAGATTACAGTAAATACTAAGTACTCCACAGCCTGTATTACATCTCAGTTTTTTCAAAATGAGCATGATGGTTTCTTGAGTATCCTGTTAGCCAAGTTTCAATTTGGGAGAGATGATAGAGTTGGAGGTGGGATGAGATGGGTAATTGTGATTACCTTTATGCAGGTAGTATTGCACTTGGAATGTGTAGCAATGCCTTTGAAGGTTGGTGTAGATAAGGGGTTGCAAACAGGCTTGAAATCTGTGCAGACTTTAGCTCAGGTGCTAATGTCAGCCCAAAATTCTCTGTTGGTGAAAATGATTCTGATATACAATCTTAAGATAGTAAAGGAGGGTGTTCAGTGAATTCCAGACCTTTGTCATGGACAAGGAACTCAAGTGCTGCTCCTTTGTGATTCCTGACTCATTTGTTCCTTGAGAGGTTAGCTAAAATTAAGCCAGTGAGTAAAAAACAAACAAAAAGCCCCCAGCGATTCAGTTCTTACAACTATAGTAAATAGAAACAAAGCTCACTCATTATAACTCTTCTCTTTAGTCAGATGGAAGATGAAACTTTTTCCACAGAGACATCTTAATTTCTCTCCATGAAAGTGAAATAGATTATTCTGTGGTGAAACATATATGGCAAACTTAGATCATTTAGGCCACAAAGTATACTACTTTTAATTAGCCAGGATTTTATATGAGTAATGAACCTTCCATTTCACTCTGAACATACCATCCTACATACATTTTAGTTGTTACTTGCTATAATGTAAAGGAAAAATCATTTTTTTTTACAAATAATTACTGGCTGACATTTAAGGCAATGTACCAAAGCCTAACTTTATTTTGTTCTTTCTTACTTAGTTCTGAGCACTAAATCATCGTGCATGATTGATTCTTGCTTACCTGCATCTTCTCCCATACTAAAGTATTTTCTATGTGGACAGCTCTTCAGAATAAGATTAAGATATGAGTAAAATGAAACAGGACCAGTGAGAGAGACAAAATACATAAAAGCCTCTTCAGACTTACTCTGAATTACCACTTGACTCCCTTTCAATTTTTGGCATCAAATTTCCACTTGAGGTATAAAGCTTCAATCAGGAGGGCAAAGCATTGCTGACAACAAACAAGAAAATAAACACTGCTAATTTGCACATATAATAATAAAGGAAAAAAGAAAGAAAATGATACCAGGGAGAGGCAGGGACTTGTTTCTTCTCAGAGAAACAGGAAACACCCGTTTTTCTACTGTGAAAGGGGAGGTAAATATTCCAGACCAAAGAAGAGATGCTTTCTTGAAATGGCTCCTCCCGGGTCCCCATAATTTTGCATATAAATGGGAAATGGAGCTGTACTGAACGTTTTAGGAAGCTTTCTGCAAGGATTCGTGAAGTAAGTGAGGTCAGTAGGGATGCAGACCAAAAAAATCGACGTTAATTAAATCACAATAAGATTTTGATAGGAAGATTCATTTTTCCAACTTACTGTTAAATAGATAAGTATCTCAGGTACTCAACTTTGGATGTAATGTTACATAGAACTTAACTCTTGGTTGAGCATAAGTAAAAGAACCAGGTTTTCTAAGTAAGGTGAGGAGGGAGAAATCAACTGGTTGGGGAAAAGCTCAGGAGAGAGGAAGTAGCATTAAAAAGTGTGTATCCATGACGAGTTTATATATTCCAAAATAAATAGCAAATTGAGTATTGGATTGAGGAAAACATGCTACACTTCCTGTTTCTCTTCTGCTCAACAGCTAAGGAACCATGAGAAAGGCATTCTTTCGGCATCAAATTGGCAAGAGTAGTTTGATTATCTGGATCCACTTCCAGTGGGTATTGAGACAAAATTAAGGTGGTATTGATGGCACCCATAAATTTTTTAGAGCATGGAAAAGACTGGACAAGAATAGACTAACAGGACATTTTGCTCTTAGAACACTGAAGCAGATTCTCCAATTGATTTAGGACATCCTCTCTCTTCCTTCCCCTCTCTTCTCTTTAATTTAAGAAGCATAAAGTCATGTACTTTGTGCCAGGCACTGTTCTCAATTCTTTAATTATTCAGTGTTAACTCATTTAATCCAATACAACAACTTTATAAGGGCATAACTACAATTCTCCCCTGATGGATGGGGAACTGAGGCACTAATAAGAATATTGCTCAAAGCCATATAGCTATTTCGTGGGGGAGGTGGAATTCTAGCCCAGTCTGGTTCTAGAAGCTGTACGTTTTTAACCAATATGCTGTTTTCCTTCCTTTCTTTTTATTTACCCCTTTAAAATAAGGTTAACTCTGCGAAATAAGGTGTAAACTTACTGAAAGGGCTGGAAAGGGTTAACGCTGAAGCACTTCCGCGAGCTGAAAAAACAAAAACAAACCAGCCAGCGAAAGCCTGTTAAAGCCCCCGTAGGAAATTCAGTGGGCCTCCTGTTTCCTTAAACTCTCGCTTTCGCTCCCGCTGACACTTTACAAAGCCGCAGCGGCGGGTCCAAGCTGCCGCGCGCCACCTTCCTCCACCCGCCCGGCGGGCCGGGGGTCCGAAGGGGCTTCGCAGGGTCAGTAAGCGAATACGGGCTCAGGTTTGCTTTCTTCACACCCCAGACGCCGCCGCACACGCCCTCCCGGGAATGGCGAACTGTAATTAACCCTGTAGCGCCCAGGAAGACCCCACCGGCGGCGAGCGCCCGCAGGGTCGGCCGCTGGGCCGCGATTCCCCGCTGGCGGGCGCGAAGGCGGCCCAGGGCCAGGTGGGTGCGGGCACCGCTGGCCCGACCGCCAGGGGTGCGAGCCGGGTGCGGGCATGGCGCCCGGGCAGCGCAGAGGTGCCGTCCGGCGCTCCCCTGCTAGCTTGGCTTTCTCGCCTCCTCTCCCGGCGCGCCAGGCCGCCGGCTGCCGGGGGGCACGCCGGGCCGGAGTTGCCCTCTCACTCCCCCTTGCCTTGCTCCCCGGGTTTAATCTCTCGGCGACTCCTCTGCCAGCCCTGAGGAAAGTGCAGCCATTGGACAGGTCGGTGCTAGCTGCCGGTTTCGGGGAGGAAGGTGGGAGACGCCTGGAGGAGCAAGGGGGAGGGAAGCGGGGGGGGGGGATGCAGCGGCAGATCTGGCAAATTGCAAGCTGCCTTCCCTCCCCAAAGTGTGGAGCTGGAGTGCGGGGGAGCGCGGCGGCGGCGGCGCCTCCTCCGCCACCAAACTCCGGGGCTCGGCGGGGCTTGGGGCCACCTCCTCCTTAGCCAGGAGGAACCCTCTCCCGATAGGTTTCAGCCTGACTTTTCCCTCCCCATTTCTTTCTTCTTCCTCTCTCTCTCTCTTTTTCTCCCCAATACATTTTTCCTGCCTTCGGACCTCAGACTGCTGCAGCCCGAGCCTTCCCGGGGCTCAGCTCTGGGGCTGCTCATCCCTCCGGCTGCGAGTAAGGACGCGCGCCCAGCGTCGGGGCGAAGAAAAGAAGAAAAACTTGTCGGAGGGGTTTCGCCATCCCACAGTAACCCCCTTCCCGCAAACCCAAATTTTCCGCGGGGGCCACCCTGGGACTGGGGAAAGTTCCTTCCGAGCCGACAGCCCTCTTGGATTTGGACAGGCACCCGCGCTGGCTGAGGAATTAGATCTGTTTTGAACCCAGTGGAGCGCATCGCGGGGGCTCGGAAGTCACCGTCTACGGGCACCGGGGTGGCGCTGCTTGTGCGGAAGGGAGAGTTTGCCAGCTCCAGCTCAAGTGGCCTTTCGTCTCCGCAATTGTTGTGTGTCTGGGGTGAGGGCTGCGAGTGTCGTGGCAAGTTGTGAAGAGAGACCTGGAGGTCCGGAGAGGACTGCGCTCCCCTCGCTCTCCCTTCTTCTTCTTCCCGGCTCCCGGGTGTGAAGTCCCAGAGAAATTTACAAAGGCCTCTGCATCCCGCCGAGACCAGTCCTCAGCGTTCGGCCCCGTTGTTCCCATTCCCAGCGGGAGCCCCGGGGCACAGGGTGCCGGAGAAGTACTGGCGGGGAAGGGGAGGGAGGTCGCGGCAGCGGCATGGCGAGGTTCCCGAGGGCCGACCTGGCTGCTGCAGGAGTTGTGTTACTTTGCCACTTTTTAATGGACCGGTTTCAGTTCGCTGAAGGGAAGCCTGGAAACCAAGTCAATGGTAAGATCCACTTTCGCTTCTTGCTTTTGTGCCCAGCTGAAGACCTCTCTGGCACCCCGTTGTTAACCCACTCCCTCCCCACCTATGCCCTTGGCAAAGTTATTGCAATTGCATTTCGACTAAACTTGGGCTTCTCAAATGGGCAGAAGAATGTTGGCTGGATGAGTAGGGTGGTAGGGACTGGGGTTTATCTTAAGGATTTACCGCTTGCTTCACCTGAGCGGCTGGCAGGGAGTGGTACTGACTCCCCGGACGCGCCCAGAGAGGGCTCTGGGGTTAGAGCAAACCTTAAGCTGATACCTCGCCCAGGAGCTGGCAGCCTGGGCTGTGTCCTCCCCGGCCCCTCCTCCTTCTCTGCTGCTGGGGTAAACTAAGGGAGTGCGCGAAGGGGGCGGTAGGGGGTCGACGTGGTGGCCGCCGGGGATTGCAGAGCTCCCCTCTGCTGGAGAAAATTCCCTGGGGTCGCACCTTCCTCCCCCCAGGCGATCCCCACCTCTGCTCCCTCTTGCTGTCTGGGGCTGAGCGGGCGCTGGAAGTGGGGCGGGGTGGGTGCGGCGGGACACAGAGGAAGGAGGTGGCAGAGGTGGGGCGGGCGGCCCTCTGGAGACCAACCACTGGCCCCATTGTCCTCCGCCGGCCGGCTTCGCAGACAGGCCTGAACGTGCAGGGCCTCCTCCGAGTGGCCTGATATTGCCCCCACGCGGAGCCCCGGCCACGCACGTTCCCAGGGGTGGCTGCTCCAGCCAGGTGCGCGTCCCTCCGGAGCCGCGCCCCGCGGGGCGAGCGCGGAGCCGGCGACGCCGCCCTGGGCGCGCCGGCTCCTCCTGGCGAGGCGCTGCTGAGCCGGAGGTCCAGCTGCCTTCCGCACCCTGCCCACTGTGAACCGGGCGCCTGCTCCCCATTTCTGCTCCCTGGGAAGAAATGGATAGACTTCGAGAGGAGGTGAATGAGCAAAGACACTTACAGGGAAAAGAAAAAGGAAATAAAACCTTGCTGATGAGGCTAATCAAGGTTTTGTTTTGTTCTGTTTTAATCCTGAGGCGGGGAAACGGTAAGTGGTTCCTCAGGAAGTCTACTGGCGTCCGCAAATGTCAAACCTGCCAGTCGCAGATGGAAGGCTAGGGAGAGCACCTGGGGATTCCAGGTGAGGTGAATCTTGAAGGGAAGTCCTTGAATGAAATGTTACCGAGCTGAGACAGCCGAAACACTGTGTCTGCCCCTGGTGTAAATGCTTATGGAGAAAGCACAGATTCTGACTCTGCTCCAATTTATGATTGGAGGGTGTGTGTGTTGGGGGACGGGGGGAGGGCAACAAGATGACAACACTTTTAAAGCTGTGAATAAAACGCAAGTTTCCCGGATGTTGATTTGTCTTTATCCATATAATGGGTTCTGCATAGATGGACATAAGTTGTTCTTGACTAGGTATTATTTATATCAATAGATCATACCTTCTGTGTATTTCTCTGCTACATTTCATTGGTAAAAAGACTTTTACTCGTCTGGGAAGCTGCACATTTATTTTAAGAAGTGCAACAGTAGTTTTCATGGGCATCTTCATGAAATAAATAAATGCTTAAAGAAAGCAATTTACTTCTTTCCAAAGGAGGTTAGAGAGGTGCGTGTGCCAAAAATGCATCCCAAGTTGTTTATTTGAAAACCTCTTCGGCACTGGGAGTGAATAATGCATTTACAGTAAAAAAATAAAAGGTCAGCAAATGTTTATTTTTTTCCTGAACTTTTTTCATTAATAATATGTTACTGAGGAGAAAACAATACATACAATAAGTTTACTATTCTGAGTTCTCAAATTGAGGATAAAATTTACTCCACTCTAAAACTGAACAGATAGTTAAAAGCCTTTGATTTGGGGAATATGAAATACGTAAATTGTTCAACATAGAGCTGCAGGTATTATAAACCAGTATTTCTGGTGGAAAACTACTCTAGAAGCCCACATCTTTACAGGATTGAGTAAAAAAGGAATAGTTTTATACTTCTCAGCAAATTTTTTGAGATTTATTACAAAATGAAGTAACTTCTTTCCTGGTTATCAGTCTGCATTAATTTTATTAAATAATCTTGGAATTAAATGGTTAGGCTACTGTAATACCTAAAATACAGCAATGAAATGGAAGAAAAAATATAGTTTCCTTTGTAAAATAGTCTAGCTAAAAAGTTCAATACAGAAAAATTTTTAAAAGTCCGACAGGCTTGGAATTCGGCATGTAGCAATCAGGATTTTTTTACAGACATTTTGGCGGGGGTTGGGGGCAGGGGAGTCTGATTTCATAAAGGACATTTTTTATGCATTCCTTTAGAAATGCTGCAGTTGACTTTGTTGCCACCAGAGGGCAGATAAACCACTAATTTCCTTCCCATTCTCTCCCAAAACTGAGATGAGTGATCCTCAATATTTTCTTTCCTACGTGCAGTATTTTTTGATATTTCAACTTAACATTCGTAAATGAGTGGCAATTTAAAACAATGAGAGTTTATTATATTTCCCATTTTCGTTGAAATTAAATATTCATTTAATATTTATATAATACTCCCTACATGTAGACTTACACCTTGAATACATTCGTGTGGTGTGATAAGCACAGTGGAAAACCCCAAGTACTCTCTTTCGCATCACTGTTGGCAATTACTAACACGTTGTGGAATTTTCAAGAATATACTTTAAAATTATCTCTCTTGTGATTAAAAGTTCATTATATAGTTAATTTTCTTTTAGGATTGAATGTATTCTATGTATATCTGAAAAGTATTTGCCCACACTAAATAGTATACCTCAACCAATGTTTAGAGAAAAATAAGCTTAGAATAATGTTAAATTTTATAAATCTCAAATCATTTCCATATTGTTATACATTCATCTTTATATCCTGAACTGATTGAAAAACAGTTTAGTAACAATGTCAAAGGAGAAAGATGCAGTCATATCTTGTAGAATTCTAAAATTTAAATCAGGAAAAAAGGCCTAAAATATGTAGTTATATTTTGGCCTGATTATTGCTCTTAAATGTGATTTAATGCGACAAGGAAGTTCGTTACCACTATAGAGAAAGCAATAATAGTTTAGGACCCCAAGGAATTTTCACTTTTTAAACTTTCTAATATTGCCGTGTTCTAGAAACAAGTAGTTTATTTTTAGCAGATGGTTTACATTTAGTTGTTTTTCTAGTTGGATATTTTCCTATTATTTTCTGCTTTCATTAGAGTTAAAAAACTTAGTTTGAAATATTACTAATTTGTGGAGTTTGCTGTAAGAGTATCTCTGTTGAGACATACTGTCACTAGTACAAAATTTCTAACTATATGCAGACATACCTGGAGCAAAGGATTAAGACAGAGGGTTAATTCAAGCAAATAGCTCTATAAAATGGACATGGGTCAGATTATTAGAAAATCACAGGTTTTTTAAAATCAATGTCTCTTGGCTGCATACAGAAATTTTTGAAATATAAAAATGTGAGAGTCTCTTTCCTTTAGAGGATAGATAGAAGTTGAAGCCTGAGGTTGGGTAAGTTTGGAATGAGACATAACTGTGATCTAGAACAGTTAATTCAGAAATAAGGCTTGAAATTCATGGATGTTTGCAGAGAGATTTGGGATTATTACAATTAGGACAATTTCTGCATTTCTTAAGTTTGATCTTTGGAAACAGGTTCTTACCAAGGAGAATGTGCCTGAGTAAACCTTAGGAATGGAAAATACTGATTTCCTCCCCGCAGATTTCATCTCTGCAAGAATCACACACTTTCATGCAGAGATGTAGATACTATGGATTCTTTTCAATAGTTTTGGTTTCAGTTTTTTGCTTCCTAAAAGGTATCTCCTATTGTAGAAACAGTATATTTATGAAGATGAATGGTCTCATGGTCAACTGTGACCGTGAGATCTAAAGTCTTGAGTTGGTTCCCCACTACCTTCAGTACAGTCTCTTCACCATGGCCATTACCGTGAGGCCTCAGACTGCTTTCCCACCTCACCCTCCCCTGCGTGTTTTTAACAGTCTAGCCAAATGAGGCTTCTTGATGTTCCCAGAGTGTGTACCAGGCGCTACCACCTCCATGCCATGCCTCCTGCCCTTCCTTCCCTAACCCATCTCCACCCATCCACCTTCTACTTTTTCTTACAGACTTATCTCCAGTGACACCATTCACAAAAGGATGAGGTGTCTCAGAGCCCTCCGAGAGTTCTAGGCCTTTTTTAAGGCACTGGTTTGACTCTGCTTGGTATTGTAGGAGTTTGTTTGTTTCTTTCTCATTTCGGCATCTCTTTTTCTTGTATTCTTTTAGACCATATCGGGCTCTGCTGTCATTCACTTGTGAATCCCCTGTGGCGTCTACCACACAGGCATGCAATAAGTAGTTGTCGCACTGACTGAACCGACTGGAATTACAGTGCAAGCTGGACTGTTGACTAGACTGTCACCTTGGGAGACTTTCATACTTCCTGCTCTATTTATGACTCTCTTCCATAAGTAAGATGGCAATGAAAACACAGTGGGCTTCAGAGAACAATAGTTTAAAATGAGAGAATAGGATCCAGAGGTCTGTCATAATGGTTCTGCTGTGTGATACTGACCTTAAACCTTTTGTTAATAGAACTTTCAAACAGTTCATTCCGCCATTCTGCTATACTTCCGGTTTCCGACTGTATTTTCAGAAACCAAAAATACTTAATGTAATACCTTAAAGTACAGTGTGTGTATGTATATGTATATGTGTGTATGTGTACATAATATGTATATATAGTGGTGGTGCTCTATTTTCAGTGGAGATGAACACTATTAAATAAGCTTAGTTCTTTGTGAAATTACTTTTGAACTGAACTGTGCTTAGGCCTCATGCCATTAACCTACACTGAAGATGGCTTTAAAAATATAAGTCTCCTAAAACTTGTTATGGTGGCTGTTATTGGGGGAGGTGGTATGGTGCAATGCATTGCATAGTATCTGCTCCCCAAGTAACGGAGAGAGACAGACAGACACAAGAGAGAAAGATCTTGTGTCTTAATAACAGATATAGTTGGTCTTCTTCTGCACTGGTTTGTTTGCATCTTCTGGACGTTATAAATAGTGACCAGAAACATTACTTTTAAAAAATGTGGTTTTTTGAAAGCTCAGAGCATAATTTGTGGCCCACATCCAACAAGTGTATAAACCTTCTGGCCTGCATTTTTTGTACTGGTTTACCTGGGTCTTCATCTTCTCTCTCCTACTCTCATTTAGCTTTGTCCAGCTTTTCTCCCTTAAAATCTTGTGTTTGTTGTAGAGATGGGAAATAAGTAAATAAAAAGCAGTCACCATAATACCTAAGGTTGTATATTACAAAGTTGCTTTTCTGCTTTCTTTTAATCTGACTAACTCCAGTCCTTTGCCTTCATTCTGAGCACATATTTATATTTTGCAAAGCTTTATCTCTTCCCAGTATTCCACTCTGAGAAGTCTTCCTTCTTCACTGAGGTTCACACAGGATGTCTTCCCTCACTATCCTCCAGACAATGATTCTGTTCAACTGAGGAAGCTGCTGCAGAGTGACAGACTAAGTAGTAATGCTTTTACTAAGACAGTTTCTCCCACAATTTATTGTGTCATATATTGCCTGGCCAAATGAACAGAATAATATCTGAGGAGAGAATAGAATATAAAGTATTCTACATTGTATTGTAACCAGACTTTGAACCCATTGCATATTTTTTCTTTGGCTTGTTTTTATTTTGCCCTCTTTAATTAAAAAGGTGGTAAGATATGGATTGATGGTACAGATATGAGTCTTTAAATAGAATTAGAGGTCTTGTCAGGAGCCTGTTAAAAACTGTAGATCTGAACATGGGGTCAGAAACTGTGTGACCTTCCTTGAAATACAGACTTGTAATCCCTTCCTCCAGAGGCCAGCCAAACACATCTAAGCAATAGTAACTCTCCTTTCCCTTCCAAATTAAAATCAGCTGTCCTCACTGTTTCTGCCTCAGGCGTTATAGTAGAAAGTGGCCAGTGATTTTGTCAAGAGAGGGTCATAGAGGCAGGGATGCAGAATGACTTCATTTTACTTTTCTGGAATCTTATGACTTAGTTCCCCCCTCTTCCTCCACCTATTATTTTTCACTCATTAACTGGAAAATGTCCCTAGAATACATATTACTCAAGGTCTCATCCTGCTTAGCTGATTGAGGCTATGAGACTATATAGAGAGACTAATGAGAATTTGCCCTGCAGATAAACTGCGTAAGAATCAGAATATTTAAAAGCCAGTTTTCTACATATTCTACATATTGGAGTGTTCAGTGATAGGAGAAGTCTACATAAAACTGATAAATTCTTTCTCAGCTTGCTGCTTGGTAGGTACACCCTGGTTTATTTACATGAGGATAATGTGTTCTTTGGTCCAGTTGGAATATGGAGCATTCAACATGCAATGATGTTTTTTAGATAGTAATAATATCCTCTGTGTTTATATGTATGTTTGTAGCAGTAGCTCCCAACTTTTTCTCTCTGAAACTGTAATTTGGACCCAATAAAATATTTATTTCCCTAAACCCTAAAAGGAAGTAAGACAGGCAGAATTTATCATTTTGCAATGTGGAATTCATAAGTAATAATGATTTTCAAGATGTAAAGTAGTCCTGTAGGTGCATTTAGGGTATAGCTCATGCTAAGTCTGTATACATTAACATACATATTTGCGTAATTCTCTCCAAGATACAACTTAGACTGCAGCTACCACTGACCCCATGAACCTGATTATTCAATTGGTATATTTTTGTTTGTTTGTTTAAAAGAGCCCATTGACCTTACTGCAGGCATAGCAGTATCTGACTTCTTTTGGTTGCCCCCTCCCCTTCTCCCTTTGTTATCCATTTCCTTCAATACATTGAAAAAGGATCTATGAAGAAATTACATCAGTGTAATCTGCATTGCAAAATATTCATGAAAAAGTATATATGAAGTAATTTTTGCTACACTAACTCATATTTTAAGTGCACATGGGTTCCTGATATTTAAATGAATCCTGTTCTGAACTTTTGATTAAAAAAACCTCTCAATTATTTTGCTAGGCTATAGTTTTATGTTTAAAATTAGCTATAGTGAGTACATATGCATACTTCTTTCAAGAATTATATCATCTGATATTAGCCATTTATTTATATTAAGTGAAGTATAGTTGACTGATATTAGCTATTTTAATTGTGACTTTTTAGTATTTATATTTCCTGGGAATATATACCTATAATTACTTTTTTTTTTTTTTTTTTGGTAATTTAGTCCTTTTAGTAGACAATCAACTTGTCCTAACTTTATGTCACTAATTGCTAGTCTACATATTTTGAATCTATTTTAGTTTCAATTATTTACAATTTTCTGTATTCCAAGAAACAAGAATTGAACTAAAAGGCATATTGCTGTGTATTTGCATTTTTGTTCTTTGGTTCTTGTTTGTTTGGAGAGGGAATAGAGAAGGTCATTTGAGTTTTTGTCACACGACAAAAGTTTAAAGAATATTTTAACACCTATTTGAAGGCTCTGAATGCCCCATAAAAATAAAGTTGACTTGTAAGGTTAAAAAAATGCCATTTCACATTTTAGTTTGAAAGTGTTCTTGCTGTATTATAAAGATGTTGCTCAATGTTTTATTTTCATATGCTGATATAACATCATAGGATATTGTATATTTTGCATAATATATCTTATCTGTTTTATAATTTGAATTTTAAAATTTTGCATAGTTTTCTAAATGCTTTATTCTTTTATTCAAATTAAATGGATTTTATGAAAGCTTTTAGTTTGACATGAAGTATGTGTAAAAATATTTCCTGTATCAGAATATTATAGTAATATTTGTAAATATGGCAAGACTTGCAAAATATTTATAAATATGTTGTGAAACAATTTTGATTGAGGCTAAATTGTCACTTATTATTTTGTACACATGTATTACATGTAATTGTGTTGCTCTTAATTTTCCCAGTCGATTTATCCCACAATTGATTTATCCAGTCTTCCAGTTATTTTTCCACAATTGGTTTATCCAAGTCTTCCATCAACCAAAAAATCAGTACTTTTTTTTTTAATGGAATAGTGGCATGTTATTTTTACTCCCGTTTTATTGAGATATAATTGATATATAACACAGTGTAAGTTTAAGGTGTATAGCATAATGAGTTGACTTGCATACATCATGAAATGATGACCACGGTAAGTTTGGAGAACATCCATCATCTCATATAGATGCAAAATAAAAGACAAAGAAAAACACTTTTTCCTTGTGATGAGAACTCATGATTTACTCTCTTAAGAACTTTCACATATAATGCACAGTAACGTTAATTACGTTTATCATGTTGTATATTACATCCCTACTACTTATTTATCTTACAACTGGAATTTGTACCTTTTAACCACCTTTGTCACCACACAAAGATGTTACATTATTATTGACTATATTCCCCAAACTGTACATTTCATCCCTGTGACTCATTCATTTTGTTTACTGGAAGTTTGTACCTCTTAATTTCCCTCGCCTGTCAGTGCTGTTTTGAACATTGGTGCTGTAAATATCCTTGCATGCATCCCTTCATGTTCATATGTGGGACTTCTATTTAGAGGTAGAATTCATGGGTTATTGGGGCTGTGAATGTTCTGCTTTAATATATAAAACCTGGGATAAGCCCTGGTAGATCTTCCGAGATGAAGTACTTCAAAGATAAAGGCGTGTGGGACCCTGATAATTATCCCTGTGCAGATATCACAGTCTTAATTACTTTAGCTTATAACAAGTCTTTATGTCTGGTGGGACAAAGCTGTCCTCCTCCTTCTTGATCTTCAGAAGTGTCTTGGCTATTCTACAAGGCTCTTTGCTTTTCCATATCTATTTTAGAATAAACTTTTCAGGTTTCGCTAAAAACTCTGTTGAACTTTTGATTGAAATCACGTTATATCTCAGGGTCATTTGGTAAAGATTTCAATTTCTAAACAACTTGGAGATGATGTAATTTCTTTTCTACAACAGCTAAAAGCCAGAACAAGTACCACTGCGCTTCACAACGAATTGTTAATAGCGGTTTTTTGGCAAGTGACCTTTTTTCGTTGAAATGATGTTGAGTGCTAGTGCTGTTTTCCTGATCACATCATGATACTAACCATACATCTAATTGTTTCTTAGGCAATACGAGGGGAAAACGGTAGGTTAATTAAAATGAACAACTCAACTAAGGAAAAGTATGTTAATTCCTAACTTCTTAGAAACTACCACAAATGACAGGTGGTTGCCAGGTCAATAAACATGGAAATGACAGTTTTACAGGGTCATTCTAGTAACCTATCTCTGGACCAGCATAGCAGTACCACGCAAGACTTTAAATTTGCTGCTTCATAAGAATCAGCTCTGATGAGAATGGTGAAATCCTCTGGACTTAGGATTCTCCTTCGTGTTTGCTCTTTAGCTAATTAATATCAATTCCATGGCCGATCTACATTGAACGAGAGTACACTTTACAAATTGCTACCATTTAAAGGTAATAGATATATGATTTTATTTAGACTGTAGGCATTTATAAATTAAAGGTTTGTAATTTGCTTGATTTGAAATCCCTAACTTCATCTCCGTCTCAGCACAGTTTATAAGTGGCCATTGCTCTGAACTCATGCATACTGATTTGGATAGTTTTTAATCAGGAGTAAACGGACAAGCCAGGCAGGCTGTTTCATTTCTTTGTTATTTAACCTTCATTATCTTTTTTAACATCTGTGTTCATTTCAGATATTTTTAAAAACAAGCATGATTCAAAGTCATTTGCAGATGATAGTCTCATTGTCTGGACATTGCAAAACAGCTTTAGGCAGGAAGCCAGATTTGTGCAATCTCAGTTTTGTCAAGCTGTTTTTAGAAGAGCCGTCTGTAAAATAGGCACAGCCAATAAGAAGCTGATTTTTCTGAAACCAAGCACTGATGTCTGACTTGAGACTGCCTTTCTGTATCCCCAGTTCCCTTATCCTCGCTCTGGCAGGCACCATAATTTCTAGCCTAGTTCATTTCAACAGCTTCCCGCCTTCCCTCCAACGTAGTCCTGCTGGAATCCCTTCTTCATTCCATGGCCTGAAAGATCTTTCTGAAATGAAGATCTGTGTCACTCCTCTGCTGAAAATACCTTCCTGTCTTCCTAAGGGTCTCGCCCTAGAGGTCAAAGCCCTCAGTAACCTGGTCCTGGCTTACCTGTCCAGGTTCAAATGCATCACTTCCTCTGTTATACTCTCCCAAGTTTCCCATACTCTCTTTCCCCGAGAAACTGCACATGCCATTCCCTCTTCTTGGAGCACCCTTTCCTCCTCTTCTTGGCTATTTGTCCTTCAGGTCTCAGCTTCATCTTGATTTTCAGCATTATTGAATCATTTCTCAGTGTTTCTCTGCCAGGTCTATGTCTGGGATGAGTACCTTGCTAAAGTGCACTCTACACCTCCTCATCCTGTCACTTATCGTCAGTGGTGTAACAGCCCTGCCTGCACTGGACTGTGAGCTGCCCAGGACAATAGGCTGTATGGGACTGATCACCACTGCATCACTAGCTCCAAATACAGGAAGCCCTCTTTG